>NC_138189.1:57550845-58256503 GCF_964194105.1 Spermophilus citellus
TTGTTAATGACACTAAATATTATAGATCAATATTAAAGAATAGTGGTAATATTCCTTTTTCTGACCCCCGTATTATAGGATTTCCAGAGGGTGTGTCACATAACAACATTTTCCACTGGATATTAATATATGTAACTTAAATAGAGGGTTCTATGATCACACAAGATTGAGAAATGCTGAATTAAACAGAGTTAAGCAGATTTCTCGATTGTAGGCAATTTTAAGGTGCCCCAGAACCACCATGGTATAATATACTATATTCTCCCAAAGTTATTTGAGTTTAAAATGCTGTGAGTTTTGTTTTTACAAAATGCTTATTCAGGAAGTCTGGAATATGCTACTGGAGGAAATCCAGAGGCATGGAGTTTCCTTATCTTTTTCTCAGTCACATCAGCACTCTTTAGTTCCCCCAAGATCTGAGAGTTCATTACAGCACACAAATGTCCATTATTACAACAATATTCAAATTCTAGTTGTAAATGAAATAAATAGTGGCAATTACCTTCACAGAATGCATTTTTCATGTGTGAGCATTTTAAATCCACAAAACTGTCTAAAAACAATTTATGACTATGCAGAATGTCTCCACATAAGTATATTTACATTAGGGTATGTGTGTGTGTGTGTGTGTGTGTGTGTGTGTGTGTGTGTGTGTTGTACATTTTTAAGTGAAAAAAACCTCTCCAATTACCTGGAAATACATATTTATTAAATGCACTTAATGCATCAGACACATATTAGGCATTAAATATGAGAGAGAGGAAATACTTTATAAATATTAACTAATTAATGAAATTAATAGTTCAGAGGATTTGAGGATCACTAAACACATCATTACCATAATGGCTAGCTTATAAATAATTTTTGGCACACAGAAGAAGGGTATGTCAAGGGCTCTGCATCATTAAGGATTTTGGACTGACCAAACAGCCTCACAGAGAAAGAAGGGAGAGGCAAGCAGCCCAGTGACTGCATGGTGTCATCAGAATCCCAAGATCTACTTCCTTTTCATCCTGCCCTTCTTATTATCTGACAATGTCTCATCTTTGCTGTGGGATAGTCTCAAGTTGGATGTTACCATCAACTTTACTGCACTTTCTGGCAAGAACAAGGAAGAAAGAATAAAGAACTAGAATCTAGCAGGATTCTTCAATTATTTCATTAGCTGAGATGTCAGGTACTTACTATGAACTACAAGCAAGTCTGGGAAAATATTTTAGGGGAACCCATGGATGTATTAAGGAAAACTCAGTTTCTTAAATAAGGAAAAGAAGTGGGGACAGGGATATAGATCAGTGGTAAAGCATTTGCCTAGCATGTGTGGAGCCCCGGGATCCTTCTCTAGGAACAAAAAAAGAAAGAGAAAAATAAGTGAATGAATATTTGGTAGGTTAACTCACTCTGTCTTTTCCAGACTTTTACCTAGTCTCTGAGGGTCAGAGAAGGCCAAAACTGACACTAATATTTTAAAAATAGATACATTTGTTTCTTCCTAGCTTATCATCTATTAATCATACTTCTAGCTTAAAAATATACTTATTATTAGCAATTTACTTTTATTGCAAACACAAATTTTCATGGAATTCCTACTATTTTTTTAAAATAGCAATGAAATAAATGTGTAAATGATTTCCATTAAAAGTTTGAAGTTTTCAGCTTTACTCTGTTAAGAAATGGTGTCTTGCTTCTGTTTTTATTTGAATCGTTTTTGCCAGCAAAAACAATTGTTCACATTGGCAAAAGTCAAACATTTGCCAGCATGAAAAAAGTACTGTATAGAATAGCATTTAGCATACCGTAACACATATTTTCTTATTCTCACAAATCTGGCTTAAAACCTTGATTTTTTTATAGCTGTGGCCTCAATACTTCACAATTTTAAAATTTTTCCAACTTTGTAGCATATAAAAATACATGTGTGAGCTTATGGTGCCAAGAAAAGTTTTCTTAAAGTTATTGCATTTCTACTTGAAGTTCAGGCTTCATTTTGCATAGACCATGCTGAGTGCCTTCCTATACAGAACACAGAAAAACAATATTATACTCGCTAATCTCTCTACTAATACTTTAAAGTTCTCTTTGACTCTCTTTGACACCCCAAAAGTACCTTTCACTTCTTTCTTTTTTTAATTCTATTTTTTAAATAAACCTAATTTTATA
Source organism: Spermophilus citellus (assembly GCF_964194105.1). Taxonomy (NCBI): domain Eukaryota; kingdom Metazoa; phylum Chordata; class Mammalia; order Rodentia; family Sciuridae; genus Spermophilus; species Spermophilus citellus. Next base: position 57,553,006 of record NC_138189.1, read on the forward strand.
TTCTCAAAATTCTAGTAGTCATCATCTACAAATGACTGATGGAATATATACTGGTTAATTCTCTTTTTTAACAATTTCATAGACGAGCCCAAGAAAGTAGGCCAAGAGGGGCTCCCTCAAATTATCTATCACAGTACTTGCCTCTCAATGTCAACAATGGAGAAATGAATAATTACATAAAATAAGACAGCTTATTATGCTGCCATGTAAAATAATGATAAAGACCAACAGTACAACAGTACGGGAAAATATTTATTAATAGACTGCAACTTGAGAAAAATGGAGTAATTAAATAGGCAAAAACTAGAAGGTAATATGTAATAAAATAATTGACCCAGCCCTTTTTTATTTTTTTCTTTTCAGGCAGAATTTGCTTGGGGCCTCACTGTATTATTCTTAAGTGTACATGTGCTGTTTTGATAAAAACAAAAAGGGAAGTAAAAACAATTCTTTTTTTTAATATTTATTTATTTATTTTTTAGTTCTCGGCGGACACAACATCTTTGTTTGTATGTGGTGCTGAGGATCGAACCCGGGCCGCACGCATGCCAGGCGAGCGCGCTACCGCTTGAGCCACATCTCCAGCCCCTAAAAACAATTCTTACTGAATAAAATCTTGTTTCTAGCACCTTCATTATCTATACTTTTTCATGTCTTTTGGCCCTTTTTGAAATGGTCAGCAACCTTATCTGTCCCCAAATGCCTTACTTTGCTAACTTCCTTACAAGGAAGCCCCTCCTGGACTACCTTCAGAGAACTTTCCTCCTTTTACAATACCCCCAAACTTATCTGAGTCTCATTCCACTGTTCACTGGTGAATGCTTTTTAACTATCCATTTCTACTTGAACACTTTAATGACCTACCCGAGTTTCAGTTCCCAGCTGCAAATGAAAATAATGATGATAATATCTTTTTATATAGTCATTGGGAGGATTAAAGAAAGTAACAGAAAGCCTTCAAATTGTGATGCCCAGCACTATCACCCCCATTTCACAATTCCAATAACAGTATAATATCAGTTCTCACAGTATTCCTCTTAATTAAATACATGGGCATTTTAACAAAGTTTTGTTCAAAAGAGCTTTCAAGTAGCTGGAAAGATCCACAGAAAAGTTATCAGAACAAGTAGAAAAGGTAAAGGTATTAAGTAATGGTAATGGTAAAAGGTATTAAGTAAAAAAGCAAGATCCCAAGAGGCTAAGGGATTGCTCTCAGTCCTCCAACTAGTCCACGACAGAACAGAGAAGAACCCCAATCTCTGAACTCTGAGGAGGGTGCTGTCTACAGTGCAGCATTCCCATTGACGCCCAGCGCTCTCCTGGATGGCTTTGTAGTATGATGTCTGCTTAGAAATTCCTTCTTTTTTCCTCATTGCTACATATGTCCTTTAGACAATTCCATAGCTTTTTGGCTATTTTACCACCCATAACACAAGAATAATTTCATTTTGCCCTTGGCTTTTAGCTCCTGTGAATTGCTAATCCTTTCTTAAACTGCTAGGTGAACCTCAAATTCTCACGGGACTCATATTTCCTCCAGAGGGCTCACCACAGAATGGGAGGTTCTCTCTTTGGAGCTCTTTCCTGACTGCTCCTCACTGGAGCAGTTCAGTGTGAAAAATGACAACCACTCCTCACTCCGTCCTCCTCAATATCTCTGTTGATCCTTTGGCCTTAAATGAAAGTAAGAACACCATCAGGTTTTTTCCAACCTTTTGTTGAGAAGGAAAGAGGTGGATTTTATTGGACACTGAGAGGAAGGTTCTTGTAACACCCACATAAAGAGGTAGTGTGGGAAAGCCAAAGCAAGCAAAGAGAGTTTAAACCAGCTGGAAGACAGCCAGGAAAGAAGTTAACACCCTGGGCTTTCCATGAACTTTTCTACCATGCATCCTAAGCCAGAGGAACCTTCATGATCAAAATGATTGGAAATCTGGTTTCAAACTCACTGGAAAGATGAGACAAGAAATGCCTAACAGGGAAGGTTTTACTTAGATTAATTGGTTAATTAATGACCACATTTCAACAGCTCAAGCTTACTTTGTGGGTGTAAATGTATGAGTAATACCCAAAACCACAAACCTAGGAGCAATAAAAAATCTTGGGTTGAAAGTTCTACTTTCAGAATTATCCTGATTTTCCGCTAAGCAACTAGAAAGATGAAAATAAAGCAACCAACAGGAAAACTCATAAATCTGTGACTCTGGAAGGAGAGGGTCAAAGTCTACTGGGAAAGAAGGCACTCTTCCCAGGTCCAGTAGGAACTAATTTCTGTGATGTTCTGGGAAGTCAGTCTAGAGCAGAAAGGTCCTTTTCAACTGTGTCTGGACTCACCCGTCTCTACTTCTGGATCACCCAGACATTACTACTGCCTTTACCCTACTTGCCAGACCACCTCTAAACTAGAATTACACTTCTGGTGGACCCTACCACCCAAACCGTTCTCGAGCAAGGGATGAATATTCTGGGACCCAACTGAGACCCCAATTTGTATTGACTCTGTGTCTGAATAAAAGAAGAGATGGTGAAAAGTGTCAAATTTTCTGGTCCATTCTTAGGGTATGAGTTAGCAATTTCTTTCCTCTAGAATTCTTTCTCCTTGTTATACTTTAAAATGTATTCCCTCTCTCAAATTTGTAATATCAAATTTCTAACCTCCATTTCCTCAGAACATGACTTATTTGGAGACAGCGCTGTTACAGGTATAGTTAAAAATGAGGTCACACTGGAGGAGGGTGAGCCCCTAATCTAATATTACTGGTACCCTTAGTAAAAAGGGAAATTTGAACACAAAAATTCTCTGAGGATACATAGGGAAAAGACACGCAGATGATGACAAAGGCAGAGATGGAGTCATACTCGAATGCCAAGGAACACCAAGGATTGCCAGCACATGCCAGAGCCAGAAGAGGTAAGGAAGGATTCCCCCCTACAGATTTAAGAGAAAGCACAGCCCTGTTGAGACTTTGCTTTCAGATTTTTTGTCTCTGCAGCTATAATATAATAAATTTCTGTTGTTTTAAGCTACACAGGTGGTATATTTGGTTTCAGCTGTCCTAGGAAACTAACATAATGATCTATTACTAAAACATGTTTAATGGTCTATCAGAAGACATATTTAAAAAAAAAGAATCAGGAACTACCTCATTTTGAAAGTTCACTTATTACTCACTTTATAGTCATTTTCTCAAATTTTGAGAGAAGTTCCAACAAACAATTCACCAAAATTTCTCAAATAACCAAATTTACCTTTTACTTTAATATAGAGCCTTCTTATATGTGGAATTGAACTTAGAAAAAGCTAGGGAAAGTCAATCCTAAATATTAGAAGATAAGCATTTTCATTTCCCTCTCCCTACTGGTTGTAATAAGGGATTTTTAAAAAATCATACAAATTTAAATTAACACATGTCAAGAAATATACTTAACTGGTTATTATTGAGGGAACCAGGAACGTAAAAATAATAGTTTCAAAATGAAAGAGAATTCAAATAGACACACAAAGGTAATCAGGGATACCAAAATGAATTTCCTAATGGATACAGGGACCAGAATCAATTGTAGCTTCACTGGATAAAACTCATTGCATTTCTAAAATAGGAATCACCATTGGTTTTCCACAACTCAGTAATGTGAAGTAGCTCAAAGTCAATGAAAGACAGACTCTCATAAAGTCAGTTTACCTAGAAGGGTGCATCTACTAATTTATTAGTCTCTTCTCACCCATTCCAAAGTCTTTCACAATTTTTCCTGGAATATTGCTCACTTATGGTTGTAAAATTATAAGGATTGTTCTTAATCACAGAATGAGACTGTTCTTATCAAGTTTGATCTGATTGTTTGTATAGTTGCTATGTTAACTAATTATATGTGTCAACAGTAGTATCTTTATTATTTGTTTGTTTATTTATTTATTTTGAGATAGGGTCTCACTATATTGCCCGGATTGGCCTCAAACTCCTGGTTCAAGCAATCCCCCTGCATCAGTCTCCTGAGTAGCTGCAACTTTAGGAACATGACATAGCTCCCAGCTTGGGGGTACCTTTAAGTTCATTTGAATGATTCTCTTCTTGAGGACCCTGTAAATTTGGAAGTTTGCCCACCTGAAAAGATATGATCTTCTTTATCATCTGAAAACTTGGAAACTTATAAGCTGAGTACAAAGCCAGTTTTCTTGGGCAAGGGCAGGGAGGACTGGAGCCCTCAGGTCTAATTCAATCTTTGTTTCTTAAAGCGACTAGTCACACATGACTAGAGCATTTGCCAATATAACACTGTAGGTAAAACCTTTGTTGCACAATTGATTTGTCCTATTACATCCAGGCTAAAAGAAAAGAGAGAGTGAGAGAGATTTTTATAAAACCTAGGCAAATAACATACTGTCATGAAAAATAAAGAGATTCAGATCTATATTTCAAATTTGCTTGTTCCTCACCCCCAGCCCAAATTCCCATGGAAGTTTAATCCTCAAAGTTATCTATTAGTAGGTTGGAAACTATCTAATTATGTTTAGAGATAGGATCTTTGGAAGGTGATTAAGATTAAACTGATGAAAGTAAAGCCTCCATGATTAAATTCTGTGGCTTTACAAGAAGAGGGGCAGAGACCAGACACATATAGACACAGACATAGGATCTTTGGAAGGTGATTAAGATTAGATAAACTGATGAAAGTAAAGCCTCCATGATTAAATTCTGTGGCTTTACAAGAAGAGGGGCAGAGACCAGACACATATAGACACAGACATTCATGTTCCCTGTCTCTTGTCCTGTGGTGCTCTGTACCACCTTTGAACTTGGCCAACAAGAAGGTATCCACCAGATTGAGGCCCCAAGACCTTGCACCTCTAGAACCAGGAGCCAAAATAAGCCTCTTTTCTTTAATCACCCATTTATAAATATTTCAAAAAAGATCATAAAATCAAATTCCAAATCATCATTTTCCTTTGGAGAGGGGGATAACTTACTGATAGAGCTCAAATCACAACCTGAAACAAAACACAAAAGCAGGCAAGAAAGAAAAAACACAACAGAAACCTACAGGGTCAGTAAAGTTCAAATTTTATTATTTAAATTCACTCCATAAACCAAGAAGGTCTAGTCTTCCCATGCCTGGGTGTGACCTGCTCCTCAGACACACTCCTCAGACAGCAATGCTGTCGACTTGGTTTGTCAAGTGGATCCAGTTGGTGTCTCAATAAAACCTAGGAAGCTAAAGGGATATGTTTTTTTTTTAAAGAGAGAGTGAGAGAGGGAGAGAGAGAGGAGAGAGAGAGAATTTCAATATTTATTTTTCAGTTATCGGCGGACACAACATCTTTGTTTGTATGTGGTGCTGAGGATCAAACCCGGGCCGCACGCACACCAGCGTGCTACCGCTTGAGCCACATCCCCAGCCCCAAGGGATGTGTTTTTTAAGGCAAAAATTATAGCCCTCCTTTAACCATAAATGGACTAGGGTCAAAACTTTTTATTTAAGTTGTAACTTAAAGAATCAGAGCTTTAAAAAAATTCTTCAAGGAAGAAATCTCAGAACAAACACATAATCAATTAGGAATGTTGAAGTAAATTAGCTAGCAGATTTATTCGCCTCTTCTTTAAGACAGATTCAATTTCAATTTCACTGGACAAAATCTATTCGTGTTTCTATACACAGGAATCATTTGTATCACCACCATTTTTTTTTACAACTTGAAGAGTTGTAAAATAGTTCAAAAACAACAAAAAGTATAGACGTCTACAGATTCAAGTAACCTGAAAGGTATGTATCAGACACTGCTAAGTATCCACTGAAGCTGGAAGGCTGAGAGGAGCTTAAGAGTCACAAAGACACTAAGAATCCCAACAGTGGACATATGCCAAAGATCCAGGCTCAATGTCACATTGCCACTTCTGATTTTTCCTTATTCTTCTGTTCCTACCTATGGAGATTCCTAACCTAAGCAAAGTATCTACAAACTTGCCAGGTATGGTGGTGCATGACTGTAATCCCAGCAGCTCTAGATGCTGAGGCAAGAGGATCCCAAGATCAAAGCCAGCCTCAGCAACTTAGCAAAGCCTTATCAAAAAATAAAAAATGAAAAAGGCTGGGGATGTGACTTAGTGGTTGAGCACCCCTGGGTTCAATCCCTGATATAAAAAGAAAAAAGAAATCTACGGACTTAAGAACTAGCATTCTCACTGATTTATATCCATTAGTGTCTAAAACGTCAATGGGGGCAAGAAATAAGGGGTATTGGAATGAAGCCCAAAGACCTAGAGAATGTAAGGACAGGACCAAAAAGTAGGGTAAAGCTTATATCATTTGAGAAGAGGGGAGGGAGAGAGAGAAAGAGAGGCAGGAGGAGAGAGAAGACAATTTGCAACTCAGTCACCTTGTATTCTTGGAGATTATAAAATGCTTACAACAGTCAGAATTTATTACATACCATACAGACATAGACACAGGCTTATAAAGATGTGTGGAACAAAAAGGGAAGAATTACAAGATCTTAAAGAGAAAAATAGCAAAAATAGCTACTCGAAAAACTTTTTTCAAATTTGTTGGTGAACCCTTGTTGACAGAGACCAATGAGGTCAAACTTTCAGACTTAAAAAGCAGAGTCAGAAAGTTATCAGAGACAATCAGAAAGACCTACTGACATCTTTGCTTCTTTTTCTTTCTTATTTGCACTATAAACAATGCTGCACTGAGTAGATCTGTGTGCATAAATGTTTACACTCATTATATAACTTTCTAAAAACAATTCCTGAAGTAGTATAACCATGACAAATACTATGAAATACAAGGAACTGTTATGCTTATTGAATCATCTAAATTTCACCCCAAATGGTGCCAGAGTCTTATTATCCCCTTTAAATTAATAAGATTCAGCTAAATGGATTTCCTAAGTGAAAAAAAAAAGCTAAAATATAAACTGATTAAATAATCATTCATGGTCTTTCCCTAAACTATTAGCTTCTTTGTCCACTGACTCCATTTTAGAGTTCCTGGAAATGATAAGTGGGAGTATCCGGCTGGTGTAGCTTTAGCTGGGATATCCCAAGGCAGTGGAGTGGTCGAGCTATATCAATAGACCAGTTCTAATTCAAACTGTTCTGTTTCTTTTATGTGAAGAATGAGAAACAACTATCCTGTAATAATCTGTCTGTGCTGGGACATTACTGCTCGATAGAAGTAAGAAGACATAAGTAGGAAAAGATTTGATGATTTTAAAAGGTGGAGGAAAATTGCTTTTAATCAAGGTTTTGGTGAAAAATAAAGGCTTTAGCAAGAATTGAAAAGCAGAGAATAGCATCTGTCAAGAGATGAGAAAAGGTGGGGAGAGGAAACTGACAGCCTTCCCTGGGCCCTGAATCATCTGAGTGAGACTAACTCAAGGGTCTCGGTTATTTGAAATTATTGAGTCACAAAAGATGCTTATATTCCACTAGGGCCTCTGTTTAAATGGGTTACGCGTGAGCCTATCACACAAGAACACCATGGCCTCTTGATTCTTTTTTTCCTGCTCTGAATCATCCTGCAATTTGGCTCTTCAGAGCTTCCCATTTGTTCAGGTTAAGGGAGAGAAAGAACTTCCTGAATCACTTACTTAATTTGTTGCAATGAAAATGCATAGGGCAATGTAACGAGGTCATACATAAACTTCCCACACAGATCTAGAGAGAAAATGAAGCTTATTTTAAAGCTGATCTACTCTTTCATACCAATTAAAGTCATCTCCTTTTCTTCCTATTTCAGTTTACCTCTCTTTGGGGTAAGCTTTCATTCTTCGTAGACGACCTGCTCTGCTCCTGTCTCCCCTCCAATGTGTTATCTGCTGGTAGGAGAGAAAGCACGTGATTTTAAGTATCAGAGGAAAAAGTGCTAAAGCGCCTCACCTGATGCCTTCTCTTAATGCCTTCTCTTGGTACCTGGGTCTATGAAGTAGTTGGATCTGGTTTGGCCCCTGGACATTTTCTGGTGATGCCTATTAAAAGGTGTCTGGTCACTCCTACTCCCATGGGAGCATCATGCAGACACCAACTGAAGTCAGTGTACCCAGTCACTGGTTTGTCCCAGGGAGTCTGAGCACATTGCTGCCTCTTTGTCCTGAGCCTTTTTCTCTAGTTTTCTGGCTGCCTTCTCATCTACTGCAAACATCTCTAGCTCATTTCTGTAGACGCTAGGCTCCACCTGTGTAATCTTCCCTCCCTCATCATGCTAGCTGTGACTCAAGCAAAAAGCAACAACCTGCATGAAGGCCAGCACTTACAACCCACACCTACCAACATGGTTTTGTGGGCTCCCCTCTAGACTCAAACCCAAGAAAGAGGATCGCAATGTTAAAGGCATCTTCCCCACCTGTACCACTTTCCCCTCCCCCAGTTATTTCAAGCTTTCTTCATTTCTAATACAGACATTATTTCACACTTTAATATTACTTAATAATATTAATAGTATGCTTCATAGACTTTTGCAAAATTTCTCAAGGAAAAAAAAACACTCAAGAATATGCTAGCCACAGGATTCAACACCAATGAACATACCACTTCGCACACCCACAGAACATAAATGTGTATTTATCATCACACATCCTAACCAACACTTAGTATGTGCCTTTATGATGTTTGCTATTCTGATAACTTTAACAGAGCATTCACTATAGCATTAATTTTCCTGACCACAGAATTTCAAGCTCTCTTTATGAACTTATCTGGTCACTGTCCTTGTTAAATTGCCTTTTCATATCCATAATCCATCTTTTCTTTAGCTTTCTTATAGTTTTCTCACTGATGCTATAAAGATGTCTTTCCATATGTTAGTCAGTTTTGAATTTCCAATATTGCAGTATCTTTGTTCCTTTCTGCTGTTTCATTTGCATGTTAATCTTGTCTCTGATGACCTGCGTGGAATAGAAATCATTGATTTCAATATAGTCAAAGCCAGTAATCTTTTTCCATTTTTTAAAAAGTCTTTTACCACCCTCTAGTCACAGAAATATTTTCTTCTATTACCTTCATTATTTTTTAAATTAATTTATTTTAATTATATATATATATATATGAATGACAGCAGAATGCATTTTGATTCATGTATATAATTGGTGGCTTTAGTCCATGTAGAATTGTCTCTATGTCCAGTATAAAGTAGGGAGTCAATTTATTTTTCTTCTAGAGTGAGAATTTTCCCAATGTCACTAAAAATCAAAATTTTCTCCATTTTTATATGCTACTTTATCTGTCAGCTATTTATTAAGTCCCTCATACACAGATAAATTTCTGAGTTTTTTCCTATTCCTTTGATCTATATGTTTGCTCCTTGAGCAATTGTTTCTTAACCATATCATTGTTGTCTTAATATCTGGTATGGTAAAGGGTTTTTTCCTTCTTTTTCAAATATGGCTCAGATATTAATGCACTTATTTTTCTAAACAAATTTTAGTAAGAGTTTTTCTAATTCTTCAGAAAAGATCAAAAAATTTTGACTGGAATTTTACTGAGTTTCTAGATTAGTTTGAGGGAAATCAATGACTTCATTACATTAAAACATCCTTTCCATTTATTTGAAGTTTCTTATATGATTTTATTGGAATTTTAAATATTTCTTCAGGAAGGTAATGGTCTTCACTGTGCAACTGATTCCTAGAAATATATTCATTTTGATTGATATTACAAATAGCATCTTATATTCTATATTTTCTAGTTGGTAATTTATGGTATTGAAAGATAATATTGATTTTATGAGTCGGTCTTATACCTAAATTTTTACCCAACTCTCCTTTAGTTTGAGTATCTTTCTCTTAATAATGTTGAAATTTCTAGCATATAATCATTTCATCTCCAAACTAACACTATGCAACACTAACATTTTACACTAGGCTCATTGGCATTCAAGTAGACATGGAGGAACGCTGTATATATTCTCTTTTCCCTTAACTCATTTACCCCAAATCATTCACAATTGGTAGTGAAGAATTATTTTATTGTGATAATTATTTTTTGTTAAAATTTAAAAGACAGCCTGGTGTGGTGACTCATGCTTGTAATCCCAGTCTCTAGAGGCTAAGACAAGAGGATTCTAAGTTCCAGGCAGCCTTCCTTAACAACTTAGTAAGACTTGTCCCAGAATAAAAAATAAAAAGGGCTGAAGATGGACAAAGCTTAGTGGCAGAGTGCTTGCCTAGCAAGAATAAAACCCTGGGTTCCATCCCCAGTGGCACACATGTGCACACACACACACAGGGTAAAAAAATCAGCAGTCACAATGTGAAAAATCCTCTACAATTTTTTTTTCTATTCTTTTGCTCAAATTAAGTTTTCTTCTATCTTTTCTGTTTTCAAATTTTGAATTTTCTTGAACTTTTATATAATCTCTTTCTCTAGCTTTAGAAAGTTTACCCTTAATTTCCGCATATATCATTTTACAACAAAAATTGAAACAATTAACTTGCATCTTGTTCCTTCCTTCTACATACATTGTTTTTATTTCTAAAGTTCATCCTGGAGCAATTTTTTTTTTCAGTGAGAATGACTAACTGGTAAATTCTTCAAAGTGAGTTTTACAATGTCTTCATTTAACATACATTAAATGCCTTTGAATCATAGTTGAGTGGTGTAAACCAGTTTGGAAACTATGTTTTCTTCAAAGATATTTTCCTTCTTTCTTTTGGCCTCTCTTTGTCAAGTCTGTTGTCCAGCCAAGCTACTGACCTACCTTTGTAGGTAATAGTCTTTTCATTCTTTAGGTTTTCTTTTACTTTCTTCCTTTGGCATTTTGCAGTTTGGTTGTGCTGCATCCAGGTGTGGAGTGATTTATTTGTTTTGTCTTCCCTGGTTCTCACCACAGAGTTCAGTGTTAGGTGGATGATTATTAATCTGCCCTGCAGAGATCCAGCTGAAATGCGACGCCTGGGGAGCTAGCCTAAGGAATGTGCTACCAACTCACTCAAGTCTGGAAAATCATCCCTTTTGCCTGAGCTTCTCAATTGTAAAACATATGAATCCAGTGACATGATGGTGTCATTCCATTGGCTCTTACCAAGGTTCAAGAAAAGTCACATACGTAACATGTCTATATGGTCTATAAATCATTGTTGAAAATGTTATGTTATAAAACAGAGGTGAGCAATTCCAGATCTCTACCTCCACCCCTAAGGATTAATCACTCTTTCCTTCCATCCTGGCTCTGAGAAACAGAAGTGTCTTTTTCCCTCTCCAAGCCTCACCCATCTTCCGCTATCTCTGACCTTTGGTTCAGTAATTGTACCTTTACTCTAAGGTCATAAAAGACTTTTCTGCTCCTTCCTTACAGTTCAAGATTTTTTTCAAGTTTCACACTTTCTAAAAATTAAAAACTTTCCCTTGTCCCTTCCTGTCCCTCTGGCTAATTACCTCTCTTCCCCCTCCTCATGCCCAGACTTCCTGCTTGTCTCTGCCATACCACCCACCCACCCCCACACACCCATTCTATCCCTGCCCCACTTCAACCTGGCTTCTGTTCCCACCATTTACTGAAAAGACTCCAGGCAAGACTGCTAATGACTTCCTGACCTCCAAAACCAAAGGAGTCTTTTCAGGACAAACACTGTTTTGATGTTCTAAGGCTTTGGACATCTTTGCCTAATTCATCATTGACTTTATGATTACAGCGCTCTCAGAATGCTCGGGTTTTGCCAGGCATGGTGGCACACGCCTATAATCCCAGGGACTCATCAGGAGGATGAGTTAGGAGGATTCCAGGTCTGAGGCTAGCCTGGGCAATTTAGCAAGACAGTGTCTCAAAATAAATAATAAAATAGGCTGGGGATGTGGCTCAATGGTAGAGCTCCCCTGAGTTCAATCTCCATTATCCAAAAAAAAAAAAACCAAAAAACCACCTCTCTGGTTTTTCAGATTATTACTCCTTAGATTGCTTTTCATACTGTAATTCCTCTATACTCCTTTAGGTGAGGGAGGCCTATGGGATGTTCCTGTCCCTCTTCTCATGCCCACTTCAGTTAATATTTATAAGATGAAGACTCTGAAATATCCAACTTTCACCCCTGGGTCTCTCTGAGTTCCTGACCCAATTTCCAAAAGCTTAAATTGATATCTAACTGGATACCCAAAACCATCTCAAACTCACAATCCTTTTTTTTTTCTCTTTCAAACGTTGTCTTATAGCCTCTATTTTGATAGATGTTATTGTCATTTACTGTCCAAATTTAAAACTAGAAAATTCTAGTCCAATGTTGTCCACTAGAATCCTCGTGTGTTATGCACTATGGTGGTACCAGCCACCTGTGGCTACATAACAGAACATGAAATGTGACTGAGGAAATGAGTTTTTAACATAGTTCATATTAATTCATTTAAATTTAAGTAACTACATATGTCTATTCTATTGGAGAGCACATTGAGAGTTTTTCTGTTTACCTAAATTATTTTTGCTACTAGATCCCATTCAGATTCCATTTCCTAAATTTATCTTGAAAATATCCTTCTCAAAGCACTTCCTCACTTCCTCTTTCCGAACCCCACTGTCACCATCTATGGCCATTCCGTGCCTGAGATGTCTTCACTAACCTCACATTTCATACTTTATATAAGATAATATCTGTGGCTTGGGAGACTGAGGCAGGAGGATCAAAAGTTCAAAGATAGCCTCAGCAACTTAGTGAGGCCCTAAACAATTTAGCAACATCCTATCTCAAATTTTTAAAAAAATTAAAAGGGCTGGGGATGTGGTTCAGTGGTTAAGTGCCCCAGGGTTTAGAACCTGCTATAAATAAATAAATAAATAAATAAATAAATAAATAAATAAATAAATAAAATCTGAACATATAGTTTATCAAGATCTCCATAGTCTCATCTTCCTTTCTCCTTGGCCACTCTCTCACTATCACCACCACATATCCAGCCCCTCCTATGACCACCCAACTCAACTTTTTGCTCTTCCTCTATATGCCAGTGGCACCTCCAAGTTCTTGCATACTCTGTTCTGACTAAGTAGCCTTTCTTTTTGTGTTCCATGATTTCTTCTCATACTGGAAGGACCACCAATGCTACCTCCTCATTTGTGTCCTTCCTGACCATCCCATGGAAACAAAGCTGCTACTTTCTTTGCATTTTCATAACATTTAATAGTTACTTTATTATAGCACTTAGAACTATGACCAGCACTTGCTTGTTTATATTTCACCCTCCTCCAGAGCAAGAAAAACCTCCTACACAACATTTTGACTCCCATTCGTGAAAGAATGAAAAAATCTCAAAATTCAAAACAATCCCATTTATAATTAAGGAACAAAAATATATCACCTGAAAAATGTGTGCTTTCTTTTTCTAGATAACTAAAATTATAAACCTATATATCTTTTCTTATTGTCTCCATAAGCCATTACTTCTAATATGAATGAAAATAGAGTACTTTCTTTGTTTTTAGTTAAATTACATTAACACCTTAAGCTTTATCACTTATTACAGTCTCCCCATGAATACAAGTGAATTGCAGGTTAATTCCCAGGCAAAACAGGATGTGCAAATTTTCAGAGATAGGTCTGACGGTTCCCTAAAAATCAATTTTCCCCAGTCATTTCTGACCACAGTTTTAAGTGAATGGTTCTGATTTTGAGTGTGATCTGAAGATAATAATAACATTCATTTATTTGCAATAGTAGTCTGTGACTAATACAGTTTTCATGAGTATTTAACAATGTTTTAATGTGGTTGGTAATCCTTTTAAAAGTGCTTCACCCATAACAAGAGCTCAATATGTGATGATTAGATTCAATAGTTCTGCATATTCTGAAACTGCAATATTTTTTGAATACTTAATCACAAATCTATTCTGCTCCAGTGCTGAGAAATTAGAGGTTAAATGGATGATATGTGTATATATGTAACACTTACAAACATTTTTTAAAAAAATATTTATTTTTTTATTTGTAGTTGAACATAATAGCTTTATTTTATTTATTTATTTTTATATGGTGCTGAGGATCGAACCCAGGGCCTCCCACATGCTAGGCGAGTGCTCTGCTGCTTAGCCACAACTTCAGCACTCAAACATTGTATTTTTATTTGTGTGTTTTTGATCAATGCCTGTCTCCCTTGCTAGACTATATCTCCATGAAGGAAAGTGTCTTGTCAATTTTTTTTTTTTTTTTACTATTGTTATAGTCCCATCACCTAAAAAAGTGGCACCTGGGATGCACTTGAAAAATATTTGCTGAAATTGTTTTTTCATTTACTTGAAAAACAGTCCAGGTACCATGCTAGAAACTAAGGACACAAAGATGCCTCAAAGAAAGTCTTCTTCCATTGATGATCTATAGTGGAATTGGTAAGTCCTTAACTCAAACTTACAATTACAATAGATCAGGGTGTTTTGAGAAGCATTCACATGACGTGCTGTGGGAAATAGAAGTAGGTAGCCCACCACTCGGGACAAAGAGGATAGGGAGGAGAGGAACAGCCTAGTTAATCTCAAAATAGGCAAGAAAAAGAGCAAGAGAATAGTGGGAAAACCAGAAAACATAGAAATGAGCAAGATAAAAGGAAAGTTGGGTTTGTTTGTTTTTTTTTTTTTCTGTTTAATAGGAGCAGACTCTATAAGACAGAGTGACAAAAAACAAAAGTAGGAAAGTAAGGAGAAATCCAAACTATGTTGTGAACCACATTAAGATTCTGAATTTAATTATGAAGGCAACCTGGAGATGCTGAAGGATTTGAAACAAAGAGAGATAGTGACCAGAAAAATAAGTGGGGTGGACTAAATCTTTCAGCTGTCTTCCAATTTCAGCAGTCTGTGATTCAGAAATGTTGAATTTTAGTAACTATATGTATTAGAGTAGACTGAATTGCTATAACAAACAGACCCCAAATATAAGGACAGCAGAGGTTCATTATGCTCTCAGCAGCCCAGGACAGATACTCCGGATGGCTTCCTGGAAGACAAAAAGGATCTATTCCTCACAGTTATTCTAGGTAAACAAACAACTGCTATATTCAACAGGTGGCTCCCAAGGTCACTCTGGTCTTCCTGACCTCATTTCATTCCTCAGGAATGGCTTGTGGCCGGAGAAGCATCCAGTGGGAGGCTTTACCAGTTGGATCTGGAAGTAGCACACACCCCTTCCATTCAGAAGACCTGTTGGCTAGAAGCCATTAAGGTGGCACATCTAACTGCAAGAGGGACCCAGGAACTGTAGTCTGGCTGTTTGCTTAAGTCATCTCCACCACACTATATTAGTTTGGAATTTTGGAGTATTTGTACCTTTTTTCCCCCAAGATGGTTTATTTTCTTCTATTTTCTATTTTAACTCTTTTGGAATATGCATAATTCATTATATGAAGTCTGAAATTCATTTTAAAAAGAAATACAGTAAAAAGTACAAATAAAGCAAATCATAAATTTGGCTAATGTCAACAAAATGGTATAGTATTTTATGATTCACAAAGTGTTTACACATTCTTGTTTTAAAAGAAAACAACACTTTGTCTTCATAATAGCTGCCATTCTGAATGGAGTGAAATGAAATCTTAGAGTGGTTTTGATTTGCATTTCTCTAATTGCTAGCGATGATGAACATTTTTTCATATATTTGTTGATTGATTGTACATCATCTTCTGAAAAGTGTCTGTGCAGGTCCTTGGCCCATTTATTGATTGGGTTTTTTTGTTTTTGTTTTTGTTTTTTGATGTTTAACTTTTTGAGTTCTTTATATACCCTACAGATTAGTGCTCTGTCCAATGTGTAAGGGGTAAAGATTTGTTCCCAAGATGTAGGCTCTCTATTCACCTCACAGATTGTTTCTTTTGCTGAGAAGAAACTTTTTAGTCTGAGTCCATTCCATTTATTGATTCTTTATTTTAATTTTTGTGCCAAAGGAATCTTATTAATGAAGTTGGGGCCTAATCCCACATGATGGAGATTAGGGCCTACTTTTTCTTCTATTAGACGAAGGGTTTCTGGTTTTATTCCTAAATTCTTGATCCATTTTGAGTTGAGTTTTGTGCATGGTGAGAGATAGGGATTTAATTTCATTTTGTTGCAGCAAATATAGAAATCAGTATGGAGATTTCTTGGAAAACTGGGAATGGAACCACCATTTGACCCTCTTTTCAGTCTATACCCAAAGGACTTAAAAGCAGCATACTTCAGGGAACAGCCACATCAATATTTATAGCAGCACAATTCACAATAGCCAAACTGTGGAACCAACCTAGATGCCCTTCAATAGATGAATGGATAAAAAAAATGTAGTATACATACACAATGGAATATTACTCAGCAATAAAAGAGAATAAAATCATGGCATTTGCAGGTAAATGGATGGAGTTAGAGAAGATAATGCTAAGTGAAGTTAGCCAGTCCCAAAAAATCAAATGCCAAATGTTTTCTCTGATATAAGGAGGCTGATTCATAGTGGGGTAGGGAGAGGCAGCATGGGAGGAATAGAGGAACTTTGGATAGGGTAGAGTGGGGGAGGGGAAGGAAGAGGGCAGGGGTTAGCAATGATGGTGGAATGTGATAGACATTGTTATCCAAAATACATGTATGAAGACATGAATTGATGTGAATATACTTTGTATGCAACCAGAGATATGAAAAATTGTGCTCTATATGTGTAATAAGAATTGTAATGCATTTTGCTATCATATATTTAAAAAATTATAAAAAAGCAACCCTTTAATGTTAGCAGGGAACTGTTGTTTCCATCATTTTTTAAAATGTGTGATTTACAGAGACATGAAAATTTGTTTACTCTAAAATATGTACAGGAATGTTCATAGCAGATTTATTCATAGTAGTCTCAAACTAGAAACAAATCATATGTCACTCAATAGGCAAATGATTCAACTGTGGTGCGTTATACTATAGAAAAAGATTGATAGAGCCAATGTTTTTGATGAATCTCCAGAGAATATGTTGTAATTATAAGTTTATATTACAACATTACAATTAAAACAACTACTATGAGGTTATGTAGTATATGATCCTGTTTATATAACCTAATGAAATGACAAAAATAATAGAGTAGATTGCCGCTAGGTTACCAGAGTTTAAGGAGAGTTCCTTTCAGGTAAAAAGGAGGTAGGTGTGGCTCTACAAGGGTAACCTGAGGGATCCTTGTGTTGACAAAAAAAGTTGTATAACTTGGATCAATGTCAGTGTCCCTGTCACGATATCATATGTAATTTTTCAATGTGACCATTGGCAGGAACTGGGAAAAGGGTACTGGAGATCATTCTGTTATTTCTTATCATTGCTTAAAAATCTACAATAAACTCAAAAATATAATGTTTAATTTTAAAATCAAAATAAAAGCTTTATGAACTACAAAAAAACAGTGTAATTTAAAGAGGTAAGTAACTTAGTTGAGGTTCCCCAGTTATATTCATTCTAACAATTATTTAAATATAGAACATTTAATTCTCCTTGAAATCCCTCTTAAAATGTAAAAATAGTTTTTCAAACACTAAGAATAATTTTTTCCTGATTCTAAAGGACATATTCATCTAGTGCTCATATCCCAATTCATTTTAAGCACCCTGATTTACATGATGCTGCAGACTCACCTTGATCACAAATGCACAATGTGCAGAGAAGTGTAACCTGGTAACAATACTGCAAACAGGCTCCACCCGAGCTACCTTCATACCCTAAAACACATTTTCAAAAGAGACAGAGAAAGTAGGTGTTCAAGAATCAGGTTCTCATATTAGCTCTGTTAAAAAAAGGTTAGGTAGTATACGTGTTTCCTAGGCTGTCTTCAAGTACCCACAAACTGAATGGCTTAAACTAGGGGAATTTATTGTCTCATGGTTCTGGAGGCTAGAAGTTTGATCAAGGTGTCAAAGGGGCCATGCTCCCTCTAAGGCATCAGGGAAGACTCTCTTACAGGCCTCTCTCCCAGTCTCTGGTTAGTTCTCTGCTTTCTAGCAATGTAACTCCAATCTTCACAGAAAACTGAAATAATCAAACTCTAATTTGCTAATCTGTGGCTTGAATTTAATCAATGAGACAAAGGACTACATATTAGAAAATTCACAGCCTGCAAGGAAATGAAGACAGCTTTCCTATGCCAAGAAAGGGTTGAAAAATGTAGCAGTAAGAAGCAGCCAACAAAATAATTGCAAATGCTCAGGCCATATAAGGTCTGTCCTTTGGAACATTTTACAAGCATTTGGCATGCAGCCCCCACAAAACATCCCCTGGAAAGTGAACAGTGTGTCAGTCCCCCACATCTATGTAAGTTTCCCACTATCTTCATAGAGCACTATTCTTCTGAGGAGGTTACACTCAGTGCCTACATTCATTCCAGATGACTTTATTATAATCCTTCTAGTGCCTAGGCTTTATGCATTTCAATGATGGCCCTATAAACCCAAACTGAACCCAACATATGGGACAGAGACTCCAGCCGTTCTACTGAAAAAACCCTCTGCATTTCTTTCTACTTTCCCCCCAGCCCAACCTAATTTTCCCACCCAACCCTTTTCTAACACCCCAAAGAAAACAGTAGGATGGAGTGTATAATGCTTTTGCTGTTTACCAGAGAACTGGGAAGGTGTTGCTTCCTTGAAAATTCATGCTCCTTACCTGGCACCCATACTCTGCTGCTTTAGCTTTCTGACCGCCTTGTTCACACTGGCCAAGTCAACATCTGTGGATGGCAAGACTTTCCAATTAGAGATGGAAAGTAGGTATTATTTTTAAAAGAACAAAGAGAAGGAAAACAAAATAAACTTCTGGTAGGACTTGTATCTCAGACTTTCACTCACCTTTCTCATCCCCTCTACTCTAGGACTCTCTTCCCTGAAATTAAACGAAGAGATGGAATCACCTCTGGTCCAGCTTGAGACAAGTTTGGCAGCTTTAGGAGTTAAACAGTGACAAATTGCCAACATTCTGCAGTTCTGAAAATTGATAAGGCAATGGCATTCATTGGCCAATTAAAAAATCAGGTGATACCCAAATAAGGTACAGCTCCTTCTTGTCTAGGGTTTTCATTCAAGAGCCCAAGCAAGGGGCTACCAGATGGAGCTGGTGATGAGTCTCCTGCTGAAATACAGTCCTACCATGAGGTTGGCATTCCTGGGCTGTTTCTTCAAAAAAGGGATGGAAGTTGGGAAAAATTTTAGAAGGTTATAGAGTTAAAGGGGAATAAGAAAGGAGGAAATGTAAGAGTGTACTAAGATGTAGTGCTGCCATAAATTTGGTCATAAGAGACCAATTAAGCAGTAGCTGTATAGATTCATCACATTCATATATGAGTAGACAGCATTCAGCATTAATCCACAAAGAGGAACCCTGCTTATGTTGTCTCTTCAGGTCAGCACAAGGGTCTTGATTGCAAGCGTTCATTGGGTCCACTTGATTCAGCTACTTTTTTTTTTTTTTTACAATGAAAGAATTTTCTTAAATTCAAAAAAGCTGATCACTCTATCGCTTAAAACCCTCTAGTGTCTCCCTGCTGCTCTTGAAACTGGTTTTTGAGATCCTGCTTCTATGGCTTAGGTTGCTTTTTCCCAGATGCACTCTATGTTCCATCCACACCAAACTCCTTGTAGTTCTTCTAATGCACCCTTTTTGTCTCCTGTCCCTGACCCCTTCTTTCCACCTACCCTACTCTTAGCTCTCTCTGGCTGCTCAAGGTCATCATCTTCTCTTCTTCTCCCTTCTTCTTTTCTCAGCTGGCTCACTCCTAATTACCCTCCTGGCCTCAATTCAAATTTTACTTACTCTGAAAACTTTATCTGTCTGTCCTCGCGAATCTGGGTTAAGCATCCTTCCCATGAGTTTTCTTAGACTCTTGTGTTTCCCCCTTGATCACATGTCACCCTCTGTATTATAATTGCCTGGTGTCTAATCTCTCTCCCATTCTTCCTACCACACCTCACCCCACATACTCCGAGATCAGTCAAGGAGCCTGATGATTATGCTCACAAGGACTCTAGCACCACACAGTGTCTGAGCAAGTAAGTGCTCTATAAAAATTGTTGATTCAGTCAGTCCATTAAAATGTTCTGTGCTGCAATAGTAGAGATAGAAAAGTATTTGGCTCATGTGTTCCTTCCCAAAGTCTTCCTATTTAACACCAGACTATTTATTTATGTGGTTACACTTCAGGAAAAGACAAATTCATGGCAGCCATTGCATAAAAAGAAACAAAACCATGTCTTCCCCTTCATAGTTGTTGGAGGACTCAGACTTTTTGTAATTCTGGAGATGGAATCCAGGGGTGTTCTATCACTGAGCTACATTCCCAGCCATTCTTACTTTCTATTTGAGACAGAGTCTTCCTAAGTTGCCCAGGCTGGCCTCAAACTTGTGATTCTCCTGCCTTGGCCTCCTGAGTTGTTGGGATTTCAGGTATATGCCAGCACCCCCAGCTAACACCCAGACTTTCTAAACAAGATGCATAGGTTCAATCCTTGTTGAGACTATTCTCAAGCTCAGATTATTACTGATCATCAAATCATACTGAGACCAAGATTCCTGAATCCTAAGCTGCCTTCCATAACTACAGCCACCCCCAGACAGCTCAGGTCAGGACCAACTTACTCATTAGACCCAGGAGTGCCCCAGGGTCCAGGTTCCATAATACATTTACAAGTTCACAGAATGTTCTCATTTTACAAATGAAACAAAAACAAACTTTTAGATCAAAAAATTTAAATATAATATTTCATATAACAAGTCGATTAATGACAGATCATATATATGACAGTGGTCCAATAAAATTATAATGGAGGTGAAAATTTCCTATCTTTGAGTGACATCAGAACCATTGCAACATGGTAATGCAAAGCATCACTACATGTTTGTGGTGATGCTGGCATAAACAAACCTACTATACTGCCAGTCACATAAAAGTATAGTGCATTTGTACAGTGCACCCTACTTGATAACAATAATATACTGCTGGTTTTGGTTTGTATACTTACTGTATGACATTTTTTATCATTATTTTAGTGTATACTCCTAATTTACTGTCAGGCAGTGTGCCAGCCCTGTTATGCCAGCCACAGCCTCACATGTCTTATTGTTCACCTTGTCTCTATTTGCATCAAGAGACAACATGGGGTGATTGACTGCAACATTTAGGTTTGTATAAGTACAATCTATGATGTTTGCATCATGGTAAAAACTCCTCATGATGCATTTCTTAGAATGCACCCTGTTATTAACACCTAGCCATAAATATATTCTTCTTTATATCAATACAGACATAAAATATAATTTTAAATACATTTTATGGAGGAAAGGGTCAATAAAATAGTGCCTTATGCTCAAAGTCATGATATAGCCCTGCTGAGTGCTTGAAAAGTCACATGTGTGCAGAAGATAAGGCTGAGAAATTTGAATCATATCACATGTCTGGTGGAGCCTCTGATAAGAGAGTTGAATCATGTGGAAAATTCCAGGATGGCTTTTGCTTCAGGGATGTCTTATGATCAGACTGAGGCTTCTCTTGCCCTTTTCCTCAGTGTACAATGACCATTGGCAACCCACTTGACCTCACCAGCTGCTAGAATAAAATTTCTTCCATTAGCTGAAGAAACTAACAACTAGTTCAACACTCTATCCACTTAACTCTTTATGCATACAGAAAGAAATAAAATATTTCAAGTATTACAAACAGAATTATATCAAATAACACTTCTTCTCTCAAATGAGCCCAGTAGTCCATGAACACCCATGGTTCGTCTACCCCTGGGTGATCTGGGCAAACTGGGCAACACCCTCTCCAAACCACAAGCCTACAGCAAGACCCAAAAGCTACCTGGAAAATACAAAACATTCCCTCAGAGCATGTGAAGTGTCCTACAACCCATTCACAAAAGGGCAGTGGGTGTAAACTATGAAATATAAGCCTGATCACATTTTCATTTTTAGGGGAATCAGTGCACAAGGAAAATGCATTCCTCTGAGCCAACAGATGATTAAAATGGGAATGTTCAGAGATGCATCTAGAAAAAGTAGAATCAAATAACATATAACATATGCAAACATCACCTCACTGTCATTACTTACTAAAATCTGCATTCTGTAAATGTGCATCCAGGCTGATAGGCTGACCAGCCGGGTCACAAGCAAAGGCAGTTGATCAGAACTCAAAAAAATCTCTGACCACTTGAAATCCACAAAGAGAGAATTGTTTACATAACTAAGCTGTACCAGGATCTGATTTTCCACCCTGTAAGTAAAAGATCCCAGATAAAAATGTGTGCTCATGATTCGAGAGTATTATAAGTATTACAAAGACATACAACAGCAAAAGAGCCTAATAACAGAGAAAAATAAAGACTCTATTGTGGGCAAAACCCCACAGTAGTCCATTAATTCACTCAGTAAAATCCAAGATCTTTACAATGGCCTACACTGCCCACTATAGAGCTCTGAGCCACCCCCCAGCCCCGGCTATCTGCTCTAACCATGCTTATCTCCTTACTGTTCCTAATATGCCAAGCATGCCTTTGCTTTCAACCTTTGAAAGAAGTGCTCCTAATGTCTGCAGTTCTCTTCCCCAAGATATACACAGGGCAACTCTCTCATCTCCTACAAGTCTTTGTTCTAATGCTGCCTTTCAAGGAGTCCTATCCCTAACCACATTATTTACTTATTATCCTATCTCCTGATGCTAGAACAAAAGCCAAAGGTAGGGACTTTCTCCTGTTGGTTCATAGAAGGTTCCCAAGTACCTAGTATAGTGCCTGACACATAGGAAGTGTTGAATAATCGTATTTTGAATGATTAAGACTAAAAATGATAATTTATCTACAATAGAAGACCTAAGTTTTAAGGAGAAAATTCAAAAAGCAATGAGGGAATTAATAATTCTAATAGAAAAACTAAACACATTTGATTAACATTTCGACAGGATAAAGGTACTTTTCCAAATTTCAGAAAATTTGAGGAATAGTATATGGTGGAAGGGATTATATACACAGGCTATAGATATAACTTAATCCGACTTAAAAGTAATTATATTATAAATTCACTTAGTATCTCAATGTGTTTTAAAATTATAAGTAGAGTCTTGTTTTAAAATAAAGATAACAATCATGATTCTGCTTTATTTTATTGTTTTGTTTTATTTGGATAGTTTTTACTGAGACTCACTAGGTACAGAGTTAGTGAAAAAGTTTTACCTAGCACCTGAAATTTCCTCTTCAATAGCTCCAGCTTTGAGAACAGCTCGATTTAGAAAAAGCAAAGTCACCGAATTTAGTAGAGAAGGAGAAATATGAGCATGAGGGGAAGTGAATTTACAGAGCCACAAAGCTATAACTTTTAAACCTTTAAGAATTATTCAGGCTGGGCATAGTGGCACACACCTGTAATCCCAGTGACTCCAGAGGCTGAGGCAGGAGGGTTACAAGTTCAAAGACAGCTTCAGCCACTTAGAGAGGCCCTCAGTAACTTACTGAGACCGTGTTTCAAAATAAAAAGGGCAGGGATTGTGGCATACTGATTAAGCACCCCAGATTCAATTCCCTATGTGTGTGTGTGCGCGCACACACACACACACACACACACACACACACAAAATCTATTTAACCTATTGAACCATACACACACACACACACCAAAAAAAAATCTATTTAACCTATTGAACCATACCTATCCAAAGATGCTGCTTTGGAGAATTATAATTAAATGTTGAACTTCCCTCTTTGTTGGGAAAAGCTATGCAACAATTTCAGAAAAGCAACCATAAGAAACAATCTCCTTTTTACTATGCTTCCTCCACAGAAGGAATTCTCAAAACTCAGCATTATAAGGAATAGTTCTCCACTCAGCTGAAGAGAATAAAATCATTATTAGACAGGTTTGAACCGCAGCATTTGCTGAAAGGAACATGCTACCCATATCCAACAACAGAGGCATGAAATTAGTTTGTGTGTGCCTTTTCATGTGAAGCTTTATGAAGGAAAGAACTGTCTTCCTTATCCCTATATCTCATGATTTATGCTTTTTCTAAAATAGTTGTTGAAGGAAAGTGTGATTCAGAAAAATGGACCAATCTACTGCTCTCTAGACTTAAGATGAGAATAAAGTATGAGCTAACTGCTGAGCACCTTTTCATCATTCTAAGCACACAATTTGTATTTTCTGGGTTTGTTTGTTTGTTTTGTTTCATTATTAAATCCCAAAAGTGATTCTTGAATTTTTTTCTGAATTGCTTTCTTCAATCTTTTGTGCATAATTTAATTTTTGTATCTGTTTCATTCGTTCAAATATTTACTCATCCTGAGCCAACTTCCTGTTTCAGAACAATGAGAGAGTAGATGCCTGAGAAACAGACATCTAAATTTGTATTCCACCAATCTGTAGGGAAGGACCCTCCAGTGAGCTGCCTAACTTCCCCCAGCCTCTGTAACTGGGCATGTGATCTAGAATGACACCACGGAAATAGACGGTGTGAGGGCTGATTGAGATCATGTGTGTATACAGGAGGTTTTCACTAAGTTTTAATTGCATTCCCTACTCCCATGTCTTATTAAAAGATGAAAAATTTAATGAATAATAAGCAAATCCAATTCAAGCTCCAAGAAATTAGAAAAGGTCACCCTGAGAAATCCCTTCTAAGGGCAGTGAACATGCTGTGTGTCACCCTGACCCCACTTCATTTTTCCTCTGGGAACACGAGAAGACTGCATTTCTCAGCCTTCCTTGTCAACCGTGGGTCATGTGGCTCAGTTCTGGTCATTGGAATGTGGGAGGAGTGACATTTGGCACATCTAGGTCTGAACCTTAACTAAAGGCCAGATGTAGAAAGTCCAGGGAGGACTCCCAGGCCAATATGCTGGTAGAGACCGAATGAAAGCAGGTAGGGCCCTATGTTACTGCATGGAGTGACCCCTTCACCCTACTGACCTGCCACAAAGTAGGATATACACTCTGCTCAACTTGAGAGTTATTTTGCTTTGTTTTGTTTTGCTTCTACAACAGTGAGCACAACCGTGAATGATTTACCCCATAAACCTACCACATAGTCCCAGAACTGTTCTCTCACTAAATTCTTGAGTCTTAACACTGACTCTTAACATCTTGGTGCCTGATTTAATACTTACCATAATGCCCTAAATAAATCATTGGCATATTAGCTATATGTGAATTGAACTCTGCCATAAAATAGGATTAAACACACATATATGTTTATATTTACATTATGTGTCTATTTGAAGGGGCAGGATTAGGGATTTAACCCAAGGGCCTTATGACACTGAGCTACATCCCAAGCCCTTTTTATTTTTTTTTTTGAGACAGGATCTCACTAAGTTGTTCAAGTGGGCCTCTAACTTGTGATCCTCCTGCCCTAGCCTCCTTAGTTGTTAGAATTACAGGTATGCACCACCATACCTGGCTACACATGTCTATTTTAAACAATGTCCACCTTGCATACACTAGCTATTTTAATGTGAAATGTAAACCTATTTCTTTGAAGTAATTCCAGTTCAGGAGATGAGTTAGTTATTCAAATGGCAATGAGAACATTACACCTACTTTCCTGGTCAACACCTACTTTCCAGAGGGAAGGGATATCACAGGAAGATGAAGTAATGTCTGTAGATAAGAATCATGGTGTCCTTTGAATGTTGAGCCCTGAGGCTTCAAGTCCTGTCTGAGTCCTGGGGGCTCATCTTCTCCTTGGACTATGTCCTCCAGCCAGTTCAGTTATTGCTACTATTATTTCCATTCTTTCTCCCAGCAGTCATTCTTCCACTATTAAGGGCCTACTTTTTGAAAAGCTTTTATATCACACCTTTGGTGGATTTTTCTTTCCAGCACCCAAGCATTCATTCCCAAGTGTACAAGCATTTGACAACTAAAGAACAGATTATTATTTCAATTTGTATGATTCCCTCACTGACAGACAATAGATGATTCCCTCACTGACAGACCATAGAATACTTTTGTCCAGCATTTGGTTGGAGAATATTTGTGATAGCCTTAAAAAAAAAAAAAAAAAAACTCTCTCCAACAACAAAAATAATGAATCGGGATCAGCACTTTTAATTTATATCATAGAGAAGCTTTCCAGGTTTGGTGTTATTTAGTTTGTATGCTTACACATAATGATTTTGATTAAGTAGCACTTTTTTATTTACACAAAAGCATCTCAAGGGGAGAATTCATATTGGCCTGTGTACAATAAAGAAATAAAGAAATGTGCGTGGTTCATTAAAATCACATTTATAAGTGACTTCAGTGAACTCCAGAAAAGGGACAGAGTGGGAGGCAAACTGGCCACACATCAGACCAAGGAAAGCTTTCCTGTCTTTAACCGTATATTTACCACATGCTGTGCCTGCTCTCATCACTGCCTTTCAGAGAGTTAAAGACACTGGCTTTAGAGCTGAAGGTACGTTGCCATGCAATCTTCCCCAACTTCTCAAGCATGTCTAAAGCACATCACTATTTAAACCCCACACATGGGAAAAAAGGAAATTATGCCCAAAAATGACATTTCAATGTTCTTAAGAAGAAAATCGTGCCCACATTTATTCACAAGAAAGTGGGTGGTGATGAACAGAAGAAAAAGCCTTCCTAGAATAATTCTTTTCACCATGTAAAAACACAACCAATAATTTCCCTCTTTTCTAATCTTCTTATTTTGAATACAATTAAAATATCAGCCTTTATTTTACCAAACTCTCCAGGAACTTGGTCTATCCCAGCTGTAATCATACAATAGCCTACCATCCTGTGTGTGTGTGTGTGTGTGTGTGTGTGTCTGTGTGTGTACAATACACACTCATGCATATACAGTTCTAAAAAATATTTTTAAAAAGTTCTGCATATCACAGAGGATATTTAGGATTGTGAAACTATTAAATAGAACACTATTATGGCACATACATACATGGTCAAAATCCATGCCATATAAAATACCAAGTGTGAACACTAATGTAAACTCGGGACTTTGGGTGTGCTGTAGACTAAATGCTTGAGCCCTATTCTAAATCCATCTGCTGAAACCCTTATCCCCAAGTGATGGTATTAGGAAGTGGTGCCTTTGGTAGTTGACTAGGTCATGAAGGTGGACCCCTCATGATTGAGGTTAGTGCCTTTTGAAAGAAAACCCCAGAGTTTTCCCCCTTTGCCTCTTTCTCTGTAGGAGATCACAGCATCTGTAAACCAGAAAGCCAGCCCTCACCAGACACTAAATCAGCCCACACCTTGATCATGGACTGCCAAGTCTCCAGAACTGTGAGATATAAACTTCTATTGTTTATAAGCTCTTGTCTATAGTATTTTGTTACAGCAGATGCAAATAAATAGACGGGGTGATAATAATGTTTTAATGTCAAAATAAGGCTCTGCCTTCGGTGCATTCTCTTGCTTTTCTCCAGTTGGCTAAGTGCCTGCTTCCCAAATCCTTACAATCTAGGACAAACCATTATTTCTGAAAGTCTCATTTTTCACCTTTTATTTTTACAAATTACACTCTGATCAAATTCTGACAAAAATTACTCATGAAAAATAGCTCCTTTTAACATTTGATAAATTAATCAAGTGCCTATCACAATAGAATTGTTGTTGTTGTTATTGTGTAAGCAGGGAATTTTTGTGATTTTAGTAATACCCAACTTTAAGCTGAGATCACAATTAGAAATAACTTGAGAAACTGGCATTTGCAAAAGACTGAAAGTGAGTGGTTGAAAACAACCCATACTGTAGGAAATCAGATGTTCTTTAGTGCAGCCAAACTTAAAACAAGCCCTCCAAACAAGCTGAAGGCATTCTGGACAACTATAGCAATTCCAGGGTTATGATGGATTTTTCTTTAGCATAACCTCCAAAGACAGTACATCAGTGCAATCAGAGATCCAAAGACCAACATGAAGCCTGTGAATAGCCAAATGCCAGTCCTGTTTGACCCAGACAACCTTCACTGTAACTGTCACCCAGGCTTGTACAATCATCTGTTACTACATTAATGGTCAGATGCCATAACACTGTAGGCAGGTTATGAGTGATTGAACTCACCCACAGTGGGATAAATAATTGCTGCATCCATGATAACCAACCAAACTATACAAAAAAAAAAAAAAAAGTAGAACATCAGCAATGGAAGCAGCAGTCATGTCCTATTCCCCAAGCAATGCCTTCATAGCATCTCAAGCCTTCTAGAAACCTAAACATCCTTTTAGGTCAGCTCACTTCAATAGGTGCCGTCAATTGGAAGCCTAATGTCACACCAGGCCCAAGACTCCTCACATTCCCCTGGTTTCAGACAAGAAACCTATTAATCTTATTTTATTTTTTTTTATTTTGGGGGCACCAGGGATTGAACTCAGGGGCACTCAACCACTGAGTCACATCCCCAGCCCTATTTTGTATTTTATTTACTGAGTTGCTTAATACCTCGCTTTTGCTGAGGCTGGCTTTGAACTCATGATCCTCCTGCTTCAGCCTCCTGAGCCACTGGGATTACAGGTGTGTGCCACCAAACCCAGCATGATTCTTATTTTAAAGAGCCTTTTCTTATTTTCTCACACAACATCTGCACCTACACCTCTCCTTCTCATTGCATGCAATTATATTTTCTCTTTATTTATTGTCATCTTATCTATCAAGACTTTCCTAAAGTCTGCCTTTATTTTTAGCTGATTTTATGTTTTTTTGCATTTGTATAAAAAACAGGTATTATAGAATTATATGACCCTGGTTTCCTTTTCCCCATTTTTCTCACAATACCCATCACGCAATCAATCCTACAAGCCCCTGTCAGAGACATCATTTCAAAAAGCCCATATTTGATCTCGTGGCTGGCACCAGCACGCACACTAGCATGCAGATACCCTTGACCTTTCTCCTTGCCATTTTCCAATAGATCATTGTACATTCCCACTTCTACTTCCGGTCCTTGCTTCACCTCCCTCCATGACTTTTCCTCCCTTTTCCCTGGGGGAAAATATATATATATATACCATCACCTTTCAACTTGTATTCTCAGTGAAACCCTCCTTAACTCCCTTTCCCAAAATAATAAAAATTAACACAGTGCTTCTTCCAGTGTACACCACTTGCAAATGCTCATTACATTTATTATGTACTGGTTAATTATTCATTTCTTTCCACTGGACTGTAAGACACTTGGGGACACAGCTGTACTTGGTCAACTTTGCCTTTCCAATTTCCTCTTGAGGGCTGACACTGAGTAGAAGGCCAGGATTATTTGGTGAATGCATTCACATAATGAACACCCATGAGTAGTTCATCTGACCAAAAAGAGGAGCCAGATTTCTCTAATCTCACCCAGGAGAGCAGTAAAGATGACTCCTTCTTTCTGTCTGGTTTGATATACTATGTACATTTTACTTGTATTTTAATCTTTTGAGGGATATAATATTACCTTTTCTCTCCTCGTCAATTTATTTTAGAATTGCAAATTTTCCCCTTATCTATGAAGGTGTG
The DNA here is from genome assembly GCF_964194105.1 of Spermophilus citellus. Classification (NCBI taxonomy): domain Eukaryota; kingdom Metazoa; phylum Chordata; class Mammalia; order Rodentia; family Sciuridae; genus Spermophilus; species Spermophilus citellus. Next base: position 57,582,406 of record NC_138189.1, read on the forward strand.
AAGACTTGAACGTGACTTTAGAGTTACAGACTGGACTCCTCTGAAAATGGCACTATTAATCTGAGTGATGATTATTCATTACTATCTATCCATTCACTCACTCAAGTACATTTTATGTCTTCCATATGGAACCAATCAGTTCTTTATATCCATTAATTTTATATGAGAGATAGAGAACAGAATTATTTAGAGCAAGCTCACATGGAGAGTAAGAAAGGTCTCGGAAAATTCAAAGTCTTGTGAAAATATTGACATCAGCCAAATCTGACTTTCATGAGTTCCACAAGAATCAGCCCCTGCCACATTCACTAAGTAATGCTTCCCTCCAGCAGCCCAAAGCCTAAAGCAGACTAATGGCTTTCAGAAATGGGTTTCAGAAAATGGGAAAATATGATGATCCACTGTTGAAGGCTACCTACCACTGCTGCCACCACCGTCACTCACCCCTTCCCCATACCCATCCTCATGTCCCCTTCTGAGCAAGACTGCTGCCAGAGGCACTGTAGATAGATGTCACACTCATGGCAGTTTTCCAACTTTACTTGTATACTACAGACCAGGTTAAACGGGATCAGTCAGGTTCCAAAGATTTACCTTCCAAACTCTCATCTCCAAGAACTCATGTGGAAAAGATATCAAGTTGAAACTGTGTCAAAGTTCGATGGGAAACCCAGGAGGCTGCAAGTCATCAGACCTGAATTTGCATGCTGCTTCTGCATGGCTGTCTTGAGAAAATCTCTTTATAGTTCTAGACCTCAGTTCACTCAACTACCATAGAACATAATTGCTCAGATAGTGGGGGGTATTTTTTGCAGGGATGGGGCTATACCACTCTCTCAAGATATATGGATATGCACTTGGTGCTCCATAAAGGTGAATTATATACAGGGACTATCGTGCTCCATGATAAGTGATATTAAACATTACTTTTGTTAGAAAATAAGTAATGATGTAATCTGGAACTTTTAAAATTTGCACCATTTTAAAGATAAAATGGTAAACTTCAAAGCCATTATGCACATTCTGGGTGGAACTTTCTCTATGCTCCCAGACATCTGGTGAATAGTCTCTTTTTCCTCTGCTATTGGAAATCCTTCCATCAAAATCATGGCAAAATACTGATAAATGCTCCCCAGAGTCCCTCCTATATCTTTTCATCCTATGATTCTATGTGTTAAATGGCCAACAGCCATTTTTCCAATTTGGTTTAAACCCTAGTTATAGCTCATTATTTTAAAATAATGCACTGCATAGAGAGAAATTAAAATTCCAGATTAAGGTATATCACAATTCAAAGTCAAATGTCTATTTTTAATGGTAGAGGAAGGAAAAACCTAAGTTATAATAGGAGAAGACTCTTGCAAGTGTGCACATCATTCTGCACAGGGGAAGCATGAAGCAAGAGTGAAAAGGAAAAATAATATCTAGATGTAATCTGGAAATGTGGCTGGGACAAATGAAGCAGAGAAGGAGGCACCTGTCTTCCAACAGGAAAGCTCAGAAAACAGAGGATTCTATATACAGTCTAGGCAGTTCCACTAGTTTGGTTCTGGAAGTATAGTCTTTAAAGGATTAAATAAATGCTTCATGGGGAGCTTCTCCAAATTCTACCACTCTGTCCACGTTTCATGTGCACAGATTAATCACCACAAATCTTGATGTAGCCTCCCAATCTTCATTTCATTATTTCATGATGAATATGATGATTTTAGAATACTAGGTCTCATTACAACACATCCAACTGACTCTAAAGTGACCCTCAAAACCAAGAATCCCCACAGACAAATGCAGCATGTTCAGATCCTTCATGATGACATCTCCATTAGCCAAAAAGAATATGTTCCATTGTCATTAGTCAGGATATTGTGTCTTTTATAAAGTGGGAATTTGTCAGAAGGAATACGTCTAAGTCAAGATCCACCAAAAACATGTACTCTTGGGAAAGACACATCCGTGGAAAATATTTTCTACCACTTTAATTTCTACTGATATTGCAATAATGGAGTTTGTGTCATAAATACTAAAAAAGGAATCAGTTTAAAGACAATACCTGTATGAGGGGACACTACTGTAGGTCAAAACTTTAAAGGCAGGAGTGAAGTGAAATTTACCTGAATTATACTTGGCAACATAGTCATTTGTATACATTAATAAAAGTATGTGAAAAATGGTACCCTGAACAGATTACCCATGATCTATGAAAAGGAACCATTATTTGTGGCCAAGTTTACAAGCTCAGTATATTCCGTAAGCCTTGTTTCTTCACCTTTTTATTAAAACAAAGATGAGAAAGAGGAAAATGAAAGGGGACAACTTTCTTTGTGGCAGAGGTGAATTTTTTAAAGGGGCTGGTAAAATAATTAGAACAGATAAATTCACAATAAACTACAAACTTCTACTTTGTGCCCATAGTTCTTTGTGCCCATAGTGCACCTGGAGAAGAAAGCATTCCAAAACCTTGACTGTACTGTTTTCTGTGGAGTACAATAAAGTTCTAAAACCTTCACTGGGCTCTCCAAACAATTCAGAACATTGCCTTTGATCTCAAAGCCCCAATAGCATTTGGATTCAGGTTTCCATAGAAACTGCCTTTATGTACCACCATGCCTGTTGTAGCTGGCCAAAGAACACTTGCCAACAGGCCTTAGGTGTGAATACCAAGGCTGTAAGCAGCACATTTTTCCATGGAGAAATTCCATCTTTGGAATTCACTTTTTCAGTTGGTTTCACCAAGTGTAGGCTATTGGCCTTCAGGCTATAGAATAAAGCCCAATTACTTGGTACGTATGGGAATATTCTCTGGTAAAATAAACATCAAGTCACAACCTTATTAAGATGGAATAAGTAGTTTGGCTTAAATTCTCAAAATTCTCGGACTTCCTTCTGAATTGCTCTAAGGATGCCAATGTGTGTTGAAACTGTAATTAAGTCCTCCCACTTCTCCATGAAAATATTCAAGTCTGCCTAAATACAACATAACTTTGCAGATGTTGGGGAGGGTGAAACAATTTGAAATGAGTTAAAAATTAAATAAATAAAGTCTTCTGAAATAGAACATCTATTTGTGTTACACATCTGGAGAGCTCAGGTAGGGCTACAGAAATCCCATTGAATATTCTGGTTTATGAAGATCCTCAAGGAATGATGAATCCCTTTCTACAACCCATGACTCCAAGCAAAATCTACAATTCTGAGAATGTCCAACCATCTTTAGCAAACATATTTCACCATGACCAAGAAAAATATTTAGAATCTAACTTTCTAGAAGTAAGTTCTGGTGTTCTATTGCACATAGGGTGACTATAGATAATGATAATGACTATAGTTAAGTATTATATATTTCAAAAAAAGCTGGAAGAAAGAATTTTGAATGCTTTCTCCACAAAGAAATGATAAATGTTTGAGGGCCTAGATATGCTCACTCTGATTTGAACATTATACAATGTATGTGTGTGTGTGTATATATATATATGTGTGTGTGTGTGTGTGTGTGTATGTATGTATATATGTGTGTGTGTGTGTGTATTTCAAACATCTCATCATCTCCCATAAATATGTAGTGTGGGTGTGTCAATTTAAAAACGTAAGTATTTTTACATTCTGCTGTCATGTATGACTAAAAAAATAAATAAATAAAAATTTAAAAAATAAATAAAAAATAAAAACATAAGTATTTTTAAAAATCTCTTAACCAAAGTGAAAACCTCATTCTTTCTCAACAATAAGGCTTTAAAAATGTTCTGTGGTTACAACTTTGCACCTACACACATATAAGAAAATACAACCTCTTGGAAAAAAATGCAATTAAAAAAATTCATTTCTCATTGCTCAAACAGGAATATATTTAGATGTTCCTTTAGGCAGCACAATGAAATGATAAGAGAGACTGCCAGCTATTCAATTCAGCAAAAATTGGCTTAGAACCAATAAGTACTGGAGGAAAAAAATGAAATATTAATTTTACATTTCTTCAAACAATATTATTTATTCTTACCTCTCTCTGCCTAATTTTCTCTACTACTTCTACCCAAAACCTTCCTCATCTCAGGAAATAGCTCTGACATCCCTCCTGTCTCTTAGATCTAAATCCTAGGAATCATCTGATACCTTTTTAGCCTGCATCCAGTCTATCAGTAAATCCTGTCAACTCTACCTCCAAATTGTATTCTCAAACTGATAGTTTCACACCATCTCCACTCTATGACCCTGTCCAAGTGACCATCATCTGTGGTCCAAAGTACTATACAGCATCCTTCTCAGTCGTCTCCCGGTCTCAAATCTTATTCCTTGATGACCCACTTGCCGCAGTCTGGCTGGGCACAGAATCACGAGCCACTCAAGCAGGAACAAAAATTTATTTTTGAAAATGCCGCCAATACCCCATACACGTCCGGGAAGAAGCCGGTCCACCCACGTAGTTGTGTTCTACTGGAACCCCAGAACAACTTCCTTCCCTGGAATTCCCTCCTACTGTACTTCCCCAACCAATGGGAACTCTCCAGGAGTCCCGTAGCAGGCTGAGGTGAACAGCAGGAGTCCAATATCCATATGAATGCAGATCTTAACATAATCATATCATCTCAATGGCTAGCTGGCGTCACCTTACAACCAAAAGTGCCATGCATCATATCACTTGGCTGTGGCTCTTAGCACCCACTAATCTCCAATCACATTTATTTTTCTTTCAAGCCTAAACCAGATCCCAACATGTCCTACTCAAAACTCTCCATTATCTTTCCTCTACAACTGGAAAAAAAAATCCAAAACTATGTGTCATGTTTCAGGGCCCTAGGTGATCTGGACCCCTCTCTACCCTCACACCTCTAAATGCCCTTCCTGTTTCTTGAGAAAAATTGGGCACGGTCATATTCTTTTCCATAAATATACACAAATCTGTCTCAACTCAAATGTCACCTCCAGAGAAGCCTTCCATATTCACCCTTACTAAAATGTAGTACCCATCCCAAATTCCTCTCTACCACTTCTTCAGAGCAGAACAGGCAGAAGAAAGAACCAAAAACTCAAAGATAGTCTAATTGAGATTATGCAGACCAAGAAGTAGAGAGAAATACTAATAAAGAAGATGACCAGAGCTTCAGACACCTTCAGGAAACCATAAAGCTACCAGCATATACTCAATGAAAGTTCCAGAGGAGAGAAGAAAGGGAAGAGAAAATGTGAATAAAAAATGACCAGTAACAATTCAAGTTTGATTTTAAGAAAAAAAATTAATCTATACATTCAAGAAGCTGAAAGCATACCACGTAGAATAAACTCAAAGATCAGGTACTCTGTTCACAGCTGCATTTGCAGACTCTGGCCTGGTACATAGGAGCCCCTCAACAACTATTTGTTGAATCAAAAAATAACTGAATATTCATTTCACAATTGAGGAACATGAAGCCCAGAGAATAAAAATAATTTGCCTAATTCAAAGAGCTATTTAGTAATAAAGTCTGTTTTAAAACCAGGAAACTGGAGATTCCAACATGGCGGCGGGCGCAGAGAGATCAAGTCTCTGACCTCTTCAGCTGTGCAGGCATAGGGAGTCGTAAACAACCTAAATCTGTTTGCTCAGGATCACTAGGCAATGCTGAGCTGACGTGGATCTGGGGCGAACAGTCTGGGCCTCTCAGAACACACACTGAGCCCGGATCGGATGAATTCAAGCTCCCGTTCGCCTGCTTCCCGCAGACAAACAGCTTTGACTCAGCACTAATCCATCCGGCTGAAATAACTGGTCAGCCCTTCTGATCCTACGGAGGTAAATGCCTACCGAGCCTTCATAGGTAGTGGCCACAGGTTTGAAACGGGGCTTGGAAGAGACAGTAAGGACCCACCCGTTGCATTGGTCGCCCGGCAAAGGAAAACGAACTGTCGCCATTTGCAAGAGATACCACCATGGCAGAGAACTGACGTCATCACACTGCGGCAGAGGAGATAACTTCATTGAAACCTGCGGTTACAGGTGTGTAATTCCCTAGCCTTCCCTCTCCACACATCGGGGAAACCTTAAGGGACCCTCCCAGCTCTCCCGTAAGGGCCCCTCCCAGCTCTCCCGTGAGCACCATAGCCAGACAGAGGGAATCAGAGGTGGCGTGGACCTGCAGCGCAGAACTACCGCTCCCACCAGTGCTGACAGCTGAGGTCTCTTGCACCAGCTACCGGAGGCGTGGCTACCGGACGGCAAGTAAAATTCGCTGAGGATTCTCACCCCAAGTTCTACAAACTTAGGGTCTGAGGGAATGGCAAACAGGGAGAGTGTGCCCAGTCGTTCATGAAAACAGGGTTCCTGGGAGCAACAGACCTGGCGTGTAGCCAGTATTGTGGTGAGCGGCACCCGTGAGAGGGGCCTGGCTAGAGGAAAAGTGGGAAGTGACTAGACACAAGAGGAGGCCCTAGGCACTCAGGATTGGAGACTCACCCAGTCTGGGAGGAGCTGCTGCACAGAGATTGGTTCCCGCTTATTGACAGGAGAAACTTGGCCTGGTGGGCACAGCGCCACCTACTGGAAGAGAAGTTAATCAAACTCTAAGACTGCATTTATTACTTTTTTTTTCTTTTTTCTTTTTTTCTTTTCTCTTTTTTTTTGGTTTGGGTTTTTCTTTCATTTTCATTTTTCTTTCTTGTTGTTTTTTTAAAATTTTTTTTACAATTTTTTTAAATTTTTTTCTTCTAATTTTAATTTTAATTTTTTTTATTATTTCTTTTAAATTTTTTTTCATTTTTTATTTCCTATTTTTTTTCTTCTTTTGTCTTTTCATTTCTCTTCAATTATCTTATCCCCCTTCCTTGAATTCTACCTGCTTACTCTCATTCTCTTTAGTGACTTCTTCCCTTCCCTTCTAATACCTTTCCTCCCAAGCATCAAATAAATTTATAGGAGTAAACAGTAATTCATCAGTCAAACAGAACAAGAAGTAACATGAGCAGCTTCAAAAAGCAAGGAAGAAAAGGAGTACAAACAATGCAGGACAGCCTAAATATTCAGGAGGACCTAGAGTCATCAGAAAAATGGTCATATAAAGAACTCAAGGAACACCTTAGACAGATGGAATGGAACCTTAAAGAGGATACAAGACAGCAAATTCAAGCAGCGAAAGAACACATTGAGAATGAATTACATAAACAGATAAAAGAAGAAGTTAAGCATCTCTATCAGGAGATAGAGATTATAAAAATAATCAAACAATAATTCTAGAAATGAAGGAAACGATAAACCAAATTAAAAACTCAATTGAGAGTATCACTAACAGAGTGGAGCAAGTAGAAGCCAGAACATCAGATAATGAAGACAAAATACATCATCTTGAAAAGAGTCTAGCCAACTCAGAAAGGCTGGTAAAAAATCACGAGAAAAACATCCAGGAGTTATGGGATAACATAAAAAAACCAAACTTACGAGTCATCAGGATAGAAGAAGGTACAGAGATTCAAACCAAGGGAATGAGTAACCTGCTGAATGAAATAATTACAGAAAACTTTCCAGAAATAAAAAAGGAAACAGATATACAAATTGAAGATGCATACAGGACACCGAGCACACAAAATCACAGTAGACCAACGCCAAGACACATTGTTATGAAGATATCCAATATACAGAACAAACAGAAAATATTAAAAGCTACAAGAGAAAGGAGACAGATTACATTCAGGGGTAAACCAATAAGGTTAACAATGGATTTTTTATCACAGACACTGAAAGCAAGAAGGTCCTGGAACAATGTATTTCAAACACTGCAAGACAATGGATGCCAACCAAGAATTCTGTATCCAGCAAAATTAAGCTTCAGATACGACAACGAAATAAAAATCTTTCATGATAAACAAAAGTTAAAAGAATTTGCAGCTAGAAAACCAGCATTGCAAAGCATTTTGAGCAAAACACAATGAAAAACAATAACCAAAACCATCAATAGGAAGAGCCTTGGTAAAGACAGAGGGTGAGGGGAAAGATAATCATGGAGAAACAAACTAAATTTTTTAAAAAAAGGATAAATAATCAAACATGGATGGAAGTAAAAACCATATATCAATAGTAACTCTGAATGTTAATGGCTTCAACTCTCCAATGAAGCGACATAGGCTGGTATCATGGATTAAAAAAACAAATCCAACAATATGCTGCCTCCAGGAGACACATCTGATTGGAAAAGACATACACAGGCTGAAGGTGAAAGGATGGGAAAAAATATACCACGCACACGGTCCTCGTAAGCAAGCAGGGGTGGCCATCCTCATATCGAATAAAATTAACTTCAAGACTAAGTTAATCAAAAGGGATAAAGAAGGACATTATATACTGTTAACCAACAAGACATAACAATTATCAATATTTATGCACCAAATAATGGTGCTGCGACATTCATAAAACAAATTCTCCTCAAGTTCAAGAATCAAATAGACCACAACACAATAATTATGGGTGACTTCAACACACCTCTCTCACCATTGGACAGATCCTCCAAACAAAAGTTGAATAAAGAAACTATAGAACTCAATATCACAATCAATAGCCTAGACTTAACTGACATATATAGAATATATCAACCATCATCAAATGGATATACTTTTTTCTCAGCAGCACATGGATCCTTCTCAAAAATAGACCATATATTATGCCATAGGGCAACCCTCAGTAAATATAAAGGGGTGGAGATAATACCTTGCATTTTATCTGATCATAATGGAATGAAACTGGAAATCAATGATAAAAGAAGGAAGGAAAAATCCTACATCACATGGAAAATGAACAATATGTTACTGAATGATCAATGGGTTACAGAAGACATAAAGGAGGAAATCAAAAAATTCTTAGAGATAAATGAAAATACAGACACAACATATCGGAATCTATGGGACACAATGAAAGCAGTTTTAAGAGGAAAATTCATCGCCTGGTGGTCATTCCTCAAAAAAAGAAAAAACCAACAAATAAATGAGCTCACACTTCATCTCAAAGCCCTAGAAAAGGAAGAGCAAAACAACAGCAAATGTAGCAGAAGGCAAGAAATAATTAAAATCAGAGCGGAAATCAATGAAATTGAAACAAAAGAAACTATTGAAAAAATTAACAAAACTAAAAGTTGGTTCTTCGAAAAAATAAATAAGATCAACAGACCTTTAGCCATGCTAACGAAGAGAAAAAGAGAGAGAACTCAAATTACTAACATATGGGATGAAAAAGGCAATATCACAACAGATGCTACAGAAATACAGAAGACAATTAGAAATTATTTTGAAAACCTATATTCCAATAAAATAGAAGATAGTGAAGACATCGATAAATTTCTTAAGTCATATGATTTGCCCAGACTGAGTCAGGAGGATACACACAATTTGAACAGACCAATATCAATGGATGAAATTGAAGAAGCCATCAAAAGACTACCAACCAAGAAAAGCCCAGGACCGGATGGGTATACAGCGGAGTTTTACAAAACCTTCAAAGAAGAATTAATACCAATACTTTTCAAGTTATTTCAGGAAACAGAAAAAGAGGGAGCTCTTCCAAATTCATTCTATGAGGCCAACATCACCCTGATGCCTAAACCAGAAAAAGACACCTCAAAGAAAGAAAACTACAGATCAATATCTCTAATGAACCTAGATGCAAAAATCCTCAATAAAATTCTGGCGAATCGGATACAAAAACACATCAAAAAAATTGTGCACCATGATCAAGTAGGATTCATCCCTGGGATGCAAGGATGGTTCAATATACGGAAATCAATAAATGTTATTCACCACATCAATAGACTTAAAGATAAGAACCATATGATCATCTCGATAGACGCAGAGAAAGCATTCGACAAAGTACAGCATCCCTTTATGTTCAAAACATTAGAAAAACTAGGAATAACAGGAACTTACCTCAACATTGTAAAAGCTATCTATGCTAAGCCTCAGGCTAGCATCATTCTGAATGGAGAAAAATTGAAGGCATTCCCTCTAAAATCTGGAACAAGACAGGGATGCCCTCTATCACCACTTCTATTCAATATAGTTCTCGAAACACTGGCCAGAGCAATTAGACAGACGAAAGAAATTAAAGGCATAAAAATAGGAAAAGAAGAACTTAAATTATCACTATTTGCGGATGACATGATTCTATACCTAGAAGACCCAAAAGGGTCTAAAAAAAACCTATTAGAACTTACAAATGAATTCAGCAAAGTGGCAGGATATAAAATCAACACGCATAAATTAAAGGCATTTCTGTATATCAGCGACAAAACTTCTGAAACGGAAATGAGGAAAAATACCCCATTCACAATATCCTCAAAAAAATAAAAAATAAAATAAAATACTTGGGAATCAACCTAACAAAAGAGGTAAAAGATTTATACAATGAAAACTACAGAACCCTAAAGAGAGAAGTAGAAGAAGATCTTAGAAGATGGAAAAATATACCCTGTTCATGGATAGGCAGAACTAACATCATCAAAATGGCGATATTACCAAAAGTTCTCTATAGGTTTAATGCGATGCCAATCAAAATCCCAACGGCATTTCTTGTAGAAATAGATAAAGCAATCATGAAATTCATATGGAAAAATAAAAGACCCAGAATAGCAAAAGCAATTCTAAGCAGGAAGTGTGAATCAGGCGGTATAGCGATACCAGATTTCAAACTATATTACAGAGCAATAGTGACAAAAACAGCATGGTACTGGTACCAAAACAGGCGGGTGGACCAATGGTATAGAATAGAGGACACAGAGACTAATCCACAAAGTTACAACTATCTTATATTTGATAAAGGGGCTAAAAGCATGCAATGGAGGAAGGATAGCATCTTCAACAAATGGTGTTGGGAAAACTGGAAATCCATATGCAACAAAATGAAACTGAATCCCTTTCTCTCGCCATGCACAAAAGTTAACTCAAAATGGATCAAGGAGCTTGATATCAAATCAGAGACTCTGCATCTGATAGAAGAAAAAGTTGGCTCCGATCTACATATTGTGGGGTCGGGCTCCAAATTCCTTAATAGGACACCCATAGCACAAGAGTTAATAACAAGAATCAACTAATGGGACTTAATTAAACTTAAAAGTTTTTTCTCAGCAAGAGAAACAATAAGAGAGGTAAATAGGGAGCCTACATCCTGGGAACAAATTTTTACTCCTCACACTTCAGATAGAGCCCTAATATCCAGAGTATACAAAGAACTCAAAAAATTAGACAATAAGATAACAAATAACCCAATCAACAAATGGGCCAAGGACCTGAACAGACACTTCTCAGAGGAGGACATACAATCAATCAACAAGTACATGAAAAAATGCTTACCGTCTCTAGCAGTCAGAGAAATGCAAATCAAAACCACCCTAAGATACCATCTCACTCCAGTAAGATTGGCAGCCATTATGAAGTCAACCAACAACAAGTGCTGGCGAGGATGTGGGGGAAAAGGGTACTCTTGTACATTGCTGGTGGGACTGCAAATTGGTGCGGCCAATTTGGAAAGCAGTATGGAGATTCCTGGGAAAGCTGGGAATGGAACCACCATTTGACCCAGCTATTGCCCTTCTCAGACTATTCCCTGAAGACCTTAAAAGAGCATGCTATAGGGATACTGCCACATCGGTGTTCATAGCAGCACAATTCACAACAGCTAGACTGTGGAACCAACCCAGATGCCCTTCAATAGATGAATGGATAAAAAAAAATGTGGCATCTATACACAATGGAGTACTATGCAGCAATAAAAAATGACAAAATCATAGAATTTGCAGGGAAATGGATGGCACTAGAGCAGATTATGCTTAGTGAAGCTAGCCAATCCCTAAAAAACAAATACCAAATGTCTTCTTTGGTATAATGAGAGCAACTATGAACAGAGCAGGGAGGAAGAGTAGGAAGAAAAGATTAACATTAAACAGAGACATGAGATGGGAGGGAAAGGGAGAGAAAATGGAAATTGCATGGAAATGAAGGGAGACCCTCATTGCTATACAAAATTACATATAAGAGGTTGTGAGGGGAATGGGAAAATAAACAAGGAGAGAAATGAATTACAGTAGATGGGGTAGAGAGAGAAGATGGGAGGGGAGGGGAGGGGGGATAGTAGGGGATAGGAAAGGTAGCAGAATACAACAATTACTAATAGGGCATTATGTAAAATTGTGGATGTGTAACCTACGTGATTCTGCAATCTGCATTTGGGGTAAAATTGGGGGTTCATAACCCACTTCAATCTAATGTATGAAATATGATATGTCAAGAGCTTTGTAATGTTGTGAACAACCAATTAAAAAAAAATAAAACCAGGAAACTGGCTAGCAGGCAGTGGAACCCTCAATGTTAACCACAAACTAATTCACATCATGTACCAGCTCTGTGCTATTAAAGTATTCAGGTTCTACACCTTCTGTGAAAAATCCATGTTCCACAATTAAACCCCTCCTGCTGCTTCCCTCCACTTCCAACTGAAGGACTTGATGTTTCTGAAGCATCCCTCCTCAGATCTTCAAAGACAATGAGCCATAGTGGAAAGAAAATGGGCTTGGTTTAGATGCCTAATTGGGCTCTGTGTGAGACCTAAAATCCTGAATGGGAAATTTAATGTGCTTTGCTATTTCCACATCTTGGTAGGCATAAAGAACTGTATTTTTGCAGCACACATGACCAAAGTAGCATTTCGTCAAAGGTGACTAGCCTGGGAATTCAGCTGCTTCATCTGTTTCTAGGGCTGAGATCATATCTGAACATTCCCATAAGCTATTTACATCTACAACCCTTGGGAAACTCTGCTGTATCCAATTTTCTTATCATTTAAAATAGAGCACCCATTTATGAAATGGGGCAAATGATGCCTATTTCACAGACCACTGTGAAATGCTTATGAAGACCCTGTCACAACGTAGGTGCTTAGTTGACAATAGTCACCATCATGCCTAACAACTAGTGTTAATACCAGTGGTAGCATTTATTTGTTTAGTTTCTCTGGGTTTTCTATGCCTGGGTCAGATTCACCACATATGTCCATTTTTCTGCTTTTATAACATTGAAGTATTCTTGCAGATTATTTTTAATTTATCACTTTTGACTTTGTATATCAGTGAACTGTGGGAGACTCAAAGATATAATCATAGACTGTCATAATAAGAGACCACGAGCCTGTTGAATTGACTCTCTTATATAACATTTACTAAGTAAAAACGCAATCAATTTTCATATACCTTCATTTGATAGGTGGCAGGTTTTACCACTCAAAACAGCCCATTCCAGTTTGAGACAAGATTATTAAAAATTTCTCCTTCTATAGAGTCCAAATATAGCTTCCTTTAGCTTCTTCTCACTGTCCTTTTATAATTTGGAATTATATTAATGAGATCCAATTCACGTAAGGAAGATCTACTTGAAATATCACACTCTTAAGACTCAAATCCATCTCAGATTGTCAGGAGAATAGGAGACTGGAACGACCAATCAGGGTATAGGAGGGACAGAGGAGATTCCTAGTAAAATAGCTGTTCATTCTAAGGAACTAGCTATGTTACAATTAGAAGATAGGAGACAAAGTCTACCAACAAGCAAACAGCAATCAATCTACAACAAGAAAAGAAGAACAAATGAGTGGATGTCAGTCTCCCAGTCCTACCTCTATGGCCTTAAACTGAAGTCCCAGGGACAGGAAGGATTTTAGGGTGAAAAATAAGAGACAGGTGTTTTTCTGAAATTAGATAATTACTATGTACAAGTCTGGGCTGATAAATTCCAATATCTCAATGAAATAGAATATTGACAAGGAAAATATGATAAAAACTGATTTGAGAAAAATATTAAGTATGAAAAGATCAATGACCTTGAAAGTCATCAATTCATAATTTCTAATAAAAGAGATTAGGACCAGAAAGTTTTACTGGTCAACAATTCAGTTAATTTTATGAAATTAGCATAAACAAAAAATAGCAAAGGTGACCAAAAAGTCCAAAGTACAAAAACTATGAGACATGTATTTCCTCAATTCCTTCACAAATTAACTTTTAAATTTTTATATAGTCTTAATCAAAATACCTGGCTAACATCCAGTGTTTTCCAGTGCCTTCAGAGCTCAGTATCATCTGGCTCCTAATTACATCTCTGTCCTCATGGCTAATTTGTTCCCCACTCTCCAAACACACAGAAGTCCTCAATTTGTTCCTCCATGACAGGCAACCTACCACCTCAATGTCTTTGTACCTGTCTTCCCCTTCAGGTTGCTCCTCCTCCCCCCACCTTTATTTAAATATCATCTCCTCAAAGAAACAGTCAAGGGCATAACTAATACCACCCCCATCGTTCTCTGCCTTTACGTGATGGTTTTTGTTACTCGCATCACTAACTGACATTTCCTTGTACATCCATTCATGGATTTGTCTACTGTGTCTCTTCCCAAGAGAATGTGGGATTGGCTGTGGTGGTGCACATCTGTAACCCTGGCTAGTGTTAACTGCCTGGAACGATGTCTGTAAATCACCCCATAATAAGGGGAGAAAAAAAAATTCACAATGGTGCAAGCTGTAATCCCAGTGGTTTGGGAGGCTTGGGAGGAACATAAATTCAAGGCCAGCCAGGGCAACTTAACAAGACCTGTCTCAAAATAAAAAATAAAAAAATAAAAAGACCTGGGAATATTACTCATTGGTAGAATTCCCTGGGGTTCAATCCCCAATATTGGGGGAAAAAAAAAATATATATATATATATATATATATATAAATGCATATATATTTTTTGAGAAAAAAAAATATACTGAGAGAGAGAATGAATGTGAGTTTAACAAGGGCAATGACTGTCTGGTACATCATTCCATTCCCCAGCACCTAGATGGATACCTGACACAGAGAAAGACTCCACAATTACTAGCTGAGTGGGATAAAAAAAATCCAAAATGGATAAAACTATTCTCAGTTTAACCTGGAATTACAAATAGAAAAGATTATGCAATGATTTTTAATGTCATAATAAAGGAATCTCATTTTAACAAATATTAAAATTTATTATAAAATCATAGAAATTAAGTAGATTTTGTACTGACAAAGGGATAAGTAGGCTTAAAAAATTACCTCTGTGTGTGTGTGTGTGTGTGTGTGTGTGTGTGTGTGTAAAGACAATGTTCTAAAACAATGGGGAAAATATATTATTATACAACAATGTTAGACTGATAAATGTAAATTGATAAACCCATGAAGAAAAAAAAAAGGAGGCTATTGTCTATTTGTCTTTAAATGTCTTAAAGCAATCAGATAAAAAACACAAATATTTTTCTGGTATTTGAATATGAATGATACTTTTTAGGCAATCACAAAGAAAAACATGAAAAGATCTGAATACATAAAATTTTAAGCTTGTACATATCAACAGTACTATAACTAAAATTTAAAAACAATGAAAAGGGGAAAAATCTTGGCACAATCATAATAAAGGGCCATTATATTGATCATACAAAGGAAATTTATAAATCAATATGAAATGCATTAAAACTAATAGGAATACAAAATCCAACAAGTGTATAAAAATGTCTATTCTGAGTGATAATCAAAAATATATAGTAAAACAATGCAGCTATCAAAATACCAACACTGTAAATGGTAGCCAATGTTAACAATGATACCATGGGACAGCATTATGCAATGCTGGCAGAAGGGAAGTTTGGTGAATAATTTTGGAAAATTTTTTGCTGTTTAATAAAAGCCAGTAATTCTACTTCTAGAAATCTCTCATAAAGAAATAATTAATTATGGGCTGATATTTATATCTGCAATTTCTCATCGTAGCATTTTATATAACAGCAAAAATGTATAAAGCCAAACTAGCCAATAACATAATGAAATCATTTATAATATGTTCACATAATGGATAATTATGCTTTTAAGGAATATTTAATAATATCTGCTAAGATTTATCATATGTAAAGCTGGGATAGAGAAGGAACAGGAAAAAGAAGAGGAAAAAGAACTCCAAGTTACATGCATAGTGATTGCATGATATTACAGCTGAAGCAGGGCTCTGGTTTTGTAGGTTAAAGAATTACATCACCTCTCTCAACACAGCAGTTGAATTTAGAACTTAGATCTGTTTGGTGAGTTGAGTAGAGCCATTTGCTTTTAGTAAATGTATATACAGTAAATGGTGCTTCCTGGTAAAAGAAAAAAGGGGCCCCAGAGTCATACTCCTGATAATCAGAGATAGAAAAATACATTTGATGAACCAGAGTAAGAGAGGGTAGCTGTATGCAAACTAAAGGAGATGTCAACAAAGGAAGTCCTGGCCTCCAAAAAATTCCATATAAAGAAAGGTTAGGTCACTAGTGACCAGAAGTGAGACCCAGGGTCAAGTCATGGAAGGAAATGTGGGTTTGAGGATCCACATGCAGCTAGTACTGGAACCTGATCCAACATAGCAGCTTACCCACAGGCCCTGTGAAGACACCATGAAAGAAATGTCTGTCCAGTTCTTAGCATTGAGGCTGACATGAAGCTAGTACTTAATGAACATTTTTCTTGAATGAGTGAGTCAGTGAATCAATAAATGAATCAAAAATTGTCCACATGGGACCAGGCATTTTTGTTGTGGACACTCCACGTAAGCATGGTACTGAGAAGTATCTCCTTCAAACCTTCAATGCAGGTCCAAAGATGTTTGCACCAACAGCAAGGACAAAAGCAAGTTGGGTGTCAAGAATCCCTTGGCATGGTGACTGCACAGTAAGGAAAATGCCTGGTGGTAACTCAGTCCATAGGTAGGACTAACTCTGCTGGGGGTGAGAAGACACTGCCTAGGGCTCTCAGGGACAGACAGGTAAATGTCAGAAGGCAGAAAAACAAGTAATTCAAGTAGGAATGCCGGTGACCTTGGGAAGTTTCAGGGTACTTGGAACAAAGAGCCCAGGGACAGACAAGCCTAGACTGTCTGTCACTCTGTCAGGTTAGTGTCATAGCCATTATTATGTAAATTTTAACAGAAAGAGAGTTGTATTTTGTGAACAGCCTTTGTCAAAATAAATTTCTTAACACAGTAACAGCCCATTTGGTAAAAGCATAAAGTCTTAAAAATAGACATATAAACATACACAAGTACATAAATCCTCGCATCTCAATGGGAATATAGGATTCCAATTCTATGTTGCAAAATTTATTGTTAAGGATTTGGATTTAGTTTTTAAATCAGAAAAAAATAAAGATAGCTTCTCAGAAAATAAAAAGGTAAATAAAGGGTGCTAAACACTAAAATCCCTATTTCTTTAAGATTCCCAAAGGTATTATACTGCATGGAGTGATCCTTTAGAACAACACACATGAGGATGAAATTCTCCCCTTCTGGTCACCTTTGCAGGATGGAAGCCTGAGGAGTGAAGCCCAGGAGGTCACATCTCCAGGGAGGACCTCAGCTCTGATGAACAGCCCTGGGGGTTCTGGCCAAGCTGGTACAAGCCACCTGTACAGCAGGACCCAGGTGCCTCAGGCAGTTGTAGCAGCAACATCTTGCAAAAGGGTAGAAGGGCACAAATTTCTCCTGACAGCCACCAAAACTTGCTGGCTAGCAAGGGAAGGAAACTCAGAATCATAGAACTGGCTTGAAGGGATCTGGGGAAACTGGTGTTCTCACAAAACGAGTGAGGATAGACACTGCAAATATGTTTCACCATTGTCCTTGAAAACCCTGTTTCACCCAGACTATTGTGGCCTGGGGAGAAAGTTTCCCATCCATTCTCCTCCAGGAGCTGTTAGCTGTGGAGGAAATAAATCAACACTTGATAAGCTGAATTGCATTAACATTGAGGCTGACATGAAGCTAGTACTCAACCAAATGATATAAGAGTTTAAAAGAGTTCATAACCCACTTCAATCTAATGTATGAAATATGATATGTCAAGAGCTTTGTAATGTTGTGAACAACCAATAAAAAAAGAGTTTAAAAGAAAGTTATCAGGAAACCAAGAAGCCAGAGAATATCTTATTAAATGAAAAGGAATTTAATTTTGGCTGTAAAAGATGGGATAGAACTGAATATTGGAGGTGGGAGGCAGGGGGCGTTTCTCTGGCATGTGCATCTTAACAGCATCATCTTGGAGAAAAGCTCTAAGAAATCTATCCTAAAAGGCAATGGTCAAGGCAGCTAGTAAGTTTGATACTTCATTTGTAGTACATAGGCAGTCCAATCTCATAAAAGGACTATTTACTTTCCATGTTATCATATTAAAGTGTTGGGAGTCAAGACACATTAAAGAAAAAATATATGCCTAGTGGACCCATTCTAAAGAAGAAAGGAGGGACAGAAGGAAAAAACACAATTACCAGAAAAGTGGCAGCTCTATAATTTGGCAGGAGGCAGAATGACCATAATCTGACCACGTCTGCCCCCTGGTGGTCATTTTTTGTGAAGACTGGTATTTTTTGTGAAGACTCGGGGATTTCCATCCACTTTCACCAACCACCTGAGAGGAGTTGTCTGTCCTTGCTGTAGTGAACCATGTAGAGTTTTAGATAAAATTAAGTTACTAAGCAAAAATTATAAAAAATTAAGCTAAGTTACTAAATTAAAGTAGTGCCCTATAGTTTAAACCTTTCTTATCTATACGGTGTTAAAATATCTATATAAAATATCTATATAAAATATCTTTCTTATCTATACGGTGTTAAAGTACTGGTGACATGATTGATGATTTGGATTTTCAGGGTGTCTTGGATGTCTTACTCTATAAAACATTACCAGCCCTACTCTGACCCTCACACTTTTGTGTAGGAAATGACTAAAAATTCACTGAGACCTGCTGAAAGAGTAGGTAATGGTAGCAGCTGGAGTCTGGAGACCCGTTGACTTCACTTAACAGGCTCCATTCATTACAGACCTTGTGTGCTTTTCTTAGTCACTCCAAAACCAGGATGGAATGACATGCTCAGTGATAAAAAGATTACTGAACACAGAAACCAAGTGTCTGAAACTCCTGTCCTTGTTGACCTCCTGGCCCTCTCAGCTCTGCCTGCTAGCCTAATACATGTACGTGCGAGTTAGTGCACTGTGGCACTAACAGAACCTACAACCACACATGAGGTCAGTTTGGAAAATTGAGTGACCAAATTAGCTTTGACAAGACACTAGAGCATCTTAATACTCCAGAGCCAAAACATGAGGGAGAGGGACAACAGGAACAGGTGAGATAAAAGCATGCAGAGAAAGCTAACATGATTCTAATAAAATGACTTGTAAGCATGCTTAATATACAAATATCATATGCTTGTACACACATGAAACTTTCATTTCAGCACCCCTAAAAACATAAACTTCTAGTCATGAGTTTCTAAAATTCCAAATTTCTCCCTACCGTTTCATCCTCTAATTTGGGTCAACTTTATAAAATCTCTACCCAGGGAGGAGAAAACAAAAGAAACTGAAAGCATGAAAAATGAATAACTGCTAGGCCCCCTGAGCTGACTCTTTGGTCTTTAACTCTGCCTCCCCTACAGTCTGGGAAATGAAAACGCAAAAACCCAAGGTGTTCCCCACATTGTCCTGCCTTGCTTATGTGAAGCTGCTGAGGAGCTGCTGAAGCCATTCGCAGGTCACAGGCACCACCTAGAGGCATCACTGCAGAAGCTGTCAGTGAACTCTGATATGAGTTAGTTCCAAATTCACTTGTTCTTCCCCTAGTCACAGACTTCACAGTTAATCCAGTAAAGTATTCCCATCTCTAAATGCTCTCAGGGTGCCTCAGTAAGCCCAAATGAAGAGGGGACATGCAAACACACATGCCCTGTCAACTCCTTATCCTTCTCCCATTCATTCATTAACACCTTTATGGTTTCACTCATGCAGCAAGGAAGATATACAACATAAGGACCACAATGTTTTGGGCTGTCAATAGAAGATGAAAGGGGAACCACAATAGTTTCAGGCAAGGCTTAACTAAAATAAGACCTAATAATACTGTGTCTGCAGTAAGTTATATCAGATTCAGCTGGTGACTATTGCTATTGGTAGGAGACCGCAGTGCATTTCCAGAAAGTTCTGCCCTTATTTTCCAGTTTTTATCAGCAATACCAAATATCTGCATGATGTTTTAAATTAATTACATGCATATCTCATCCATGGAGCACTGACTGAAGTCAATAGCGCACTGAGTTTCAAAGACCTGTCTGTGTATACTCAAGATATTATCAATCATTATAGAAAATTAAGGGAGAGTTGAAAATAAGAAGTTAGGAGCTTCCTCTGTATAATTGAGTCTACAGCTCAGGACTATGCAGGAGAAATACCTTGTTCATTTAGGCTATGAATTACCTAGTTGGAAGGCTACTCAGCTCTGCAGAGATCATGTTGGCTAAAGACACTGGAATCCCAGGTTCTACCTCCATCTTTATCACAATTCAGGTATGGGATCTAGGGCAACATGTTTAAACTCTCATATTTTTCATCTATAAAATAATGAGGCTGTTGCATAAGAATGATAAATCCCTATAAGCATAAAAATTATAATTTAAAAGTCCAAGGTGTAATAAAAACTATAAGAAATAGCTGTTGTGATCTGGGGATGCATATTAGTGGAAGAGCATCTCCCTAGCTTGTGCGAAGCGCTGGGTTTCATCCCCAGCATCAGAAAAAAAAATGAGAGAAGGAAGGAAGAGAGGGAGGAAGAAGCAAACGGTCCTTTATTAACACCGAGACTATGTTTCTACAAACCACTAGTGGGCAGTGTCGGGCTATTTGCCTGAGACAATCTGCAGGTGAACAAAGAGATCCCCAAAGCACTAAAGAACAACCATAGCATTATTATAATTTTCTGCCATTCACTTACCATTTTCTAGAATCATTATCTCATGTGTACTATAAGTTACTTCAGCCAAGGATATCTATAGAAGTTTAAAGAATTAGAGACTCAGCATTAGATTTCTACTATCAGTTGTCCCTAGGTTCTACTCTTAGTGATCTATTTTAGTTTGACTTTTAATTAATGACTTAAATTATCATGTAAGGGGATGAAGGTGTAGCTCAGTAGTAGAAAGCTGGTCTAGCATACTCAAGGTTCTGGGTTCTATCCCAGGCCAACCAAAAATAAATAAAAAATAAAAATAAGATTCAAAATTATTCTATAAATTCTGTTAAAACTATAGTTGTTCAAGAAAAACTTAAGATTTGTGTGTGTGTGTGTTTGGTTTGGAAGATTAAATTCAAGGCCCTGTGCAAGCTAAGCAGGTGTTCAACCACTGAGCTATACCCCTAGCATGAGATTCTTTTTTAATGAAAACAATTATATAGGTATTTGTTTTATCTAAGTAGATGTGCTTTTCAAAAATATGTACAGTGACACTTTTTATAATGACAAAACAATATATTTAGCTAATCTTTTAAATTCAGAAAAATCACAAAAAGACTATAGAAATCTCCAAAATTTTAACATTTTAAAAATATCACTGGCTTATCCTTTGTGTAGGCATTTAACAGTTGCTTTTGTAGAATCGTTGCATTTTTTTGATAACCTGCTTTTCCCCACTGATTGTGTTATGAACATTTCCATGTCATTAATTCTGTTCTCCATCACGTTCACTAATATCTGCACATTATTATATTCTAGGTACAGGGAAAGTTAGGCAGTTGATGTTTTGGAAGCCTTATGTTGTTTCTAATTTCAGAACAGTGAAACAAATATTTTTTTTCCTGGGGGTCAGGAGTCCCAGGGATAGAACTCAGGAGCATTCAACCACTGAGCCACATCCCCAGCCCTATTCTGTATTTTATTTAGAGACAGGGTCTCACTGAGTTGCTTAACACCTCACCATTGCTGAGGCTGGCTTTGAATTAATGATCCTCATGTCTCAGGCTGAAACAAATATTCTTATTGCTAAGTATTTGTTCACATCTTTGATGCCCAGGTATAACCCAAGGTTTAAAAATCTGGGCAATAATTTCTATTATAAAAACCGGACTCTTTCCATAATTCTTCTATCTTTTAAATTTGGATTTGCCTGAACCTAGTCTCTTCAAGCAGAGGAACCTGAAGTTTAATCTCTATACTTTGCTCTTAGTCTTTCTTGAGTTGTGTGTGTACAATACCCAGGGCCTTACTCATGCTAGTCAAGCGCTCTACAATAAGCTACATCCCTAGTGTCCTCTCTCCCTCCCTCCCTCTCTCTCTCTCTCTCTCTCTCTCTCTCTCTCTCTCTCTCTCTCTCTCTCTCTCTTTCAGACAGGATCTCACTAAATTGTTCAAGATGATCTCAAACTTGCAATTCTTCTGCCTCAGCCTTGAAATAGCTGAGTAAAAATATGAGCCACCAAGCCTGGCTGCTCCTAGTCATTTGAAGGAATGTCCTGAAAGAGTCTGTATGTTTCAAAGTTCAGATATTTCCCCCAACATTAATAGCAGAGGCCTTTTTTCCCAGTGTGTGTGGGGGGGTGCTGGGGAACTGTATGTTGGAACAAATACCCAACTTTATTCAATGATTTTTCTTATTTCTTTCCAATGATCATCACAACCTTCCACCTCAAAGAGGAGAGTGACCAAGTTATATTTGGGGACTTCCACTTGGGATATAACCAGGGGCATCCAGTAACATCCAGTTGCACCTGAATAAAATAATAACAAAGAACTAAACTAGGATACACACCACTATGGCAGTCAAACTATTTTTTTTTAAAAAATGATACCAAGAAAAGAATCTCTAGGAGAAAGTGGTTTGGGGATTTAAAATATCCAGATAAAGGGAGAAAGAAACAGTATAGGTTATTTTGTGATCTTGTCACAAGAACCAGTGGGGGTGATATACAAATTGAGAAGACTGAAATTACACTTTCTGCAAACCCAGTAGGTCATTTCCTTTATTGAGCTTTCCTGAAATATATGGATAGGGGCATGTAGATCCACACTATCAGAAAAAGCATTTGTTTGTTTGTTTGTTTGTTTTTAAATCTGATCACATCTATGAAGGGAGGATCCAGTCACAGGTGATATGACAGAACTTGACCAGGAGCTAGAAACAAGCTATTGTATCACTGTGCGACTGCCTGTGACAATTGGGGAAAATGCCCTGTGGCCTAGGCAGGATAAAAGTAAATCAATCTGTGAAATATGGTATATTAAGAACTATGTAATGTTTTGAACAACCAACAATAAAATAATTTTTTAAAAAAAGAAATATCATACATCAAAAAAAAAAAAAGTAGATACAGAAAACAGAAGGTGGATTTCAGGAGTGCAAACCAGTTCACTGGTTAGAAGAGTTTGAACAACAGATTTTGCAAAGTAAGAGTATGGAGCAAGTATAAAATGAATCTGAAACCATAAAACAGAAGAGGGTTCTGGAGAACAGCAGCCTCTGCCTTCAAAGTGAATATGTGGGTTCAATGCCAGCCACACATTTGCTGGAGCACAAAGGACTGATGGCTTTAAAACAAGACAAGAGAATATTGAGAAATTTCAGTCCAAGTGTTGGATCACTCAGCAAGAAAAGCCAAAGAGACTTCTAATTAGTTCATGAAACTATATAAATATCCTATAAGGTGGTGGCAAAGGGAAGCATGCAAGAAGACACAAGATACCACACATTACTCACCAAGTGTTGCAAAAGCACAGATCACCCAGGGGACATCAACCAGCCTTGGGCTCCATAATGCACTGATGCAGAGTGGGTGGGAAAGAAGATAGCAGAGGCACTTTATTTATTATTTTTTTTTACATTTGTCAAGTTTTAATAAGGGGCACATTAATGTCTTCATCTATAGAACTTCTCTAAAATAAATGATAGCTAAAAACCAAAACTCAGCAATGGTAATTTCACTAAATCTCTTCAATTTTTTTTATTGGTTCTTTTTAGTTATACTTGACAAAAGGATTCATTTTGACATAATTATAAAAGCATGGAATATAATTTGGACTAATTCAATCCCCAGTACTTCCCCTTTCCCTATTCTCCCTCCCCTACTTCCCTTACCTCTACTATATTGATCTTTCCACTATTTACTGGTAGTTTTTTTTTAAATTAGTGTCTTGTGGATGTACATGATGGTGAGATTCACAGAGATTCACATATGTACATAGGAAAGTTAGGTTAGATTCATTCCACTGTCTTTCCCTATCCCATCCCTCCTCTCTTCCCTTCATTCCCCTTTGTCTTCTCCACTGATCTTTCTTCTTCTATCCTTTTTTCTTTCTTTTTATCACCCACCCCTTATTTTGGATTAGCTTCTACATATCAGGGAAGACACTATACCTTTGACTTTTGAGGACTGGCTTACTTCACTTAACATGACAGTCTCCTGTTCCATTAATTTACCAGCAAATGCCATAATGTCATTCTTCTTTATGGTTGAGTAATACTCCTTTGTGTATATATGCCACATTTTCTTTATCCACTCATCTGTTGAAGGCAACTATGTTGGCTCCATACCTTGGCTCTCATGAATTGTGCTTCAATAAACATTAATGTGGCTGCATCACTGTAATATGCTGATTTAAAATCCTTTGGATATACACTGAGAAGTGGTATAGTTGGGTCAAATGGTGGTTCCATTCCTAATTTTTTGAGGAATCTCCATACTACTTTCCAGAGGGGTTGCACTGACTGGCAGTCCCACTAGCAATGTATGAGGGTACCCTTTTTCCCACACCCTCGCCAACATTTATTACTACTTGTATTCTTGATGAATACCACTCTACCTGGAGTGAGATGAAATCTCAGTGTAGTTTTAATTTGTATTTCTCTAATTGCTAGAGATAGTGAACATTCTTTATATATTTGTTGACCATTTGTATTTCTTATTTTGAAAAGTGTCTATTAATTTCTTTGTCCATTTATTGATTATCTAGGGTTTTGGTGTTTTTTGTTTGTTTGCTTGTTTTGGTGTTAAGTGATTTGAGTTCTTTGAATATCCTAGATATTAATGCCCTGATGAATAGGTGGCAAAGATTTTCTTCCATTCTGTAGACTCTCTCTTCATCCTCTTGTTTCCTTTGCTGTGAAGAAGCTTTTCAATGGGAGGGAAAAGGAGCGAGAAGGGGATTAGCAAGGATGGTGGAATGTGATGGCCATTATTATACAAAATACATGTATGAAGATTTGAATTTGGGGCCAATATACCTTATATACAAACAGAGATATGAAAAATTGTGGCATATATGTGTATTAAGAATTGTAATGCAAAAAAAAAGAGTACATGTATAATGGCATAAGTTGGCGTGAACATACTTTATATACAGAGATACGAAAAATTGTGCTCTGTATATGTAATAAGGATTGTAATGCATTCCACTGTTGTCGTGTATTAAATAAATAAATAAATAAATAGAAGCTTTTTAATTTGATGCCATCCCACTTAGTGATTTTTTTTATTTTACTTATTACATTTTAGGAATCTTGTTTAGGAAGTCAGTTCCTGAGCTGACATGTTGGAGTGTTGGGCCTACATTTTCTTCTAGCACTTACAGGGTTTCTGGTATAATTACTTTGGTCAACTTGAGTTGATTTTTGTGTAGGGTGGAGAGATAGGGGTTAAGTTTCATTCTACTACATATGGATTCCCATTTTCCTAGCACCATTTGTTTAAAAGAGTACCTATTCTTCAACATATGCTTTTGGCACCTTTGTCTAGTATGAGATAACTGTATTTATGTGGGTCTGTCTCTGTGTCTTCTATTCTATTCCATTGGTCTTCATGCCTGTTTTGGTGCTAGTACCATGCTGTTTTTGTTACTATAGCTCTGGAGTATAATTTAAGGTCTGGTATTGTGATGCCTTCTGCTTCACTTTTCTCACAAAGAATTGCTTAGGCTATTCTGGGTCTCTTTTTTTTCCAAATAAATTTCATAACTGCTTTTTCTAGTTCTGTGAAGAACATCATTGGAATTTTGATGGCAATTATATTGAATCTGTATAGTGCTTTTGGTGTATGGCCATTTTGCCACTATTAATTCCATCCAAGAATGTGGGACTTCTTTCTATCTTCTAAGGCCTTCTTCAATTTCTTTCTTTAGTGTTCTATAGTTTTCATTGTAGTGGTCTTTCACCACTAGATTAATTCCCAAGTGGTTTTGTTTGTTGTTTGTTTGTTTTTGAGGCTACTGTGAATGGGACAGTTTTCCTAATTTTTTTTTCAGCAGATTCATCATTGGAGTATAGGAACACTCATATGACTGTTGAACTTCTATCCTGCTACTTTGCTGAATTGATTTATGATCTCTAGAAGTCTTTTGGTGGAGATTCTTGGGCCTTTTAAATACAATGAAGTTCTTTTTAAATTATCAGCATCAAGAAAAAAGCAGACAAGACTATATCCCCAACTTCAACTTAAGCCATGATGTCTGAAACACAACTAATTACCTTGAGAGAGGCTGAAGTTTTTGCAGCTGCACCAGTGTCACCCTTTCAGGGCCAGAGGCTCCTAGAGGAGTTCAGGGCTATTTTCCTCAAGATGCCACATTTTTCTGCCTCAGATATGTAAGATAGGCCTGCGATGGCAAACTCTTGGGGAATTCTTTCTGAGTGTTGGAAAATAGTCAAGAAGGCTGAAACTGATGGGGATATGGTTCAGAATTATACCTCAGATCCCTATCACCCCCAAGGGACAGTGTTGCTTGCTGATATAGCCTGGCTAACCCAGATTCCTTTCCCTGCACTGGGAGATAGAAGGCAAGTAAAAATCAAAGAAGCTTGCTAAGTAAAGTTGGAAGTGTCTGTTGTTCCCCTGTCACTATATAAGAAGTGTAGCACACTGTCACCTACAGTACCTTACATGCATGTCCTAAAGAGCTGTTTCTGCCTATGAAAGATAGCAGGACACCACCTCCAAACTATGGCACTTTAGCAGGAGGCCCAACTTGAGTTAAAGGCATTTGAAAAACAACAGGTGCAGGAAGGAGCACTCTGAGCTCCCTTTTTCTTCCTGAAAGCAGGAGATAAGCTCTCACAGCAAGAGGACCTCCCGCTATCAAGAGGAAAGAGGTGCTCCTGTCTCCACACACAGGGAGTCAAGGCCAAGAGAGCTCTGTACAAAAAGACTTTGTTAAAAATGACTCATATTTTCCTTTTGTCTCTCTATGTTTTCATTATTTTTCCACAATTACCTTTCTTTGTTCAACCGAGGATATAAGCACTTAGGTTTTGTAACTTCTTTGGACCTTCAATTTCCTGTGGGGGTTCCTATTTTACATGTAAAAACCTATATGCTTTTCTCCTGTTAACCTGATTCATTTCAATTCAATTCCCTTCCTAAGAGAGTAAAGTTTTGCCTCCCCCACACTAATAATGATAATATTGGCTCCCTTCTGGAAAACCACCTACTGCTAGGTAACCAGCCTGGCAATAAGGGGTAGATTGACTGCAGAACAGTCGCAATCCCTTGTTCCTGATGAAGAGGACCACAGGGAGGAGGTAGTAGAGAATGGGAAGATGTGCAGTGCAACAAGGCCTGTTGCTGAAGGGACAGATTTGGGACTCGCAGACATACATCAGCAAGTCCCTGGTGTTGCTTGCCAGACCACAGAATTGTGAGAAAATGAGTCTAGGAGAAGACTAGTAAGGTTTCAAAGTAAATGCATTGCCAGAGAAGCCCTCAGCCTGACTTAAAAAGGCCCGTGACTGCTTAACTCCTGAGGTACCTGCCAGGAGAGAGAACAGGTGCCAAACAATACCTGTTGGGGTAGCTACAGAAGGGAAACCCTGGCCCAGTACCCACTCATGTCCATCATCCCAACAAACTGAAAACTCATTTAAAGCTGGGTAAGAGCACCCCAGGATGTGTGTGCTAACGACCTGCAACCACAGTATGCTCTCTCCTTTTTCCTGGTCCTGGGTGATGGGAACCTTTATCGTAATTTTTCCCTCCTACTATTTATTATTAGATTCTTATATAGATTTCTTGCCAAAGATTAATTTCATCAAACTGACTCAGGAATACAGATCAAAAACCCTGAATTTATTCAATTTTACCACAATAAAACTGGGGGTGGGGACAAAAGAGAGTGCTTTTTAAAGTTTTTGATAATAATTTATTAAACAAGTATTATTATAACAATATTAATAGAAATCAAACACATTTCAAAATAATCAAATTACCTAAGAAAACCTCTCCCCAGAATTCACTCTACAAACCAATCTGTACATTTCAATTTTTCCTTAAGTTTTTGTATGTACACAACTGAGCATATTATGAGGGTGTGTATATATGCATATATAAAATAGGAGGTATGGGAGTAGGAAGGATAGTAGAATGAATCAGACATTATTTCCCTATGTACCTATATAACTATATGACCAGTGGTATTCTACATCATGTATAACCAGAAGAATGGGAAACTATACTCCATTACACATGATGCATCAAAGTTCATTCTACTGTCATGTATAAGTAATTAAAACAAATTTAACCAGGACCGCCCTGCCAACCAGCAGACCCACGCCAGAGCCAAGGCCTAGGCCCAGGACTGCCCCTGTCAATGCATGCAGGAGCCTAGGCCTAGGTTAGGCCCAGGACCACCCCACCTACTGTCAGACCCACAGCAGAGCTCAGGCCTAGCTCGCTTCCATCTTGGGACACTGCAGCCATCATCATAGCCCTCCCCACGCAACAGCAGCCTCCACTTTGGAACAATAGCACAGCCTGGAGGCAGTTGCATCTCTCCAAAAGGCAGCCATTGTAAAGCATGTCCTTTCAGCCCCATCTATGAAAGTGGTTGCATCCATCTTGGGACACCCCCACTCCTATCTTGAGTTAACTCTACCATTGCCACCACCACCTTTACTTGCAGTAGCATCCATCATGGGACACTGGCAGGGACTAGAAGCCCAACACCAATGTGAGATACAGGTAATCTGCAGGAACACTACAAGATTATAGGGTAGAAACTATAATACCTCAGAGCCGCACTGCAAGAAAGGAAGACAAATAAACAATATGAAAAAACAAGGGAAGAAAGTGCCCCAAACAAACCAAGATATACAATAATAGAATCTATGGACAGCACAGTTGATGAAATGTCAGAGAAGGAGTTCAAGTGTACATAATTAAAATGATCTGTAAATTAAAGAATAACATGAGAGCAAATACAGGCAAAAATTGCTCACTCCAACAAAGAGATAAGAGAGGAATTACAGGCAACCACTGATCACACCAACAAAGAGATAAGGGAGCAAAAAAAATCAGAAATTCTTGAAACTAAGGAAACAATAAATCAAATTTTAAAAACTCAATAGAAAGCATCACCAACAAAGTAGATCACTTGGAAGATGGAACGTCAGAAAATGAAGACGAAATATACAGTCTTGAAAATAAAGTTGACCACACAGTGAAGAATCATGGACAGAACATCCAAGAATTATGGGATAGCATAAAAAACCAAATCTAAGATTTATTGAAGCACAGAGTTTCAAAACAAAGGAATGCACAATCTCTTCAATGAAATAGTATCAGAAAAATTCCCAAACATAAAGAATGAATTGGAAAATCAAATATAAGAAGCTTACAGGACACTAAATGTACAAAATTACAACAGATATATAACAAGGCACATTATAATGAAAATGCCTACAATAGAATAAGGAGAGAATCTTAAAGGCTGCCAGATAGAGGAATCAGATCACATATAGGGGGGAGACCAATTCAGATCTCAGCAGAGTTTTCAACCCACACCTCAAAGCCAGGAGATCCTGGAACAACATATACCAAGCTCTGGAAGAAAATGAATGCCAACCAAGAATCTTATATCCAGCAAAATTAAGCTTCAGATTTGATGATGAAATAAAAATAAACAAAAATTTCAAAAATTTACAAGAAATCCTGCACTACAGAACATTCTAAGCAAAATATTCCAGGAGGAAGAAATGAAAAACAACAATGAAAATCAGCAAAGGGAGTAACTATACTAAGGGAAAGGCAAATAAAAGGAGAAACCAAGTCAAGTTAAAAACCAACAATAAACCAAAATGTCTGGGAATACAAATCATGTTTCAATAATAACCCTGAATATGAATTACCTAAATTCATCAATTAAGAGACATAGATTGACAGATTGAATTAAAAAAAAAAAGACCCAACAATATGCTGCCTTTAAGAGACTCATCTCACAGGAAAAGACATCCACAGACTGAAGGTAAAAGGGTCGGGGAAAACAAACCCCTCACATGGATCACATAAACAAGCAGGGGTTTCCATGCTCATATCAGATAAAGTGGACTTCAAACTAAAACTAGTGAAAGGGATAAAGAAGGACATTTCATACTGCTTAAGAGATTCATGCACAACAAGACATAACCATCATAAATATCTATGCCCCAAACAATGGGGTATCTATGTATATCAAACAAACCCTTCTCAACTACAGGAACAAAATAGACCACAACACAATAATACTGGGTGACTTTAATACACCTGTCTCACCACTGGATAGATCTTCCAAACAAAAACTAAACAAAGAAAATATAGAACTCAATAATACAATCAATAATTTAAACTTAACAGATACATATATATATATATATATATATATATATATATATATATATATAATATTCCATCCATCAACAAGCAAATACACTTTCTTCTCAGTAGCACATGGATACTTCTCCAAAACAGACCATATGTTATGACACAAAGCAAGTCTTAGCAAATACAAAAATACAGAGATACTACTCTGCATTTTATCTGATCACAATGGAATGAAATTAGAAATCAATGATAAAATAAAAAATAGAAGCTACTCCAATACCTGGAGACTAAACAATACACTATTGAATGATACATGGATAACAGAAGATATCAGGGAGGAGATAAAAAAGTCTTAGAGATAAATGAGAACTCCAATACAACTTATCAAAATCTATGGGACATTATGAAAGCAGTGCTAAGAGGAAAGTTCATGACATTAAGCTCATTCATTAAAAGAAAAAATGTCAAAAAAATAAATGATCTACATTATGTCTCAAAGACTTAGAAAAAGAAGAAACACCAAAAGTAGTAGAATACAGGAAATAATTAAAATCAGGGCAGAAATCAATAAAATTGAAACAAAAGAAACAATTCAAAAAATTGACAAAACAAAAAACTTGTTCTTTAAAAAAATAAATAAAATTGACAAACTCTTAGCCATGCTAATGAAAAGAAGAGAGAAAACTCAATTTACTAAAATTCATGATGAGAAAGGAAATATCATGACAGACACTGTTGAAATACAGAAGACAGTTATAATCTATTTTGAAAATTTATACTCCAGTAAAATAGAAAACCATGAAGACACTGACAAATTTCTAGAGGCATATGATCAACCCAAACTGAGTCAAACGAACATACACAATTTAAACAGATCCATTTCAAGCAAGGAAATGGAAAACACCATCAAAAGCCTACCAACCAAGAAAAGCTCCGGACCAGATGAATTCACAGATGAGTTTTACAAGACCTACAAAGAAGAATTAATACCAATACTCTTCAAATTATTCCATGAAATAGAAAAGGGGAGAACTCTCCCAAACTCATTCTATGAAGCGAGTATCATCCTGATATCAAAACCATGCAGAGAAACATAAAGAAAATTTTAGACCAATATCCCTGATGAACATTGATGCAAAAATTGTCAATAAAATTCTGGCATACAATTGCATACAAATACATATTTAAACAATAGTGCACCATGATCTAATGGGGTTTATTCAAAGGATGCAAGGTTTGTTCAACATACAGAAATTAATAAATATAATTCATGACATCAATACACTTAAATATAAGAATTATATGATTATATCAGTTGAAGTAGATAAAGCTTTTGACAAAATACAGCACCCTTTCATGTTCAAAACACTAGAAAAACTAGGAAGAGTAGGAACATACCTCAACATTGAAAAAGCTATCTGTGCTAACCCAAGCCAACATCATTCTAAATGGAGAAAAATTGGAAGCATTCCCTCTAAAAACTGGAACAATACAGGGATGCCCTTTTTCACCACTTCTATTCAACACAGTCCTTAAAACTCTAGCCAGAACAATTAGATGAAAGAAATTAAAGGGATATGAATAGGAAAAGAAGAACTCAAACTACCATTATTTGCTGACCACATGATTCTATACTTAGAGGATCCAAAAGACTCCACCAGAAACCTTCCAGAATTAATAAATGAATTCAGCAAAATAGTAGGATATAAAATCAATACCCATAAAGGAAATGCATTGCTATACATCAGTGATGAATCCTCTGAAAGAGAAATTAGGAAAACTACCTCATTCACAATAGCCTCAAAAATAAAGTACTTGGGAATCAACAAAAGAGGTAAAAGATCTCTACAATGAAAACTACAGAGCACTAAAGAAAGAAACTGAACAAGACCTTAAAAGATGAAGATCTTCCATACTCTTGGATAAACAAAATTAATATGGTCAAAATGGCCATACTACTCAAAGCGCTGTAAGATTCAATGTAATTCCAATTAAAATCCCAATGTCATTCCTTATAGAAATAAAGCAATCATGAAATTCATTTGGAAAAATAAGAGACCCAGAATAGCCAAAGCAATCCTTAGCAAGAAGAGTAGAGCAGGAGGCATCACAACAGCAGACATTAAACTACACTATAAAGCTATAGTAACAAAAATGGC
Source organism: Spermophilus citellus (assembly GCF_964194105.1). NCBI lineage: Eukaryota > Metazoa > Chordata > Mammalia > Rodentia > Sciuridae > Spermophilus > Spermophilus citellus. The sequence continues at coordinate 57,614,969 of NC_138189.1, forward strand.
ATGGTAGCACCAAAATAGACATGTAGACCAATGGTACAGAATAAAAGACAGAGAGGGACAAACCCCCATTAACACAGTTATCTCGTACTAGACAAAGGCACCAAAAACATACATTGGAGAAAAGATAGATAACTTCTTCAACAAATGGTGCTGGGAGAACTGGAAATCCATATTCAGCAAAATGAAACTAAACCCCTATCTCTCACCATGCACAAAACTAACTCAAAGAGGATCAAGGACCTAGAAATTAGACCAGAGACTCTGTGCCTAATAGAGGAAAAAGTAGGCCCAAATCTTCATCATGTCAGATTAGGCCTCTACTTCCTTAACAAGACTCCTAAAGAGCAAGAAATGAAATCAAGAGTTAATAAATGGAATGAATTCAAACTAAAAAGCTTCTTCTCAGCAAAAGAAACAATCAATGAGGTGAAGAGAGAGCCTGCTTTTTGGGAGCAAATTTTTGCCACACGAATGTCAGAGCATTAATTTCCAGGATATATAAATAAATCCAAAAACTTAACACCAAAAAAAAAAAAACAATCCAATCAATAAATGGGCTAAGGAGTTGAATAGACACTTCTCAGAAGAAGATATACAATTGATCAACAAATATATAAAAAAATGTTCAATATCTCTAGTAATTAGAGAAATGCAAATCAAAACTACTCTAAGATTTCATCTCACACCAGTCAGAATGGCAGCTATCAAGAATACAAACAATTAGTGTTGGCAAGAATATGGAGGAAATATGACTGCACATATGGTGCAACACTACATATATCTTATACAACCAGGGAAATGAACTAGGCATACTCATACACTGCTGGTGGGACTGCAAATGGGTGCAACCAATCTAGAAAGCAGTTCAGATATTCCTTAGAAAACTTGGAATGGAATCACCATTTGACCCACTTATCCCACTCCTTGGTCTGTATCCAAAGGACTTAAAATCAGCAATGTAGTAATGTAGCCATATCAATGTTCATAGCAGCTCAATTCACATAGCTAAACTGTGGAACCAAACTAGATGCCCTTCAGCAGATAAATGGATAAAGAAACTGTGGTATATATACACAATGGACTATTGCTCAGCATTAAAAGAAAATAAAATTATGAAATTTGCAGGTAAATGGATGGAGTTGGAGAACATCAAGTTAAGCGAAGTAAATCTATTCCAAAACACCAAAAGCCGAATGGTCTCTCTGATAAGTGGATGCTAAACCATAATGGAGGGGGGCATGGAAAAAATGGAGGAACTTAGATTGGGCAAAAGGGTGGGAGTATGGGGGTAGGAAAGATGGTGGAATGAGGTGGACATCATCACCCTAGGTACCTGTATGACTGCACATATGGTGCAACGCTACATACATCTTGTACAACCAGGGAAATGAAAAGTTATGCTGCAATTGTGTTCAATGAAACAAAATGCATTCTGCTGTCATAAATGTCTAATTAAAATAAATAAATTAATTAAATAAAAATTTAAAGTTAAAAATATCTTGGAAGTTCAATTATTAATTCATAGAAATAAAAACCATAGAATTTACTTTAAAAAAAGAAAAAAGTCTCTATATCTAAAAGTAATGCAAACGAAAAATTTAAAAAAGAAAAAAGACTCTAAGTCTAAAATTAATTCAAAACTCTTTTAAAGGAGAATGTAGTCTATCTCCTGTTGGAGAATAGTTATATTATGTTTTAAATTTCAAATGTATATGTGTACATATGCGCGCTCGCACACACACACACACACACACACACACACACACACAGGGTGAGGGGTGTTATTGAGCAGCTAAGTGAGCCTGGTGTGGTGGCACATACCTATAATCCCAGCAATTTAGGATGCTAAGGCAGGAGGATTTAAAGTCTGAGGACAGCCTGGGAAATTTAGCAAGACCCTGTCTTAAAACAGAAAGTACAAAGGCCTGGGGATGTAGCTTAGTGGTAAAGTGCTCCTAGGTTCAATCCCCAATATCACCCAAAAATAGAAAAAAGAGTACAATGGAGAAGTCATGCATCCTTTGAACATTTCTTCTCAACACTCCATTCATGTAGTTTAGATTGGAATTACCCCAGCCCAGTCCTGAGAGTGGCACACATAACCCATATCTGGAAGTATACTGCTCCCCCCACCTCTCACCAACGTTAGAACAGTTGGTTTAGGGATGGGCAATCATCACTGGCTGTATTAATTTCCTTTTGCTGATGTAACAAATACAAACTTGGTGATTTAAAACCAATTTATCACTTCATAGTTTGGTTGTTTTAAAAGAGTCAGAAACGGCTCCTCAGGGCTGTGTTCCTCCTGGAGACTCTAGGACAGAATGTGCTTCCTGGCCTTGTTCAGCTTCTAGAGTCATAGTCCCCTTCTTCTACCCTCAAGATTACAGCACTGTGTCCTCCCTTTTCTCTGATCTCTTGCCTCTTTTTTGTGATTCTTTGGGCTCACCTGGATAATCCAGTCAAATCCCCGTATCTCAAGGTCATCATCTTAATCATATCTTCGAAGTTCCTTTTGCCATGTAAGGGGACACACTCACAGGTTCTGGGGTCTGAGACATAGACACCTTTGGTGTGTGTGTGTGTGTGTGTCCCTCAGAAGTGACATAACAGATCCTTGGCAGTTTGTTGAAGAACAAGGTAGTATTTACAATGTACTAACAATCGATTTCATAAGAAGGAAGAACTGTTACGTGGAAATATCAGAGAAGCCCCTTCTTCTCTGCCATGTTGTGATGCAGTCAGGGAGAATCTTTCCAGATAACAGTGCCAGGCTGTCTGAACATACCGAGAGTCATGAGCTAAACACACCTCTTTTCTTTATAAGTTACCCAGCCTCAGATATTTTGTTACAACAGCACAAAACAGAGGAACACACCAATGAATAGCAATTTGGGGGAAGGGGGTAACCGTAACCAGGGCCAGGGCTCCCATAACAACAGGGCTAGTCTTCCAGGAAAATTCTTATGTTTGAAAAGTCACCACCACCAGCCACCACCAATGCCAGTTCTACCATCCTCACAGTCACCACCACATGTATCACAGGTGTGGCTCAGCAGTTGAAGCACTTTGCATTCTCAATGTATAACACTGATCTATTTGAGATCACTTCCCCAATGCCATATTTTAAATATAACTTAATTTTGCTGGACTCTAAAATCCAAGTATTACAACATTAATCATTAGTATGATCTAATTAAGTCAGTAATTTTTCTCTAAGAAAACAGTTTTTCTAGAATTCTTCTTTAAAACGCTAAGCCTTTGGGGCTGGGGCTGTAGCTCAGTGGCATGTTTCTACATGATTTCAACCAATCCCAGAGCCTTCATACAACTAACCTGACTGATGAGAACCTATTTCAAATATCAATTGTGCTGAATTAAAAGCCACTAATTCTATTATTTAAAATTCATTCTATGAAGAGATTATCATTTTAAGTAATCTAATTTTTCTTACTATAGCTTTCCTGTGAGTTGGGAATATTGTGATATCTGATAATGTCATCATATATTATCTTCTTTTAGCCAAGCAATTATAATAAACAAAATGTTTCGCCATTGGATTCAGTAACAAAGTAATCCTCACTCTACTATGCCTTAAAAGCACATTTAATTCCACTTTTCTTGTTTTGATTGGACATAAACTGAATAAAGGCAAATGTCACAGTAGGGCAGTACACATAGCAATCAAATTGTGATTATTACTGCATCTGTGCAATCTGCAGTATGCTGAGCAGAATGTTAAGTGCTCTGATATTAGGTCTTTGGCACAAACACTCATTTCTGGCAGCACAGAGAACCTCCAATTTACAACAGTTTGACCACAGATAAAAGGGATTACTATATATATATATATATATATACACACAAACACACACACACACACACACACACACACATAACAGTGTCTTTAAACAGTAACACAGAGAACAAGATTCTATATTGACTCATTAACATGGAACTCGTGTCCAATAGCACTATAACCTCATACCTAAGCAGTTAATCTAACATAGGTAATTTACCTTTTCTTTTGGCACTGGAGATTGAACTCAGGGGTGTTATACCACTGAGCCATATCCCCAGAATTTTGTATTTCTTATTTTGAGACAGGCTCTTGCTAAGTTGCTGAGGCTGGTTTCCAACTTGCCATTCTACTGCCTTAGCCTCCTGCATTGCTGGGATTACAGGGCCATGCCACTGCATCTGGCAAACGTAAGTATTTTCTCTGTAAGGCACATCACTGTGTTCCTTGTGCTTAAGGTCACTAGACAGCATTTCAGCACTATGCTTAGGGGTCATTTTAGATAGCAACATCATCAACAAAAAGTTCACAAAGAGAAAAACATTTTCCTACATTGACCAGAAGGATGTTTGTTTACCACATGAGAGCTGAAAAAAGAAAGTTACAGCAAAACATCAACCCATCAGCACAGGGTGATCTTAAGTTTTTGTTGTTGTCTGGACATGGGTTTATCTGCTCATGATAACAAAACTGATACTAAGGGCTGGGGATGTGGCTCAAGCGGTAGCGCGCTCGCCTGGCATGCGTGCGGGCCGGGGTTCGATCCTCAGCACCACATACAAACAAAGATGTTGTGTCCGCCAAGAACTAAAATAAATGAATATTTAAAAAAAATTAAAAAAAAAAAAAACTGATACTAATATTGATTTGGGGGGGGGTCACAAATAAGTTTTGGTGAGTAGGTGAATTTGCAACTATGGAATTTGTGAATGATAATAAGCTGTATTTTAAGTGAAATAACACATTATCACATAGACATACAAGAATAAACCATAATAATTCATCTAAAAAGTTTAGTTCATTGGAGGAGGAGTGGTGAGAAAGATGAGGCAGAAAATATTTCATTTTGAAATCACATTTGCTTATGAGTATAATTTTAAATGGGAACACTATTTTTTATTTGGAATCCAAAATGGGACATGTATATTTGAAAATTAATATTTGTAGGCTAAACTAGAGCTTCTATAAAGCTTAACAAAAATTTCTCGCCTGTATCAACCCACGAAATAAATTTCAAACAGAGTGGAATAAGAAGCTGAAATCTCATAATACAGATTTTATATTTTTAATTCTCCCACCCTCAGAAGCATTCATCATTCACAAACATTCTAGAAGCTTGAGGTTATAATTAGAATAAATTTCTCAAATTATTAATTGTATGCAAGTTGGAAACACACAAATGCAACTGGAGACATGAACATAGGTATATTTCACATTCCATTTTCAAGTTGTCTTGCAGAGCTATGATTTTCCCATAATAAAGTGATAAAAATCAAAGCTAAATCAAATACAGTACAATCTTTCCAATTCTCAAATAGGGCAAAATAAATGTAATTGCCTTGTTAGGAATATAAAGGGAAAGAAGCACGCCTGTGAAATTTCAAAATATTTAAAAAACACAAATTGGGCATTTCCATAGCAACTTGTAACAGAGTTCTTAGACCTCTGAAGTCTGGTGAAGACCTTCAAGGATATGTCTTTTTTTTTGTTGTTGTTGCCTCATGTAGAATAATTCAATAAGAGTGACTGCTCTGTCGGAGCATTTATTTTTATTTCCAGGTCTTTCCATCAAAAATTTTAACTAAAATACCCAGAAGTCCTCATTTAACACCGCCTCCCCCCCAAAAAAAATCAGCAGTATAAGACTAGGCAATAAAAGGCAAAGATATCTTGTCAAACTTACCTAAGAAGGCAGTCAGTGGTACAACCTGAGGAAACAAGATTCTCTTTAGGACTTACTCTTTCAGTATAACTACATTAATAAGTCTTTTTGTTCAATTTACAGCAAAGCAAAAGTTAAGTGTTCTGAGAATTAGGCAAGGTCTGTGGAGGAAAGTATTCTTTAATTTAAATCTCATTGATAACACTTGGGCATTTTGCAGACATTCCTTTTGTTTTTATTTTTTATATCAGTCAGGCCTTGTGGTTCCTATGGATTTCAATCAATTACTATCAAAATACTTTCATACATCCTTCTTAATTGGGATTGTGAAAAGACAGGTAAAACAGACATGAAAGTCAGGCATTCTGAGCATGGGGGATGAAGGATCATCTTTTGTGGAAGTAATCCTTTTTTTCCAGGGGTGATCCCTATGACCAGACTGTGAGCAACTTTGGGTTGACCCTAAATTCTACAATCTTAAAAGTGTATTTTGAAAACATGAATCTTATAACATTTCCAATAAATATATTCAATAATATCTTCTTGGTGGTATGAGCAGCATAATAGAATTTGTCTTGGTAGCATAAACTAATACACCTAATGAACACAACTATTTTTCATCTGACAACAAAAATGTTCAAAACATAATAATGCAATATCAAGGAGAGAATTTTAATTATTGCATGAAGTTCACAATTTCCTAGTAATTCCTTTTGCTTTTAGACTGTATCACACTAAGGCTTTGCAATCATGGTAATTTGTTCCAGTCACCCAATGACATTGTCTCTGTGGCTGTTAGTCCTCAGCTGACATCAGTTTGGTTCAGTTGTTTTCATTTTGCTTTGTTTGCTGGCGTTCTAGCCACTAACAGTTCTAAGCTCTTAGAATGTTATGGCTTTCAGCTGCTCATGGAGACAAGGGTCTACTTGGTGATTATGGAATAATCACTTGAATAGCTCAGTCTCTGAACTGCACAACTTCACTTGCAATTATGTGACCTGTAATCCCAGTGGATCAGGAAGCTGACACAGGAAGATGGCGAGTTCAAAGCCAGCCTCAGCAATGGTGAGGCGCTAAGCACTCATTAAGACCCTGTCTCTAAATAAAATATGGGGATATGGCTCATTAGTCAAGTGACCATGAGTTCAATCCCAAGTACCCACCCCTACCAAAAAAAAAAAAAAAAAGATGGTATGACAAGGTTTCTTAGAATCAGGTCCAAATATTATCTCAAGGAAAATTTATAATCTTCTCAAATTTATCTGCCAAACTTATTCCTAAATATTCAACCATAATTAATTTTATCATGGTTCCAAATTAAGCAAAAAATTAGAGTCATAACTTCTGTTACCTGTCAAGTTTTCCTATGTTAAGTCTCTTTCACAAGCCCACTAGAATACTTTATCCTTCCAAATAAATGTTTAAAATCACCTTCATAATATGTAACAGCCCTTCTAGTTTTCTATCTTTGGCTAAATAAACTTAATGCCTAAAAATTTCTACTTTAGGCTCTAGCAGTAAATAGTGTCATATTCTGTATTCCAGAGTTCTTAAATAGAAAATGGAATGCACAGGTGTTTTTTTTTTTCCCTTTGGTGGTACATGGGATTAAACCCAGGCAGAGCCTAGCACATACAAGACAAGCAAAGTGCTCTACCACTTCCAGTTCATTCATTCGTTCATTTGTTCATTCATTCATTTATTTATTTATTCTTAATTTTTTTATTGATTGTTCAAAACATTACAGAGCTCATGATATATCATCTTTCATACATTAGACTCAATTGGGTTTTGAACTCCCATTTTTACCCCAAATACAGATTGCAGAATCACAACTGTTACATACTCACATTATTACATAATGGCATATTAGTGACTGTTCTATTCTGCTACCTTTCCTATCCCCTACTATCCCCCCTCCCTTCCCCTCCCCTCCCATCTTCCCTCTCTATCTCCTCTGCTGTTGTTCAATTCTCTCCCCTTTTTCCCCCTTCCCCCTTGCCCCTCATAACCTCTTATAATTTTGTGTATCATTGAAGGTCTCCTACCATTTCCATATGCTTTCCCTTCTCTCTCCCTTTCTCTCCCCCCATTAGTCTTTGTTTACGTTTAGTCTTTTCCTCATGCTCTTCCTTCCTGTTCTGTTCTTATTTGCTCTCTTTATATCAAAGAAGACATTTGGCATTTGTTTTTTAGGGCTTGGCTAGCTTCACTTAGCACAATCTGCTCTAATGCCATCCACTTCCCTGCAAATTCTATGATTTTGTCATTTCTTAGTGCTGCATAATATTCCATTGTGTATAGATGCCACATTTTTTTTATCCATTCATCTATTGAAGGGCATCTAGGTTGGTTCCACAGTCTAGCTATTGTGAATTGTGTCGCTATAATCATTGATGTGGCCGTATCCCTATAGGTCCTCAGGGAATAGTCCGAGAAGGGTGATAGCTGGGTCAAATGGTGGATCCATTCCCCGCTTTCCCAGGAATCTCCATACTGCTTTCCAAATTGGCCTCACCATTTTGAAGTCCCACCAGCAGTGTACAAGTGTACCCTTTTCCCCACATCCCCGCCAACACTTATTGTTGTTTGACTTCATAATGGCTGCCAATTTTACTGGAGTGAGATGGTATCTTAGGGTGGTTTTGATTTGCATTTCTCTGATTGCTAGAGATGGTGAGCATTTTTTCATGTACTTGTTGATTGATTATATGTCCTCCTCTGAGAAGTGTCTGTTCAGGTCCTTGGCCCATTTGTTGATTGGGTTATTTGCTATCTTATTGTTTAATTTTTTGAGTTCTTTGTACATTCTGGATATTAGGGCTCTATCTGAGGTGTGAGGGGTAAAAATTTGTTCCCAGGATGTAGGCTCTCTATTTACCTCTTTTATTGTTTCCCTTGCTGAGAAAAAACTTTTTAGTTTAAGTAAGTCCCATTTGTTTATTCTTGTTATTAACTCTTGGGATACGGGCGTCCTATTAAGGAATTTGGAGCCCGACCCCACAATATGTAGATCGGAGCCAATTTTTTCTTCTATCAGATGCAGCGTCTCTGATTTGATATCTAGCTCCTTGATCCATTTTGAGTTAACTTTTATGGATGGCGAGAGAAAGGGATTCAATTTCATTTTGTTGCATATGGATTTCCAATTTTCCCAGCACCATTTGTTGAAGATGCTATCCTTCCTCCATTGCATGTTTTTAGCCCCTTTATCAAATATAAGATAGTTGTAACTTTGTGGATTAGTCTCTGTGTCTTCTATTCTGTACCATTGGTCCACCTGCCTGTTTTGGTACCAGTACCATGATGTTTTTGTTACTATTGCTTTGTAGTACAGTTTGAACTCTGGTATCGCTATACCTCCAGATTCACATTTCCTTCTTAGAATTGCTTTTGCTATTCTGGTTCTTTTGTTTTTCCATATGAATTTCATGATTGCTTTATCTATTTCTACAAGAAATGCCATTGGGATTTTGATTGGCATCGCATTAAACCTGTAGAGAACTTTGGGTAATATCGCCATTTTGATGATGTTAGTTCTGCCTATCCATGAACAGGGTACATTTTTCCATCTTCTGAGATCTTCTTCTATCTCTCTCTTTAGCGTTCTGTAGTTTTCATTGTATAAATCTTTCACCTCTTTTGTTAGGTTGATTCCCAAGTATCTTATTTTCTTTGAGGATATTGTGAATGGAGTGGTTTTCCTTATTTCCATTTCAGAAGTTTTGTTGCTGATATACAGGAATGCCTTTGATTTATGCGTGTTGATTTTATAACCTGCCACTTTGCTGAATTCATTTATTAACTCTAGCAGCTTCTTTGTAGACCCTTTTGGGTCTGTTAAGTATATTATCATGTCATCCGCAAATAGCGATAATTTAATTTCTTCTTTTCCTATTTTTATGCCTTTAATTTCTTTTGTCTGTCTAATTGCTCTGGCTAGTACTTCGAGAACTAAATTGAATAGAAGTGGTGATAGAGGGCATCCCTGTCTTGTTCCAGATTTTAGAGGGAATGCCTTCAGTTTTTCTCCGTTTAGGATGATGCTAGCCTGAGGTTTAGCATATATAGCTTTTACAATGTTGAGGTAAGTTCCTGTTATCCCTAGTTTTTCTAGTGTTTTGAACATAAAGGGATGCTGTACTTTGTCAAATGCTTTTTCTGCATCTATCGAGATGATCATATGGTTCTTGTCTTTAAGTCTATTGATGTGGTGAATAGCATTTATTGATTTCCATATATTGAACCAGCCTTGCATCCCAGGGATGAATCCTACTTGATCACGGTGCACAAGTTTTTTGATATGTTTTTGTATTCGATTTGCCAGAATTTTATTGAGAATTTTTGCATCCAAGTTCATTAGAGATATTGGTCTGTAGTTTTCTTTCTTTGAAGTGTCTTTGTCTGGTTTTGGGATCAGAGTGATGTTGGCCTCATAGAATGAATTTGGGAAGAGCTCCTTCTTTTTCTATTTCTTGAAATAGCTTGAAAAGTATTGGTATTAATTCTTCTTTGAAGGTTTTGTAGAACTCCGCTGTATACCCATCCGGTCCAGGGCTTTTCTTGGTTGGTAGTCTTTTGATAGCTTCTTTTATTTCTTCCTTTGTTATTGGTCTGTTTAAATTGTGTATGTCTTCCTTTCTCAATCTAGGCAGATCATATGCCTTAAGAAATTTATCGATATCTTCATTATCTTCTATTTTATTGGAATATAGGGTTTCGAAATACTTTCTAATTATCTTCTGTATTTCTGTAGTATCTGTTGTGATATTGCCTTTTTCATCCCGTATGTTGGTAATTTGAGTTCGCGCTCTTCTTCTTTTCATTAGCATGGCTAAGGGCCTATCTTATTTATTTTTTCAAAGAACCAACTTTTAGTTTTATCAATTTTTTCAATGTTTTTTTTCGTTTCAATTTCGTTGATTTCTGCTCTAATTTTAATAATTTCTTGTCTTCTACTACATTTGCTGTTGTTTTGCTCTTCCTTTTCTAGGTTTTTGAGGTGTAGTGTGAGTTCATTTATTTGTTGTTTTTTTCTTTTTTTGAGGAAAGAACTCCAAGAAATGAATTTCCCTCTTAAAACTGCTTTCATTGTGTCCCATAGATTCCGGTATGTTGTGTCTGTATTATCATTTGTCTCTAAGAATTTTTTCATCTCCTCCTTTATGTCTTCTGTAACCCATTGATCATTCAGTAACATATTGTTCATTTTCCATGTGATGTAGGATTTTTCCTTCCTTCTTTTATCATTGATTTTCAATTTCATTCCATTGTGATCAGATATGGTGCATGGTATTATCTCCATGCCTTTATATTTACTAAGAGTTGCCTTGTGGCATAATATATGGTCTATCTTTGAGTAGGATCCATGTGCTGCTGAGAAGAATGTGTATCCTCTTGATGATGGTTGATATATTCTATATATGTCGGTTAAGTCTAGGTTATTGATTGTGCTGTTGAGTTCTATAGTTTCTTTATTCAGTTTTTGTCTAGAGGATCTGTCTAATGGCGAGAGTGGTGTGTTGAAGTCACCCATAATTATTGTGTTGTGGTCTATTTGACTCTTTTTTTTTTTTTTTTTTAGAGAGAGAGAGAGAGAGAGAGAGAGAGAGAGAAGTTTTTTTTTAATATTTATTTTTTAGTATCGGCAGACACAACATCTTTGTTTGTATGTGGTGCTGAGGATCGAACCCGGGCCGCACGCATGCCAGGCGAGCGTGCTACCGCTTGAGCCACATCTCCAGCCCCTCTATTTGACTCTTGAACTTGAGGAGAGTTTGTTTTATGAATGTTGCAGCTCCATTGTTTGGTGCATACAAATTGATAATTGTTATGTCTTGTTGGTGGATGGTTCCTTTTAACAGTATATAGTGTCCTTCTTTATCCTTCTTGATTAACTTAGGTTTAAAGTTGATTTTATTCGATATGAGTATGGCCACTCCTGCTTGCTTCCGAGGGCCATGTGAGTGGTATGATTTTTCCCAACCTTTTACCTTCAGCCTGTGTATGTCTTTTCCTATCATATGAGTCTCTTGAAGGCAGCATATTGTTGGATTTATTTTTTTGATCCAGGTTAATAGCCTATGTCTCTTGATTGGTGAGTTTAGGCCATTAACATTTAAGGTTACAATTGAGATATGATTTGTACTTCCAGTCATGTTTCTTTATTTATTTATTTTAGTTTGGCTGGTTTTACTTTTTGGTTATTTTCCTCCCCCTTTACTGAGATACCTCCTGCTGTTAGTTTTGGGCACTATTTTTCAATTCCTCTTCTTGTAGTCTTTGCTCAAAATGCTTTGCAGTGCTGGTTTTCTTGCTGCGAATTCTTTTAGCTTTTGTTTATCGTGAAAGATTTTAATTTCATTGTCAAATCTGAAGCTTAATTTTGCTGGATACAGTATTCTTGGTTGGACTCCATTATTTTTCAGCATTTGAAATACATTGTTCCAGGATCTTCTCGCTTTCAAAATCTGTGATGAGAAATCAGTCGTTAACCTAATTGGTTTACCCCTGAATGTAATCTGCCTCCTTTCTCTAGTAGCTTTTAATATTCTCTCCTTGTTCTGTACATTGGCTATCTTCATAATTATATGTCTTGGAGTTGGTCTATTATGGTTTTGAATGTTTGGGGTCCTGTAGGCTTCCAGGATTTGGCAATCCATTTCATCTTTCATCTCTGGGAAGTTTTCTAGAATTATTTCATTTAATATGCTGTCCATTCCTTTGGTTTGAATCTCTGTGCCTTCTTCTATCCCGATGACCCTCAAATTTGGTTTTTTTATGACATCCCATATCTCTTGAATAGATTGCTCGTGGGATTTAAGCATCTTTTCTGTGTTGAATATATTCTTTTTTTTTTTTAAAGGAGGACAACAGATTTAGTTTTATTTCAATCAAATCACAACACTTTCTTTTCCAGCCACTGCAAAGTTCAGCTACAATTTTGTATTACAGATTAACTTTTAAAAGGTTTCCTGTGACATTACAGCAAGCCTCTTTTTTTTTTTCCCCAAACAGAAAAACAGCCCCAAATTCTTCCTCAGAAATAAAAACTCAAATTCCAGTAAATGGTAAATACATGAACTTACAGTAAACCAGACACTTAAAAGGACAGCCAAGAAGTCTTCCAACAGTTTATTAGAAAGAATGTAGACATTTAAAAAAATCCCCACTGTCATGAACATAAATTGAGGTTTTCAGCCAGATAAGCTGAATTAAAAAAAAAAAAAAGAAATAAAAAAAATCCAATAGTGTATTAACATTTTTTCACTCATTTGCCATACTGACAGTGCAAATACAAATCTGGTCTAAATGTACAGACTCTCAAGCAACAATGTACAGCTTTCTTCGTCCTCCATGCTAAGAGATGTAAAAGCTTAAGGGCCAAACAATACCAAATGTATAGGCTTCAAAAACCATCTAAGTTAAGGGCATTCACTAGTTTTAGCTAAGATACATCTGGAACACTGACAAGTAATCACTTACATACAATCATATGCAGTAAATTTTCTGAAAAATAAACTTTAGTGTAACAATCCTGTAGGGTACACCAGAGGAAAGGCAGGTTATCAGTTTAAGATGTCAGCCAATTTGTTTCAGCCACTCTTGAGTCCATATCCTAAAACCTAAAATTTAGTTATCTTTCCCTAAGCTGAGAGCTTCCTATCATGTCAGTAATTATATTATAAAGTAAAGGAGACAGGTGAAATATTTTTACTTATCACAACTGCTGTTATCAATTGCCTAGGACCTCAACAGCTTCATGGAAGTCTGGGAAATGTTCATGCATAAGGATAGTGCCTTAGCTGACTTAAATTTGCCCCATACAATGGTACATTATCAACCCTTAGTGAAGCCTTTTAAAAAGGGGGGAAAAACAGGTTGAAAAATGGGTTAAAGGAGGCAAATACAGCATCTGCCTTTAGAGCTATAACTCAGGAATTTTCTCAATTATGAAATCTTGTGAAGAAGTAATTTTCTTTCTCAAATCCAGGCGACGACAATATTCCTTACTCCAGATCTGGCATTTTTTCATCATCACGGTCTTGTGAATCATCATCTGCTCCATCTACTTCTGGTAAATCTACATCCTCATCACCACCCATGTTGTTCATCATCTCAGAGAAACGATCAAAATTAGACATGTCTTCATCTGAATCATCTTCCCAATCTTTCCAATTATTGAAGTCCACGCTAAACCAATTAAGCTTTGCCCTTTCTTTTGTTAACCTAGGCCATGATTGGCCAGACTCTCCTTTTCGTAAACAACATAAAATTGATCTGTCCGTTCTTTTATGCTTGGAATCATTTGGATCAATACAGTGAAAAAGATCAATTTCATTTAAATGTTTAAAATTATCACTTCCTCCAAGACAACTGAAAGTAAGTTTGGATTTTTCAAAATTTACATTAACATCTTTACTGTCTTCAACACAAAATTAAATGAAGACATAGTCCCTTCGATCGTACCACTTTGCAGAAGCAGGCTGCATTGTGAACGGGGCAGGGGGACAGGCGAATGGGTGGGCGGGCCTCTCTGGCGGCGGAGGCTGGGGAATCAGCTCCTCTCCGATGGCGACTCCGGCGTTTTCTCCCCAATCGCGGCCTCTAGTCGCTCTCCTTAGGTGACGGCGGCAGCGGACTCGACCTAGATCCCCAGAATGCACCGCTCGAAGAGAGCGGCTCTTCGACCGGGGAGAAGAGGAAAGTGTAGGAAAAGGGGCGCGAGGACGGAGAATGAACGTGTGTGCGTGCGAGCGAGGGGTGGACTATATTCTTTTCAAGTTGATAAACCTTGTCTTCATTATCTGATGTTCTGACTTCTACTTGATCAAGTCTGTTTGTAATATTCTCGTTTGAGTTTTTAATTTGGTTTATATTTTCCTGCAATTCTAGGATTATTGTTTGATTTTTTTTTAAAGATCTCTATCTCCTGGTAGAGCTCGTTCTTTGCCATTTGAATTTGTTTGTTTAATTCATTTTCAAAATATACTTTTATTTCTTGGACTTGCTGTCTCATGTCTTCCCTAATATTCCTTTCCTTTCGAGTTAGGTATGCCTTGAGTTCTTTCCCTATCCCTGCTTCTGATGTTTCTATGTCCTCCTGTAGAATTAAGTTGTCCTGCATTGTTTGTACTCCTTTTTTCCCTTGTTTTCTCATGTTGTCCACATTACTTTCTAGCTCTATTTGATTGCCGTGTTTCTGCTCTCTTCTATAGATTTGTTTTGGTTCTGTATTACTCTGTTGTTTCTTCTTTGTGTTGTTAAACTGTGCCTGCTAACGTGGATTCTGCTGGGAAGGAATTCCGACGGCCGAGCTCCAGTGACGTCACTACTCTGCTATGACGGGCCCCAGGCTCCTTGCTGGGGTGTCCTAATGGGGATGTGTGACTGGACTGTCTCTGTTTGGTTTCAGCTCCCCGTCGAGGCAGGCGGGCAGTCTCCAGCCGCCCAGTATCTCAGGCAGCGGGCGGGTGATCGGTCGCGGCGGGGGAGTGGACTCTGGCCGCCCAGTCGCGCGGGCAGTGGGCCAGCTGTCGCCGGTGGGCGGGCGATCTCTAGGCACCCAGTCCAGCGGTCGGTAGTTGGCGGGCAGGCGTTCTCCTACTGCCAGTTACGCGGGCAGTGGGCTGTCGCCGGCGGGCCTGCGGTTTCCAGCCACCCAGTCACGAGGGCCTGGCCTCTAGTCCCCTAGTTTCTCCTGCTAGACCAGATTTCCCCTGAGTGATGGCTCTCGGCAGTTCAAACTGTACTCTGGACCTGCCGTTTGTTGGGTGTGGAGGTTGTCTAC
The DNA here is from genome assembly GCF_964194105.1 of Spermophilus citellus. Classification (NCBI taxonomy): domain Eukaryota; kingdom Metazoa; phylum Chordata; class Mammalia; order Rodentia; family Sciuridae; genus Spermophilus; species Spermophilus citellus. The sequence continues at coordinate 57,630,440 of NC_138189.1, forward strand.
TGGGGACCCCGGCACTCTATTGTTTTGTTTCCGTTGTGGGGGATAGAACTGTACCGCTTCCTTCCCCCTCTGAAATCCTGCACTCAGCCCGGGGGTCAGTGCGGGCTCATCCGGCAGGATTCCACAGAATTGCAGCCACTTTTCTCCCTGCTTGCTAATTAATCACTTCTCTGCGGCGCCCCGCCTTCTGTAGCCGTGGGGCAGGCCGCGCGAATCAGTCAGCCTGGATCTCCTGGGTCGCACAATTGCCTATTGAGATCCCCGGCACTCTGTCATTTTGTTTTTTTCTGCTTGCCCCTCCCCCAGCGCTGGCTAGACAGGTTTCGTTTTGGCTGCTGATGGGAGGGGGAGTTGAAGGTCAGGTGTCTCTAGTTTTCCCCTAGTATTTATGCGGGCTCACTCTGATACTCCCTCCCCCGGAAAGCCTAGGAGAGGTTTTATGCGGATTCTCCGATGTATGGGGGATGGGCTGAGTGACACAGACCTGTTTTATTGTTGCAGTCTGTCGGAGAGTGGCGGTGGATACTTCAGCTCTCCAAGATGGTGGCCGCTGATTGCCTTGGTGGAGTTTCCGTTGTGGGGGACGGGACTGTATCGCTTCCTTCCCCGTCTGATATCCCGTACTCAGCCCGGGGGTTAGTGCGGGCTTGGCCGGCGGGGTTCCACCGAATGGCAGCCACTTTCCTCCCTGCTTGCTAATTAATCGCTTCTCTGCGGCGTCCCGCCTTCTGTAGCCTTATTCTTAATTTTGAGACAGGATCTTGCTAAGTTGCCCAGGCTGGCTACAAACTTTTGATCCTCCTGCCTCATCCTCCTGAGTAACTGGAATTACAGGTATGTGATACTGTACCCAGTAGAATGTACACTTAAACTTAAGTCTGTAATTCTGCCCCTATGCAAAATACTAAGAATCATCTCACTATATCCTTTTATTTTACAAAACTTTAATGTGTGGGACTTTTTTTTACAATTTGACATCATTCGTTATTGGATCCCATTCTCTAAACACCTCTAACAAGTTGTAATTTTATGAACTGGGACAGATTTCATTCTCATACTCTTTCACAATTAAGCATACTACATTTCTAGTACTTCAAAGATTTTAATTATTGTCAAATATATCTGGATTATAGCTTAACCCATACATTTTCAGAGAGTTCATGATTTTTATATAAAGGCAAATTAAATAATACCTAAATATTTAAACTTAATACATTAAAGTCATAATGATACAATCATTTCAAAATTATTGGAAAATATGTCATTTTCTTGAAATGAACTTGGCATAGAAGGCAGCAAAGAGGTCTTTATAAGGAGTATCTGAATTGGACTTGGTCAACGGTATTCGGCAAAATTGGCGAAATCTAGGAGAACGCAGCAGCAAGTTCTGTGAAAGGCCCATGAAGCTGGAGCACAGCCAGTAGAGAACAATTGACTAAAAAGAGAGAACATGGATATTAGTGCTTGTCCATTCTTGAAGGATACAAAGTCCAGAGACAAAAAAGCAATAAAAAAGAAAATAAATCTCTAAATGAAAGTACACTGGGACCAAGTTAATATGTGCAGTTATTATATATTGTGAGGGATCTAATAAGAAAGTAAGTTGAAAGGAAAACCAAAAGCAAAAAGAAGTATTTTTGGTATCAAGTGGATGGCGGAAAGCAGTTGTCAGGTAAGGCCCAGGAGTGATCTCACCCCTACTTTGGCAATTAAGCATATTTTTCTCCACCAAAGGTTCTGACAAACTGATTATATATTGAGGGTAGAATACGAAAAATGGGGCTCTGGCCATTTGTGATAGCAATATTAAGACTCCCTAGACCTTATTTTCCCCCATGTACTCATTTATCTTCCCAAATATTCCCCCATAACCAATGTTTCAGAGGAATCAGGAATGCATTATCTCTGCCTTCTTGAGAGAGCTTCAGCATTAGCTGCATCTTTCTTTTTTGTTATCATCCAGACTGTTTATTTAGGTCAATGACCAAGTTCTACAGCCTCTCAAAACACTCCTATACAACACAACTGTTCCAAACTTTTGTCATTGGGTCAGGCCCCACAAGCAAAACCATGTGGTTGTTCAGTACTGGTTGTAGAGACAAATGCCTTAGTTTGATCCTATTTGCTACTTATCTGACTTTTCATAAGTTATTTTCCTTTGTTTCAGTTACTTCACCTAAAATAGGCCAGAAACTAATGCACCTCAAAAGACTGCTTTGAGGAATAAATGAGATATTTCATATAGTTGGTAATAAGCACAGTATATGGCCTATGTTAAGCACTTGCATCTGTTCCAAAATAAATCTTTCAGGGCAGAATACAAGCATCAAAGGTAGATTAGCATAGCAGTTAAGAGCAACAGCCAAACAGCCTGGATGTGTGGTAAGACTCAGCATAAGTAGGTAAAAACTTGGGAGTTATTTAACCTACTTGTGCCTCAGTTTCCTCAGCACCAAAGTAGAGATTAAAAGAGTACCTACCTCATTGCACTTTTGGGAGAATTAAATGAGGTAATGTACCTAAACCATTTTACAGTGCCTGGCACAAAAGTCAACACTGAATAAACATTAGCTATCATCATCTGACTTATCCATCAACCAGAAAACCACCTAAGCCTAACCTCGTTGACTATAATTTTTCATGTAAATATCAATCCCTCTTCTTCCTGAGCAACAAAATCCAGATTTTTCAGTTGGGTACGCTGCCATCTGGAGGGGGAGAGGGTCTATACATACTTCCCAGTCTTTTCAGCAGTCAAGTGTGGCCACACAATTAAGATATAAACACAATAGTTTGGTGGGATAGCTGGCAATGCTTATTAAAAGGAGCTGATTGTATTTAAAGCAGCAAGATAGCAAGCTCTAGAAGTCATCATGATCATCCTGTAGCCTTAGGGAGAGAAATCACAGACTATGGATGTTGGAGCAGAGATAGGCAGGCACAATTGTAATCCCAGTGACTTGGGAAGCTGAGTCAGAAGGATAGCAAGTTCAAGACCAGTCTCAGCAACTTAGGAGAGTCTGTCTCAAAAAATTTTACAAAAAGGATTTAAGATTGGATGCAGTGGTAAAGCACCCCTAAGTTTAAGCTCCAGTACCACAAAAGAAAAAAAAAAAAAAAAGAAACAGAAGCAGGTGGGTCTCCACTGTCTTCAGAAGTTGGCACATCATCCCTAAACTACCTAACTCTTGGTTTCCTATGTTTGACAGAATAAGCTTTGGTACTCAAGACACTATTTTTTAGATGTGTTACTCTGAATCTGATCCTTCACTGAAACTTCACTGCTCCTATTTTATTTCATTAGGGGGAGTTTCTCTGATTGAACTGGTATTGTTTATTCCCATAAATGCAATGAAATTTGTACTATTCTTTCTACTTTTATGGGATATTTTATAATACTACCATTATATAGAAAGTACTACACTAGGTACTTGATGCTTTTTCAGTAATTCTCATAGACATTATGATGTGTATCTCAGAGATGAGGAACCTTACTTATTTTGCACAGGATTAAAGACAGAATTATATTCACGTGATAGCTTAAAAAACACATTTTGATATAAAAAACATATTACTCCTAATTTCTAAAACTACTATGAATTACTTAAATATTTGCTAATATAACCCTAACTACTAGCAACAAGTAAATTCTACTTAATGGTCTGTGTTGGCTTTGAGTAAAGATGGAGCTACCTACCACAGCTTTAAAGTATCTGTGGAAAATACACAAAGGACTGAAATAACTTAAAACAAATTTTATTTTTTATCAAAAGTTTAATTAGGTATAAATAAGGACAAATGTACTTTTCTCATAATGTTGTTAAAAGGGTAAGTAATATAACTAATTTCTTTAGTCTGTCTATACAGAAAGAAAAAGTTCAATATATTAACTAATTAAATAGGGCAAATACTATATTTGGTATGATGCAAAATACTTTGCAAGATTAAAAAAACAGAGGCAGGAAAAAGGAGTTTGATTTAGTAGGAGAGTTAAGACATATTTACATAAAGGAAGATTAACCAATCCCAAGAAATGTCCAAATTTCTTAGTGATAAAAACAGAGTAGCTTAGTTATCATACACATTACCATATCAGTAAGAGATCAAGTGGTCAGAGGAAACTCAATAAAAGAGGCAAGATCCCAGTCAGTTTAAGCTCAGGAGAAGATTTAGCACATGACACACACAATGCTGGTGCTTACTCACAGAAGGTACTGTTGCAGCAACTGGAATCATCAATACTGATAGAGCACGGACAAAGTATATAATATACGTCTGAAAACGAGATATTCCAATTTTCTGTACAGCAAAAATCTGAAGGAGGAGAATATATGTATACATACAATGATTAGTACAATGCATATTATATCAGATAAGCTTTAAAATAACTTAAGCTTTAAGATAACTTTATGTGACTGATCATCTTTCTTAAAAAAAAAATCTTAATAATTATGCAGAATTCTTCCTCTACTCTAAGTTGTTCTTTTTTTTTTTTTTTTGTGATGATGTTGGGGATTGCACCCAGAGCCTTCTGCATCTGAGGCAAGCACTCTACCCAACTGAGCTACACCCTCAGCCCCAATTATGCAGAATTCTTAAATGGAGCTTAAAGAATCCCTGAAAGACATGAACTGTGTAGAAATCATTGCCTTTATTTGTTGCCACCTAAATATAGTGACTGGTATAGAAAATACATTCAATAGATACCTCATAGATTTGCGACCTGATTACATGGAGTAAAGGGGAGAACCAAGGCTAGGAAAAGTAGTTACGATGTGTGAATTATTTAAGAGGAAGCACAGTGTAATTATCATGACTGCAGAACCAAACTAGCTAGGGTCAGACAGCAGCCCTGCAGTTTTAGTGGCTGAATAACATTGCAACACTTTAAACCTTTCTGTGCCTTTTTCCCCCAGCTCCTTAAAATGGGGTCATTATAGTCAAGGTTAACAATTAAATGAGTTAATTCATGTACATTGTGTACAAAAATGTCCAGCACATATTGTATATTAAATAAAAACAAGCTTTTATTAGTCATTAGAGGGTATGGAGGAAAAGACTAGAGCACTGATATTAATTTTAACCTTTGTTTATCACTACATTTTTTATACCAAATATTCACTATCAACCAATTCAAGGGGCTATGCTAGGTGCTCTTAGGAAATATATTTATACTACAAATGAAGTTTTTCCTCAAGAAATTTTTACCCAAGACCTTAGGCTTTATCATCTTCATTTTCCTCATTTGAAAAAATAAATAAACAGTATACAAGAAATATTTTTAAAAAGATGTTTAGATTTCCCAAGAATCAGTGGACCTGAGGTCTGTGAGATTCCAACAATGGTAAAAAAATTCTAGCCAGTAATGGTGGTACATGTCTCTAATTCCAGCAACTAGGGACCTGACGCAGGAGAACTGCAAGCTCAAGTCCAGCCTCAGTGACTTTACAAAATTAATAAAAACAGCTGCGGATATAGCTCAGTGGAAGAGTGCCCCTTGGTTCAATCCCCAGTACCAAAAAGAAAATTTAAGGTTTCTTCCAGTTCTATGTGTGGTCTATTCAGAGTCTGAGTCCAAGACTTTGTGTGTGTGCATGTGTGTATGTCTATATTTCTGTGGACAGAACCTAGGGAATTTTAACCACCGAGCTATATCCCCAGCCTTTTAAAAAATAAAATTTTTTAAAATAGCAAGAGAGGGCCTTGCTAATTTTCTTAGGCTGGCCTCGAATTTGCAATCCTCCTGCCTCAGCCTCTTGAGTTGCTGGGATTATAGCAATGTGCCAGCACACTCAACTGAGAAGAGTTCTTTATGAAATTATAAGCATGCCTTCAAACTGTTGATAAGGCAGCACATGATAATGGCTTAGAGAAGACCAAGAGGACATACTTTATATTTATGTATTTTCTCAATTCATCTTGTAAAAGAAATTCCATGACTTAGTTCTAAGATCATTTAGCAAGAAAATGGCAGTCAGGTACTGTGTTCCTGACCTACAAATTTTCATTTTATGCATACACACAAAATACTACTTATTGTGGGAATAAAATCAGATTGATCAAGAATCTTAATTAATATATGTACCAAAAGTAAATTATAAAACTGAATGTATTAAAATCAGGTATTTTGAGAGCTGAAAGAGACTTTGGAAGTGTTCTAACTCAGTGATCTTATTTTAATTATGAGAATTTTATGATGGAGAAAGGTTAAGGGACTGGCCTCAGTTAATGTCTCAATTGCAGCTCAGAACCAACTCAAACATGTATATTTGATGTCAGAAGAGCAGCAACAAAAGTTCTAATGACTTAAATGTCAAACAAATATCACTTAAAATCACTGACCTCCACTATTAATAAATTGGTGACACCGAGGGAGACAGGAAGAATCCAAGTAGAATCCAGCACAGTAAGATCAGGAAACCAGAGGATCCCACCAGTAGCTAATTGTTCCTGAACAGAAAAACCTGCTGAAACAGTTTTATAAATCAAATAATAGAATTCTTAAAAATAGCAGAGGAAAGTATACAAAACCTAAGTAGCTTGACAATTCTAATAAAGTACCCCTAACACTAGAGATTTTAAAGGTTTTAAAAGGTTATTTTTATTCACAATATGTTTTCTTCTTTTTTGTTATGTTTTACTCAATACAAAATATTTTTCTTAACAGAGCTAGCCTATTTACACTTCAGATTTTAAATTCTATACCTTGTGAGAAAGAGAGTAAATGGTAATTATAAAAACTATGATTTTTTTTTCTTTCCTAAGTACAAAAAAAAAAAAAATGTTAAAGAACTTATTTGGGGAAGCAGAACTTCTATAATAATTACCTTCTGAATGTGCTCCCCCTGTGCTAAAATTCCGGAGGGCAACAGATATGAAGATCCACATTGGAAGCTGAATCCAGACCAACACAGTGGCTTTGAAAGGGTGGCAGTTGTCCCGAACATACAGCTCTGAAACAAGCCTCCTCATATTCTTTAGATAAGTGAGCCTATTTTGAGGGAAGAGGGAAGGATAATATCATTTGACTGTTGGTAGTTCTTCATCCCCAAAGCACAAACACACACATGCTATGATTACAGTTAAAGGGGTCTTAATTATGATATGCTGTGCAGGCAAATTAAACCTTTACTGAAACTTCTATAGCAATGTACAAAATTGCCTAACAATGTGATAAATCTGACACCTTCAGACTACAGGCTTTGTCTCTGATGGTCTTTAGCCAATTCAGTATTTTTTTTCCCTTTTGTTGTAATTGTTGTTGTTGCTGTACTGGAGATTAAACGTAGGGGTGCTTTACCACAGAGTTATGTCCCCAGCCCATTTTATCTTTTATTAAAACAGCGTCTCGCTAAGCTGTTTGGGGCCTCATTGAATTGCTGAGGCTGGCATCAGACTTGGGATCCTCCTGCCTTAGCCTCTAGATTTGCTAGGATTACAGCCTGCACCACTGTGCCTGGAAGTCAATTAAATTTTAACAGAAAATTTCACTCCTGACATGGTCTAATTACAATTAATATCAGAAATATTAAAGCTGGAAGTCCATTTTACTCAAATCTGTGCATGGCTAAACCTTATTACTTGATCTCTGTATCTTTTGTAGCTATATGATTTTGTACTGTATATTCTCTTGGACTATAAAATTGATCTCCATGTTTCAGTGAACTCCTCTTGAGAAGATTCTCTCAATCTGTTTTCTGTTTACCACATTAATTACTTCTGTTCATAAGTCTAGTTTCCTTGAGGGGCAAGTGTTCGGTTTTATTCATCTTTAAATCTCTTACATTATATACATATGGCATTAGGGATTAAATCCAGGGGAGCACTATCACTGAGCTACATCCCTAGCCCTTTTTGTATTCTGACAAAGGGTCTCACTAAGTTGCTGATGCTGGTCTCCAACCTGTGATCCTCTTGCCTCAGCCTCCTGAGTCAAAGGGATTATATGTATGCACTACTACACCCAGCTTCCTATATCATACATTTTGTATAAGGCAGGCATTCAATAGTTTTGTTCAATTTAATCAAATTATAGTATTGAATTAAGATAATACATTCAGGCCTTTCTCTTTTTCTAACTTTACCTCTAGTTACTTCTCTAATGACACCTGCACATTTTGGTTCCTGAATGACTTTCAGTCATCCAACAAACCAGACTTCCACATAAGCATGGCTTTGGAAGTATTATATAACCTAACAGACTCCCAACACAACACTGCTAAAAATATAGGAAGCCCTCATCAGATAAGTCTTCCTACAAAGTCAACAGTTTGTATAAGGATGGATCAGGCCAACCATCCTGCCAGTGCGACAAAAGCAAGGTGCCACAATCTAGGCTGTGTTCATAACCCAGGTGAATAGTCATTAATCTGTTCTTTTTGCTTTTGGCAAAAATAATCAATTTTCTCTGAAAGATAAAATTTCAAAACTATAGGCTTGCCTACTTTTATCAAATAAACATTGAGCTATCACAATAATTTTTTAAAATGTCAGGTCTTTTTTGCACTAAATATAGACACAAGTTCATATTAAAGATAGCAAATATACATCTATATAAAATATATGAATAACAATATATTCAACACTTACTTATACTACAAAACCCTTATTTTTCTCATTGCTGTGAACTGGTGACTACTTTGTTACAGTCTAATAAAGACTGGAAATCAACTAGCGAGTAGCTTAGTTCCCAGTAGATGACTACAGACATCCTTGGGCACAGTAAAGCACCTTTGGACAAGGGCTTTCCAAGAGGCATAGAACCACCACAGTGGTTTGGGCAGCACCATGGCTATGTAAATGCTTCTACTATGGCATTAACATTTTCTACGTCCCCTTTCATATGGTCTATTATCTGTATCTTTTCAAAAAGGTCAAATTTGCAAATTTCTGGACCAATATTCCAACAGAATGGCAAAGTATCTTCATGTCATAAAACCTTCATCAATGCCCTATCTCTTTGCACATACTCTTTATACTCTCCTTAATTCATTGTCATCATTATTTATGATAGGCCTTTTTCAGTGGGCTTGAGTCCCTCAAGAATAGGAATAAAGCTGAATAAGGCAGTCCTAGAACTTGGGAGGCTGAGGTGAAAGGATCAAAAGAACTCAGGATTTGAAGAACTGGGCAAGTTGCTATCTCAGAAATAAAAACCATGAGTAGGCTCTTATCTTTGCTGTTCTATTTCTTTGCTTTTTATTCAATATATAAAAGTATCATGCCACATACTGATTTATTAGAATATGAAATAGGAACTACTTTCCTGACAAATTTACCCAAACCAACAATTAACATCACTTACACATTTCTTTCTCTCTCTCTCACTCTCTCTCTCTCACTCTCACACACACACACAGATAATTTGTGGTCTTATATGCATAAAATTACTTACCTGGTAACTCTCTTGGACCATCCCAACTGATTTGCATAAACTGCAACTTCATGATTAAGATGCTTGGCAATGTTTTTTATTTCTGGTTGCAAATTTTCCACCTAGCTAAAGAAAAAGTAGAACTTGTTATGAGCACATAAAGGATCTTATTCATAACCTTTCATAATTTTATTCTTCCTTCATTTTAAAATTGTGGTTTATGTCAAAAAACTTTAAATCTAAGCATAAAATGTCAATTTGCTTGGGATGTCCTTAGTCACAAATTCAAATTCCAGCTTGTATATCTAGTTGTCTAATCCTAGGTAAGGGATTTAACCCCTAAAATCCTATTCCCTCACTTTTAAAAGGTATAACAGCACAGAATTGTAAGTATTAAATGAAAACTGCATCCATGGTTTTACTGTTTCACCCCTAGATTTTCCAGTAATGTAAACAGAGAAAACAGCACACTACTAATATGCTTTTAGTATGCTCTGATAGCCACAAAACCAAAACTAAAAACTGCATTTATTCTTGCCCTGTGTTCTTTCTGTAAAGAAGCTCACTGCCTTCATGCTGCTGCCCCTACCTTTCTTGTTTTGCTTTCCAGTAACTTTTTCCTAACTATAATAATATGAAAACCATATTTATGAAATCTCACAATAATAATCCCTTTTTGTTTTCAAAGCATTTCAACTCATGTTATATGATTTCATATCATGAAATTGTTATGTAAATGAAGGTATTTTTATACTGACACCACAGAAGGGAGAAGGATGTCCTAAAAAGTCAAGTGACAGCAAAACTGTTACAGGTGGTAAGTGCCAAGATAAGATATTGTTTGCAAACTGATACCTTAGTAGTTTCTTCCTTATAAGAAATATAAGCTGGAATACTTTGGTCAAAGATGCCGCTGACATACTGCCTGATAAAACTTTTTAAGATGTTAACGTTACATAGTTTTTTCCATACAATTTCTTCTGATTTTTTTTAAGTGTAATGTTTGATGACTTTAGTTTTTGCTTGTAGTGTGAAAAAAATTATCAGAGCATAATTATACATAGTAGTAGAATTCGTTCTTAAACATTTGTACATGCAAACAATATTCTCATTTCTTTACTGGTCTCATCATGAACAAGTTGAGTAACCACTTGTGCTCTGAGCACAAACCCAGGAGGACAAACGAAAATTTCAGGTACACCTGTGACAGAATATTTACACATCCAATGCCACTTAAAATTTTTAGTAATAAAGTGGCCTTGATGACTAACAATAACACTATGGTACCATAGCGGGATCTGAGACCCAGGAAGACGTCTAACCTCCACTGCTAGGGCGACAGCAAGTATGCGCGCGGCTCGGTGCTCCTCACCTTGGCCAGGATGTAGTGCTGGTAAGCGGCCAGGGGCAGCGTGACCGCGCCGCGCAGGGCCACGGTGGTGAGCAAGATGCTGCCCCACCAGGGAAGGCCTGTGGCGGCGTGCGCGCTGAGCAGCACTTCCTCAGCGGCCCGCACCGGCGCGGACGCGGCCAGGGCCTCGTACCAGCCGCCCGCACCGTCAGGGGAAACTGCAGAAACTGACGCCACCGCCCACATTGGGAGAGCTGGGGGGTGGGCGCCGTTCCAGAGGGATGGCAGAAGAGGCAGGCCCCTAGTCCGCAGCTGTAGGGTAGGTAGCAACCGCTGCCACCGACCACCCATCCCACACATCATGCCTACGTTGGAGCGGAGCTCAGGTCGCGGGACTCCGGGACCAGCGATTTGCACCGCTCAAACCAGACCCCGCGCAGGCGCCAACTGTACTAGGCGTAGCCGTGCGCGCCGTTCCGCAGCCTTCCGATTGACCTTCCTATTCAAGTCGGTGACGTCTTGCGTCGCACTGGAGATGACGTAAGAGTTAAGGAAGTCCCACCTTTCCCACGCGGCACTAGGCAGTTCTGGAACTCACTGGAGGAGCTCCAGCGGCTGGGGTCCCGACCGGAACTGCGGACAGGGGCGGGGTGTTCTCTAGGGAGAGCTTACTTTATAGTCTAGTCTTCTGCGTTTGCCTTTCTCTTGGTTTTCACCAAGCCTAATCGTGTTATTGGTAGTGAACTCTGCTTGCTATGTGGTTTTGCGTCCAGAAATTGTTCCTCACCATTTTTCGTGCATCCAACTGCTTCCGCTAGACATTCTGTACGACAATAGTGCCCAAGAGTCAATGCTTTGCTGAAATGCCGGCTTTCCCGAAAGTGTTGTTAATCATCATTCGTTAAACATTAGGCATAATTTAGTCTTTGGTATAATATTTCGTTGGTCCATCTTTTCCGGCTAGCGTTTTAAACCCCAGCTGTAAATTGAGTTTCCTTCGATACATTATATATAGTAGCAAAAATCTTACGTATTATCTTCTGATTTAAAGAGTAAGGATCACGGGCAGTAACTCAAGTAAAAATACATCAAAAGAATGGATTATTTAACCTCTACAGTGATTAAAAAATGGATTTTTTTCCTTCGGTGTAATCATCTTGAAATAATATTCTAAAGTTTCTATTCAAAAGAAAGTTGATTTTTTTAAATATTTTTTTTTTAAGTTATAGAGGGACATAGTATCTTTATTTTTATGTGGTGCTGAGGATCGAACCCAGTGCCTCACATGTGCAAGGTGAGCGCTTTGCCACCGAGTCACAACCCCAGCCCCTCAAAAGGAAGTTTTAAAAATATAGTTCAAACGTACTGTGACGCCAGATTTATAGGAATGGGTTTTTGTTGTTGTTGCCAGATTATGGGACAGCATTTTTTTTTTTTTTTTTTTTTTTGAGCGGGAGAGGGCAGTGCTGCTGGGGTCAAACCCAAAGAAAGCCTTATGCATGTTAGGCAAGCACTGTACCACTGTCCTTAATTTTAGGGTTATGTCACAGTTAATGGTTTCCTCAGCTTTGAGTTCCTTACAGAGTAACTAAATGTATAAAGCCCTGCATGGTTCCACTTAGGATTTTCCTATTTTGTGATAGTGTGAAAGCTATATGCATTCAGTGGAAACTGTACTCCAAATTTTAAATATTTTCTTAGGCTAATAATTTATATTCTTGCTGCAGCTCCCAGCTACTCTGTCATCATAAAGATAACCTACACTAGCTGGGGGTGGGTATGATTCAGTGGTAGAGTGCCTGTGTAAAGAAGGTCCTGGGTTCAAACTCCAGCACAAAACAACTCACCCTCCAAAAGGCTACTCATACAGCATTACTGTGTTCTTATTGTTTGATAAATGTATTAAATACATTTTTATTTACAATTTTTCAATTTAGTTTTTAAAAATCTAAGAGTGATGTTATCTGGGTGTGGGTCCATGGGAAGTAATTAAGTTATAAGAATGGTCCCTCATAAGTTGAATTAGTGTCCTTATAAGAGAAAAAAAGATAACTACCCCATGTGAAGAAACAAGAAGTTCCTCCCCAGGAACAGAATAGGCCAACAGGTTTATATTGGATATCTTAGCTTTCAGAACTATGAGAAATAAAATTTATTAATGCCATGCAGTCAATAGATTGGTAATAACTGACCAAAGTTTTCAAAATGTGAATAGATTATCATGTCATTTAGATTTTTCATTTCCCATATATATTTATATATATTTCATCTGAAATGTTTCAAAAGTACCATTTTTTTCATGAGCAAGTTACTCCTTGGAATCAGATTTAGAGTTTTTACTACTTCTTCAAGGTATTACTTTTCAAAACTGAAACTACCTAATGCAATTAGTTTTCACTCTCTGCACTGAGAAATATCCCTTTTATCTTTGGTTTTCAAGGACTGAACTTGGGAAGTTGGCTTTCACTTTATAACAATGTGAATCTATTTAAACATAGAATTCTAACATGAAATCTCTTACAACAGAACTGTTAGTCCGTTACTGTGTCTCACATTATAAAGGAATTCTATCCAAATTCCAGTTTTCTCTATGTTCACCTATTCAAAATTAAAATGATAGTATTTTTTGCAATCAAGATGTCCAATATAAAGCACTAATGTTCTCATCTTAAATGCCAGTTACCGGAGTTGATCAAACGCTATGCCTTATTCAAGCAAACATTTATTCAGTGAGATGTGCATTTCCAAAGAGATCTGGGAGCATCCCAAATTTACAAAGTATAACCTATATATATGAAACATAATTCATATATCTAAAGTAAAAATAGATAAATGGTATACTGAATCTCTAGTGCTTAAAAAGTAAATTGGGGAGCTGGAGTTGTAGTTCAGTGGAAGAGCACTTGCCTGGCATGTGAGGCACTGGGTTTGATTGTCAGCACCACATATAAATAAAGGTCCAATAACAACTAAAAATATTTTTTTTAGTTTTCTTCTGATGTTTTAATTTTTCCTTGATATTTTACAATAATCCTGACATGAAAATTTCTTATTTATAAAATGTTTTGGTACACTTTGTCAGATCTGTGGGAGTGAAAAATGTTTTGGTGATTGATTGAACCCAGGGCCTTGTAAATGCTAGGAAAGCACTATACCAGTAATCTATAAGCCTAGCTTATGAGAGTGTTTTTGAAAAATATCAAAGTGAAAATAGACTGAATCAGAAGATTTGAAGAGGCTTTACGATCCTGAGTTTCCCAATTTGTAATACCTTGTACTATTTTAAAGATAAAGTGAATAATATAGTGTGCAATATTATTTTAATGAAATGTGTATTTAGGTAATTTGAGTCGAAAGACAGATGGAATACTTTTTGAAGAACAAGCAGGAATACTTAATACACTATTTACCTATTTTGTTTCCCCAGAGAACAAAAATGACTATTCATGATTTATAAAAAAAAATATTCTACTAGTAAAATAAAAATGATTTTACTTTATAATAGAAAACATAATTTTCTTTCATATAAACACTAAAATCAGTTTTGCTGGTTATGTTTATATGTTGAAAAGATGAAAGGGGGATTTTGTTGGAAATGCTAAGCAGTCATTTTTAAAATGGAATAGTTGGTATAAATAGGTTGCAGAGTAATTGAGATACTACTTGGGAAATTAAGGTGTGAAATAACCCATGGATTATTTCCAAGAATTAAATCACTTCTTAAAAAGAGTAAGAGGAAATAAACACAATGTGTTCTGCATGTATATATCTTGCATACTTTGGAAGAAAATAAGACCTTCAGGGTCTCAAAAATTGCTTTTTTATTGTTCAAATAAATATGCATTATTATTACATCTGAAATATAAAAAAATGTATTTGAAAAATGTTCCTAGTACAGACTTCTAAAATAATGTACTTCACAAGCCTGATCTCAAAATGTAAATATGGAGCATTCCAATCTATATTCACCTGCTCCAGTTTTTAAAGTCAAGAAAATAAAGGGATTTTCCCCCTGCATTTTGAATGTCACCCCATATTAAGAAATTCTGTTTAGTGAAGAAATAACCAAATTCATGTGTTGTAATAAATACTGAGTAGTATCTGCTCTCCAGGAAGATTAAGTTGAAAATAACTCTAGTTAACACAGAAAAGAAATAGGCAAAAAAATATAGAACACTGGCAAAAGTCATATATACTTTGTTAAATAACATTATACCCCCTTTTTAGTAAAGTGCTGTAGTTTATTTCATTACTATTTATTTGTAGATCTTCTATCTTTTCCTTTAAATTTGGGCATAGTCAAGTGAAAAAACAAATTTACATATTTTAACAAAATTATATATATATTTTAAGATCATATGCTAAATTAAAACATGAGGGTGTTGTTTATAGACTTCTAGATGTGTTTGAAAAATCAACTTTCTATTCTTTAGTCAGATTATCAGAGGCAAGAAATATTCATTTTCTTGAACAGCCAAGGAATCATACTTTCAACTCTGGGTAATTTATCTGAATTCTAGTTTATGTTTTACCAGTGTAGAATTTGTGTCTAACTAAAAAAAAAAAAAGACAAATTGATATATATACATTACTTCACTTTTATGCTTTCTTTTACATTTCAACCATATAATTTATTTTTCCATAGGAGACAGGGCAGGACACGTATTCTTCTCGGATACATTGCTGTTTATTGTTTCAAGTGGATGGAATATATAAATCCCACTGAATAGTTTAGTGTGGTCCTGTATCTTACATAAACAGGATAAATGGAGACTTTATGTTGTAATCTTTGTATTCATGTATCTACCATAAACTGTCTTAATGACAAACGCAAACTTTCTTTTATTACTTGAACCCAAGTTAGCTGTTGATCCTTTTCATTGATAATATACAAGTGTAGAGAGCAAGAAGCCTTTCAAACTAAAAAAGAAATACTTCTCACTAAATTAATGAAAATTGAAAATTTTTATGATGCCTTGATAAATGGAAAGCCAATGTTAAGAATCAATATTATCCAATATAAAATAGTACACTGAATTGTTTAATAATAAACAGTATATTAAGAACTTGTATATGCTGACTGTAACAGTGGTGGCTTTTTAAATTCTCAAAAAAGTCTAAACATTTTGTGGTTAGAAGAAACCATTGGCGATGATGAAGATGCTCCATCTCTGTAGCAATCATTATAGGAAAATCTTTACAGAATTTTTGCACTATTAGCAGGAGAATTTTACTGGTATTAGTGATAACAGGCAAAAAGAGAAGAAAGTGAAGAGAATATGTATGAATTCTAGGAGTGTGGAAAAGTAATAACAAGACAAGGGAAAGTTAGAAATTTTTTCTGTATGTGCCTTGCTACAAACCCAAAAGAGAGGGGCGAGTGTTTTAAAAGCCAATGTAGGGAAACATCCACTGATAATGCCCATTATTTTACTTTATACTTAAATTACACAAGTAGAAAAGTTATGCTTATTAATAGTTTAATGTATGAAGGAAACATCCAGATTTCTGAATATGAAGGTACATATCTCACATTAATTTAAGTCTACATAAAGTAGAGCCTCTATACTGACATATTGAAATTTACTTTCTGCTTAGCCTTTTTCTGTTATGTAAACAATTGTACATTTATTTGCCATTCTAAAACTTCAGGATCAAGTTTACATAATTTTGCTAAATTTCCGTGTTTGCTCAGAAGCAGTTTACAGTACTAAAACCAACCAGCCAATGAACAGCTTCAACAGAAAGTTATGTCCAAAGGGGAAGAGGAAAAGAAAAAAAGAAAAATGATAAGAAAAATGCTAACTAAGGTAAAACAGATGATGATGGGGAATGAGCAGTCACAAATGTTCACAGAAAATAGGTCAGTTAGTAAGTTCTTCTGCAAAAAGCCTACACACTTCAGTCAAGCACATCAGTAGAATGATTTGGGAGCGTAATTTTTTTTTTTTTTTTTCCAGCCACTTGTGATTTCCTCTGAATGAAAAGGAATTTGCAGGCTAACAAGCTGATCCTCATCAGCCAAGCTGGTTCATATGCACACTGTTCATGTGAGGTGCCCAGGGCCCAGTCCATACCTATGAATAGAAAATACATATTTTATCAAATATATATTTAACACATATACTTCATTAAAAACTATGTACTAAACACCTAAGTTATATCCAATTTGCAATGTACTAGAAAAAAATGGAGAAAAACACTGTTAAGATCCACTTCTTATTTTTCTGTAGTGCTAGAGATCAAACACAGGGCCATGTGCATATTAAAAAAGTGCTCTGTCACTAAGCTACAACTCCAGTCCCCGTTTGAGGACCATTATTTTCTGTAGAGCTTGAAACCATTTTTATCAGTGAGTTCCAAGAGGGATCTGCAGCATGAGGGCCATTAAATATCTACCTCTCTCATTCCTCAAACAGGATATTATTTATCAACATTTTGTTTTTCAAAATCATCATTTAAGTAGAAACAGATTAATGGTTGTTGAAGACAATGAATCATTAAACATACCAAATATGATAAATTTACAAATATATAACCATTTCTGTAAATTTTTAGAGTCAATGATAGTTTTGATATGTATATTTTTTTAAGTTATTGACAGATCTTTATTTTATTTGTTTATTTATATGTAGTGCTGTGAATCAAACCCAGTGCCTCATACATGCTAGGCAAGGACTCTACCACTGAGCTACAACCCCAGCCCCAACATCTATATACTTTTAACAAATAATCTCTAGATGGCCCCTTTCACATCACCACTAAATTTTTATGTCAACCTAAAATTATTTTACAAGACAATCGACTTGTAACTTAAAATCTTTTATCTATTATTTGCTACCCAATAGTATATATGATGGTGTTTCATAATCTTACCCCAAACAACTCCCTTTTATAGCATTTCCCACCCTTCTGCTATATTTCATCTAAATTAAATCTGTTTCCTCAACTGATCCTATAATTACATTCTTTTGTTACCATAATGTACTTGAATCCTATTTGTCCTTGCATTTCATAAATAAATGTTTGCTTGCTGAATAATCAATCTTACCGTTTGAGGACCATTATTTTCTGTAGAGCTTGAAACCATTTTTATCAGTGAGTTCCAAGAGGGATCTGCAGCATGAGGGCCATTAAATATGGGTCCTCCAGTACCATCAGGGATAGGAGCTACTGGAGGAATCATTGCATTCCCATACACAGAAAAAGGCATACCCTTATAAAAAGGAAAAAAAAAAAAAAACCCAAATTAACATTCAATACACTATTTACTTTTTGCCAATAGAGTCAGCAGCTTTAAAACTGACATTTAAAACTTTATCTCATTTTGGGAATGTGTGTGTGTTATATAGGGAAATTAAAAATTATTTTAAGATTTTTTTTTAACATTAGGTTATAAATACATCTACTATATCCAAAATATTTTGGCAAAAAACACTCCTCTAAGGTAAAAATCAAGACTTAAAGAAGTTATATTTTAGCCAGAATTTGACTAGTATTTGCAGCCCAAGCGCCAGCTTCACATTACAAGTAAATGTTAATATACTTGCAAGTAAAAGAAGGTTCATGATAAGAAATATTTTGAAATAATGAAAATGCCAGTTTAAATCACCATTACCCCAACTTTAGGAAAGTCCATGTATCCTGCAGGAACATGCTGATGGAATGTACCAGAAGGAGTTACAATTCCTGTACTATCTCGCTCCATTGCTTGATGCTGTGAAAACACTCCTGGATCAGACATTGGCCTGTGAATCATGGGATTTCCCATCCCAGGGTTACACCAGTCTACTTTGTCTGAGGGAAAAGAAACAAAAATTGGTAACATTTAAAATTGAAGAACAGCTAAACGAAGCAATTCATATTTTTCTAAGTGTTGTCACATTGGGCTGTGGATTCTTTCAGAGTAGGATATACAAACCCACATACATACACGCAGAAATACATGCACATAAACACACACATATATATTTTTATAACACTTCCATGTTTGTGGGAAGTGATATAAAAACACTTTGTGTTACAAAACATAACAAAACTAAGACCTCAAAAGAAATGGTAACATCTTAATATGATGAAATGAAAAGAATTAACATGCTTTAATTAGCCTATTTTCAGTAAGCATTGATAAATTAAAGCAAAGGAAAGATCATATGGGAACTGAACAAAAAGTGATTCACAAGTCAAAACAAAGATAGTAATAAAGATCTTTTAAAATTAAGATTATGAAAGTTAGATACTATTTAAGTAGTATAGTTAAATGCATAAATTTAATATCTAGTGAGTAGGATAGCATATCATACCTTGACTGCCACCAATCCCTTCAAAGGACCAGATGCCACTATGCCCTACTGATGTGGACAAATTACTTCCAATAACAGATGGAGTTGAAGTTCCAGTTTGCCTGATACGTGCAGAGCGTTCAGTCCCAATAGGAACTGGAACTTTCCTGTCCTGAGAGACATTGTTGGGCTTTTCTGACCCTAAAGGTACTGATGATGGGGCAGGAGATGGTGCACGAACTCCAGAGGATACTGACTGTGCAGGAGAATCTGGAGAAGAGACATTTTGAAATAGAATACAGGTCACCTACAGAATATATAATTTTGTAAAACCAAATCTTAAACTCTGAAGATATTTCAAATATGTATTCACTGGGGAAAAATTAAATATAAGAATAACGTTCAAATAATAAGTTAATGCATATTAAAATCTGGTTAAAGTTCTATGACTTTGTGGTAGAATGTAAAAATGTCAATGCCACAAGGTAGTTAACTACTTATATAATAAACCATTTAGACTAATTAACATTCAAATAAAGTAATCTTGACACTAACTAAAATATAACACCAGAGCAATGAGAACACATTGTTAAACAAAAAACAAAACACTGCCTGTACTGGCAATTCCCAAACAGTACTTTTTTGGGAACACTTACTTTTTGCTTTGTTATGATGAAAAAACAAAAGAGATTCAACTATCTACAAAATTGGGAATACCTATAGTTTAAGGGGAAAAAATGATATATGCTCATAAAATACTAATAGGAAACTGTTTCATTATCCTAGTTTATTTTATTTTCCCACGGGTAGTCTATAAAAGTTACTCTTGGTAATAACAACCTAAAACTTTACTTATCAAAATAAGGTATAGAGGGCTGGGGTCGTGGCTCAGTGGTAGAACACTCGCCTGGCTTATGTGAGGTACAGGGTTCGATTCTCGGCACCACATGTAAATAAATAAAGATTAACTGACAACTAAAAAATCTTTAAAAAAATAAAAATAAGGTATGTATTTTAATAAAGCCAGTTTGAGAATACTTATTAGGGATTCCAACTCTATATATTATTGAGACGAAAAAAAACAAAATAACCCAATTTATTGCATGTGGAAAACTAAAATATTAAAATACATTTAAACTTAAAGAAAGTAGAGAAGTTTGAAGTTAATTTTCTTGCATTAATGGAGAATGAACCCAGGGGAACTCTACCACTGAGCCACAACCCCCCAAGTCTTCTTACTTTGGAGACAAGGTCCTCGATAAGTTATCCAGACTGACCTCAAATTTCTGATCCCACGCCTCAGTTTTCCTGAGTATCTGGATTACAGATGTGACCTACCCGACCAGTATAGTTTAAAAATCAAAACTGTTAACATGCAGATCTATAATCTATTTATAACTACCTTACAGTACTGCCCAGAGACAATATTTTTCCATTTAATTATTTATACATATAAGTTTGCTATATGTGAATGTGGTAGATGATAGATGTAAATTATGAAGTCATCTATCTACACATATACACCTCTAAAATGACATAGTGCTACTATTTGCCAAGGCACTTTTGAGGGAATTGGGAAGTCAAAGAAAAATTCAGTCACTATTAAGTTTTTGTTTTGTACTGTGGTGATGATAAGAATCAAAACTAGGCCTTCATGCATGTGAAAGCACATGCTCTACCACTAAACTACACATCCCCCAGTCCTTTTAAGATTTTATATTGAGACAGGGTCTTGCTAAATTACTGAGGCTAACCTTTAACTACTTGTGATCCGTCTGCCTCAACCTTTCTAGTTGCTGGGATTATGGGTATGGTATTATGTGATACTATGCTTTTAAAAAGACTTAGAAAAAAGAGTAAGTGCTGTAGTGATCAATTTCATCTCATTAGTGCTCACTGGGATCTATTTCAGTTAAACTTACTGTACCTCTCAATGAGTTCTTGTGATCTTTTTTTTTTTTTTTGAATCCAGTAGTGGGGATTAAATCCAGGACCATGTACAATGTAGGCAAGTGGTCTATCACTGAGTAACATCCCCAGTCCTACTTATTTTTTATATTGAGACAGGGTCTGCTAAGTTGCCCAGGCTGGCTTTAAACTTGGGATCCTCCTGCCTCAGCCTCCCTATTAGCTAGGATAATAGGCAGGGACCAATGAAATTATTACTTTTTTGTAAAATTAATTTATTTTTATTATTTTTTAACTTAATATAAACTTTTTAGTTTATGTTATTTTTCCCTCCTTCATTTCTGCTTTTTAAAAAATTTACTTATTTATCTGGGCTGCTTTTATTTGTTGTTGTCCATGTTGTTTGCTTTCCTCTATGTGGTACTAAGGCCTGAAGACCTGCTTCCTGGACATTCACTCCCATAATAACAGCAAAGAGAAAAAACACAAAAGGCTGTAGACGCCTCCCCTATGAAGGGCCTCAACATAGGTTGTTTCCATAATGTATCAGATGGACACATCATTCCTGACAAGACTGGAGGAGTAACCACATAGAGTGTATACCATATATTCTGTTGTCTACATCACACCTGCTTAAACTACCAGAGGGATCCCATGCACATGAGACCTACAGAGAAAGCAGGTCCCTCAGGCTCCAACACAGCACACATTATGTTAAAACCCACGAATCACAGTAGAAGTAGTGATGGAAACCATGCTATGTTGTCGAAGTAGAATTATGCAGACATTACAAAATACACCAATGTCCCAGGGCACACTGTCAAGAGGAGGTTACTAAGAAGATCTTCACAAAAGTTAAAGGGATATCCATTCCAATAGATGTACAAACTCAACATAGAAATGCAAGAAATATGAAAATACAGGTGAATATGACACATCCTAAAGGTTGTAACTCATTAGTAACTGATTCCAAAGATTTCAAAGTAGATAAATAGCTGAGAAAAGAATTAAAAAGAATGATTTTTTTAAAAGATTAATGAATTCCAAGAGGATATAAGTAAACAACTAAATGTATTAAGGAAGACAATGCAGGGTATGAAAGAAAATTCAATAAAGAAAAATTCTGAAAAACAACCAAACATCTTGGAAATGAAAAGTTCAATAGGTCAGATAAAATGCAGTTGAAAGCCTTACAACAGACTAGATCAAGTGGAAGAAAGCATATTAGAGTTTGAAGACAAGGTTGATAAATTCTTACATTCTGACAATAATAAAGAAAAAAAGAAACAATGAATAGCACATACAAGATCTCTGAGACACCATTAAAAGACTATAACTTTGAGGGAGAAAAGCTATAGAATAAAGGCACAGAAAACCTATTTAGTGAAATTAACAGAAACCTTCCCAAATCTTTGGGAAAAACATGCACATCCAGGTTCGGGAGGCATCTAGAACCCAAAATAAACATGACTAGAAAAGAAGCTCTCCAGAAACTTCCCAAAGTAAAGAACAAAGAAAAAAAATTTTAAAAATTTCAAGAGAGAAGCTCCAAATCACATTTAAAGATAAGTCCATCAGAACAACAGCAGATTCCTCAGCATGAACTCTAAAGGATCTCAATAATTTGAAGCCCTAAAGAAAATAACTCAACCTGGATTATATATAATTATATACAATAAAAATTTCCTTCAGATATGAAGATGAAATAAAGAATTTCCAGGCTAAGCATAAGAATCTCATAACTATTAAGCCATCATTACAGAAGATACTTAAAGGAATCAATCCTACACAGGAGAATAAAGATAAACATAATCAAGACATTGGAAAGAATAAATCTCATTAGAAAAGTAAATAACCAAGAAAGAATTAGGAACTAATCAAACATAATTAATACAGTAAACAACTATATCTCTAAAATGAGTAAATGAGGAAGAAATGAACGTACAGAGTATTCAAAACTATGAGAAGAAAAAATGACAGGAACTAGGCCATATCTTTCAATAATAATCCTCAATGTATATGGCCTTAATTCTCAAAAGACAAAACTGGCTTAATAAATTGAATAACAAGACTCAGGCTGGGCATGGTGATGCACACCTGTAATCAGAAGGATCACAAGTTCAAAGCAAGCCTCAGTAACTTAGTGAGACCACGTCTCAAAATAAAAATTAAAAAAGGACCAGGAATACAGTTCGGTGGTAAAGCACCCCTGGGATCCAGTATTCCCCCACTACCCGCCATCACCACCACACACAAAAAAAGACAAACAAATGAACGAGAAACCCCCGATGGTATACTGCCTACAAGAAACTCACCTCAATGCCAAAGACATACACAGACTGCAAGCAAAAGGGTTAATATTTCAAATAGAATTCGAAAGCAAGTAGGAGTAGCCGCTATATTCACATCTAACAGAGTTCAAGCCAAAATCAGTAAAAAAAACAAAAAAAGACTCACAGGAAAAGACAATGGTAGATGGAGAGGGAGGGGATATGAACACAGCTACTTTTAAGTCCTGTATGGTTCTAAAAATGATCCCATATAGCCTTATAACATCATTTTCCTTGGGATTCCTTAGATGGACCTATATTCTTTGCTGTGAAAAGGGCCTAACTAAAATAGTTTTCTCGTCTCTCATAATTTCTTTAATATAAAAAAAGAAAAATGTAATTCTGAGTCATATTATTATAAAATAAACTGATATAGTAGAGAAAAAATAGGTTTTAGAGATTAGGGCAGATCTAGGTTTTTGTGGGGCCTTAAGCTTATACAGTTTTGGGAAACATTTTTAGGAGAAGAATGCAAATTAAAAAAATCATGCTCTGAATCTTAGATCGGGGACTATTTGAACATGGTCTGTGTATCAAGATTAATAGTGAATTAGTATTATATAATTGCATCTGAATGTTAATCTATTAATCTATTTGGTATTTGGCAATAATATTGTAGTTGTTTAAGAAAAGGTCCTAATTCTTAAGTAATGCATTGTTTTTAGGTATGAAGTATATCTACATCTTAATTGTGTTTTCAAATTAAAAAAAAATAGCAACAAAAAAGCAAACAGGGAAAATAAATGTAATGAAATCTTTAGTTCAAGTAAAGGAAATATGAGTTTCTTGAACTATTCTTTCAATTTTTCTAGAGGTTTTAATGTTTTTTGTACTAAAAAGTTCTTGGAATGTTGCAATGAAGCAATTTTAATAGCATCAAAGACAATGTATCAACAATATAGTTATATAAGGAGGCCCTGGGTTCAATCACAGCACCAAGATGAAAGAAAAAAATCTGGCATGGTGGCACATGCCTGTAATGCATGTATTTGGGGAGGCTGAGGCAGGAGGATCTCAAGTTCAAGGCCAGTCTCAGCAGCTTATGGAGACCTGTCTCAAAATAAAAAAATAAAAAGGGCTGAGGATGTGGCTCAGTGGTTATATACCCTGGGTTCAACCCCCTGTATCTCCTACCACCACCACCATCAAAAAAAAAAAAAAAAGGAACACATACAATTCTTCTTTTGGAATTATACCTATTAGTACTCACCATTTGATGCTGATGAACATGGAGTTAACAAACTAAGTGGGGAAAAATGTTGTCTGTTAAAGTTAGCAGCTGCAGGTGCTCCTCCAAGGGGTGCTCCAGGTCCATACATCTGACCTCCCGAAAGGTTTGAGGCAAAATTTCCCAAATGTGTAGAAGAAGGTGTTACAGAACCATATGGCGAGTCCATATTGACAATACCTATAAAAGAAAAGACCATCATAATTTATAACAGTTATTACCATTAGGAGAGAATTAGACAAAGTCAAAATTTTAAGAGGCTACAGATATATCTGAAACTATTTAATTATTAAAAAAAATTCTCCTTGGTTACTTCTTTCAGTCCACTGTCACTTCTTCATTTTATAAAGATAACTATAAAAAGAAAAAAAATCATTAAGGGGATGATTTCACATTTAATTTTAATATTTCATTTATTATTTGCTATTATGAAGTACTGATAATATCAACTGGTCATTTAAACAGGCTTAAAGGTTAAGGAATTAAATTTCTATCTTTAAAAATCTATAGGAAAGGGTCTGGTGATGTACTGGGAGAGCCTTAATTTGTTTTGTTCTCCAGCTACTCCCCCCATCCCTCAACCACAGAGTCACAGGTATGCTTCTACAATAAAGAAATCTGGTGTTGGCAGCTTAACCAAGTGGCTTTGGTTTCCACAGTCAGTAACACAATAATCTACCATTTAGTACTTCTAATATAATACGGAGTGAAGTTTGAAACATATCACCTATGTGATACTCCTCTTGGAAATGACTGGTCTAAATCTGATAATAAAAAAAAGATAAATTTGAAGACATTTGTGGAAAAATTGGACTCCTCAAAGGATTCAATATCACGAACTGCATGACAGCAGGATGTGGTGGTGCACACCTGTAATCTTCATAAAGAATATATTTGGGATAATGGTATTATGAGTTAGGTACTATGATTGATTCCAATTTTCTTGAAGGTAGTAATAGTGGCATAACTTGGAAGGCATAAATGCATGTTTTGGGAATATGGAATGGAAGCCAACCCACTTTGGAGTGAAGTATCATAATGTTGGGAACCTATCTTCTCATGATTTGACAAAGGTAGAAAGTAAAAGAAAACAGAGACAGGGATAAAAAGAGGGGAAAGAAGAAGGAAAGAAGAACACGGAAAGGCCTGAGAGGCAAAGCAAGAGGGGACAGAAAGGAAAGAGGCAAAAGAGGGTTTGAAAAGACATTGATAAGTAGATAATAAGTGAGGGAATATACAAGTACTCATTTCTGTGTATTTTTTTCCCTTAAAATGTACAATCCAACCGCCCCCTGCCCCCCCGCAATTTTAAAAGTTTTTCAGCCAGGTGCGGTGGTGCACGCCTGTCATCTCAGCAGCTGAGGAGGCTGAGGCTGGAGGATAGTGAGTTCAAAGCCAGCCTCAACAAAAGTGAGGAACTAACCAACTTAGTGAGACCCTGTCTCTAAATAAAATACAAAATAGGACTGAGGATATGGTTCAGTGGTCCAATGCCTCTGAGTTCAGTCCCCAATACCGTTCCCCCCTCAAAAGTTTTTCAAAATAAAAATAGATTTCAAATAGTTGAATAAAAAAAAAAAAACAGTTAAGCAAAGAAAGCATAAAAGAATGGAATGCGGGCTGGGGATGTGGCTCAACTGGTAGCACGCTCGCCTCGCGTGTGTGCGGCCCGGGTTCGATCCTCAGCACCACATACCAACAAAGATGTTGTGTCCGCCGAGAACTAAAAAATAAATATTAAAAATAAAATTCTCTCTCTCTCTCTCTCTCTTTAAAAAAAAAAAAAGAATGGAATGCAAAATAAATTAGGAAAAAGAAGGAAAAAAATTAGTATCTGGAAGAGGTTTAAAAAAACTTAAGAGGCATTTCCTGTGTAATAAAGAATAAAATTTTTAACTAATGACCTTCATCTAGCAATGTTCTCCTTTGAGAAATTCTTAAATTTCAATGCTAATTTTAACTCTAATCAACTTGTGCTCTTATAAAGCTGTTCTCCCCATCCCCGCCCCATGTCTTTTTCTTTCTTCTTCTTCTTTTTTTTTTTTTTTTTTTTGGTATCAGGGGTTGAACCCAGGGGTGCTTAGCCACTCAGCCACATCCCCAGCCCTTTTTATCTATTTATTTTGAGATAGGTCTTACCAAATTGCTTAGAGTCTTGCTAAGTTGCTTCAGCCTCCCCAGTCACTAGGATTACAAATTGTATGCCACCACACCCAGCTTTTGCATAGCTTTTTACAAAATAAAAATTGATTTCTTTGTTCTCTGAATCTTAATTCTAGCCTTTTGAAATATACCGCCTAGATTATCACAATTTTTGGAATGACAAAGTATTTTTGACAAAAAATAAATTCTGTCATAAAAATGAAATTTAAAAGCGTTCCATGCACTGGCATATCATACCCCTTTAAAATTCAATTAAAACAAGGACACTGTTTAAGTAAGCAAGAAAAATTGTGTTTTTTTTTAAGTATATACAAAATCAACCCCCAGCCCCCCCCAAAAAAAAAATTACTGATCATGTTATTTATAATTACATGTTGCAGAAATAGGTAAAAATAACAGAGTTCCTACTAAATCTGAAAATTTTTGTCCTAGAGTGTTGTATCTCTAAAAATAAAAGATGGGACATGGAAGCTTTTCTGTAAAAGACATGCCTGTAAAAGGGCTGGGGATATAGTGGCGGAGTGTGCTGGCCTGGCATGTGTGGGGCCCTGCATTGAATACCCAGTGCTGAAAAAACAAAACAAAACAAAACAAAACAAAAAGTCCAAACAAATAAACAAAAAAAATCTCACCAATTACCAAATATTTTAGGCTTGGAAGGCCACATGGTTTCCATTCCAACTATTCGATCTTGTCATAGTGTGAAATCAATCATATAATATGCAAACAAAATGGGGCATGGCTGTGTTTCAATAAAATTTTATCTATAAACACTGAAATTTGAATCACATATTATTCTTTCTAAAAACAATTTTTAGCAAGGTACGTTGTGCACCTGTAGTGCTTTTCAGAAAATGTTTCTCTGAAACTGCACACTCAATGGAAGAGGACAACCTTCCCCAATAGAGGAGGACTGTTCCTCAGTTGAGGGTATATGGAGTAGTTGTGCTTCCCTGGTAGAATCTCCACACAAGCTCTCAGGGAAAGCTGAGGTAGAAGGACCACTTTAGCCCAGGATGGACAACAAAGCATGACTCCATTTAAATAAATATAGGGATAGTAAGTAAATAAATAAATTTTAAAAATGTGAAAACAGGCAATAGGCCAAATTTGGCCCACAGGCCATTGTGTGTCAATCTCTCACATGAATTTTCTCTTGAAATGCACATAATAAAAACACAATAACTCTAAATCCAACTGGGTATCCTTGATTAGATTCTACAAAAGAAAAAAGATATTAATGGAAAAACTGGTGAAATCTGTAGTCTAGTTAGTAGTACTGTACCGATATTCTGGGAAAGGTACCATGTTTATATAAGGTGTTTACATGCCAGGAGCAATGGAGCACGCCTGTAATCCCAATGACTGAGGAGGCTAAGGCAGGATGATTACAAGTTTCAGTGTAGCCTCAGCAACTTAAGACCCTCAAAATAAAATAAAAAGGACTGGGGGTGTGGCTCAGTGGTAGTCTCTGCATTCAATTCTCAGTAAACAAGCATAAACACACGGACACACACACACTCACACAGATTCTTAGATGTTTATTTACGTACAGGAAGCTAGAGGAATTATATAAGAATTCTATTATAAATCCAAAAAAATTTGAAGTAAAAACTTTTTTAAGGGGCTGGGGATGTGGCTCAAGCGGTAGCGTGCTCGCCTGGCATGCATGCGGCCCGGGTTCGATCCTCAGCACCACATACAAACAAAGATGTTGTGTCCGCCGAGAACTAAAAAATAAATATTAAAAATTCTCTCTCTCTCTCTCTCTTTAAAAAAAAAAAAAAACTTTTTAAAAAAATAGCTTAAAATCACAGGATTTTAGATCCTCCATACATTATAAATATCAGTGTTGTCTGATAGAACTTTCTGTGACAATGGAAATGCTCTACATCTCTGCAGCAGTCCAATGTGGAAACATTGGCCACAAGTACTTATTAGGCCTTTGAAATATTACTAGCTTGACTAAGAGGATGAATTTTTAAATTTAATTTCCATTAATTTAAATTTAAATAGCACATATGGCTATTATTAGGCTACTTATTAGGCTATTATTAGACTGTTTAGCCCTACATTTTCCCATTATTTTAGAAACAAAACTGAAGGAAAAATGAAACCAAATTTTAAAAATTTCTTGTTAGCTATTTGGTTTTTGAAATAAAAGTTTTGGCAGCATTACCTTATTAATCCGAACACAAGAGACTTTTTTTTTTGAGAGAGAGAAAAACTGACCTGATAAACTTATATATGGGAAATTCAAGATAAAATCTACTATAGTTTTCAAAGGCTTAAAAAAAAAATACCAGTATGCTAGACACACACAACACAACAGCATTTGATTTAATTGAATAAAACAATCTTGTTTGATTGCAGCTCAGTGATAGAGTACTTGAGATATTGGGTTAAATCACCAGCATCCAGAAAGAAAACAAACATTAACAACTATAACCTCTATCCACATAGCCTAGCCATAGAATTAAAATATTATAAAATGATCAAGAGTTTTCTACCACCTCGGTGAGTAGAATGTCAGAAAATAGAAACTTACCTGAGGGACTTGGAGCAGGTCTCTGTAATGGTGGTCTAAAACCTGGAGCTTTGGAAGTATCAGACTGATGTAAAGGATCTGAATTTGGCAAATATGAAGACTTTCCTGATAGCATAGATTCTGGTGTTGACTGAGATGAAACAACAGATCCTCCCCAGAAGGCATGAGCAGAAGTAGGGTTGTTTTCAAACAATGTGCTAAAGGGCCCAAATGGTAAGGGGGCACTGAAATTGGGAGCAATAGGCTTATTTGCTGGATGTACTGAATTCTGACAAGCACTTTGTGTACTTAAGGTTGAAGGTAGCTGGACAGAGGAGGGAACACTGTGAGGTCTTTTGATATGATTGACACTGAGAACTGCAACAGATGAATTCTGCACTGGAGCTGGATTCTTGTGAGGAGCACTTGTGCCATGAGAGGGTGGTCTAATAGCAGGGGTTTCCATTTTAGGAGGTTGGGAGCATCCCATTTGTGTCTGAGGCATAGGGTAAGTCACTGGGGCAGTAGAAGGCACCGCCACTGGAGCAGAACTTGTTGTTGCTAAAGGAGGAACAGTCATTCTAACTTCCGGGGGAGGAACCTGAGACTGCTGAAGAGGTGGTCTTGGCTCCTGGGAAACAGATCCCGGAGGCTGTTGCTGAGTAGAATGAACTGATGAACTCCCAGAAGAACTGCTGCTGTTTGGAGGTCTATTGTTTGCTGTTTCTACTACTGGTGGACTACCTGCTTCCTGTTCGGAGGAAGATGCCCCTTTATTTGGAGATGCTGATCCACAATCCAAAGGGCTGTTTCTAGAAACCCCTCCTGGCTGGGCTGGTGGTGATGGGGAAGATGGGGATGATACTGGATAGTGTTCTTTGGCAGTAGGCATAGGATATGTGGCATTTGTGGGTGCAGTGCTGTTGTTGCTTGCTGTGGTTGTGACTGTTGTGGTGGTGGCATTAGATGTCTTCACAACTGTGACAAAAAGCTGCCTTCTGACAGAAGGTGAACTTGGACTACCATTTGTAGATGTACCAGGCACCGTTGAAGCTGATGAACTGGTTGTAGTTGTTGGACTTGAAGTTAAAGAACCTGCTGAATTCACCTGAGAACCACTGCTATTCTGATTGCTATGGCGAGGCACCATGTGAGGCTTAGGCGAGTTAGTAGCTCTGGCAGGGCTCAAAGGCCTGACAGGAAAAGGACCCCAAGTGGATTGAGCTGGTGGAAAAGTACCTCCAAAGTGGGTCATGGGCAACCGTGGTGGACGGATCTGCTGGAAAGTCTGAGCAGCAAGCAAAGCATGTGCAAACTGTGGAGGAGGATATGCTAATGGAAGAGAAACTGGAAAACCAGGCCTCACATTATTCACTGGGTTTTTAATGGTTTTGTGAGTAGATGCAGAAGAAATTGCAGGCACAGTGAGTGCTGTGGCAGTTTGAGATGTTGATGACAGAGCTACAGTCGTCATTTTAATTCCCATTAAGGAACTGTTAGCAGCAGTGGTGGTAGGTGCTGATGACCCTATTTTGGAATTTGCTGAGGAGCTTTTCAAACGATTCTTTGGAATAAGTTCATCAATTTCTTTGTCGGGATCCTTGATGAGAGCATTGATCAACTGAGTTGCCTGTCTTGTTGATTCAGTGCCACCCCTGTATGTTGACCAAAACAAAATTATTAGGTCTAATTTTTTCTATTTACTAATAATATTAAAGTCTACATGCAATTAATATACATATATACAGAGAACAGATAAAAGTTAAAAAGTAATCTTCTGACCAAAGTATTTTCCAAATAAAGCAATAAACTGTCCTGAATTAATACTATATGTATCAGAGGAATGAGTGATTTATTTATTTTTATTATTATTTTTTTAAGTTTTAAGTAGACACAATGCCTTTATTTTTATTTGGTGCTAAGGATCGAACCCAGTGCCTCACCCATGCTAGGTGAGCACTCTACCACTGAGCCACAATGCCAGCCCTGATTGAATTATTTCTAAAAATTAGTTTTAATAGTGTTTCCTTAGACTAAGAAATCATTTTCCCACTGTAAAATACATTATGGTTTGGAAAACTCGTGCATATAAAAGTCTACGTAAGCTGTATGATCAGTACTATAAATAATACAAGAGGGGCAAGGGCTGTAGATCAGGAGTAGAGTCTGCTCAGCATATGAAAAGTCCTGGGTTTGATCCCTAGCACTGCAAAAATAAATAACTAACATGGAAAACAATCCAACTAAGAATATAGGTGTTGGGGATGTACCTCGAGGTAGAGCACTTGCTTAGCACATTTTAGGCCCTGGGTTCAATTTCCAGTAATGCCCCCCCCCCCCCAACAAAAGTCTTTTAAATCCTGGTATCTGAGATGACTAAGATGACCTCATTTACTATACATTCACTAGTAGTTTCTCTGTTAGTAGGATAATTATTATAATCCCTCTGGGAAAGGATCTCAAAAACGAGTGAGGACTATAGAAATCAGTATGGATATTACTAAAAGAATAGGAATGGACACCTTATGTCCCAGTTATGCCATTTCTTGGTATTTATAGAAAAGAAATACAGTCAGCATACTCTAGTGATATAGCATATCCATATTTACAGCAGTGCAATTCACAATGCTCAAGTTAGGAACTAGCCATTACAACAATGGATTAATTTAAAAAGGCAAATTAAAAATAAATAAATAAGTATGATAGATACACAATGGAGTTTTTTCAGCTATAAAGAAAAACAAAATTATGTCACTTGCAGGAAAATGGATGGTACTTGAAAGCATTATATTAAGCTAGATATGTCAGATTCAGCAAGTCAAGGGCCATGTTTTCTCTTCTATGTGGAAACCTAAAGAAAACGGGGAAAAATATGGGGGGAACTTGTGAAATTAAAAGGAAGATCACTAGAATAGAGAATGGAGATGCGGGAGAAGAGTGGAAGGGGGATATTTAGGGAATGAAACTGAACCAAATTATATTATGTACAAATGATGACTATAATAACATCAAGCCCTAATGTTGTATGTTAAGGGAAACATTTGATTGTAATAAAAGTCTTAAACCTAAGGAAGAAGCTATCCAGAAAGAGTATCTGCTTCCCTCTTTAGTCAGGGCAAAGTTATGGCTACCCAACTATTCCAGCAGAGGGAAAACAAGAAGAAAGAAGGATGAGTAAAAAACAGAGATGGTTAACTACCTGCTTATTTTATAAGTACATTACAACTATTGGCCCTATGATACACTGCAAAAGTACATCTGCCTCCCACAAGTAAATTTGTAACAGCCATCACAAAACATGAAACTCTTTCAAAGGAACTTGGATTTACTTTAAAGTAATCTAATATAGCTTAATACATCCTATTGTTTCTTAGAATATTATTTTTTTATTTTAAAGCTATTCAGACACAGACATATTCTGAGTTATTTAAGATAAGTGTACTATTAAACACAAAGTTCCAATAAAAACTTAAATGGTTATATTTCATTAAGCTATAGTATGATAAAACAGAAAGAAAGAAAGAAAGAAAACATAAGAGATAAATTTTGCCTTATAGTTATTATTCGATCTCCTGTCTTGTCTTTCTGTTTATCAATATCTATATGTGCACCAGTGAACTCCCGAATAGCGTTGATATTACAGCCTCCTCTTCCAATCACTCTGGATATTACAGTTGATGGAACAGATACTTTCTTTGACCTGTTTACAAGTTGCAAAAGTAAATAAATTAAGATAAATCATTAATATCAGTGTCTGTAATTAAAATAAAGGGAAAGAGTATTAATAAAATGTTTTTCTGCAGAAAATAGATTACCCTTAAATAAGTCTTTTATATCTACTCTTACTCCAGATGAATATATTAAAAGGCAACTAGCAATGACAGACAGCTTTACCTAAGCTTCCCATCTTGTTATCAAAGACCTTTGGCTTTCTTGACTCTCACATAACTATGTAGACATGCATCGTGCTAATGTAAATACCAATAGTGAATATGACAGACTAGGATTCCTGTCCACATATACTGACTGTACAAACCTCAAATAAGAAAAACCCAATACCACATCATGAGTGTCCTTATAAGGCATCATAGAGATATATGAGTCTGGGCATCTAATCTCAAGAGTCAAGAAAGGCCTCTTATGGGTTCCTTTTAGTCTTTTACTCATTCTTTCTTTCACACTTTTATGACTAAAAAGAATGACATTAATTCTGTGTGTCTCTGTATTCTTCTAGATGCATTAAAACAATATCCACAAGCACAGAAACTGGAAAAGAATATTTAGTAATGTTAGGAAAAAGAAATCTATTTTTTTTTAAGAAAAGCAGTATCCATTTAACACTTGCTGACATTACATTTTAATTTTAAATAGGTTCTATAAAGGTGGATATAAATTCCTGACAAATCAATTAAAAAGTGCTTCCAAGAGAAACAGTATAATTCTCAACCAAGGGAAACAGTCAATTATATTTCAATGAACAAATAAATTATTTATAGCCTATTAAATATTAAGCTGTCATATTTTTAAAAAAATATGATCTGCTATACATACATTTGACTAAGTTCCTTGACAATTCTTTTTATTTCCCTAAAGAGCATGAAATCAGCCAGTGATCATTATTTCCTAGTCAGTTAAATATTTCTTAGTATACACAGGTATATACATAGAAACACTGAACTAAAAGTCTTCCTTTTGTATAGAGAACACTGATACTGACACTTCAGTTACTTCAGAACAGAGGGTATAATCCCAAGTCCTGGGATTATACACATGTACCACCACACCTGGCCTTCTTCAATTTTTTAAGTATCAAAGTGCAAAAAAGGCCAAAAAAAAAAAAAACCCAAAAACACAACAACACCTTTTTAAGTTTTTAAATTTTAATCTGAAAGATGGCAAGGTTTTCTTCTTGCACCATGAGTGTGTTTGCACCTTTGGGAATAGTAGGAAGAATTTAACTATAAACAACACTTCGCTGTAATTCACAGCAAATTAAATGAATGAGAAAAAAAAAAAAAGAATAACTCACCTTCTTACAACTTCTTTCCATCCTTCTTCTCTCTTTTGCCCACGTTTAGGACTTGCTACTGTTAACTTCCCATTTGGAGAGGAAAGAGGAGATGGACCAGATTTTGTGCAAGTAGACAGAGAATTACTGGTCCCTTCATTAATAGTCTCTGACAATCTTTAACAGAAGGAGGGAAAGTACAGATACAGAATTTTTAAATGATAAAGGTAGTAGTCTACTACATAATTTTATTATTTATTTTTAGATTAAATAAGGTAAACAGAACCCTTTTTCACTGCTTCTTAATGTTTTAACATACAATATGTAGAGCCAATTTTAAGATATATAGGGGACAAATTTACCAGAACTGAGTTACAATAATCCCTGTAAAAACACAATTAATACATGGGTTAAGTTTAACAACAAAAAAGATATTTCATAGTAAAAATGATCTGATCCTATTATTACAAAATCTAAAAACCAGCTTAGTTTTCAATTGAAAATGTGCCTCTATTAGCACAAGGAAAAATTCTTAGTTAACAAGTTATGAATTCACTTTTTCTACCAACACATTCAGCAGTAAAGTGTTATAAAAAATAAAAATTAAAAATGGAACTAACTTTATTGAAGTCTTGCCAGAAACAGATTTTCTTTCTTCCTTTGGAAACGTAACAAGTACAGATGGCTGCTTCTTGCTGGACACAGTGGTGGTGACCACAGCTGGTGAATGATTGTCACTCTTCCGGCTACTGTTGCTATTACTACTTTCATCACTGCAGCTAGAAATTCTCATGTTATCACTGTCTCCACTCTCACTCGTACTGCTGCTCTTGGACTCTCCATTCACCTTTTCTGGTTGACTGTATGAAATTGGTAGTGGATCATCAAATATAATTTGAACATTTTCTGGAGTAATTTTATTTTTCCTGTTTTTTCTCTTTGAACTGGTTGTAGTTATGGTATTATTTCTTTTACCATGGGAACCTGCTAAAGTTGTCCAGGTTGCAGATATACCTATGGTTGTAGTGGTTGTGGCACTTGGAGGCTCGGTCAAGACTTCAGGCTCTTCTGTGAAAGCAGCAATAGTGAATTAGCAAGTTCTATTTAGCCTTAAGCACTTTAAAAACAAAGAGTAAAAACCCAGGAGTTATTTCATTACTATTGGACATTATTCCAGAATGTGCTGGTAATGAGGAGGATATGATTGATCTACGCCCCTAATAACTACTCAAAGCATAAAAGGTAGTGCCAGATGTGGTGGAGCACATGCCTATAATGCCAGCAGCTCAAGAGTCTGAGGCAGAAGGATCAACAAATTCAAGGCCATCCTGGACACTTTAGTATAATTCTGCCCCCGACCCCCCGAAAACAAAAACAAAAAGTTGGGCATAGTTGTACAACTTTTTGGTTCAGCAACTTAGGAGGCTAAGGGAGAAGGATGACAAGTTTGAGGACAGCTTCAGTAACTTAGTGAGATATTGTCTCAAAATACATAAATTAAAAAAAGGATTGAGATGTAGTTCAATGGTAGAGAGCATCCCTGGGTTCAGTCCTCCATAGCAGAGGACAAAAAATTGTTTACAGGTAGTTATGAGGGTTACTTTTGCTTTGGGGATTATTTGGGAAATATGAATGTGTACCATGTGTACATATCACATACCTATTAAACTTTTTAGGTATAATAATGTTATTATGGCTATAAATGTTCTTTCTATGGGAAATACTCAAGTATTTAAGGATGATTTCATATAATATGTACAGCTGACATGCATATTGCTCAAAAAGAAAAAAAGATACAACGTGCCAAAATGTTTTAAGAATTCGGGTAAAATACAGGTGTGTTGATCATACTAATACTTTTTTCCCCCTTTCTTTCCTTTTTTGGTATTGGGAATTGAATCCAAGGGCACTTTACCACTAAGCTACATCCCCAGTCCTTTTTTTATTTTTTTAATTTATTTTTTATTTTGAGTCACAGTCCTCACTAAGTTGCCCTGGCTGGCCTTGAATTTACAATGATCCTCCTTGCCTCAGCCTGCCAAGTTGCTGGGATTACAGGCAAACATGTGCTATTGTGCCTGACCATCATACTAATCCTTCAAATTCTCTATAGTCTGAACATTTTTAAAATAAAAGGATGGAGGAAGGGTAAAGGCGCGCGCACATGCACACAGCATTCAAAACATTTGACTGATTTAGTGCCAAATGTTCATTCCCACAATTCTTCTATCTCAAATAATCTTTCAACTAAAATGTAGTTAAAAACAATCTTCTTGTTTGAGGAAATCTGAATATGATCTGGACTGAAGATAATATTATGGGATTTTTTAGGAATTATAAATAATATTTCATAATTATAAGTGAATATCATTTTAAAGATGTGCACTAAAATATTTTCCAGTGAAATGCCATTTGTCTTCAGTTTACTTCCAACTAGATCAAATATATGTACATATTTAGAGATGAAAGGATAAAGCAAATAAGGTAAAATGTTAACAATTCTGTAAACTCAGGTAGAGGGTCTCTAGGTGTTCATTTTATGTCATTGAATACTGCTTTATCACAAGGGACCAGAGATACCTAAAATTCAAACACAATTAGTTCAATTCATTGTTTGATTTAAGTATTTCAACCTGTGTGTAGGTTTGAAATTGATCATAATTTAAAAATTAGGTAGCTGGGTGTAGTGGTGCACAACTGTAGTCCTAACTACTAACCCTCCTAGAGGCTGAACAGGCAGATGACTTGAGTCTAGGAATTAAAGACAAGTGTGAGCAACACAGTAAAACCAAAACCAAAACCAAAACCAAGCTGGGGAGGAAGTCAATAAATGAAAAAAGCAAGCTGAGGTGCCTGTAATCCCAGCTACTCTGGAGGCTAAGGCAGGAGGTTTACCAGTTCTAGGCCAGTCTCTAGAACATAGTGAGACTCTGTCTCAAATGTAAAAAATAACACAGGCTAGAGATATAGTTCAGTGGTACAACACTCTTGGGTTCAGTCCTCAATCCTATCAAACAAAACCAAAAACCAATTAAATTTTCGTAGAGAAAATACCTTCAACTTTAAGTTTTTCTTTTTCTTGAGCAGCTTGGAGTTCAAAGTTTTCTTTATTTTTGGCTTCAATTTCTTCTAGTTTTCTTCTTTGTTCTTCCTTTTTCTTTCTTCTCTTTTCTTTTCTCTTTTCTCTTTTGGCCGCCAAAGCCAGCCTCCGACTTTCTTCCCTTAACTGTTAAAGGATCAATAAAACAGAAATACAACACAGAAATTTACTCTGAAAAAAAGTTGTCTCAGAATACTACTTTATCACAAGGGTACAGAGATACTTAAAATTCAAAGTCAACTAGTTCAATTCATTGTTTGATGTAAGTAATATTCAAACTACTCTAGAGACCATATTTTTTAAATGGTAAGGTCAAATCAAGAATGAGACACAATCTCACCTTTATTTTTTGTTTGGATTGAACTCAGGGCACTTTATCCATGAGCTAAATCCCCACAAGGCTGGCCTTGAAACTACAAGATTCTCTTTGCCTAAGCTTCCTGAGTTATCAGGATTGTAGGTGTATGCTGCTGCATCAAAGCAGATTTTTTAATAAAGTCTTGCCTTGTTGTCCAGTATGATCTCAAATTTATGGGCTCAGGGCTTCTTCTGCCTTAACAACACCCCAGGATATAGAGAAGAGTTTAAATGAGAAAATAGGATTCGATCTAAAATCAACTGGTCCAGATGTAGGTGAAAGTGGTAGGCTCTGAGTAAGTCACAATATGAATTTGTGGCTGGATCTTAGGTATACAAGTACCTTAGGGATTAAACAGTTCAGTCTGAGGGGGCAGGTCCTCTGGTCACAATAACTCCAGCCTAGATTATCGTATTTTAGAGTTTTATCATATTTTAAAAGTTTGAGGTATTTACTCTTGATTTCTAATTTTTTTTAATGTTAAGGCTCGTGTTCTGATAATCTGGTATATCTTACCCTTTGTGCTCACCAATGAGTGGGACAAAAATTCAGAGGTCTAAGAAAGACTATCTTGGAGAAGATCCCAAGCTAGGATTACAAAGGAACCCAGAACTTCCTTAAACCAAGCAAAAGTGTGGATTGAAAGATGCAGATTTAAGAGGCATTATAAGTATGCAAGTGGTAGGTGAAACTAATAAATTAAATGAGATCACTAGAGAGAAAAAGTCACAACTTTATATATGTGTGTTTATGTACCAATAGAGAATGAGTGTGTTGAGGGAGCGAGTATCCAGTATTTAAGAGAGCAAATGAGATTTATAGAAGGCATAATCAGGTGAGAGAAGGAAGGTGTGGTTAACATGGGCAAACACTGCAAAGAGGTCAGTGTGAATACAAAGTGAAAAGAAGTAATACAATTTGGCAGTTAAGATGACATTGGTGACTTCCACTTAAGCCAGTTCAGTAGAGCAGAAGACAAATAGGAACAAAACATAGTTGTTCCTCATTATCTAAAGAGGAATGACAATCCAGGATCCATGAGGATACCAAAATCTGCAGATGCTCAAAAATCATTACATAAAATGGCTTTCTTTGTTTGGTACTGAGAACTAAATGCAAAGATGATGTATCACTGAAGCACATCTCCAGACATTTTTATTTATTTATTTTTAAAAATATGTTTTAGTTGTCAATGGACCTTTATTTATTTATATGTGGTACTGAGAATCGAACCCAGTGTCTCACACTTGCTAGGCAAGTGGCCTACCACTGAGCCAAAACCCCATGTCCTTTTTTATTTTTCTGAGACAGGATCTCACTAAGTTCCTGAGGCTGGCATCCTTGGCTACAAAGTGGTCTTTGTACTATTTAAGTATTTGCATATCATCTATCCACATCTTCTCCTATAACTTAAATCATCTCTAATTACTTATAGTACCTAATACAATGTAAATGCTATGTTATTAGTTGTTTTAGGGAATAATGACAACAACATTTTAAGTAGTTGGGCCTAAGCCTATAGTCTACTCAAGAGGCTATAATAGGAGGCTACTCAGAAGGCTAAGAGAGCAGAACTATTTGGGCCCCAGGAGTTTAGGCAGGGTTAACCTAAGCAGCATAGGTAGACCTTGTCTGTTGGGGAAGGAGAAAAAAAAAAAGTGGTAGGGTTGTGTGGATTGGATGTAAAGCTCAATGGTGGAATAAATGCTTAGTATGCCTTAGGTTCAATTCCCAGCACAAAAAATAAACAACAAAAAAAGATAAAGAAATAAATGTTAAAGATTGATACAAAACCCCAAAGATATCAGCTGTAATAACTAAACAATGATAACTCAAGTCTAGAAAAACAAGAAAATGGTTAGAAATTCAGTCTTCATCCTATGTTTTCTCATAAGATATGTGCGTATATGTATATCGGTATATACACACAGAAAGACAAACCTCATTTCACTTACAGAGTAATCACTTTATATTTGTAAACACATGTAGGGGAGGGTAGGAGCTTAAGACAAGAAAAAAAAATCAAGTTGGAGAAATAACCTCACTGTGGAATAAGAAAAGGTACTAACCCAATTGGTCATTCTTAACTGAGTGTTTAGGAGATTAAATTACATACGAGAGTTAAACTTTTGAAGATGAGAATTTGAAGATTTAGGGAGCAGCAATAAAGGCTAAGGAAATACCATTCACAAATTTGGTATAAAAAAAAGTTAATGGGGAGGGGGCAGTTTAACCATGTGAGAGAAAAGACTAAGGAAAGATAAGAAAATCTGAATATTTAGAATTTCCCATGAAGTCAATGAAGAGGCACTGATGGTTTTTGAAGACAGGTAAAGCAATATGATGTACATATTTAGAATACTGTGTGGAACTGGAATTTACATTGGAGAAGGTGAACAATGTGAAAGATTGAAAAGTAAAGGTATTTACACAGAAAGATTATAAAATGTCAGATGAGAAATGATAACTCAAATAAGAAATGGAACAGAAGGCACAAAAAGAGACAGCCAAAGCTAAATAAAAGGAGATGATAATACTGATACAACTGATATGCAGAAGGTTTAATATGGCAAGCATTATTCTAGTCATTTTTTTTTTCTTTTGAAAGTTTGTTTTGTCTTTTATTTTGGGTACTTGGGACTCTTTAAGCGACTACTGAAAGAATACAGGTAAGAGACTATATATTAATGATTTGGACTAGGGAAAGAAGTGGTAAAAACTGGTTCAAGAGTTTTGTATATAAATCAAAACAGAGGAGGCAGAGGAATCAAAGATGACGTAAAGATTTTTGGTCTGTGCAATTAGAAGACAGTTATAGGTTTCTGGTAGACAAAGATCTGGAGTTCATATTTGGACATATAAATTTCAGATGTTAAATTAAGTACCAAAATGGACATAATAAGTAGCTAGCTAGATATGACATTGGAGTTTAAAGAAGAGGTAGGTCTGGGCTGAAGATAAAAATATGAAATCAGCTATTATATATTTAAAGTTAGGAAGTAGAAAAAGACAACGAATGAATAAAGATGATAAGGACATGATGAACTAAGAACCTTTTCAATTAAAAGGTAGATGACAAGAGGAATCAGTAGAAGACATACAGAAAGAATATCCATATAGGTAGGTGAAAAGCCAAGAGCAAGAAATGGCACAGAAGCCCAGAGAAGAGAGTATATCAAATTTTATTAGCATCAGTAAGATAAGGATGGAGAAGTAACTATTGAATTTTGCAACATGCAATCCAATGGAAACCATTAACACAATTTTTGTGGAGTTGTAGGAGTGAGAACCTGGCAGAACTAGGTTCAAGAGAAAGGAATAATTGGAGATGGCCAAAATAGGTCACTCTTGAGGAGAATGTACCTACAAGGGGAGACAGAGAAATAGGTCTGTAGCTTAAAGGTGAGGCAAAATATGAGAGTCAAAAGGAGGATTTTTAAAGACTTGAGAAATAAGGTGGATGTGATGTTTCATGCCTGTAACTGGGAGATTGAAAAGGGAAGATTTTAAGTTCAAGACTGGTGTGTGCAACTTGGTAAGACCCTGTCTTAAAATAGAAATAAAACAGGGTGGAGATGTAGCTCTGTAGGAGACAGCTTGTCTAGTACGCATGAGACCCTAGGTTCAATTCCAGTACTTCAAAGAAAAAAAGGAGAAATAAGCTTGTATGCTGATGGGTATGATCCAGGAAAGGGAGAAAATAATACAGAAGAAAGAAGAGAACTGCTACAACAATGTTGTTGAGTAGGAGAAACCAGATTGAATCTAGTAAACAAATAGAGGGGCTGGTTATGAAGTTTAACAAATCACTGGTAGGAAGTATATATAGTAGAAACCATAAATATTAATGGGTGGATAGAAAGGAAAGTCTTCTGAAGTTTTCTTCTGATGCTTTGATTTTTTGACTAATGTATGATACAAACTCACTTATTAAAGGCAAAGGAGGTGATGAAGTCTGAGGATAAAGGAGAAAAATTTACCCAGGTAAGTAGAGACTAAATTAAATCAAGGGGATATAGAATTCTAATTACTTGGTTAACACTGAATGGCTAGGAAAATATAGCAGTCTCCCCTGTTTTATGTGTGGGACTGGTTCTTGCAGTTTCTCAACCCTCCAGATAACAAAATCCTAGATGTTCAAGTTCTTTCTATAAAATGACAAAATATTTGTATCTAACATAATACAATGTAAATCAATTTGAACAGGTGTTTTACTGTATTTTTATTTATTTTATTCTTTTTTGCCCCCTTTTTCTCTTCACTATATTTTTTAGAGGAAATAATAAGAAAAATGTATGCACAATACAACCCAGAAGCAATTTCCAGGTATTTCTCACCACAATTGGTTGAGTCCTCAGATCCAGAACCCACAAATACAGGGGGCCAACCATATGACTACTGATCATCAGGAAAAGGTTTACTGCTACACATACAGAGTAAAAGCTGTCAAGGCCGAGTGTTTTTTCTAGATACATTTAGTTACTGGGTAGAAGTTAAACACAAGGAAAAAGGGGTAAAGGACAGTATAAGGATAATAAAGTACAAATGAATTCTACCCTTTACTGGTAGGCAGAGTGTTGGAGGCAGAAATCTAGAGTGTAAAGCTGAAAAGATAGGAGGTGATAATAAGAATCGAATGTGTAAAACTGAGATTGTGGGATGGGTTCATTTAATATATATGTTAGGTATGTAGCTACTTAAAAGTTTATGAAAATTTACAAAATAAAAAATGGAAAGGGGAAAAAAGTAAGTAATGAATTAGAAGGAGTAAGAGCAATATTAAAATGCAAATTAAAAATATCTGCTAGGGATTCTAACAGCCAAGAACATAACTTAGATGTTAATGTACTAAGAAAACAAGCAATTAATTTTA
Organism: Spermophilus citellus; assembly: GCF_964194105.1. Taxonomy (NCBI): domain Eukaryota; kingdom Metazoa; phylum Chordata; class Mammalia; order Rodentia; family Sciuridae; genus Spermophilus; species Spermophilus citellus. The sequence goes on from NC_138189.1 coordinate 57,672,941, forward strand.
AGAGGATTTGGAATCTGAAACAGATGGAAGTACTTCAGAGAAGGAAATCTTCCACATACCAAATGTTCAATAAATAAATATTTATTGAGTAAGTATAAGGGAATCTATTAAGTATACTTAAACAGTGTTCTCAGCAACAGTTTTAAAAACCAAAAATTTCAAATTACAAATACTGATCAAATAAACTGTTTTCTTATTTTTTTGGGGGGGGGGAGAGAATTATTGAGCATTAAAATTATGGGTGCTTTATATCACTAAGCTATCACTAAGACCTAATCATTGAGTCCGCAAATACATCCATCTCCAATCCTTTTTATTTTTTATTTTGGGGCAGGGTCTCACAAAGTTGCTGAGGTTGGCCTCAAACTTGCAATTCTCCTGCCTTAGCCTCCAAGTCTCTGGAATTACAGGTGTATACCACTGTGCCTAGCTAAAGAAACATTTTTATGCATTAAGTAAATTATCAATGAGTAAACTCAACTCAGACTAGTCAAGACCAACTCCAATGTTTCTAAATCATAAATTAGCAGAACCAAAAAGGCAAAAAAAGTATTTTCACAGACATATATCATCATTTATAAAATAGTGAGCATAATCCTAAGGTCCCAGGGACTAAGAATATTTCACATAGAAATATGGGCTGCAGTTCACAAAAGAAGAGGCTTCACATTAAGGTAGGAATGAATATATATATATATATATATATATATATATATATATATATCACCATCACCTATCAAAACTGACAAGTATATAGAGTGTATGGGGAAGAACTGCTTTATATCTAATTAATTAATGAGGAAGAACTGCTTTATATCTAATTAATTTATTTTTATTATTATTTTTTTATTTTTATTGTTGGTTGTTCAAAACATTACATAGTTCTTGATATATCATATTTCACACTTTGATTCAAGTGGGTTATGAACTCCCATTTTTACCCTGTATACAGATTGCAGAATCACATCAGTTACACTTTCATTGATTTACATATTGCCATACTAGTGTCTGTTGTATTCTGCTGCCTTTCCTATCCTCTACTATCCCCCCTTCCCTCCTCTCCCCTCCCCTCTTCTCTCTCTATCCCCTCTACTGTAATTCATTTCTCCTCCTTGTATTATTTTTCCCTTTCCCCTCACTTCCTCTTGTATGTAATTTTGTATAACCCTGAGGGTCTCCTTCCATTTCCATGCAATTTCCCTTCTCTCTCCCTTTCCCTCCCACCTCTCATCCCTGTTAAATGTTAATCTTCTCATGCTCTTTGTCCCTACTCTGTTCTTAGTTACTCTCCTTATATCAAAGAAGACATTTGGCATTTGTTTTTTAGGGATTGGCTAGCTTCACTTAGCATAATCTGCTCTAATGCCATCCATTTCCCTCCAAATTCTATGATTTTGTCATTTTTTAATGCAGAGTAATACTCCATTGTGTATAAATGCCACATTTTTTTTTTATCCATTCGTCTATTGAAGGGCATCTAGGTTGGTTCCACAGTCTTGCTATTGTGAATTGTGCAGTGTCCCTGTAGCATGCTCTTTTTAGGAACCACCATTTGACCCAGCTATTCCCCTTCTCGGTCTATTCTCTAATTAATTTATGATTAAGAATTTTTTAATCCTCTTTGAGTGTTAACATTAGAGAAGAATATACAGTGACATTTGAAAGAAGCATTTCGATTTTCCTTAAATCAAGAACTCCTAAAATCATAAATATCAAGACTGAGAAATAATGACAACAATGCAAAAATCACATTCATGTATTGCTGATGGCTGTAGGAAAATATTCTGGTACTGACCCATATTAAGAAACTTAGTACCCCCCTCCCAAAAAATGATGGTCACTATGTGGTCGGTATGGATGCAGTTAAGTAATCAAGAAGAGAAGTAATAAAAAGAAATAAGGGCAAAGAGGAGTAAGAAATAGTGTGGGTGAGAAAATCATGTAGGGTCTTAAAAAGGCCCTATATTAGGTAAGTATAGTGGTGCATACTTTAGTTACCATAAGAGATCTCCAACTTTAGATAGATTACAATGATGTCATGTATTTATCTTTGTATATTACACAATTTAAACTGAGCATGCTACTATAATAAAGGTGAAAAATGTTTAATTAGAGTGGCTGAAAACAGACATCTTTAATATGATATTTCCTATGCTGCTTCCTGACTTGGTAATCCAAAGCTATGAAAATAAATGTATAAACATTAAATGTATGAAAATAAAATGTATAAACATCAAAGGCATGAAAATAAAGTATATAAATATCAAAGGCATGAAAACAATGAAGGATTGTATTCAGTATCAGATAATCTATGTCTCAGCTACAAAAAGGATACTTTCTGGATAGAACTATTATTCACAGATTTAGACATTTTCAAATAGAAAAATAATGGGGGAAAAGAATATTAAAATAATTTTGGAAGAAAAACCTAAGAGGTAGATTACATTCAATTAAGGGAGTGCAGAGAATCAGAAAATTTACATTTTAAAAATTCGGTTAAAATCCTAGTGTACTTTAGGCACATTGCTTAACTACCTCTTACTGACTGAATTTCTCCATCTGTACTAAGAGAGTATGTTTTTACTGAGAAGAATAAAGTAATAAATAGTCTGGTTCCTAACTTGGCTTGATAAAAGTGAATATGAAAATAGCTTACTGGGGATGTAGCTCAGTGGTACAGGGCTTGCCTAACATGAGGGAGGGAGGGAAGGAGGGAAGGAGGGAAGGAGGGAGGGAAGGAGGGAGGGAAGGAAGGAAGGAAGGAAGGAAGGGAGGGAGGGAGGGAGGAAGGGAGGGAGGAAGGAAGGGATGGATGAAGGGAGGGAGGGAGGAAGGGAGGAAGGGATGGATGAAGGGAGGGAGGGAGGAAGGGAGGAAGGGATGGATGAAGGGAGGGAGGGAGGAAGGGAGGGAGGGGGAGAGGGAGAGGGAGAGGGAAGGGGAGAGAGAAAGGAAGGAAAGACTGAAAAGAGAAGGAGGCAGGAAGGGAGGGAAAACAAAGGAAGGAAAGAGAAGAAGGGAGGAAGGGGAGAAGGGGGAAAGGGAGGAAAGAAGGAAGGGAAGAAGAAAGGAAATAGGTCAAGTAACAGTTATGATGTTCATTACAACATCTTTCAATGCACTCTTCTAAAGTAGCTCAAAAAGTAAATATACTTTGATCAGAATCTAAACCAATTGAGTGTGTGTGTGCATGTATGTGTGTGTATGTGTGTGTGTGTGTGGGGGGGCTGACTCTGTGTGTGTTTTTTACTAGAGAATGAAATCAGGAGTGCTTTATCACCTATCATCAAGCTACATCCTTAGTGGCTTTTATTTTGAGATAGGGTCTCACAAATTACTGAGACTGGCCTCAAACTTGCAATCCTCCTGCTTCACCCTCCTGAGTAGCTGGCATTATATAGGTTTATGCCACTGGGCCCAGCTAAACAACAAAGTTTTAAAAATGAAGACCCTCCAACGTAATTTTTTTTCCAGAAGAATATATTTTCTTATTTGAATGAAATATTTAGAATAATACATATTTTTTTCTGTAGGATAAAATAGCTCAATAAAATTAGCAAATATAGTAAAAGAATGGATTTTACTCAAAAAGGGCTTATGTATAATATTTACCAGATATCCTTTATAAATTTAAAAACTTGTTAAACTTTATAGTATTTTTTATCTTACCATTAAAAACAAGATACAGCAGATTTTGTATTCCTTAATATTAAATGTCAAACTAATTCTTTTTGCTAATGATTTCAATAAATTTTGGATCACAGAGTTAGTGGGGGAAAGTTGGCAGAAAAGGGAGTGAAGAAAAAGGAGTTATAAGGTTGTACAAACTATATGCTGTTTTGGAGAATTTTATTCTTTATAGGAACAGATGCTCTAGTCTGCCTGAAAAAGTACAAAAGAAGTTACTCATTAAAAAAAACATATTCACTAAATATAACAGATGGTTGTATTCCACTAGGTGATTACACCTTTATACTTTATGTGATACTTTTGATAAATAAAAAATAAAATAAGGTCAAGGATCAAAGAACTATAGATACGATTGGGAATCAAGAGATCATTAGTTCAGATAAGTTTAAAATCCAGAATTAGAAGGTAAGTTTCCTGACTTCCAGATCACCTTGATTCTTGCAATCAAGTTTTTAAAAAATTTGAATGAAAATGCTTTTAATGATAATGACAACTGTTTTCTCTATTTGAGATAAACTTAGGGAGAAAACCATGTACACAATTACAGCATAAAACAAAATCACAAAAGAATAAATTACAAATTAAGGGAAGAAAAACCAGAAAAAAAAAAAGTGAGTAGTTTTCATATTTAAAGATTGTCATTACCTTTTCCAAGTCTAACTCCTCTAACAAAATGCTGGCATTTTTGTTTGCTTCAGCAGCCTGTCTATCTTTGGCTTGTACTATTGACTCCATACAAAGATGACACTTCTTCAACATCTCCTGTAATGAAAAATTGAATATATTTGCAGTCTCAAAAAAAAAAAAAAATTGAGCTAATTAGATTCCTAAAAACAAAGATTTTTGAAGTACGTAAACATAAGCAATAAAGACCAGTGGCAGGAAAAAAAAGGGAGTACAAATAAAACATAATTTAAATGACATATTTTAAAATATACACAGAGTGTTCCTGTTTTTCATTATAAGAGCCATTTGACTGATATTTAGAAAATTAAAATTATTTACACATATAATTTGAATATAAAAAAATCATACAACAAACACTACAATAATTTATGACAGCTGGTTAATGAATGGGCTGAATGAAAATGGGCAATGTCAACAAAGAAAAGGAATTTACAAATTTCCCAAGTACTTATTTGGCAAGAACTGTCCTCAAATATTTAAGCATTTTTGCTACAATTTTATAGGCAAGAATTATTCACAAAAGGAATCACAGAAACATGTACCCTAACACACTTTTCCGTTTTCATTCTCAAAAGACAAAGGGATATTTCCTTATTTTTTAATATTAAAAATATTCCCATAATAGTAATTATTTTAAAAATATTTCTTATCTTAATCTCCTCTTTCTCCCCATATACCAAATCATGTGGAATCCAGGACTGCTAATTGTCATACAAAAATCTGGAGTCAGAGAATCACCTAGTTTATTTTAAATTAAACATAAGGGGGGAAAACTGCCCACTATTATATAATGTATAAACCACAAAACAAAATGGAATAGAAATTTATTTTGCCAGGAACAGTGGCACATGCCTATAATCCCAACAACTCAGGAGGCTAACTAAGGCAGGCAGGAGGATCTCAAGTTTGGGGCTAACCTCAGCAACTTAGCAAGACTCTGTAGAAATAAAAAATAAAAAGGGCTGAGCATGTAGCTCAGTGATTGAACTCCCCTCATGGGTTCAATACCTAGTACCATACCCCCAACCTTAAAAAAAAAAAAAAAGAAAGCAAGAAAGAAAAAGAATAAAGATTTTATTTATGTTCCCCACATTTCCTCCATAATTCTAGCCAATACGCTTTGGTTTTGTTTGTTTGATTTTTGTTTTGTCATTTGAGATGAAGTCTAACTATGTATGACTTGTAATGATTGTCCCTTGAACTTCTGAGCTCAAGTGATCCTCCCACCTGTGCATCCAGAGTAGCTGGGTCTACCAGCATGTGCTACCATGCCCAGCTTCCAACTCATTAATAAACTGACAGTTAAACCCTAATTTTACATCACATAACATGGCTTTAAGGTTTTCTGCCTATGACTAAACATACTATTTTTTGCTGGTAATAAAAAAACAGCAAATTCCTCTTTCAGAATATATTATCAATCTAGATATATATGTATACATCTACATAGATATGATAATACTAATGAATAATAATTTTGCTTTGAAGTGTTTAGTGTTACATTAAAAATCAGCTTAAAACTAGTTAAAAAGCAAAGTAATTCTATCACAGAGAATGTTTCATTAATCCATTAATCTGTTACAGTTCATTTATCTTCACAGAGATAAATGAAATTTTATATATTTATTGTTCAAACCAAGATTTTTCTTAGCATAGGAGCTATATCAATTAAATGGAACCTCCAACTCATATAGTGGGATGAATATGAACAACATATTACCTTATCAGTGATGGTTGCTATGTATCTCATACATTCAGAATCTGATGGAAACTGATTGACTTCTTTGACTAAGTAGCGTACCACCTTCACATGACCCTAAAAGAGATGTCAATGTCAGATCGAACACAGACTCTAACAGGATTCAATAAATCTACACAGTGTGAACTTTGACATTAATTAACATTAGAGCCACAAAGTAAACTTAATTGCATGTTTGCACTAAAAATGAAAAAAGAAAAAGGTAGGCTGTGGTTCTGAGGAATTAAATCTACAATGTTCATTCTTTTGGGAGTGGGCGGGGGAACCAGGCATTGAACTCAGGAGCACTCGGTCTCTGAGCCACATTCCCAGCTCTATTTAGTGTTTTATTTAGAGACAGGGTCTCACTGAGTTTCTTAGCACCTCGCCTTTGCTGAGGCTGGCTTTGAACTCTTGATCCTCCTGCCTTAGCCTCCCCAAGCTGCTGGGATTACAGAAATATGCCACAACAGCACCAAATAATGCAAAACCACTCTGAGGAGAAACAGTTCAGTATCTAAGAAATGTTTAAAATCTTTTTTTTGGTACCAGGGATTGAACCCAGGAGTGCTTAATCACTGAGCCACATCCCAGCCCCCTTTTATATTTTATTTTAGAGATGGGGTCTCATTGAGTACCTCACTAAGTTGCTGAGGCTGGCTTTGAACTCTTAATCCTCCTGCTTCAGCCTCCTGAGCCGCTAGGATTACAGACATGTGCCACTGTGCCCGGCTCAAAATCTTATTTAACATTCAACAGTTGCTTCACTTTCCCCAAAATGCACCACTGCTCTCTACACAATACCTATAATTCAGCCAGTCTGGATAGACAGCTGATAGTATTTAAGCTGTTAGTCTTTAAGATATGTCCTCTATTACCTCTATTTGGTCCTTTTTGTTTGTAGCTTTTATAAGGTATTCTTTAACTGCTCAAATGCCACTACCCTCATTTCCTAATGATCTCCCTAAAACTTTTAGTCTTTAGCTTTAACTATTTACAATGGGAAAACTGACAGTTATCTGACTTGGGCATGGGATCTCACCTCCCTGATTAGGTTTCATTTAAAAAAAAAAAAAGAAAGAAAGAAAAGAAAAGCCTAACTGTTGCATCCTATCTAGCATAATATTACAGTCATTACAATTTCATATAACAGATACTCAATAAATAGTAGAATGAATACAAAAGATAAGCACCGTTCATATGAAGTTAAAATGCCCTATTACAAAGATATATATGCATGCCAGACATTAAGAGTAACAACTAATAATAGAGAAATTACTAATATTTAAGGGTAATGACATATAAATATATATGTCAAACCAAATGATAAAGACAATAAAGGACTATAGAACTTCTATAACCTCTAGGAGATCAGAGATCTCAGTGTGAGCGCAAATGGAATGGAAACAGTTTATACAGGACGAGAAATTTAAAGTACCCAAAGAATGAGGAACTTTGAAGAAAAAAAAAAAGGACTTGGCATTCTTGATGAGAACAAAGGTTATATGAGATAAAGAAGAAAAAGATCAAGCAAAGAGAGAATTCATAAAGGGAGATGATACCTAAAACACTACACTGGAGTGGCTTTGAATACCAAACTGTTGGAATTTCAAAGACTTCAGACACTGTAGAGTTCTTAAAAGAGAGTAGTAATGTAGTGGAGTGGTTAGGAAGATTAACTTGATAATAATATGCTAGCTTGTTTAGATTAGAGGTGAGTAAGTTTGACTATTGAAGAAAAACACAAGACAATTAGATTTAGGTAGTCCAGAACATCTAAGGAAACAACAGAATAAAAAGAAAGGTCTGGCAATGTACTTCAGTACTATGTAGAGTGCCCTAGTTCAATATCCAGTATCACCACACACACACCCACACATCAGAGAGAATAATAGAAGAAATTACTTCTTGCAATTTATATATTAGAACTGATCAACATTTTGGAATCTACAGAGAATTTCACTTACATTTCACCAAATGACAAAATTCAAAAAGCACAGAATCCCTGAAATAGTGATCTGGTTTTCCCAATAACAAATGAAAATTACATTGGAAATCAATGAGATATTATTAACCCAATCATTTTACTTATACCAGCTTTTACTATACAAAATAACAGTTTCTTTAATTTTCATCAAATTCATATTTCTACTTCTAAAGGTAGTATACTTGAATTTTTAGAGTTTAAAGTATCAATATTTAGATTTTCATTTTTCTTTTTTTTCCCTAAAAATGATTATGCCTGCTGTGGTGGCGCACACCTATAATCCCAGTGACTAGGCAGGCTGATTGCAGGAAGATTGCAAATTTGAGGCCAGCCTTGGCAACTTAGTGAGATCCTGTCTCAAAATTAAAAAAAATAAAAAAATAAAAAAATAAAAGAGGTGGGGATGTGGCTCCATTGATAGAATACCTTTGGGTTCAATCCCCAACACTGCAAAAATAAATGCATATGTACACACACACATAAAGTAAATTTTTCTCTACAGCAACAATACACAAGAACATCTACATACAAGTAGTTCAAATTGGTTACTCTTAATTGGATTTACAGCGAAAGATTAATACCACAACTAAATTTTGAAAATACTACTTACAATAGCTTTCTAAAAGTTTACTTAGCTTTCATGTCCAATGTGGATAATATTTCTAGCTTTTCCATAATACCTGTATTTGTCCATCTTTCATTATTGCCAACAGAGTAACTATTTGCATATTCTATCACTTGCTTTCACCAAAAGTTCTAAATTACAAATTGAGAGTCTTCAGTAATCACTGGACCATACACTTCCTAGCAGAAAGGGAAAATATCCAAGTAAAAGGGAATGAAAAGACTTCTACCTTTCTAAATGCTGCCATAAGAGGAGTTATTTTGCGGTTATCTGCTGCATCTACATCTGCACCTGCTTGCACCAGTAACTGAACCACATCGAGGTGCCCACCATTTGCTGCTAGCCACAACGGAGTGTTCCCCTTCTTGTTACGTACATCAATATGAGCTCCCCTAAAAATGAATGACACAGAGAGCACTGTCTTAAATGAAATGGAATGTAATAAAAATCAATTATACCTATGTGAAAATTTCTAAACAGATGAAAATTGTTCTTAATATTCGAGGACCAAAATAGTTCTCTCTCAGAATTACATGACAATTTCCAGCCATCAAATCAAATAAATTTCATATATCCAATAACTGATTGTATTTTTAAAATAATGACTACATAATACTGAGTTTTAAAACCTAAGAATGTGAATATTTGTTTAGTGAAAAATAGAAGTATATCCTGTTAACAGCATAATCGATATACTAACACAGTATCCTAGAGACAAAAACCAGCATCCTCTGAGGCAATTATACCTGTTTCAGATTATTTTTATCCATGTACTTGGACTGTGTATGTCAGAAAAGAATGAAGTCAAAGAATAAATGTAGATTTAGCACTCAGTGGGTATCAAAGTAAAAGTAGTTAATAATCATAGTTAATAGTAGTCAGTACCAAATACTACTGTTTAGGGTACCATGCGAAGGTCTTTAAAGTAGAAAATCCAAGTAAGGAGGACAAATGTATTTAGGAAACTGGCAGGCAACTTAAAGTGAAAGTAAAAACTATCCTGGATCCTCTCTGATACCTTGAACAGTTCTACAACTGACACCTAAATTCTTAACTACTGTAAACAATAAGAAATTCAACAAGGAAGTCTTAGATCACTGCCAGAGTTTTAAGACTTGAGAGTAATACTCTGCAAAATTCAAATTGTATGGATGACAGCAACTGGATGCTTAAAGAGCTTATTATAACACTTTAAAAGTATATGCATACAAGAAAGGAAGAAAAATTATTTTAGGTTGCATTGAAATACAGACAATGTAGCATAGTCCTGGATGAATCAAAAATAACAGGTTTGAAAAAAACACTTATAGTTCATAGAAAAAGTAATCACACTTGATTTTTTAATAGTGAAATGCCGAGAGAATAATAATCACTGGTAATACTTATGCTCATAATATGAAGGATAGGAAAGATATAGTAAGTAATATCATACCTGCCAATGAGAAGCTCACAAAATTTATAATGCCCTTTATCTGCTGCTATGGTTAAAGCTGTATCTCTTGAGGAGGGCACTGGAGGGGCATTAACATCAGCACCTTTATCCAAAAGTACTCGGCCCACCTCTGCATATCCACCAGAGGCAGCTTCCATTAGTGGTGTGAGACCAGTCTAGGTTTAGTGAAAAATAAAAAAACATGGAACAGACTAGAAACAGCCAACATGGAACAGAATAACAATATGATGAAGCAATATGGAATAGCTTTTATAAAGATTCACAACTAAATTTCACCATCAACACTTATTAGTCTGAATTACAGTCTGGTCTACTAAAAGAAGATAATTACACCTAAAATCAATGATATTGTTGTAATGAGAACATGAATGAGATCCAACTATGTGACCTCTATCTGGCACTAAATAAAATTTCCTCTCTGTTCTCTTTCAAAATAGCACATCTTTTTCAGCTGATAATCCTAATAACAATAATACCTACAAAAATGTGTTGCTGAGTTATTTTCAGAGTTAATGCTTAAGTTAAACAAATGATTTCTATTATTATCATTATTTTATTATTATATTTTCGGTACTAAGGATTGAACCCAGGGGCACTTTATCACTGAGCGACATCCCCAATCCTTTTCATTTTTTATTTAGAAAGGATCTTAATAAATTGCTGATTATCTCACTAAATCATGGAAAATGGCCTTAAATATGCAATCCTCCTGCCTCAGCCCCCTGGGATAACAAGCATATGCCACTGCTTGAACTTTGATTCAATATATATGTAGGAGATAAATGTTAATAGAAAGTACTAAAAATAAGGGCTAGAATTGTGGATTAGCGGTAGAGTGCTTGCCTAGCATTGGAAGACACTGGGTTCAAAATTCTCAGCACCACATAAAAATAAATAAAATAAAGGTATTGTGTCCAACTACAACTTAAAAAAATTTTTTTAAAAAGAAAGTACTAAAAGTATAATTATCATATTGCTACCAACACACCTTACATATGAAAGCAGCAAATTTCATGGGTAAATCTCAGACTTTTTCTTACCTTAGCTCTGTGTTCAACATTTGCTTTTCTATCAAGCAGAAGACTAACCACTTCAGTTCTTCCTTGGAAGCAGGCTAATGTAAGGGCAGTGTTCCGATTGGTTTCTATTTGAGCATTTATATCAGAGCCCATGTCCAACAGGAGCTTAACAGCAGCTGTATGCCCATTCATAGCTGCTAACATCAGTGGAGAAATGCCCAATTTGCTACCAGTTCTGGGGGTGAGCATTATGGGAAGAACAGAAGGAAAAAATATATTTTACACTGAAGAACTGGATGATGATAAAGAATTTCAATAAGATTATTTATTTTGCAGGATTATTTAAAAATTTAACCATTTTTCTCAGTCCTAGTAAATCTTTCAATTTATTACCAAGCCTCCTTTAAAAATCTTTTTATTAGATATTTTGTCTTTAACTCATTCAAACATAATAACCTGGGCTAGAAAGTTATTAAGTTACTAATATGATAATAAACTTTTGTCTTTTAATTGCTGAGGCTACCTTCAAACTTGTGATCTTCCTGCCTCAGCCTCCTAAGTCACCAGGATTATAGGCATGTGCTACCACATCGAGCTGAATTTTTCATCTCTTGGCACATATTTGCTTGCTTAACAAAAATTAAGCAAACTGTGTCTAAGTTTAGTGCTATTGTATGAAATATAGTATATTTTCCAACTTATATGTTAAGTTTTAATTACTTAAATAAAATAAATCTTAAAAATCTCTTCACAATTTATATTTTAAAGGCCTAAAAGTGGCATTAAGAATAGGTGTTCTACAATTACCTGAAACATAACATTGTATCGAAATAAATGGCTTACAGTGAAAGAATAAAACTTACCTAGAATTAATCTCAGCTCCTGCATTTAGTAATATTTTGATGATGTTCACATAGCCACCAGAAGCAGCCAGGCTAAGAGGTGTGTAATCAGAAACATTCCTGTGCTCTTTATTTGCCCCTCGAGCTAACAACAGCTCCACCACCTGGAAAGAAAAAAAGAAAGCAATGTGTTTTCTTATGGTGGGTGAGTCATTTTCAAGGTGTATATTTCTAATTCCCCCCACCCCACTCACTTTTTTTGTGGTTTATCGTATAACCCAAAGAGAACTTTCCTTCATTTATCCTCTGCCCCAAACCAGCCTCAAATAATAGCAAGAGGTCTTAGCAGCAAACAAAGAGAGAGTTTGTCAAGTAAAAACCATTTAGAAATCTACTGAAAAGATATAGTATTGCCCATGGAGGACCTAGACCTCAAAATTGTTAAGAGATGCTATTCTGGAAATAAGTGTTTCTGGGTTATTCCATAATATAGTACTAAAGTAGAAGTAATATGGGACAGATTTTTTTTCCGAATTTGTATATATGAATGTATTTCAAATAATTTTAAACCTTTCAATTGGTAACTAGATTTTTAAAAACTAGAATAAGAGGTAATAATCTTTTAAAACTTTATGAAAATTTACAAATATACAAGAGTTGAGAAAACTTTATATATATGAACTATCTAGATTTTACCATTAATATTTTATTATGCTAAGTCCTATTTAGCTATAGGATTTCTGGATGTACAGTTTTACAAGAAACTGAAAGAACTTTTCCAAAAGTGGTTGTTCTATTTATACTCCTATAAACAATGCATGAGTTCTGGTTGTTCTATATCCTCAGCAACATTTTTTATTACCAGTCTAACTTTATATCCATTATAGAGGATGTATGGCAGTATCCCATTAGGTCTCAACTGCCTTTTCCTGATAACTAAAAATGTTTAGGATTTATGTAAGTGCTTATTGGCCATTCATACATCATTTGCCCCTTGCCATTTAAAGTACAAAACAATCCTTTGAAACAGGTGGTATTATTTTCATCTTCATTTTACACAGGAAAGTTAAGATTGACTCCAAACCATAGCTGGCTCCTAACTTTGCTCTTACTAATAACTACACTTATTATTTCCCAATTCATGTTTTTGCTAATATTATTATATTATCATAATAATAATTATTATTTACTATACTATATTATACCCATTCAGCACTTTTTTGGGGGGAGGGTGGTTTTACTGGGGATTGGGGTATTGAATTCAAAGAACTTGACCACTGAGCCACATCCCCAGCCATACTTTGTATTTTATTTACAGATGGTAAAAACTGGAAAATAATAAACATTATATTAGTGAAAATACTAACTGGGATATAAAAAATGCTTATAAACAGTGCTTTCTTTTGCTTATCAGCTAAAATTTTATTTATTCGAATAAAGCTATACCAAATTTAAATATGACTTTCACATTTTGCTTTCAGAGCCAGTAAGATCAGGCAGCTTGACAAGGTATAAAAACAAAACAAAAAAATGATATTAGGCTATTTTATTTTACAGAGTTTTTTAAAGTCAATATAGTATAAAACTCTAAATCTCAAATTTGTGAAGTTCTCTTGGGTTCCATTATCTAAAAATTTGTTATTTTTATAGTAAAGCTGGCTAAGTTTAACTAATTATTTCAAAACATTTAATTCTAAAGATAACAAATTAAAGCAATGAGATGTTTATAAGCTAAATTTTTATCTGAAAGACTTTCATAATAAACCTCATCTGTAGCATTTTAATAAGAATATGTAACTCAAAACCACAGTATTATATTGGCCTTATTATGATCTTCAAAAGAATATCTTGGATTCAACACTAAAATTTTATTAATATATGTAGCAAGTATGATTTCAATCTGCATAACAGAAAATTTCAGTTAAGAAAAAATTCACTTTTATTACATTTAAAAAGAGAATTAATTATTATAAGCTTTACAGTTCAATGGTATTTAACTGAAAATTTATGCCCTCATATTTGAATGTAGGATTGACAGGAATCTCTATTTTTTTCCTATGTAGTAGAAATAAAATTTATCAAATTGTTTACTTCCAATTGTCTTACCTAATATTTGGTAAAAAAAAGCTTTCACCACACCCACCACCTCCACTGAGGATTATGGAAGAATGAAATAACATGATCAGAAGAAACAACACACAATAGAAACAAGTCTTTGCTGTCTCTTGACAGATCATCTCTAGTAGCAAGTGAATCTACTATTCACCCATATTATATCTACTCCAAATCCAACAGGAAAAAATTGTAAAAACAGTCAACCAAAGCAAAAACTGTCTATTAAAAAACTGTATGTATGTATGTATGCCTGTATTATTGTTAGTCTAATTCTTTTTAATCTATAAGATAATGGATAACCATCCCCTATCTTCCTATACTTGCTCCATTTTACTAGCTTTCCCATTCTTTTGTGTAGAAATTGCTTCCCAAATATTTCTTTTGTTAGTTTATTTTAAAAACCTAGTAAGTTTAACAATGAGTTCAATATAACCTTTGCTATGACTGGTAAAGAAGGAAGGGCTAGTTTAAAATGCTCAAATAGGAGATAATAATTGGCTGGTCAGAGCACTTTTTTGATACAACATTTCAGAAATGATACTGACATAAACGGTGGAGAAACTAAGACAGTGAACAATAAGGAAAAAGTATTCTCTGGCTAACAACTGAAAGAACAGGACCCTGTTACCCACAGAATGTAGGTAACATTGATGAACAAACACTCAAACATCTGAACATAGAAGAGGGTATAAACTTTTGTTCATTTGTTCAAAGAACAGAACTAAGAACAGTGGGGAAACTTGGCAACTTGATGGGAAAGGAGAGGAGTGGAAGGGAAGGGAAAGAAGATGACTTTTCAGTAGGAAACTAATCTGGATGACATAGGATGCTTCCTATACCTAATATTCATCTTTTCCCTGATGGAAAAGTTGTGAATCTACAGAGACTGGTTTTTAAACCTTAGATCCCAGTTACATAAGAATGGATCTGGAGAATAAAAGTTAAAGTTATCCAGCTAATTTGTCCCCAGCCCACCCCCACCCCCACCCCCAGTACTGGGGATCGAACCCAGGGCCTTGATCAAGCTAGGCAAGTGCTCTACCACTGAATTCACCCCCAGTCCTTTTTATTTATGTTGGACACAGGTCTCACTAAGTTTTCCAGGTTGACCTCAAACTTGTGATCCGCCTGCCTCAGCCTCCCAAGTAGCTGGGGTTACAGGCATTCATCACCACACCTGGCTATTCAGCTAATTATTAAATGCTAGAAGACACACAAGTGTGTGTAAACCTATAATTTCTTAGACCTACTTGATTAATACCAGTTATTCTAAGACAGAAAAAGATAAGTGAAAATAAGCCCTGTTCATCAGGTGCTTTCTAATCTGATTTGGAATGTCTTAAGGCTTTCTTTTCTCTTGGTACTGGAGATTGAATCCAAGGGCACTTTACCACTGGGATCTATCTCTAGTTCTTTTTATTTTGAGATGGGGGGGGAGGGGTGTCTCACTAAGTCTTTGAGTCTAGTCTTGGACTTTCAATCGTCTTGCCTTGCCCTCCTGAGTTCCTGGGATTATAGGCGGTGTGTCATTGAAGTTGGCTTTAGTCTTTCTCTTAATCTAAGTGCAATATACAGGAATTCCTAAGACAGGTACTACTTTTAGATTTTTTTTTAGGATTCCAAAAAATATGACTTCTCTGGGAGGTAGCTTATATTAACACTGTATTTACTAATAGATAATATTTGAATTACTGTGATAAATGTAAACATCAAATCCTTGTTCCTATAGACACAAAGATCACATAAGCATTTTCTAAACAACAAAGGAAAAAATTTACACTAAGGGGAAATTTTACCTCCTGTCTGCCACCAGAGCAAGCCAAGGATAGTGGTGTGTCCTTAGTTCTTTCTGATTGGGCTTCAATGTCTGCACCATTGTCCAGCAATATTTCCACAACTCCAACATGACCAGCCGTAGCAGCCAAGATGAGTGGAGTAAAACCTGGAGAAAAATAATGATCTCACTATGTGCTCAGCCAAAGAACAATACTATTTTCCAATATACCTAAGCATCAAAAAGGGGCTCAAGAAGTAATATTTCTAAATACATAAAATTTCTTTCACAAATATTACAGAAAATAAAATTAATAAAAGTGAGGCCTACCTTTTTTGTCTCGGTGCTCAATACTAGCTCCTCGCTCTAGCAGTGTTTGTACCAGTTCCTCATGGCCACCAGCACAGGCAAGCGTTAGTGCCGTGTCATGATTACTCTCAGTCTGTAAAAAATTAATTTCTTATTAGCTTATTAATTTTAAAATGTTAACAGTAAATACACAGAGATACATGTGTACCACTATAATATCAAGTACTTGAATGTAATGTTTATTGTTTTTTTCCCCCCATTAGTGGCTAACCAGTAACTTTTCTAAAAAAACTACAAGTTAACACTTGAACTCCATGGGCAATTTTTAAAGTAAATACCAGGGAAAAAAGCATGACCTTCTACTTTTTTTCCTAGTATTTACTTTAAGAATTAACCTTCTACCATATACTGTTTTCAACTACATGATTAATGAAATAGTGTGGATTCATTTCTGCTTCAGGCCATTAATGGAATAACACAGACTAGATTTATTTTCCTATCTCAAACAACTTAAAAAAAAAAAAAAAAGACAACTATTTGAAACGACTGTTCAGACAGGTAATGCAGGACAGGGATCCCTAAAAATAGAAATGATTAACACAACTTAACTGCCTGGAGAGTTTCCAGGCGCAATGTATGGAATGGGTGCCCAGAACCTGGCAATCTCCCCTAATTGAGAAGATAGTCTGGAGAGGTCAAGTTGGCTAGAATTCATGGCGCAGATTACTGAAGAGGAGAGCACTGCAGAGAGAGAATACTCTGGAGTTCTGCAGGGGGGGTCTCCTCAAATCTTCAGCTGAATTCTGATGAGCACATGTGCATGAGGAAATTATTGGAGGCCAGAAAAAAGATCACCAGAAGGGATTAAGTTGAACACCTAAAGCTGGAACACAAGGCCAGGAATAGTTTGGTTCCTACCCACCAGAGTAGAAACACATTAAAACACACAAAGTATCAAGTAGAATCCTCAGTAGTGAGGCCAAATTAGTTGTTCTGGACCCACCTAACAATGCTGAAAAGCAAGTCTTGAAATGAAAAAATAGTTTCCAAGTAACTTAGCTATGTTTAAGACCAAAGCCCCCAGATACTTAAAGGAACAAAAAATATATAAAGTATTCTGTGTACTTTGAAACACCAAGACTATTATTATTTAGACATGACAAGTCAATATATGATTTAACATCTGCTATGATAGTGACCAATACTGGATTTACTAGTAATCATAATCTATCATAGTTCAAATATTGATGTAGTCAAGTACCTAATTTTTCATACATTTAGTACTCCAAACCGGTGTTGTCTAAAAAGATAATGACTAGTGTTATGTGCCTAACTGAACTTGAAATATGGCTCATGACTATGGCTATGACTGAGGGAATTAATTTTTATTTAATTTAATTGAATGACTGATAGTCAATGTATTAGAAAACTTTTTAGGGTGTCTGGAACAACTTAACAAATGAATATACTATTCTGACTGTACATTTAATCAAAACCAAATATGAATGAGTATTTGCAGTGCAAATTCAAATTAGATATACTTTAAAAGAATGATATCACGTGACTGGGGGCAAGGGTGGATTTCTGGAATGAGTGAGAGACTTTTGGTACTAAAAACAGGAAAGTCTCAGGATGAGTTGATCTCTCTTAACCACAGAGATATAACATTACACATATATATCTCTACCAAACTGTGTTATGTGCCCATCACCTTCAAAGCATTTAAAAGGTTTTGAATGTTTTTAAAAGGTAATGAATGTGTTTTCACTCTCCATCTGTAAGTGATGCTTTGCCCAGGAAATAATAACTGTTAATTAAGTAGAATAAATGACAACAGTTGTAAAAGGTCACAGATTCAAAGGCTATTACTAATAAAAGAAAGGAATAAATATATGAAATATGTATTATTTCTATACAATGTTTATAATATTTAATGTAATCAATACAAAAAGGCATATCCTCCCAGAATGTAAATCACTCTAAGAAACAAACTCCATTATAAAAATAAAAACGAGACAAAAGGCAAAATCGATAGAGTCAAGAAATAAGAAAAAGCCTACTAGTCAGTGATGAAGAGGGAGACCGCAAAAGCTGCTCTGCAGAAGAGGCTGGCAGAGAGCAGAGCTACTGACTGCAGAGATCAGGGATGGCCACAAGGGAGAGATGCACCAACTACAACAATGGAGAAGGACATGAAACTTACATGAGTGACAGCTCTGATTGTGTTATAGTATTTGATCTTCATTTCAGGTAATAAAAAAGAAATTATTATGTCTGATTTCAGAAAAAAAAAAGAGACAAAATGGGGAGAATAACTTTCTAATGTCCACACAGCTAATAACTGGTAGAGATAGGCTTTAAAAACCAAGAGGATTTTCTTGATAACAAAATCCTGCTCTTACCATTACATGATAAGCAGCCTAACACATTGCAGATTGAAGTGAATATAATGTTAAGCATATCTGTTTTATGTCCTCTCTGTTAGTGTATATGCAGACAAGTCAATTTCATGATGAAATTTATAAGTTTTAAAAATTCTTTCAGGGCTAAAGGAAAATTTATGAAGCTGTGCTGATTTATAAAAAGAAGACACACTCAAAATTTGAAAAAGATAAGCATGAAAAATTTTTGTGGATCAGTAACATGTATTTTCCCACGTTATTAAAAAAAAACTGAACTAACATTTATTAGGCACCTTTGATAATAAAAGAACTCTGCTGTATACTCTAAAGTCAACAAAGAAAATTTAGGTCCTGCTCACTAAGATCTTACTGATTACTGTACAGGGCAAATTTACATTCAAAGTATGAGAGAAGTATTATATATTATGAGTGCAAGGAAAAAATATTTGAAGCTGAGAAAGGAGAGCAGGTCAAATTCCCTTAGGAATAAAACTTAAAAGAACAGCTCCACTGTATTTCTACATTAAGGAGAAATTAAAGCCACTAATATTTTATGACACTTTTTTAAGAGAATAACAAATATAAGGTTCTGAAGTGAGGCATCCATATCCCAAACACGCACCTGTACAATCCCCCAATGCTATTACCCTGCTTCACAATACATCAATAAACAAATTAATTGATACAGAAGTTTGGGTTGATGGCAACATGACTGACAAGATACAGAAAAAAATCAGGTATTTTGAATATTGCCAATCAAAACAATAACAGTACAAACAATGAGTTTCTGGAAGGCAAAGTTTGCTTAATGAAAAGATCTGACTTAAAGTATGTCCCACAAAATTATGTTACTATAGAGTGGTCAAGAAGTTACATTTCTTTGTCATATATCTATGAAAAAGTTTCAAACCTGAAAAAGGAAAAAGATGCCCAGGGCTTGCTTACTGACTCTTAACAAGTTGACACTTTAAAGAAAGTATTTAGTCCATGATACTGTATAATGTATCAATTAATACCTAACAGATATTGTTCCGGTGAATTCTGCCTTAGGGAAAAATGATAAAATTGTATTCAATATACATAACATTATGTAAGTTCTCACTATAACTAAATCTGGAATAGTAATTCATAGTGAAAAAAAATCACAAGACACATGGTAAGGTTTTAACCTTCAAGAAAAGGCCACTTTTAATGAGCTGATATATAGATAAAAAACATACCTAACTTCTCAATAAGATGTACATCTATTAATTAGTCTTCAAGTAAATAAATTACTTTGGAAACTATAAGGACTTAAAGAGCTGAACTGTTAGAATTCCAAACTTCTCTTTTTTAATCCAGTCAGGTTATATGTGAGTTTAAAAAGTAAAATAGCACTTTAGGGTATCTAATAAATGAAAATAATCAGTAAAATGAATAACCTATTTGAAACTAGTTCATATGAACATGCAGAATACATGTATTCTAAAATAGAAATATTTTAATGGTAGCATATTACATATAACTGAATTAATTTTTCCCAACTTCCTTATATTACAATGAAACTCTATACTTCAAAATCAACAGGAATAGAGAAAAATATCCAAACGATGTTTAAAACATTAAAAGTAAACAATTTCACACACTTTACAACTTAAGTCTTGAAATATGGATGATTTGTGTGTGTGTGTGGTACTGGGGTTTGAACCCATAGCTTCAAGAATGATAAATAAGCCCTCTACCACTGAGCTGCATCCCCTTAGTCTTGATATATGTCAAGTTAAAGTTACTATCTACTCTCCTTAGGAGATAATAACACATGTTAATTATTAAAAACTGGGGGAAAAAAGCAAAATTGTCTAAGGAAGTATTTTTTCCATACTTAAGTACAATAAAAGCTTTTAGCACAATTCACAATAGCAAGACTGTGGAACCAACCTAGATGCCCTTCAATAGATGAATGGATAAAAAAAAAATGTGGCATCTATACACAATGGAGTATTACTCTGCATTAAAAAATGACAAAATCATAGAATTTGGAGGGAAATGGATGGCATTAGAGCAGATTATGCTAAGTGAAGCCAGCCAATCCCTAAAAAACAAATGCCAAATGTCTTCTTTGATATAAGGAGAGTAACTAAGAACAGAGTAGGGATGAAGAGCATGAGAAGAAGATTAACATTAAACAGGGATGAGGGGTGGGAGGGAAAGCGAGAGGGAAGGGAAATTGCATGGAAATGGAAGGAGACCCTCATGGTTATACAAAATTACATACAAGAGGAAGTGAGGGGAAAGGGAAAAATAATACAAGGGGGAGAAATGAATTACAGTAGAGGGGATAGAGAGAGAAGAGGGGAGGGGAGAGGAGGGGAGGGGGGATAGTAGAGGATAGGAAAGGCAGCAGAATACAACAGACACTAGTATGGCAATATGTAAATCAATGGAAGTGTAACTGATGTGATTCTGCAATCTGTATACGGGGTAAAAATGGGAGTGCATAACCCACTTGAATCAAAATGTGAAATATGATATGTCAAGAACTATGTAATGTTTTGAACAACCAACAATAAAAAAAAAAAAAGAAATATGAGTAAAACAAAGGTAAGCAGTTGAGAAACAAATAAAGGTGCTGGGTTTGATGCTGCATGCCTGTAGTTCCATCTACTCCAAAAGCTGAAGCTGGAAAATCAAAAGTTTAAGGGTAGTCTGAGCAACTTAGGAAGACTACCTGAAAATTAAAAATAAAAAGGGATGGGAATCTAGCTCAATGGTATAGATCCCAGGCTTAAAACCCTAGTACCACCAAAAAATAAATGTATACGTGTGTAAATATATATGTAGAGAGATGAGGGACATGTGACAACAAAGATGTTGGAATAACTTCTTGAAATTTTCTGCCTTTTTTTTTTTTTTAAGGTACTACAAATTAAACCCAAAGCCTCACACATGCAAGGCGAACATTCTACCACTGAGCCACTAAGCCAGACCTCTAGCCATGGAGTAAGTTTTGTATCCCATGAACCAAACAACTGGTTCTTTCTCACATTTAGTGGTAACTAGACTCAATCTAGTTTCACAAATTCACAAAATACAATAAGAAAGAAAGAAAAATTCAATTAACTCAGAGGTTTTCAATTCTAAACCTTGAAGTCAGATTTATAGTGTCATATAAAATCTGCAGCTATTGGTTTATTTATTTGGCTTTGGGGACTGAATCCATCACTTTGTACGTGCTAAGCACACACTCTACCACTGAGTCACACCCCCAGTTACAAAATCTGTGGTTTAAAAAAAAAAAAAATCCCTACTTGATTCCTTAATTTCTCTATGTTCAGTACTCAGGAATAAGTTTTGTTACATCCCTCAAAATAAAGATCAGAGCCATATTATTTAAAGTTTTGGTAAAATAGTACTCCAATAGTACTTCCTTTGAGTTATAATTTACTTATTTTTCCTAAAACACATTTTGGTAACAAAACAGTATGTACTATTAATCTTAAAATTGAAACTATCCAGACAGACCTGATTCAATAAAGCCATTATGAGAGTATACAACCCAATGGAACACTCTTGTACACAGAAAGTGATTTCTAGTTGAAAAACATGGGTTTCAGGAACATTATACAGAATGCAAACTCTTTAGCATTCTTCCAGGTACAGAAATTAAATATAAGGTTCCTGCTAATTCCTGTTAAGAACATTAATTCCTGTCTATAATTTTCAATTCAAGGAGTTTAAGAATTGACCATATTTCAGAATCATTAGCATTTTATAAAAGGAGTCATATGTTGAAGCTTTAAAAAAATAACACCTCTTTTGTTCATTTTTCAGTAAATTGGGAATAAAACAGTATCTACTTCATGAGGTTATCAAAAAGATTAAGTTAGTTTAAGTTAAAATACCAGTTGAGCATTCCTAACATGAAATTCTGAGTGCTGACATCATGCTTGAAAAGTCTCAAATTTTAGAACTTGGGATTTGATGACAGATGTTCACTGGTAAGATCTATGTAAATATTCTAAAATCTGAAATCTACAACATTTCTAAGAAGATCCCAAACATAAAGAAAAAACACTGTATTTGTAAAGTGTTAAATGAACAAAAGATCTAACTACTAGAGAAAAATTCAATTCTTAAAAAAAAGATGAATCTTGGTATTTTTTCATTGTATCATTTACCTGCTACAGCAGTCTTGTCTTATATAAACTAAAATATCCCATTACGTAAGAACTCACATAATTTTTCTTTGAAAAAAAGGTTTCAGATGGATTATGCACAAAAAAATCTGTTTTTTAAAATATATATTTTCTGGTTGTAGGTGGAAACAATATTTTATTTTTACATGGTGCTGAGGATTGAACCAAGTGCCTCATGCAGGAGAGGCAAGTGCTGTATGTACCACTGAGCTACAATCCTAGTCCACAAAAAAAATCTCTTTTTATCACTAAAAATTTCCTGCTTGATATAAAAACTAGTAAAATTTTTAAAATAAGTGAAAAAGACAAAATTTGTGAACAATTATTTCTGAATATTATTGTGGTATTTCTTCTAATACAGGAACTTTGTAACATCACAGCACTTATAGTAAACTGCACAGAAAATAATTTAACTCAGGCTGGGTATTGTGCCACACACCTATAATCCCAATGACTTCAGAGATTGAGGCAGGAGGATCACAAGTCCAAGGAAGAATGTCTCAAAATAAAAAGGGCCAACCGTATAGTTCAAAGATAAAGCACTGCTGGGTTCAACTCCCAATACCACAATAAACAAACACACAAACAAGAAGAAGAAAAAAGTAATTTAACTCAGGTTAGGCTAATTCAACAAATGAAAAACTTCAATGTAGAAATCAGATAAAAACGGATACTTTTAAGGAAGCAGTCAAATCTTTCTTTTTAAGCATTGCTACTATGCTTAAAAGGCAAAAATTTTATAAATTACCTTTCAAGGTAATAGTGGTAACTAGTTGAGTAGTAAAATCATTTCACCTTGATTACAATAATGTCCTTTGGTAAAATCACGATCACACTTAGACACACATCTTCTGTGCCTATTTCATTTGAAATATATACTAATCACTTTAAAAGAAATTAGTTTTACTTTATCAATTCTTCCTCCCATAAAAATTCAAAAAATATTTATGGCTAAATATAATAGGCTTAAAGCAAAAGAAAAAAATCTGGGGGAAGTAATGCAAATTCAACACCAAGTTTAACCCAATTATACACTGCTACCAACATTAATTGTAAGAATCTGTGGTTCAACACATGCGTGACTCAAATTGTTTTGGTTGTTTAAAAAAGAATGTACAACATGGTACTTAAGAATGATGTCTACACACACACACACACACACACAACTGGGGATAACTGGGGAATGAATATACTAGGCCAAGTGCTCTACCACTGAGCTATACCCCCAGCCCAAGAGTTGTATTTCTGAAGTCAAACACACAATCTGGGTCCAAGCCTCACAACTTCTTAGTCAAATGAAGTGACTGTAAACAAAATGCTTGATCTCCTTCCAGTGTAATGAAGAACAGCTACCTCATATATGTATGTCTAAGGATTAGGATGAGATAGTTCCTTAAATTTCAAGTACTCAAGAAAAAGTTATTAACATATATAAAACAACAGACATTTGAGAAACAAGAACAGAAGTAAAAATAAAACTCCCATTTCACAGTGTTATCAAGAAATATTTTAGTAAAAGAGAGATTTTATTTTTTAATAGGTTAGGAATATATACACTTCATGGTTCTCCCCCCCCCCACCCACCCCCCTGAAACTCAGGTGTTTTTTTGTTTGTTTTTGGTTTTTGGTAACAAACTCCCTCAATAATTAACCAAAATACAAAAACTATATGAACTGCAAACATTTTCTCATTCCTTAAGTCAATAAACGTTCACCTTGCTCAGCAGTCTTGTAAGTTAGGCCTCTTGGCCTTTCTTCAGTACAAAACACAATCTCACCTTACCCTGAGATTTCACAGTAAAATAATATTTAAAAGAAATTAGATAATAGTACTCAAGTTTTCTAAAGTATAACTTAAAAATGGTGACATTTTTTCACCTCCACACATTATTCTTTCAGATAATCCAAAGAGATAATAAGTACTTCTAATTCCCCTGGAATCACTTAAATGCTAAATTTTATAGGCACAGATAGAGATTCACTATATATTTCAATCAGCAATATTAGAATTTGAAAAATAATATATAAATGCAACTCAGTATGTGATATACTATCAATAAATGTTATAACATTTTTATTTTATATGAAACCCCTTACGCCTTTTAAAGTATGTATTCAAATTTAGTATTAGAAGAAAATATTAATCTTACATTTCTTTTTATATTACATCCTTTTCTAAACTATAACAAAATTTTTTGTGGTAATTAAGGAAACCAGAACATCACAAAATTATCCACAATAGTCTCTACTAGGTATTTTATTAAAAACAAACAAAAAATTCATGATTTAAAATATATAATTGTGGTTCAAGTCTTCGACAAAGCAGTCTAACGTGGCTTAAATCACTGAAGGTTAAAATACTTAATGATGATATAATTCTAATGAAAAAACATCTCTCACTTAATTTGGAGCTTACCTGTGCATCAATATCAATGGCAGGGTAGATAGGTAGCATGGCTGAAGGAGAGATGATAGGACTTGGAGTTGGAGTCTGAGGTTGGGAAATGGAAGCAGCGATACTGTGGGTAGGAGTATTTGACATTGCAGAAGCTCTTCCACTGACTGCTGTTGAACAAAATAACTGCACTTAATACGGATGAAACATTGTTAGGTAAGAGTTAAGAATTATTTATTAAAAAAAAATTAAGGACTTTTTAAAATAAAATGTTATGGGAGACTACTACAGCACTAATAACTCATGTTCCTGGTTTTAACTGGACAATATAAATATGTATAGAGAGTAATCCATTTTCTAAGTAATAATCCACTTGAAAGATAAAATTCCCCACTTACATAAAACCTTAATTCAAAACAACACCAAAAACAAAAATATTTTTATGTACTAAAATTAAATACAAATGGAAAATTGTTTAACTTCTTAATTAGAAATAAAATAAAGGTAAAATAGTCCACACCAAAAAGGGAAAATAGTTGACTCACACAAAATCTCTTTTATTTTTATTTTTTTTACTAACTACAGGTGGGGAATAATATGACTACATTCTACATCATAGCCCTATAATGTAAATGTAATTTTTCAAATATAAAAATTTGATCCTTACATAGAAATAAATTTTCTCACAAGAAGAATTATTCTGAGGGGTCTTAAAATGCCTAACAATCAATCTGGCAATCACACTGATATATGAGGACAAAATTAAAAGACTAGGGTAGAAACAAATGTATACACACAGTCATCCTTCAAATATGGATTATTAATAGTTATTCTAACTAAGATTTTGCTGTGATATTATTTTCACCCAAATAGGTAATGTAAGTAATAGCTAGTTAAGTCAGGTGCATAGGATAAAATGAAGATTCAGCTGCAGGTAATTTATTTCCTCATTGACTCAATTCTGGAGTTAATGTGAATACCATTCTTTTTCACCCCACTATTAAAAATGCCATAATATATAAGTATGGGCATTAATTTTTGAATGGTCAACAGGAGTGTGGGTGTATGTTACCAAAGTAGTTATCAACTATATCAGACAGAAAGCAATCATGATTCACAACTGGATCTGAAACCAGGGAAAAGAGGTTACGATCCTGCCAAGAATAAAACTGAAATTGATCTCATAACAATTATAAACATGATTGTTAATTGAGAAATTTACTTTACATAAAATCCTTACTTCAGGCACAAACATACACTATACATTGTAGCAACACACATTCTACAATTATACATTTTAAAGTTCACTTAAAGTCAAAGAAAAAATAAAGGAAACAAAACACTGTTTGAATCCTTAGGTTTCCAGATCAAGAGAAAAGGGCATGTAAAATTATTATCTAATGACCTTGATATAATTATTTTGTATGTTAAGAAAAAGATCAAGTAATTTAATATACATATTGTAGATATAAATTTTTAAAATTATATATAGTTCTTAAAACAGACTCCATATCTTCTTTGATTAGATATTCACAAACAGAAATGCTAAATACAAAAAGTAGCTTAAACAGTATGAACACCAGTCTGTCCAAATCACTAATTTTTATTTCATGATACTAAATGGGTTAAAAATATATCTATATAAGCTTTAGTGTTGAATGACTAAATTATAATTCACGTTTCAACTGGTATAATTTATTTTAAAGGTTCTACTACAATTACATTTTTTCAAGTTGGTTGTTCTTATCAACTCATCTAAAAGGATAGGAAAAAAAAACCCAATCCTCTTATTTGACTTTCTTTTAGTACTTATGAAACTGGTTTACTAAAACTAAATAGCTGCCTATTACAAATGTAAATATTTAAGTACCTGAAGGAACTCTGGTATAAATCTTTACATGTGGGGCTTTCATATCAGGTTAGTTTTAGAAAGAGGAAACAGCATGCTCAGGAAAATTTTAAGATAGGGACAGAAAGGAGGGAACTTAAGATCATAGCAAAGGCAAGATGTTAAGACAGATTAAATAGGAAACTAATTTTGCTTTAGCAAGTATAGAGAATAAGGAAGACTGAGATTTTGATTAGTTGAAGTTCTAGAGAAAAGGAGATCAAATATTAAAAGAGAAGTCTAACAAATGAGAACTCAGTAATAAATAACAGAATATCATAGAGGGAGAGAAATAAATCTAAAAGCCTAATGTGGCTCTAGTACATTAGAAACCCAAAGAAATAAATGAAAGTGTATATATAAAAAGGGAAATATATATATTACTTAACTGAAAGGATATATACTACTAGAGAAGTTTAAAAAATGAAGCTGCAGAAAAAGAGTGTATGAGTTTGTGTATGTGTGTAAATGTGCACACCTGCATATGCACCTGGGAACATGAATGGTACTAAGGATTAGCTGCACGTAGATAGTTTAATCCTGCTCTTCCTCCTGGCTGTTTCTCCTCTTTCATAAATGAGCATAAGAAAGAAAGTATTTTTATAGTATGACAAGTATTTGTCTTATATAAGTTATACCTGAAACAGACAAAAATTATGGGGGGTGGATATGAATCAACAGAAAAACTACTTTACAAACCTCTGATAATTCTCAACAGCATAAAAAAAATGTACAACTGACAAATCATTGTTGACAACTATGCCCAAGTACATTAAGTAAACTGACAGTATATAAAAATTGTAAACATTGATTGGTAAGGAATGTCCATTCTTCATTAAGTGGATAAGTAACATTTAATGCTATATATCTGGTAGTCAGACTGACAAAACAGAACACTATTATGATCTAAGTTAATGGCCATGGACACAGGACTTAAGGATTTATAGCTATTGTGCTCTAATTTTCACAGAATACTTTAAAAACTTAAAATTTTATTGCTTATTATTTTAACCAGTTTAGTGGTGACTAGCAATAACTTTCAAATCCATAGAAAAATCATAAACTTATCAATATTGGGATTTTGTACAGTTTTTACTATTAATTATTGCTAGCATTTCTTCTTATTTCAAATTAAGATTAGCAGAGATCTTAATTTGAAGCAGAAATCTTCATTTCACCTATTACATAGCTTCCACATATTACTGCTGAGTTTGAGACCAATAAAGACTGGGAAAATTTAGACCAGTTTTTAAATACAAACTTTGTCTCTTTAACTAGTTTCTTAGTTTCTGCATATTAGCAAATATCTAAACACTACAGAACTTATTTTCTTTTATTCTTTTAAAAGATGAAATTTACATAATGTATAATTTCATCATAATATGTTACTGAAAAATAGATTTAAGAGTAGACAAAGGCAGTCATCCAAGTATAAATAAATTTTAAAAAATTGGGAGAAATCAGAATAAAATTATCAAAATACAATTTATTCCCTTTGTTTTTTCTTTTCCTTTCCAAATTTTCTTCCTTTCTTCAAATTATCTTTCTCAGTATAGCATTATCGTGGCAGATAACCCTATCAAATCTCATTCACTACTTTGTTACAGAACTCACATAAAATAAGCATCCAAAAAAAATCATTAAAACAGCCTTCTAAAGAACTACGTCTTGCCAATAAAACTAAATATAATGAAATAAGGTTTCTCTGCTGCACATTTAAAAATATATCATTTATGATACTATCAGGGGACAACATCTTCCATAATACAGTGAGAAAGAGACTACACATGTACATTCACAGGGGATAAAATCACTGACATACAGTATAATCAAACCTATTTGGTTTGGTACTTTATTAATGTTGTAAAGATACTTAATTTTTTGTTGTTGTTGTTTGTTTTTAAATATCCATCAGGTTTGAAGTCTCGTGCATTAGGATATAAAGTATTTTTTTCACAGATTTAAATAAACTTTCTGATGTGTCCTACTATTTTTTACTTCAATTTCTATTAATTTTCCAGTTTATTTGTGAGAATACTGAGGCAAAAAAGCCAAAATTCAATTTTAGTGTCCTGAACTTAAAAGGGGGGGAAAAACAAAAAACAAAAAACAAAAAAAGCAAAAATCAAACATCAACCCAATTACTAAAAAACCTAGATCCCCAGGCTACTCAGCTAAGCCAGAAAGCTTCAGTCATTTGTATTGAATGAAACTAATCTTTAATTCAACCTGTATCCGTCTGAAAACTTCTGAGATTGAACTAGTATTTCTAAAGATATACATGGGTAAAGAGTCCAAAAATAGTTTTCAAGTTGGGCAATGGCAAAAAATTCTGGAACACTCTTACTCGCCTTAAGCAAATCATATTTGATACCTGCTCATAACAATATAAACCCACCTGCCATGATGTCATCCAGCGTGTCATTGAGGGTCTGAGCAGGGCTGGCTACCATTAACCCTTGTTGTGTTTCTGTCAGAATTCCTTGCCCCAGCCCTGCCAACTGTGCTTGGCCCAGTACTGGCTGTCCAACTATCACTCCTTGCAGTTCTGTAAGATTTGCGATGGACCCTGGAGGCAAGGGACCTGCCGCCAGAGGCAAAGCTTGAGGCATCGCCAGAGGCTGGATTGGTGCAAAACCCATCTGAGCAGCAGTCTGCTGGGGTTCATCTTTAAGCAAAACAGGATCCACTTGCTGTAACCGTGCATAGTCTCCCTCGGAAAGCTGTTCTCCAACCCCAACAGGAGTCAGTAGTCCCAGGTGTTGGCAAGACTGTTGCTGTTGCTGCTGAAGTTGAATTCTTTGAGCTTTAACCTCTAGATACTGCTTTTTAAGCTGCTGCTGAGTTTTGAGTTGTAACTCTCGTTCTACTTTTTGTAGTTCCTCCAAAATCTTTTGTTTCTTCTGAATCTGTTCCTCCCTCGTTTTGTTCAGTTCCTCGATCTTCTCCTTGGTAAGTTGGTCAGCATGTGCCAGTTCCAAGGACTGCAGCTGTGCATTCTTTTCTATGGCTTCTTTTATCCTCTGTTCCAGTTCTGTTAACTTTCCCTGAGCCTCTTCTACAATGCTCTCTGGAGACTGATTGGTGATGTAACCCTGTACATCCTGGCTGTTTGCTGGCAAATGGCTGCTGGACTTTTGTTTAGAAGCAGCTGTGTGAAAAAGAAACCCCCTCAGAAGTGCACATGAATGGCATCCTCATTACAGAGTTACTGTTGGGAGGTTTAGTGCCAACAGTTATGCACCAAGTTATCATATTCAGAGAAGGTGAAAATGCACTTTTAAGGAGTTAAAAACAAGTCCACCTTCTTTATCATAAATATAAAATGTATGTATTTTATGTGCATAGACTAATCTTTGAAAATTAATTTCAGAATTTTAAAACTATCACATGGCTAAAAATTAGACAATAGAGGGATGCAGGTTTGTGGTATCTAAGTGGTGCAATTAAAGAAAAATCTAATTATGTGTAGATATTTCATATGGTCATAAAGATGTAAAAACTCATCATAAGAACAGAAAAATAATGCTAAATTATTACGGTGCAGAGAAAACTTAGACCTCTACCTCAAGGTTTTTCCACATTTAATAGCCTGTGCCTTTTAAATACACACACATACACACACAGAGTGCCCAAAACCACTGAGAAGTATTAAGAAATTAAAATCCAACTAAAACATCTTTCTTTGATAGGGCCTATCATCTTCAAGACTGACAAAGGAAAGATATAAATTCAATATTCACACAGCTACCTGGCCAGTAGAGAATTGGAATTCAGTTTCTCTGGAAGAAAAGATGCTGGACTACGCCATCCACAGTTATCTTCTGACAGCCAGGTGAATAGACTGATCTGGCTACAGGTTTAGCAACCAATTGAAAAAGGTGCCAAGGCTCTAGGTTGGTAGTAGTGATTGAAAAGAGCTGGTGGAAATACTTAGCATTCTTGTTGGAAAAACAATATTGGTAGCCAAAACCAAAAAAAAAAAAAAAAAAAACAAAAACAAAAAAAAAAAACCAAAAAAACAAAAATTGCATTGGTTCTTCAGGTTAAACTTAAAAAAAAAATTTTTTTTTTTTTTTTTTTTTTTTGACTCAAACTGGTAGGTATAATGTTTGGGGACATAACTTAAGAACATGCATGGTGTAACATCCACAAGTCAAATAGGGATCTCAGAATTCTAGAGAAATTAACATGTCTATCTGAAATAACTTTGAATTATTGGTTGAGAAAAGGTATCCCAGATATAAAAATCTATATTAAACCAGTTTCTTTAAAATAAATTTTAATATTTGATCCAACTTGATTAATCTTTATACCTTATATCATTAGATATTTAAGTAATTTATAAAAATATCAACCAACTATACCCAGCTTAACATTTTACATGAATAAAAATTACTATTTATTAGAGGAAATCATGGATAATTAGAATTCCATTAAAAATGAGCATTTGAATTTCTCCTTCTAATTCTAGCATAGAGTAACTTTATTACTATCTTTTCTCCCAATAACATCTTTCTCATTGATTCAAAAAAAAAAAAAGACTCTGTATGCCAACTTAATAAAAAATTTATTTTTTTATGGAAAAATAATTTTAAATGGCTAGAATTTTTGTGATCTTATTTTCAAATAGACAACATGTAAGAACTGTCTTTAGAAGTATAACTGACCTTTATTCCTAATGGGAAGAGTGGTGGCAACATTGGCAGGTGGTTTATCAGGCTCCTGAGGTGGGACAACCATGGGCAGTGCTTGAACTGGTACACGGGGTGCCTAGGACAACAAACACTAAATTGATTATTTCACCTTTGCCTACATA
Source organism: Spermophilus citellus (assembly GCF_964194105.1). Lineage (NCBI taxonomy): Eukaryota > Metazoa > Chordata > Mammalia > Rodentia > Sciuridae > Spermophilus > Spermophilus citellus. Next base: position 57,704,859 of record NC_138189.1, read on the forward strand.
ATACATTGAGTAATATGCTAATGAAGAATAAGATAGAGATTTATTAAAAATATTTTTAACAAGTCATCTCGAGAACATATCTACTTAAAATATGCTAGAGTTCAATTATTTTCCTTGACTTGTTCTTTGTTGGTGGGGGTGGTACTAGGGATTGAACCCAGGGAGGGGCATGTGCATGCTAACCATACACTCTACCATTGAGCTATACCTCCCAGCCCCTTTGACATTTTTCTAATGGGCTTTGAATTTAAGTTGCTGTTGTAACCTTCAGAAGAAATCAAAGCAAAATCACATCAATCTAGAATCTGAATATAACGCCAGATGTTCATTAATCATAAAAGATATAAAGAAAATTATATATTATAATTTTAAAAATCTAGTTAAAAATGAAACAATAAGCAAAAGAAAATAAAGGAGACACAATATAAAATGCTTTAGTTTTAAATCTTACCCTATTTAGGTCATGGGATGGGGGTGTTAACTGAGTGACATCTGGTGGAGGGGCGGAAAGCAAGTTATTAGGATAGTCCAAAAGATAGCAAACAACACTTGTATGGCCACCTTTTGCAGCTTCTATCAACATAGTAGAGCCATCCTAAAAAGAATGCATATAGAGGGGAAAAAATAAGTTAGTTTACAGAATCATTTAAAAAGAAAAAGCTTACAGGTCCTGGCTACATTAAAATAATGCTTTTAGTAAGGAGCACTTCCTCTAATAAAACAAAACTAATACTCAGAATGGCATTATAAATACAACTTATATATTATAGTCTGTGGTGTTCAAGTGAAGAATTAATTCAAAATCCAACCCAAAACACTTGAGTTACATACTTTTAAACGGTGGGTAGGGTCTGCCCCATGAGCCAAAAGTAGTTCCACCACTGCCAGATGACCCCCTGCACAAGCCAGGGACAGTACAGTATGGTCATTATTAGCTGTGGTTCTATTCACATTCGCTCCTAAAACAGAGAAGACATGAAAAATCACATTGATCAGAGTGTTTTGTTTTTAAAAACATGGTAAATTTAAAACTCATTAAGAGTAGATAGAATACAATAATGAAGCCCCACATACCCATTACCTAGCTTCAACAATTATAAACACAGGGCAACCTCATTTCATATAAACCCACATCAATTCTCTGCCACACTGAATTATTCTAAAGCAAATCCCAGACAAATATAATTTCATCCATACATATTCCAGTATGAACCAGTAAAATAAAACCAAAACAAGTATTACCCTCAGGGTAATTATCACATTAAAAAAATACAAAACTGTATTTACATTTTAAGTTCTTTTTTTTTTTTTTTAGGTCTTAGCAAATTTATTTTACATAGTTAAAAATATCCAAAAAGTACAAAATTCTCCAAGCTAACTATGAAATGTTACATAGATTTCCTTTAAAGTCTGGAATGAGATACTGATCTTTATCATAATTTTTAGTCATTGTTACAATGGAGTTCCTAGGCAGCAAAATAAAAAAACAGTTCAAATATATAAACATAAGAAGAAACAAAACTGTCATTCCTAAATTACATAAATCAGTAGGATCTACAGAAAAAAATTAAATGAGCATAGCTATAGAAGAAAATCCTGATCTTTGTTTACACAAGAACATCTTAAATAAGATACCAAAAGTATGATCTTAAAGAGACAATTTTTGTTATTTGTTTCTCATCAAAATTAAAAGATTCTGTTCTTTGTACCTTGTCTATTTATTATTTTAATGTCTTTCAAACAAAATATTTGCAAAGCATGAAGGAAAGGGTGAATAATTTGGATATTATCAAAACTAAAAACACATTTTGCAAGAAAAATTATAATAATGACCAGGAAGTGGAATTCAACTAATTATTGGAAAAATACAAACTAAATATAAATCACTAGTATCTATTTGAGTTAATAGTGTAAAGATTGACAATTACAAACATTGATGAGGATGTGGAGTACTTCTAGAGAAATGAGAAATATAAAAGTTAGAAAAATTTTTGCAAAGGCCTGTAAATTTATACATATATTCTTTGGTAGAAAAGATGAGTGAAAAAAAATTAAAATAATCCACACTGCACTCTACGGGCTAAACATGTAAAGAACTAACAATAGAGTACCATCTTTTTTCTTTTTTAATTAGGAAATGTCTGAGAATAAAGACAGATATGTTTTCTAATCAAAGTCTATCTATTTATCTATCCTTGAGTTGGATTACTATAAGGAATTATGGCATATGGCAGAAACAAACTGAAATAATGTTAGTCAAACTCAACCAAAGAGGGTATAGTATTTATGTAATAATTCGAATCTTAAAAATACTGCAATAAACCTATCACAAATGTATGCTCAAAATTCGTAAAATGATTTGACCAGTCATTTATTGATTTTTTACCTATAAACTATTATAAATTTATAGTTTATTTAATATGGCCATATAAACTTTGTTATCAATATGTACTCAAAAGTGAATCTTTAATCTCTTAAACAAAAAATATGTTAAACTCTTCCTGAAAAACTAGAGCTTAGGTATAGTAAATACCTAAGAAATAATTTAAAGGAAATAATAACATGCTAATTTGGTTATTATGGTCTTTGGTATTCAAACTAGAATTACTGGCCATAAATTAAAATCTTCATGCATTTTGCCACTTTCAACCTTGAACAATTTTTCTATGCTATATTTATAACCATTTCCCTATATTTTATAAAGAAGAAAACTTAGGCCCAAGTAAATATAAAGCAGAAAAGGGATTTGCCACAAATTTCTCAGTGGCAGAAACAAAAACCCATGTTTCAAGATAATACTAAGATGAACAAAATAAGTAACTCTCCTCCATATCATTCTATACCCCGAAAATGCTCCATATCCCTCAATCTCTAAATGCCTAAGGATATAGGTAGACATCTTTGGGGGAAAAAAAAACATGTGCTTTATATAAACTTACCTTTACTAATTAAGAACTGAACAGTACAAACATGACCGGCCCTTGCAGCTTTCATTAAAGGAGTTCTTCCACCTTCAGATTCATGCTCCTGTTTTTAAACATGCACTTAATTATAAAATAAACTAATTTCAAGATAAATACATTAAATATCATGAGAAATTAATAAAATATAATTTTAAATTAAAGAAATCACATATTAGAAACATGTTGAATAGAAATAACTTAAGAACTGGAAATCTCGGGGCATGGTGGTGAGTTCCTATAATCCTAGCTATTTGGGAGAATGAAGCAGGAGGACTGAGGGTTCAATTCAGTGAGACTCATTCTCAGTTTAATTTAATTGGGGAAAAAAAAGGAAGCGCTGGAGTTACAGTCATGTGATGTTGACACCCTCATCAAAATCCATCTTGTAATTTCTGCTCTATAAAAAAAAAAAAAAAAAAAGAAACTGGAACAGTGTATGGCACTCTAGCACATAATTGGCATTATCATCATCCACTCAAGAAATATTTATTTTCTATTTTACCTTATATAAAAATTACAAAACTAATGATGATTTATTTCTAAAACCACCAATTATGTTACTAGAGCTTTCTGGAGAATACCAAAAAAGGATGAAAATCAATGGAGATCGTTGGGCAATTGAGAACAATAGTAAAGACATTTTCAGGTCTTCATTTGAAAAAAAAAAATCTTTTGACAGGATTTTATATTTGTTTATCATTTACAAAAGATGAAAAATTGATTTTTCTCCAGTCAATATGTAGTTTGTTCTCCTTACCCTTTAACTAAACAAGTATTAAACCTTACAGTGCTGTATGTTTCATAGTTACTGTGGTAAGCTCTGGAAATAGAATTTCTAAGCTTAAGTGGCTCAAAGTCTAACAAGGAAATCTTTATACAAAAGTAAAATAGAACTTACACATTAAACGCTTTGAATATATTCAGAATTAAAGAGGCCACAACAATCATCTAATTCAGCCCTTTTAGTAAATGAGGAAAGAGAAATTAAGTGTATTATTACAAGTTTTTGAAGTTAATTTCAACACGCCTGTTTCTACTTGCATATGAATTTGTCATAAACTATGAACTTCTACAGGAAATAACATTTGTCTGTTAATCTCAGAAACTCAGTCCCATGAAAATATGCTTACATTTTAACCCAATCCTACTTTTTAATGTCTTATTCATACTTCACCACAGACTACACTGGAAGACTAACTATTTTGCCCCATATTAACGAACTTTGTTTTCTACTTTTTAGGCTATAGACTATGATCTCACTGTATTTTTTTAATTTAACTGGACTATCTCTTTTGCTTCAACATTGCCACATCCTCTTTCTAAACTTTACCTAGTTCAAAATATAGGAAGTCAGATCCTCTAAGCTTAAACTTTCTGCACTTTACCTGTATGACATCTATAAAGAATCTACCTTATAATGACATTACTATTTTATCCTTTCTTACTAAATTATAAACAACTTGGGAGAAAAATTATTTATTAAATACTTCATGCTTTTAGCACTTTTATTAATTAATAATGCTCAGACCACTGTAGGCAAAATTTATTTTCTAAAGCTATAGAAATGTCGTTAAGTCATATTTGTTTACCTTTTTAAATCAAATTATAAACTTGGTGTTGTAATTACAAGCTTCTAAAAATAGAAAACACCTAAGGAAAAACTAATTTCTATTAACATTTCTAACACAAAAATTTTCTTTTTCTTTGGGGAATGAGGCATAGTGGATTGGACAGTACTATTAGCAAGAACAGAGACTGGTATAGAAAAAAGACTGCCTACATGAGAAAAGGAATGGCAAACAAACAAACAAACAAATAAAAACCTTGAAGTAAAAATATATTTTCCTGGGCTGGGGATGTGGCTCAAGCGGTAGCGCGCTCGCCTGGCATGCGTGCGGCCCGGGTTCGATCCTCAGCACCACATACCAACAAAGATGTTGTGTCCGCCGAGAACTAAAAAATAAATATTAAAAAAAAAAAATTCTCTCTCTCTCTCTCTCTCCTCTCTCACTCTCTCTTTAAAAAAAAAAATATATATATATATTTTCCTAAAATCTCCATATAGTTTTGAATTATTTTCTTTTTGTTTTGTTTTGTTTTTCTTGGTACTAGGAATTGAACTCAGGGATATGAACCACTGAGCCACACCCCTAGTCCTATTTTGTATTTTATTTAGAGACACTGTCTCACTAAACCTTGTTTTTGCTGAGGTTTGCTTCAAATTTGTGATCCTCCTGCCTCAGCCTCCCAAGCCACTAGGTTTATTATAGGTTTGTACCACCGTGCCCAGCTTGATTTCATTTTTTTTTAAAAATTTTAGTTGTAGATGGACACAATACCTTTATTTCATTTATTTATTTTTATATGCTACTGAGGATCGAACCCAGTGCATCACACATGCTAGGCAAGTGCTCTGCCACTGAGACACAACCCCAGCCCCTCTTGTCTTTTTAAATGAACATTTTAAAAAGTGTCTTAGCTTACCAGATCTGCTCCTGCTTGAAGTAAGACATCTGCTACATCAGTATGACCATTTTCACAGGCATATGTTAGTGCTGTATCTCCTGTTGCTGTCGTTGCATGAACATTAGCTCCTGCAGCAGTGTTAACAATTAATACAAAGAACCAAAAGACATAAATGAACATAGAAATTTCTTATGGGTAAGCCATATCTCCTCAAATTAGACAAAATAACCTTATCCATTTCTAGAAACCAAATGTTGGTAGAATCTTTAAAAGCAAAAAAGAAAAAAAAACAATTATAAATAAAACTGCTTGAAATTAAAACTGCAGATACTTCATAAGATAGTAAATCATACAGCCTATATGTTTCACACTGCTTAACTCTGAGGAAAAATTTTGTGAAGCACTTTATTAAAGATTAAAATAAATGATCCATCTAGAAATACTCTAAAAAAAGATAATAAGGTGAATTACTCAGAATACACATACAAGAATATTACTTTGTCTTCAACATACAGTGTATTATAAAATAAAAAAGACTGGCATTATGACATTTTTACTTAAATAAATCATGTTTAAAAAAAAGTTTTTCCAAAATGCAAAAATGCCTACCTGCAGCTAATAAGTATTTAACTAACTCCAAATGACCCTCTTGAGCAGCTTCCATTAAAGGGGTAGAACACCCTAGCTCTATATCAGCTCCTGCTTTAATGAGAAAGTCAGCCACTTCCAGAAAGCCTCCACAGCAAGCTAGAGTCAGGGCAGTTTCTTGAGTTTCTTCTGTTTGTGCATTGATATTTGCTCCTAAAATAAAAATTTTAATAAATGACATTCATAAAACGTATTCCAGACATAAGCAAAACTTGGTTGTTGCCTAATAAACAAAATCTGATAAATGAACATGTATATTACTATTCTAAATAAGTGTTTATTCTCCTATTCATGAGGCAGTTAAAAATAAAGAGAACCATTAACTGTATTCAGAAGTCCATATTTAATGTACAGAGCTACAACAGTATTTTATTCAGCCAGAAAACATAAGTCATATGAGGACTCAGAAAAATAAGCTATATCTGCTCATTATAAGGCCTCAAAAATGACTAACACTTAGTAAGCTCTTATTGTTTGCCAGGCAATATTCAAAGGATTTTATAAATTGTTTAGGTATTACCAATAGCTCTATTTTACACCTAAGAAAATTGAGGTTAATTAGCTTCCGCAACATCACAACATTACTATCATCACTATTATCATCATAACCATAGTTAATGTTTAACACGGACTACATAATGAACACTGTTCTAAGAGTATGTTATATATACACATATTCATCTATACACATAAACATATATACACTTATATATGTTTACATATTTTTCCTCTTTCTGTGTCTCACCAACCTCACAGAAGAGAAAACTGAGGCACATGAGGTTAAAAACGATCCGAAGTTACAAAATTAGCAGTGGAGTTGTGATTCAAACCTAAGAAGCCTGCTCCAAAACCTGTACTTTCAAAATTGTAGCCAGTATTGCCTCAAAATATAAACAAGTTTTTAAAAAATTACCACCACTCCTAAATTTGTCCTGAATTTAACTTTACAAGGCAAACTAAACTTTACTATTAAAAAAACAAAATCAGGGAACAACTATAGATATGGGGGATTACTTTGAAATTTAATTTTAACACAAAAAGTGTTTCAATTTTCCCAAAAAAGAAGTTCTCTATGTACTGAGGTACTTAACATCTGATGTACATTCTTTCTCTTCCTCATGGTAGTATTTCCATATTATTCTACGAAACACTAGTTCCATAACATTTATTAATAATTGTTCTGCTCCCCCCAAAATTCCCTCCATATATTAGCTTGAGTAATGTTGAATTTCATATTCCCTAACACACAAGTCTATGCAAACCCCAATTGTTTTTTTATTCACATAGTTTATGACTCTGAAAACTGTACCTCAAATTAGTCTATGTTTAACATGTACAGAAGTCATTTTTTAGACCAAATACTTTATCATAAGTTTAGGTAATAATCTCATTGTACATCTATAGAATGATAAAATATACAAGTTCAATTTTACAAAATTATAGTCATGTGTTACATATTTATGATTTATTAGTGTCTTGGCTGATATGGTTACCTTGGCCTAGAAGTAATGCCACCATTTCTTCATGTCCTTCACGAGCTGCTTCCATCAAAGGTGTATAACCTTCATCGTTGACCTCTTCCAGGCTAGCTCCTCTTTCAATAAGTAAAGCTGCAAGTTCCACATGCCCACCACATGCAGCCAAAGTCAATGGTGACTCAAATGAATCAGCAGGCATGTTCACTTGGGCACCACTGTCAAGAAGTAACCTGGCTACTTCAACATGGCCATCCTAATCATAATGCAATTAAAAAAATTTTATCAGAACCACTAAAAATCTTACAAATTTTGAAGACTTCTTAATTACTATACAATAAAGCTTAATGATCTCCATTCAAAGGAGAATACATCCACAGAAGTAGGAACAGCAGTTGAGGATATTAAAACAAGTAAACAAATGATACCTTCCATCAAAGACTTACTAACCATTAGGAAAGAAAATAGTAATTAAATCAAACAATAGACTACTGTGATACCGTAGATAATATCACCACTGGGCCAAACAAATTTAAATGCTGAAGGATAAAGTTTAGGGAAGGAAAATAGGATTTTCATTAAAAAGATAAGCAAACTTATTTAGATAGAAAAAGAAAACTGCAATACTTTTTGGAGGAATCTGGAAAGGATATATGATGTGTTAAGATGAACACAAAGTACACTTTGCTGTTCAATATTTAAACACTAGTGAAAAGAAAAAGTTATTATCTTTTGTCTTCCTTCTAGTCATTCTTTCACAGCTTATCTAATTACTGGCAACTTCAAAAATTTCCTTTTCCTTTCAATGAAAACTGCCCCCTTTTACATCATTAATATTTCATCTTCTTTTGCACTTGTCTTGCCCATTTTTGTCCATGTACTCGTCACATACAATTCTAATGTCTTATTATCATGGTTACTTTGCTATTTACTCATTTCTGAATCCTCCCTGAAAAGTTCACTTCTACATTTCTGTTCAAGTCCAATTTAAAAACCTCAACTGTCAGTAAGTCTTCCAAATATCTGGCCCCTCCAAATACCTTTCATTTATTTATAATATTTACATCCAGGGAATGTAGGTTAGTCCTATAGAATATTCCATTTTAATTTCTTAATTGATACATAAGGTTTTTTTCCCCCTAGTGTAGGGTGGCAATATGATTTAAATTTTCCTTATCAAAGGGAATTATTGTAACTTAATATTATTGGCATGTTTTATACACAAAAGCTCACTGAATCCTCTCAAAACAACCCCAGGGAAAGGTATTATCCTTGTTTTACAAATGAAGAACTCAAAATCTTCAAGGACAACTTGTTCAAAAGAATAATTCACTTAAGCAAACTCTAGAATTTGGACAAAAGGAAAAACAACAGAAAATCTGAGTCTTAAAATGATGGTACCTAATATTTTAAAAACAAGTAAATAAAATTTAACATCTTTTCAATAATCATTCTTAGATGAGAAGCTAAGATAAGAAACTTCAAATTCATTTGGGGTCTTTTTCTTTGACATGTCATCTTCAAAAATCCGTAATTTCACTCTAATCAATTTCTTTGTCTATCATAAACTAAGATACAAAAGTTTAAGGTACTATTATGACAAATTCCCAAGTACAAATGCTGAGAAGCAATTCCTAGTAAAGGATTCTATGGCTCAGGAAAAAAACATGACAAAAGAACAATTATATAACACAAATAATACTTTTATTTTTTTCTCTTTAATATCACTGACCAGCCTTTTAAAGTCACTTACGTGTCAACTATAAAACCAGATTAGAATTATGAGACAAATAAAATGCAGAAATATTGTAAAGTTTCAGAGAGTAAAAGAATAGCTATGAAAACTATTAATTCAGATGGCCAGGGTTCTACTCAATAATAAGGTTATAATAAACAGAACTTTGTACACAAGGAAAAGGGACTTATTGCACACTAGGATCTGTGTTTCCCTATCTGGTATATATTTCATGTATGTAATTCACTAGACTTACCATGCAAGCCTCCATTAGAGCAGTGTGCATTTCATCTGTTTTATGTTCTTGATCTGCACCAGCTTCCAAAAGAAATCGCACCATCTCTAGGTGTCCTAAACCAAAAGTGAATAAAATTACTTAAAAATATTTCACTTAAAAATTATCCCTCAACTTTCAAAAACAAATTATATAAGTGCCCATGCTGCTCTACTCCTCACTTAAGTCTGCTGCTTAGAATTCCTTCTATAGGTGTACAAAGATGCCATTTTCCAACATCCAGAATATCCTCTATATAACTTTTTATGAGCCCAGGCATGCTATAGTTATTTTATGTATGCCATGGAATAAATTAGCTTTCATAAACTAGTATCCTGAGATGATCATCATTCAAGCTATTTCTATGAGGAAATGTTTTAAGTTCTAATAACTCAGAAACTTTTCAGGAATAGTCTTAAACACTGGAAGAGCACGTATAAAAATATTCTTGAAAATTTCTTTTAATTTACATTTATTCACTTAGAAAATAAATATATGCACAAATATACACATATTAATATAGTTTCAAATTAACCATGATACAAACACATATACAGGAGTGGTTAAAAAATACACCACTAATGGTATTTTAGATACTACGCAAGGAAATATAGAAAAAGGTCCCCTTCCCTACTTTTATTTGCAATGATCTATAATCAATTGTAATCAACTGGACTTGGGAAAGAAGAGACAGACAGTGGAGTCATAAGCAACATTTAAAAGTTACTTCAGTAAGTATAGCATCTGCCACATCTTGTTTTTGCAAACTATCAACACATCCCTTTTCTGTCATTCTTCCCACTGTAAGACCTATATCAAAGCTCAGTGACAGCCTGAATTCTATCTCTTTCCTGTCTCCTTGTCAATCTATGTCCCAGGAAACCTCACCAGAAAAAAGAAAGGGAAGGAAGTAGTAGAGATATACTCCACCAACTCAGTTCTCTACCCAGCTTCTAATCAAAGCCTGCAAGCCCCAGGCTTTGGAAAGTAGAATGGGGATACAAGCAAAGGGGAGAGGCAAAAATGGTTGGTTACTTGCAGTCTCAGTGAAATGCACAGAGTTCTGGGTTTTAAAGTATTTGTGAAACGGGGAGAGAATAACCCAATCAGCCTGCTCCAAGGTTTAACTCTTCTACCCAGTGAAGACCAATCTTTGCCTAATTACCAAAGAGAGTTAGGGAAGTAAAGGACTTCAGCTGTGCTCCCTATCAGAAAATCTGTTAACATCAGTTATCAGAAGAACTTTAGATCAACTATATCTTTTATATTTATATTTTACTCATTTATGTATTTAAAGCATTATTTTCTTATGTTTTTAAAGTAAATTAATCCAAACTACATCACACAACCACAGCCACTCTTAAATAAAATAAAATAAAATAAAACAACATCAGGACCAAGACTAAGTTGAAGAAATTTAGAAGTAGGGTGTGAAATTTAAGAAGTCACCCACTCACAAGCTTGTGCAAGTGAAGGGTCAGCCCTTGAGACTTGAGTCCTTCCTTAAATCTTCTGCCTGATCTTCCAACAGCTTTTTCTTAATACATCAAAGCCAAAAACCAACCAATTGTTTTATGATACAAATATGGCACAGCTGCAGATGGTATGGAGCACTTAACTGAATGTCTTTACAGACACAAAATAGATGGCATCTACTTTTTTTAAAGTTCCTTTAAAATAAAAAAAACACCTTACATTATAGTTATCTGTCATATATCTGTTATACACGTGGGAATCTGAGAAATGTCTGATTCTGTGGCTGTGGCATCTTTTCAAGCAATTGGCCTACCTAAAGGAGGGTATTTTCTGTATTACCAAAATTTTTAGTTTGGTCGGCATTTGAAATATCATGTACCCATTTTTGTATCAGGCAAAATATTCCCAACATGCAAAATCCTCTTAAAAGTAAAATTCATATTAAAATCAAATAACTGTTTCTGATAAAAACAATTAAATCAATTGATACTCATTTTATTGAAAATATTTGTAATATTGAGTCTATTTTTAAGTTTACATATTAAACAAACTCTCAAATACTCTAAATACTTAACATTTAATTAGTTACTATATACTATTATCATGTTGTCCTATTATTTGAATTTTAAAAAGGTTATATAAAATAACTAGTTTCACATGTTTAAAAATTTTGGTTCAAAAAAGGTTTTTACTATACCTTTGTAACAAGCTAATGTAAGGGCACTCTCTTTAAATTCATTGGAATGCGTATTAATGCCAGCCCCATTTTCTAGCAGCAATCTGGCTACTTCCACATGTCCAGCACTTCCAGCTTCCATAAGAGGAGTATGACCATTTTCATTATGGTCCTCAATACTAGCACCGGATTCCAAGAGCACCTTTACAACATCTACATAGCCTCCAGCACAAGCATATGTAAGTGCTGTATTGCCTATTTTATTAAAGAAAAACAAAAATACGTTAACATAAAACACTAAAATAAAACATCTGAGTAAGAAGAACACAAAAAGGGAAAACTAGAATCATAATAAATATTGAATAATAGACATATATAATTCCTTTTTTTATTGAAATTTAACTTTCTCAAATTAACCCCCTATGCTACCTTTCCATGTAAAATAATGTGAGGAAAATCACATACACTCATCAAGATAGTGGAATTGTAAAATGACAGCAAATCTGCCCTGAAACTGATTATCCTTTCAAATGAGAAACATGCTTTTTAACAGTAATCAAAAAAATGTTTCATAAGCTTATTTTAATGAATTAATTATATATCTAAATTATTCATCCTAATATATCTTACACCATATTTCTTTTAAACACATAAATTTTTCACTTACAACTTCCAACACTAGTTAACCAGATTTAAAATTAAATTTAAAATTAATTCTAATTTAAAATTAAAGTGATTTCAAAAACATTCTTTCCTGATGATAAAAAACCTCCCATGTCTGAGTAAAATACAAATTCCATGTAGACCTTCAAATTTATTTAAATAATCTAATAAAACTGAAATTTTTACACAGAGGAAATAAACAAAATGTATTTTCATATAATTTTAGAACTTCATAAATCTATTTGGGAAGAAAATGAGTTTAGGCTAAAGTTATGTCCTGATGGAACACAATTTTTCATTATACACCACCACCACCACCACCACCACCACCCCCCGCCAGGCTACAGTTTAATAATAGTAGGGAATTCTTCCCAATTTCCCTTCGTGTTCTCACCAGAAATACAGCAAACCGAGGTTTGAGACATATCGCGAATACCTTTCCATTTTGCAAGATGACGGTCTTTCTAACTGAATCAGTGTTTCATCTAATCTAAAGGCCCTTTAAAAGGGTATGTAACAGCCCTCATAAAATGGAAGAAATTTCACTTAAAATATATTCTATTTAAACCTCTTAAACACTTTGAAAATATGTAACACTTCTAAGAAATACGGGAACTGTGAAAGCAACATTAATGATCACTTCCATGTGAAACATTTATTACCAAAGCATGCTACTATTTAGCGAAACTTAAAAAAATACAACCTGTTGAAGACTGTGCATTGACATCGGCTTTATGAGCTAGCAGCAACTTCACAATTTTGACATGTCCTCCATTAGCAGCAGCCATTAAAGGTGTAATGTCACCTTTGATTCCCCTATCTTCCACATTTGCATGCATTGCCAACAAAACCTTAAGAAAAACAAAGTGTAATGAATATTAAAAATTATTTTATCAAATTTTTTGTTTTTTTATTTTCGTTTTGTAGTGCCAGGGATAGAACACAGGGCATCATTAAAAAAACCTGAACACTGATATTTAACACTTATCTATTCATAAGTCGATAAACACACAAACTTTATCTAACAAAACTATACTGATATAAACTTAATGGCTGAAAGTGTGAGGCCAGTCTGGACAACTTAGTAAGACTCTATCTCAAAATATTTCTTACTAAGTAGGCCAGATTAAAAAAAAAAAAAAAAAAAGATTTATTTTGATGAGACAAACCTGTGCAAGCTCATAATAGCCAGCAGAACAAGCTAAACAAAGGAGGCTTTCCCCTTCCTCGGTGTGTTCATTTACGCTTCGCCCTTCAATGAGTAACTTCCGCACAGCATTTACATCTCCTTCTGAACAGGCTTCTGCCAAACTGCGGCTGTTAGGTGAAGAATATTGTAGGATTAGGAGATAACAATATAAAAAATTGTACAGTATAACTTGGTTTTTGATGTCACTCTTAATAACAGCTGTGTGAACAAGAATGATTATTTCAATAATCACAACAAATTTCATATCAGAAAGCTAAAAAATGGAGCTCACTGAACTTAAAATTTACACATAAAAGTCAATTATTTAAAATTAAAATTATTCTGATGGGTGTGGTGGCACACATCTGTACTCCTAGCAATTTTGGGAGGCCCAGGAAGGAGGATTCCAAGTTTGAGGCCAGCTGGGACAACTTAGCAAGACTACCTCAAAATAAAAAATAAAAAAAGGTCTAAGGATATAGTCTGGTGGTATATTTGACTGAACCTGAGTTCAATCATCAATACAAAAAGAAAAAAGCCAAAATAAATAAAGTCAAATATTCTAAAATGTTTTCAGTTATTCAACTCAAAGATAATGTCTATCTATTTTAACTTACTTTAAGTGGAAAAATAACTAAAATTTGAAGATTAAATTCTATAGAAAATCTTGTTGGGCACAGTGGCACATGCCTGTAATCCCAGTGGTGTGGGAGGCTGAGGCAGGAGGATCATGAATTCAAAACCAATCTCAGCAACTTAATGAGGCACTTAGCAACTCAGGGAGACTCTGTCTCTACATAAAATATATAAACAAAAAATTGGAGATATGGCTCAGTGGTTAAGCACCCCTGGGTTCAATCCCTATACCAAAAAACAAAGCCAAGATTCTATAGAAATCTCACACAAAGTACAAGCTATAATTATACTTCACTTTGTTCGGTCCCCATATAAATTTCATTAAACTTTATCCCCCAAAAACATAAAATGGACAAAATGTGTACTAATTATAAAGACAAGGTCCCTTGATCAGGTAAATGGAACCCAAACAAAAAAAACATGGAGGCATGTTATATTAATAAAATGATAATGAATCTTTTGGGAGTATATTTACTTATATAATCATATTTCAGGCAAAGTTTCCAAAAAATAGAGTCAAGGAAAAAACTGGATTCAAGTACAAGGAATGGAAAAATGGAACAACAGAAAATAAGACTAAGAGAAAAGTTTTTGCCCTTTAAGCCTTCTAAAAGAATTTATATTAGACATTCCTTTTACTTCTAAATGAAAATACAGGGCCCATAGTATTAACTTTATTTCAAATATAACTCAATTCATACATCATCCTCTAAAACATGGCCTTGTCACTTTAGTTCCTAAAGCCACTCATGGATAATCACTCTCTTTTCTCCACTGTTTGCTATTCAAGAACATCATTTTTAGCCCAGATTATGATAAAGCTTCTCATCTTTCACCTTTGCCCTACAGACTCTTTTTAAAAAGACAAAGGTAAAGGACAAGTACTTTAAAGGGAATTAGATCATACCACTTCTCTGCTCAGAATCCTGTAATCTCACTCACAGTAAAAACTAAAATCCTGGATCTGACCAGTGGCAGGATACCATGATCCTTCTCCCTTTTACACTGGCTCTATCTCCTCCTCTCTCACAATTTTTCTTCCCACTATAGCCACAGTGGTCTTACTATTCATCAAATGTACTAAACAAGCACCAACCTCAAAATATTTCCATTTGCTGTCCCCTCTGCCAAGACAGCTCCTCTTTCAGACACAGATGACTCCTTTACCCATTTCAGGTCTTTGCTAAAAAAGTCATGGGAGGGCTGGGGCTCCAGCTCAGTTGTAAAGCACTTGCCTAGCATGTGTGAGGCACTGGGCTTGATCCTCAGCACCACATAAAAATAAAATAAGGGCATTGTGTCAATCTACTATATTAAAAAAAAAAAAAAAAAAAAAAAAAAAAAACAGGAGTTTCCTTGACACTCTCCCCCAAATTAAAAATGCAACATGACCTCCAAACCAAATACTACTCTGGCACTTCCCCATTAGATTGTTTCTTTTTTTTTAACCCACAGTTCTTATCAATGTATGCTATACTATATTATATTACTTCATTTCTTGTCAATTGGATTTTCTCCTTACCCAAATCAAAGTTTCAAACAGTGCTCAACAAGTTTGCCTCTTAAAGTCTCTTAATTTCCCACTTCATTGGACAATGAAAGCACCCACACCTACGTTTTCACTTTTAAACAAGTTAGGACAAATCCTTCCCACAATATACTTCTTGTATAAAAACATCTTTTCTCTCTTTCAAGGTATTATCTCTCACTATTTTAATGCATATTCCTCTTCTACCATTCTGTCTTTTTATTTAATATCCACATGTATGCTAACTATTAAACAACCTTGTAGGATCTACTCTAGCAATAGGTGAACTTCAGAACTTTGAACAAGGAGCATATTAAATCTGGCACAGGGCATCATACTTAACATAAAAATTGGCACATAACATTCACTGCATTTAACTACATCATATTTCTCAAGCTTTGCTGAATAAGATTATTACAAACATGCTTTATTGTTTCAGTTTAACTAGACTTGTACACTTTCAAGGTATTTTTAATTTTCAACAGTCTCAGCAGGCATCTCATTAAAAATATTTAGACATTATCAATAATATTTTAGGCTAGTAGAACTGAATATTAACTAGCAATAGAACCCAATGTCAAGTAAAGAAAGTCTATCTAGAAAAATGGTAAATTAATAAAAAATGCAAAAATCTAGATAATGTCCAAATCTTTACTCCTCACACTTCAGATAGAGCCCTAATATCCAGAGTATACAAAGAACTCAAAAAATTAAACAATAAGTTAACAAATAACCCAATCAACAAATGGGCCAAGGACCTGAACAGACACTTCTCAGAGGAGGACATACAATCAATCAACAAGTACATGAAAAAAATGCTCACCATCTCTATCAGTCAGAGAAATGCAAATCAAAACCACCCTAAGATACCATCTCACTCCAGTAAGATTGGCAGCCATTATGAAGTCAAACAACAACAAGTGCTGGCGAGGATGTGGAGAAAAGGGTACTCTTGTACATTGCTGGTGGGACTGCAAATTGGTGCGGCCAATTTGGAAAGCAGTATGGAGATTCCTGGGAAAGCTGGGAATGGAACCACCATTTGACCCAGCTATTGCCCTTCTCAGACTATTCCCTGAAGACCTTAAAAGAGTGTACTACAGGGATACTGCCACATCGATGTTCATAGCAGCACAATTCACATTAGCTAGACTGTGGAACCAACCCAGATGCCCTTCAATAGATGAATGAATAAAAAAAAATGTGGCATTTATACACAATGGAGTATTACGCAGCACTAAAAAATGACAAAATCATGGAATTTGCAGGGAAATGGATGGCATTAGAGCAGATTATGCTAAGTGAAGCTAGCCAATCCCTAAAAAACAAATGCCAAATGTCTTCTTTGATATAATGAGAGCAACTAATAACAGAGCAGGGAGGAAGAGCAGGAGGAAAAGATTAACATTAAACAGAGACATAAGGTGGGAGGGAAAGGGATAGAAAAGGGAAATTGCATGGAAATGGAAGGAGACCCTCATTGTTATACAAAATTACATATAAGAGGTTGTGAGGGGAATGGGAAAAAAAACAAGGAGAGAAATGAATTACAGTATATGGGGTAGAGAGAGAAGATGGGAGGGGAGGGGAAGGGAGGGGGGATAGTAGAGGATAGGAAAGGTAGCAGAATACAACAGTTACTAATATGGCATTATGTAAAAATGTGGATGTGTAACCGATGTGATTCTGCAATCTGTATTTGGGGTAAAAATGGGAGTTCATAACCCACTTGAATCTAATGTATGAAATATGATATGTCAAGAGCTTTGTAATGTTTTGAACAACCAATAAAAAAATAATAATAGCAAAAAAGAAAAAGTACTACCTGTCTTAATTCAACAAGCACACTCTATAATGCTCACACAACAATAAAATAACCTACCAATACATTTCTCAGAATATATTCCCATCGTTATGTGAGGCAGGACTACAATAGAATACTCCCATTTTTTCAATTGCTAAAGTAGGCAAAATAGCATTATTTTAGAGGGGGAAAAATGTCCCTGGGGACTGAAAAAATAAAATATCAATGATTATTTTCAAAAGTCACTTCCTTAAGAGTTTATATATACATTTATACACACACAATTGTGTTTACATATGAGATGGTGTGATTTTTATGGCCTATCATCATCAAGAAATCTTAGAACACCATGTCACAAAATATTTACTGAGCCCTTCCTTACTATAAAGTACTATGTACAAAAAATCATATGAAATTTAAAAATTAGGTCCCTTGGATTCTCATTTACAATAAAACACAGTAAGACAAATGAAATCATTTCCTTCAAACTGGTTGGAACTATGCACATGAACTAAAAGATGGTATGACTAATTGGGAAGAATTTACTTCTTTTTCACATAAAAAGAAAACAAAACTTTAAGCAAAAATTTTCTTTTTAATATCATTGACTAAGAAATTGGTTTTCAGTAACACAAACACTGCTGCTCTGCCATGTGTCACCTATTTGATCTTGATCAAGTTATTCAGCTTTCTCAGCTTTTGATTTACAAAATGACAGTAAAATTTATTATAATGTATAAGGTTTTTTTGTTAAGTGATTACACAGTGTCAAATACAAAATAACTGCACAATAATTTAGTCATTTTTATTATTAAGAAAATGATTCTTATACTGATCATGGCAAGAAAGTACTTACTTGTCCGACTGCCCTGCATTTGCTGTGCTTTCAGCTCTCATACGGGTAAGTGCAGCAGCAGCTTCATCCAACGCACAACTAACAGACGACGTCAACCTCCGAAGAACTTCAGGATCTGCAAAGGCTTTACCATCAGCCGTGGATAATTTGCCTATTCCTATTATATCATTTCACACAAAAATGGATATACCCAAAAGGAGAAACAAAGCAAAGTTCATGTTACTTAAATCTATATATGTTAAAAAATAAAAATCTCCAAATGGTACAGGGGCCATATATATTATCTCACTAAAATGTGGGGAAAAACTCCTCAAATTTTCTAAACATCTTAATCTTCCCATGTGGCTTATAACTATGTGATCCTATCACTCCCTCAATGTCTGATATGGGTCATTAGCCTATGCTGGGGTAACCAGAAGTTCTCAGAAGTCTTGTCATGGCTTTGGAAAAGAAACCTATGTTCAAAGATTGCTAAATTAGAAAGGTATGAGTCAAGCACTATTTAGCTACTTTTATCACCACATACAGAAAAAAACCATCCAAAATAAAGTCAACAAAGAGGAGAGTAGAAAAACAGAAAGGAGAAACCATCCTGAAAAAGTTATTTTTGATGCACTGACGACAGTAGCACCAGTACCATCCCTTATTTTTGGTAAATGTTCACTTTTGCTCAAGTATATTTAGCTGGCCTATCACTTGTTAAAAAAAAAAAAAAAAAGTGACCCAATAATAAATACATTTTAGACTATAAGCTATATATGAGTATTTCTTATTTCAAATTATATCTACTTACTACATATACTTACTAAATATAAGTATATAAAATTACCATTCTAAAAGTCATTCAGAAAAGCAAAAAAAAAAAAAAGAAATTCAAAAGTAGAAATGGTCAGTGACCATTTAAATGAAACATCATGTATTTCTTTTCTAGATATTCCTGTAAAGCAAGCTTATCCCTAACCACTATAATTCAGTGGTTCTTAATCCAGGAACTGAATCACCTGTGGTACTTTTCAAAAATATAGGTTTTAAGCTCTCTAACATCTGCAGATCTATTTCAGTAGTAGAGGGCTGGGGATGTGGCTCAAGCGGTAATGCGCTCGCCTGGCATGCATGGGGCGCTGGGTTCGATCCTCAGCACCACATAAAAATAAAATAAAGATGTTGTGTCCACCGAAAACTGAAAAATAAATATTAAAAAATTCTCTCTCTTAGGCTGGGGATGTGGCTCAAGCGGTAGCGCGCTCGCCTGGCATGCGTGCGGCCTGGGTTCGATCCTCAGCACTACATACAAATAAAGATGTTGTGTCTGCCAAAAAAAAAAAAAAAAGTAAATATATTTTTTTAAAAAAGTAAGTAATATGATGGATATTATTGAACCCTGCTACTCAAATATGTGGTCCATTGAATAGAAGCATTGCCATCACTTGAGAGCTTGTCAAAAATTCAGAATCTCAGAACCCCAAGCTTCACTGATCTAAAACCTGTATTTTTAAAAAGATCCTCAAGTGACTCACATGCAAATCGAAGCTTAACACAGGTTTTAGAACAATGGCAGAAACAAAAAGTTCATTTGGTAATAAAAATATCTACACAAATATATTTTGTAACAGTAAAGGGGGCACAATAATTGTAAGTTTGGGTTTAAAGTTTATAGAAGAAAACTTTATTTTCTTTCTTAAAAAATCTAAGATATCAAGTATTATATCTTGTAAGATCAAAGGTAATCTGGCAAGAAGCCTCTATGATTTAGCTATAACAAGATGTTCACAGAAGTCAAATTTCATACCCGCTAATCAAGATGTGCAAAAGATAAAAACAGTCTTATGCTGGGAAGACTGATATTTTACCATATAATTTGCTGAATCTGCTACAGTTATATTTATCCAGATATCATCTTTATTTGTTAAAAGAATATTATGGCACCACTAAGTTCAAGGTCACAGATTTCCATGTGAGAGAATTAGTTTGAATTTTGCAGCCAACCCAGATCAACTATATAACAAATATTTGTCAGTGATAGCAAAAGGAACTAGGCAAGATGATAGATAAATATTTATCAAAAGACTTTATAATAAATCTTTATGAACATCATGCATTCATAAACAGATTATTCTAGTACTAAATAGGAAATAACTAAAGATATAGATGATAATAACCTTTTGAATAAGTAGTCATCAAAAATTAATCATACTAGTTATTCTGCATTATAATGATCCTTTTTTTCTAGTTATATTAATCAGCACCAATCAAAAAACAGAGGAAGAACAAGATGACCACATTTATTCTTTCTAACTTCTGACATTTAAACAAGTGAACAAAAGAATCACAAAACTTCAGAAGGCACATTAAAATATCTAGATTTCTAATTTTAACATAAGGGAGTAAAAAATAATTGTTTGCCCCTCTTAAAATAATTTTTAAAAGAGAGTGGAATGCAACAGAAACTCGATCCTTGAAAAAACTAGGGAATAGTTTTAAATCTAAAAAACATTTATTTATGAAGGCAAATTAGGAGACGTAACTGATTTAACAACAGAATAAGAAAAACTTAACAAGAGACAAACAAGGTGATCACCCTAATAAGACTCAGGAATTAAAGGTACCAGACACAGGGGTAAGGTTTTGTTTGTAAAACATTAAAAGTGGTTTAACAATTGTGCTGAGTAAATGAACACAAGTGTCCATCTCCAAACTGAACCACTAAGGTCTAGGACTAGGTCTAGAACCAGAAAGGTCTAGGACTAGAGGAAAAGGAAATAAAGTACTAAATGGAAAATGAAGAATAAGCGAACATCTATATGATGAGCAGTGAAATTCTCAGTCCTCTTACACTTTCTCAGTACCCATAATCCTAAAAATTATCACGTATGTTTTTCGAAAAACTGGACACAAAGAAAAGATCTAAAGATACCAATATTTGGTGCGCTCACAAATAAATGAAAGATCTCTGTGTAATCAGTGCTAAGTATTCATTCTCAAATGTTCCTTACATTACCTACCCCTGGAATACATAGCTTACACAATTCTTGTGATACTGAATTTGATACATTTTATTCCCATGATTAAATTATGTTATAGGGCACAGTTGATCTGAAGACAGATTGCCCTGGTGGGCCAAACCAATCATACAAGCTCATAAAAGGCAGAGATTTCTTTGGCTGGTTAGAAATATAGAAGTCAAAAATTTGGGGAATAAAAAAATTCTGCATGCTACTCTTTGCATAAAGATCATCATGTATCAAGGAATGTGGGCATGCTCAAGGGTAGTGAGAAGAGTCCCAGCTAATATAGACCATAAGAGTGGAATCTGAGTTCTACACCTGGAAAGAAGTGAATTCTGCTACTGATAACAATAAAATGGGAAGTGAACTTTCTCCCAAAGCAACAGATAACAACTCGCACGGGCAATTTCAGCCCAGTGAGACCTTAAACAAGAGAAACATGGCAGAAACTAAGAGATAATAAATAAATGCCATGTCACACAGCCATGTTTTAAATGAATTGTTATACTACAAAAGGAAACCAATACATGCATTATAGTAAAGCATGTGAATTGGGAAAACATTTGTAAAGTTTCTAATTTATCTTTTTATGTCATTGCTATTGACTAAAAATAGAATAAAGTGATCACCAGACATTTGAGAGAAATTCTGAATGTAAAAACAACCAAGAGTATTCCAAAGAAGATCAAAATTTTAAAATGACATAAATTCTCAAGCTTTGAAAAAGGAATAGGGAAAATTGGTACAGATTTGGAAAAATCATAAATAAATGTGCCATCAAACTTTTCAAAAAGCAACACCAGAAAGAAGACAATAAGGGTGTAGAAGCTTCTAAAGTCTGAAGGAAAATTATTTTTATACTGGAATTCTGTATATAATCAAACTATTAAGTATGAGATTAGTAAGAAAGACATTTTCAGACAGGTCTCAAATATTTTTACCTCCCACGCACCCTTTCTCAAATAAAGCTTTAGATACTTAAACCTTATTTAATATCAACATTACAGAAAGAGGAAAACAAGATAGTACCTGTGTGATACATAGGAAATATACAGCACCATGAAAGATTATTCGTGCCAAAAACAAAATAAACTGGAATTAATCAAATATCTGGATCTGAATTCTGATTTATGGTAACTTTAACTTAGAGGAATGACAAAATCCATATAGTGGTCCAAATAACTGCCACTTCAACAACAGAAAAAAAAAGGACAAATATAATTGAATACACTTAGAAAAAATAATACTTTAAAATAGGATAACCTTATTTGGATCCCAATTCAAACAAATCAATTGTAAAAACAAGCAAAAATGGATAAACATGAAACCATACTGCCCATATAGCTGTAGTTACTGAAAATGGATGACAATGGAGATACAGAGAGCTTATTATGTTATTCTAAGCTTTTGTTTGAAAATTTTTATTACTAGGAAGGAAAAGAAGAAAGGAGACGAGAAGTGAAAAACAAGATAAATGAGGAAGAAAGGGGGAAAAAGGAGGCTAGTTTGTTAGCGACTATAATGAAAAAATGAGAATATAAAAACAAGAATAGTGAAGCAACTACTAGCGTGCCATAAAGACGCACTCTATCTCCAAAAGTCAGCTATCAATTGTAATCTATTTTCATCTTTGAACTTGGTTCTGCCTCTAGGGTCAACAGAAAACAAACATCCCTATTCTATTAATTAGTCTTTTAAGCATTTAAAGTGTAGTTTATTCAACCTAAGGCTTTTTTTTCCTGCAGAAAAAGTTATCTCCTATTACTCATGACTATTTTCAAATAATTTCATAATTCTAATTTCTATAGTATAATTTGCACTTCTAAAGCAACAGCAAATTTCTAGCAAAAGCTAAATTATGTCTCAACCATTCTTTAAAAACAGTTTTCTATACTCAAAAAGAGCACCTTACATATGCCTTACTATGTATGGATTGCCTGTGTTTGGTGGAAATCCTTTTAATAATCCATTCTACAATTTATTTAATCATGAGTCCTTCCAACATTTAGATGCTCTGTTATAAGACATATTGAAAGAATTACTGAACACTAATAAGTCATTTTTATGCTATAATAA
The DNA here is from genome assembly GCF_964194105.1 of Spermophilus citellus. Taxonomy (NCBI): domain Eukaryota; kingdom Metazoa; phylum Chordata; class Mammalia; order Rodentia; family Sciuridae; genus Spermophilus; species Spermophilus citellus. The sequence continues at coordinate 57,728,329 of NC_138189.1, forward strand.
AATAGCAGCATGCACTTGATATACAATATATAGAGCATCAGAGATCTCAAGCCATGAAAAATTAATGTTCAGAGTATATTTATGCCTATTTTTAAAAACTTAAAAAGATATATAGGATTTTTAAAACTGATTATAGAGATTCAGAGTTATTATCACCTTACATTTAGGGCATATTTTACATATATGGTACTAAATCTTTGATTATGTACATAATCTCTAATTAAAACATCATTCTTACAGGGACACTACAATACACTCTACAAAAGTATGATGATTTACTATGCAAGGTTATAAGAGACAGCCTATACCAATGCCTAGGAGAAATTATATACAGTCACTTATTAGTTATTTATGGAAGATATGTTCTAAGAAGTTGCTGTTAACCTGAATTACTAAATTCTAAACCATTACTCCTAGGGCAAATACAAGATTAGGTTATCTCAAATATCTGGTTACAGCATTTTCAGTAACACATAACCTTGTTCACATGTGTTTCTGTTTACATTTTATCTGACACATGTGTTTCTGTTTACATCTTATCTGACATGTATTGTTGAACACTGAACTCACAATCAACAACACTATAACTCATGCCTGAACAAAGCTTACCTAACAAACACATTTTTTCCATAACACTTTCTTATACTAGGGAACATCTTCTTATGCTAAGGAACACTAGATAGCACTCAGCATTATGCTTGGGGATCATTTTAAGCAGTGAAATCACTAGTAAACACACATGTAAAAACACACACACACACACACACACACAAATGCGTCAGATTCAGTGGTGCATATTTGTATGTAATTCCAGTGACTTAGAAGGCTAAAGCACAGGAAATGCAAATCTGAGGTCAGCTTGGGCAACTTAACAAGAACTAGATTCTGTCTCATAATAAAAAGATAAAAAGGGCTGGAATGTAGCTCATTGGTAAAGCACTCCAAGGTTGAATCCCCAGTACTTAAAAAGGGGGAGCAAAAATGTGGGAGGAAAAAAGGCACTACACAAACTGCTGAAGAACAAGAGTTAAAAGCAGGAAGCATCATCTTGCTTGACCTTAGCTGGGAACATGCAGATATGGTAACTCAAAAATTCTGCTGTTCTGTGCTTATCCATGAAAGTCTGAATACTGATTTGGGGATTACAAGTACATTTTGGCATGCAGGTAGGCAAATTCACAAACATTTCACTCGAGTAATGAAAATTAAAATCTATTTTAAAATATGTTCCATGTAATTGTCTAGAGAGTAATGATTAACCTTTATGAACTGTTATCATACTAAACACACAAGACCACACATTTATAATAACAAGAGTTTTTATTAGGTTTATGTGCAACTTTGGATAATAAGGTAGATTTCTTTTCCTTTTTTTTTTTTTTTTTTTTTTTTTGTTGGTGGTGGTGGTGCTGGGGATTGAACCCAGGGCCTTGTGCATGCAAGGCAAGCACTCTACCAACTAAGCTATATCCCCAGCCCAGGTAGACTTCTTATTATGTAGAGTTAACAGACATACCTGCAGCTTCTAACAGAGCTTCCAGTCTAGCCTGTGTTTCTGGATCTACTGTCCTGAGGTCTGCACCATCAGCAGTACCTGACAAGAGCAACTTGGAAGCCGTTTCCAGCATTGGATTTTCCAAATCATCCTGATCCAAAATGAAAGACTCCACCTAGAAAACAAACACAAAAAAGAAAAAAAGAAAAAAGAGGAAGAAAGGAAGAATGGAAGGAAAAGTAGAAAGAGAAAAAAAGGAAGAAGGGAAGGACAGAGAAATATGTTAACATAATTACCAATGATAAATATAATGATAACCCTAAATAAATTTTAAAAAGATACCTAAGCTCCTTGCTTAATAGAAGATTATATTTGTGTAAGAAATTATTATTTAAGAACAGTCTCATTTTGTTTACTGAAATTGTATGTGTTCTTTTCAATTTTAATGTGGTTATGAGATATATATGAGTTTACAAAGTTAGTTATTAAGCTATAAAACTTTGACTTTAGGAGAAGACATAAATCAGCAGTTCCTCCCTCCTTCAGACCTTAAATCAGTCTTTAAATGCATTACTTTCAGGATGCTTTTATACATTTATGAACTACTATGCTTGCAAGAACTTCATCTAAGGCTTATATTTAATAATATTATTAAATATTGAGGTTAAACTATAATATAAAAAATCGTATAACCATTAACTTCATCAGAAAAATCTTTTAAGTACTGGAAATCTATCAATTATCTAGGCAAATAAATATGAATTCTAAAATTCTTATTTGTGCTTGGAAACTTTATTACTGGCAATAAATATTGTCTTAATTAAAGTAAAAGGCTCACTTCTATCATTTTTAGAATGTCTGCCAAACACTGAGTTTGTCAGTTGTACTTTTCAGTACAAATGCTATTTCATGAAAAAATATGGCTCATTCACCTTACATCCTGAAAAAAAAAAACACCACTGCCTTTCCTCCAAACATCCTATTTTTTAATGTAGCAGAAGTGCTTTATGTATACTTCCAATTTTGTCACACCCAGTCCTATTAGAAGAACATGCATTAAAAAGTGGAGCTTTTATAAAATTAATAAATTTTACTGCTTTCATTTTTAAGGTAAAATTGGCTTTTAATTTTTCTTTAACTACAAGTACATGGCAACCAAAAATACAATGAAACTAGAATAGTTTGATGCCGTGACCTTAAGAAATCAGAATGTTTACTTGCAAAGATGCTCTTGTACCACTAGTGCAATGTCAACATAGTAAAAATGACAATTTCTTAGTATTATGATGAAAATAATTTTGAATACCTTAAACACCCTGAAACGAACTTTGGGACCCTGAGAAGCCCACAGACCTATACTGAGAACCACTAACCTTAAAAAAAAAAAAAAAAAAAAGAAAAGAAAAGAAAAGAAAAATCAGATTCAATTAAAAGAAATTTAAAGAATTATAAACTCCTAAGGAATAGGGAAAATTTTCATTCTGAAAATCTCTATTGTAGTGCTACTTATAAAGAGATATTAAAGTATATTTCTTGGGCTGGGATTGTGGCTCAGGGGTAGAGTGCTCGCCTAGCATGCATGGGGTACTGGGTTTGATTCTGAGCACCACATACAAATAAATAAATAAAATTTAAAAAATACATATATTTCTTTCTGTTTATTAATAACAATGTTGATAATAATTATTATACAAAATATCACTAATATGATCCAAAGAAACTAACTTCACAAATCTAAAGTAATTTTAACACTATTAATAATTAAAATAGACATATAAAAGCAATTAACAACCTACAGCATAATCATGCTCATACCTAGTATGCACAAGTCAGGAGTAAGAAAAATACCTTAAAGAATAAATATGTTAACAAGCATATAAGAATACTAAAATGTTCCATTTTTAAATGAGGTGACAAATGGTCACCTATCAAGTAACCATGCATAGTGTAATTTTTAATCAACACAATTACTATTAAATTAGATTTCTACTATTTCAAAAGCAAACAAATACAGAATTGCCTGAAATAGTGTAAATATTTGAAAATTTCCATAAAAATTTAAAGTATACATTAACTTTAACCAATCAAAAACCACTGTTAAGGTGTTAAAGTAAAAAAAAAACCACAACAATTTTTTTATAGGTTCGGTTATTTTCAAGCGCAGAGGCAAAGGCATGGTAAAGCAAAAATCATCTTGGGTAATTAATTAAACTGTTATAGTCTGGGAAAATTGGAAACTAATATGTTATACTTTGGGAACTGGACTTTGGGCATGGTTTGGTCACAGCAAGGTATGATTCAAAACTACATAGTGGTAAAAATGCCTTCCTATCTTAAAAAATGGTTCAAAAGATGAGTCTGGATCTAAAGAAAAAGCTACTGCCCAATGAAATTTTATCTATTAAAATATCCATAATCATTTCAACTCAATGAGAAGACAAAAGAAAGGAATCAGGCACAGTGAAGACACCTCTAATTCCAGGGACCTGGGACACTGATGCAAGAGGATCACTAAGTCTGAGGCCAACCTGGACAACTTAGTATGATCCTGTCTCAAAATAATAGCAAGGGCTGGGCATGTAGCTCAGTGGCAGAATATTCTTGAGTGTTCAACCCTCACTTGGGTGAGGAGGGTGGAGAGTGGGTGGAGGGAACAAAGGAAATATAGAAACATTAATACAGGTAAGGATGAATAGATAAAAAATGTTTTAAATTATTTTAGAAAAAAAATCTGTTGTGTACTTGTATTGAAATATCACACTGGACCTCATAAATATGTACTTTGTGTCAATTTAAATTTTTTTTAATTACATTTTTTAAACTTACAATAAACACTATAAAAATTTGTAAATTGACTTTAATTTTTTTTTGTCCCAGATTGAACCTGGGGTGCTTAACCACTGATAGATCCCTAATCCTCACCTTTTTAAAAAATATTTTTGAGATAGGGTTTCACTAAATTACTTAGGACCTCACTAAGTTGTTAAGGCTGGCTTTAAATTTGTGATCCTCCTGTCTCAACCTCCTGAGTAACTGGGATGGCACATGTGCTCTATCATACCCTGCATAAGTTGATTTTTAAATCCATTACTTTTACAATATAAAAAAATTTGAGTGGCTGGGATTGTGGCTCAGTGGTAGGACAGCTTGCCTAGCTTGTGTGAGGCACTGGGTTCAATTCTCAGTACCACATATAATAAAGGTCCATCAACAACTAAAAAAATATTTTTTAAAATGATAATTTAAAAACAGTAAATTTAAATGACTATGAAATACTACATAGAGAACTTTAAAGTAGCCAGTGGAACAAAATGCTACCTTTATTTCTTTATTAAACACATATTTATTTAAAACCATTTTTTTTATGATTTGGATCTGGAATTGCCCCCAGAGGCTCAAGGATGAAGGTTTGGTTCCAAGGCAGCAATGTTCAGAGGTGAGATTCGTGGGAAGAGATTGGATCATAAGGACTCTCCTCATCAATGGATTAATCCACAGGTAGATTCATAGCTGATGACATTATTGAGAGGTGGTGGATACTGTAGGAGGTAGGGTCTAGTTGGAAGAAGTAGGTCACTATGGGATGTGCCCTGAAGGGGTATTTCTTATCCAAGGACCCTTTCCCCTCACTCAGTCTACTGCCCAGCTGCCATTGAAGTGAGCAGCTTTTGCTCAGTCATATCCCTCTGCTCACCAACAGATCCAAAACAATAAAGCCAGTCAATCATGGTCTGAAATCATAAGCCAGAATAAATCCTTCCTTTTCTCGTAAGTTGTTTTTCTTATGTATTTTGTCATAGCAATAAAAAGTTGATTAACACATTCTATGGGCAAAAGATAACGATTTACTACTAGGGGATACAAATGTTTGTAAAAACCAACCCTACTATCTAAGAAACTTATATATCTTTTAATGAAATTACATACAAATAAAAAAATACAAGATAAAAAAATAAATAAGTAATGAGATAAAAAAGAGCCATACAAATTCAGAGAAAAAGTCTAAGAGTACTTCCTCCTTTAACATCAATTTTTGTTTTTCCAATTGAAGGGCAGGGGAGTGTAGCTCACGAAAGACTCCAGGGTTGATACCTGGTGCCATACAATAATATTCAATACTCTTTCCAACTGGGAGGATCTTATGCTACATTATAGAGTAAGTGCAAAAAGAATGAAATGAAGGTACAATCTCATAAACATAAAAACTACACTTATTTTTCTCTTATTTAAATGTAAGACAGATTATGAGCATACATACACCTCTCTACTACATCCTCAGCTGAGGTAGTTCAGACTAAAAACTGATGCTTTTTCCCAAGGAAAACTCACTCATCTTTACTATATGATTCTTTTTTCTTTTTTTTAAGAGAGAGGAGAGAGAGAGAGAGAGGAGAGAGAGAGAGAGAGAGAGAGAATTTTTAATATTTATTTTTTAGTTCTCGGCGGACACAGTATCTTTGTTGGTATGTGGTGCTGAGGATCGAACCCGGGCCGCACGCATGCCAGGCGAGCGCGCTACCGCTTGAGCCACATCCCCAGCCCACTATATGATTCTTATAAAAAAATTTTATGATTCATAATCAAGTTCTGGAAAATAAATATTAAAAATGGTCTGAATTAAGAAATTTAAATAAATATTTTAAATACTTTATTACATACGGTTCTTGGGATTGAACCCGGGGCCTTGCATATGTTATGCAAGGGCTCTACCACTCAGTTACAACCTTATATTTTCTTTAGATGAAATGTATAAATAACTCTCAGGAAGACAGGAAAGAGAAAAGGAATGTCTTTTTTAAAGTTTCGATAAGAGGGGAAAAATGCTATTAAGGTTATGAATACATAAAGTATGACAACTAAAGTTAAAACTAAAGTATTCTGGTTGTGTTGTTTTAACCAGTTGGATATTTCATGAAATGATGCATGTATCAAATTTATGTATGAAGAACCATCTGGAAGAGCCAGAGAAAAGGGGGGTAAAAAACCAAAAATCAAACAAAGAAGAAGGACTTCAAGTTCAAGGCCAGCCTAGGCAACCTGGGGAGACCCTGTCTCAAAACAAAAAAAAAAACTAAGGACTTAACTCAGTGGCAAAGCACTGGCCTAGTATGCACAAGGCCCTAGGTTAATCCTGAGTACCTCAAAAAAAAAAAAAAAAAAAAAAGGGGGGGGTGGGGGAAGAGAGAGAAAACAAAGCAAGACAATGCCAAGAGCCAGAGAAATGGCAGGTTTCTAAATATCTAACACAAAGGGACCAATTATCCAATTAACTAGTTCAAGAGAACACCAGAAATTTCAAGGCTGGAGTAATAAAAAAGGTCTACTTTTGTACTGTTTTAGAAAAATGGAGTTCGAATTTTTCATTTAGGAAATCAGGCTGTTACCACCTAAGTCTACTATTTAAGTACTAAAAGTGGAATAGTCAAACATTATATGCCCCTGATTTCTGCAACATATAAAAACAAGCAGTACCTCCAATGAAGAATTCTTGCCCCTCCAAATAAACAATAACCTAATAAAGCCTTTAGAAATAACTTCCAGTTTAAAAACAAAATAAGGCATTGAGAACAAGATGAATTAGTTTTTCAAAATAGGCATTACTGATATTTTGGGTCAGATAATTATTTGTTGGGGGGCTGTCCTCTTCACTTTATGTATTTAACAGCATTCTGTGGTCCCTACTCATCAGAAACCAGTAGCAACACTACCTCATCTTGTCAATCAAAAATATTTCCAAATATTGCCAAATATCCCCTTGGAAGAGAGAAGAACCCCCTCCCCCATAAAATCCTAGGAGGAACAAGGAGGTTGAGAACCACTGAGTTAATAAACAGAAACAGACATCTAAAATGTGGAATATTTTACAATATTACCAACCACTTTAAGTAAACAGAATGGGAACAAAAAATAAAAAATAAATAAATAAAAGAACTGCTCTAAATAAAAGAGACTTGAAAAATATAACCAGCAAAATAATATAGACATTTAAATCCTGATTCAAACAAGCCAACTATAAAAAAATTGCATTTTTGAGACACGAAGAAATCTACGTAAGTACTGGCTATTAAGGAATACAAAGATATTACTTTGATTATATAAAAAATGTCCTTTATCTTTTAGACATGCACACTGTAGAATGTAAAAATAATGTTAAGACTCTGTCATAAAATGCTTGAGGAAAACAAAGCTGTTTGGAAAATTCTTACTAACACTGAACCTGAGAGATACACATATATAGAAAGAGGCTTTTTTGTATAAGTCTCTGCAATTTTGTGCACGTTAAATGCTTTTGGTTTTGAAAGATTAAAGGTGAGGCTTCATTGCAGAGGTTGCTTTTGTTTAAAGAAAAAAACTATAGCATTAAAAGAAAAACTTTGCCCACCTTCTCCCCAAGTAAACCCAGTTTAATACTCAAAACACAAAGACATGGAAATTTGGAGATGCTAGACTATCTGACTAACTGTGAATATTAGCATTACATTTAAAAGGAACTCTTCTTCAAAATAGATACATTATTTCTGACATACTACAGAAGAATAATCCAGGATAAGGAGACAGTATATTTAGATTAATCAAACATCATGCATAGAAACTCCACTCAAAAAATATCTACCACCAATTACATATTACGGGTAAAAGAGTACCCTAACTACTGTTAAAAAGAAATACAAAAACGGATTTTAATATCAATGTCTTCTACAGAAAGACAACATTAAGTGCAAACAACTCAAACAAGTTTGAAAACAGTGCTAAATAGATAATAACACATTGTGCACAGGAAGAAGAAAAAATTCTGAAAGAGTAGTAAAAGAATGATGCTTAAGGAAGATGGAGACTTTAAATTATGAGGCTAAGCTCAGCTTACAAACATTTGAGCAGTAAGGCAAACAATTTTAGTGTTTTAGAAAGATAACTAGAGGGACTAGGGTTGTGGCTCAGTGGTAGCATGCTCGACTAGCATGCATGAGGCACTGGGTTCAATCCTCAGCATCAAATAAAAACAAAATAATGTGTCCACATAAACTAAAGATACATAAATAAATAAATATTTTTTAAAAAGAAAGATAACTAGAGACCTTGTAAAAGGTGTTTTTGGACAAATCACCTTTCATATAAATGTGATATCAGAGACAAAGAAAGCAATAAGGAACTTTAACACATTAAATGTAAGATTACATGATGTGAGAATAAGGAAAAATATCTCTAAGGATAAACAAACATACTTCTATCCTGTGTACTTATTTATCACTGAATTTCAAGATAGTGATTTGAATTTTAAACTGATAATGTATCTTCCAAGAAAGGTAATCTAAATCTTTATTAAACTACAAATGTTTTTTTAGAACAACAAATAATTCCACACTTGCTCCAGGAAATAAAAATATTTTCAATCCAAAGTTCACCACTTAAAATTTTTAAATATCTTAATAAATCCAATCAATATAGAAAACCTCTCTAAAAGAATGTTTATGATAAAGTTTTTTTAAATTTTTTTCCTGGAATTTTACTTTTACTGAATGTATTTGATTTTTTTATGACCCATTTGGTCATTCCAATGATATAAATGGGTTTATAAATACACATCTATAATACTATTTTTACTTACCACAATAAACAAACAAACAAACACAAAACCCTCTTAAAACAACTTAGAACTGTCATGAACTGAATTACTTAAGATGTCACTTACTCAGTGCTATTAAAATCATAGGCTAAGTGAACGTAATGCTAGCTAAATACACTTTCCAAATCTTGGTATCATTTATTATCATGAACATATCTTTTGCATATAAAAAGATACTAAAGAGCTGTACATAAAGGAGCTGCACATAAAAGCTAAGAAATTATAACTTGAATCTATGACAATAGTAATTGAATGTATTCTTTTTTTGTGTGTGGTGATGGTGGTGATTAAGCTTACACACCCAACTCCCTGAAGAAATTCTTAATAGTTTACAATGTCTCTAAAGCCCAGAAAAAATATTATTTGCTTTTCAAAGTTCTTTTTTTTTTTAAATTTTGTTCTAATGGTTATGACAGTAGAATGCACCTTATTCTTTGAATACAGATAATCACAGATACATAGATATTCCACAGATAAGTGCTGGGATGGAATTATATATAAATGAAATAGTATAACTTATAAACTCATCATTAATTTATTCTTCTGCACATAGCCCCATATCCTAATAAAAATTCCTTTGGTTTGTGTTTCATATAGTCACAAACAAGAGTTAAACTTCAGTAAAATACTATACTTATTCATAAAGACTAAACTGTTCCAAAACTAACATAACTGAGATAGAATTTTTTTACTCTATACAGACAAAATTTGCAGCAAAGTCACTGAGAACTAATATATGTATAACATGAAAACTAAAAAGATAAAATAAAGTAAAATAGTTTTTCTTGTAAAAAGAATGTCAATGAATACTATGATTATGATAAAATTTTGAGATTAAAACTAAAGTGAACCTGATTAAATAAGTCAGCTTTCAAAAGTATATTTATAAAACGTGATTAATTCCTTCCTACATTTTTCATATTCATCTATCCATATAACAAACATCAGTTAAGCACATACTATCATCTAGAAATACGCAAAGAATCAGTGATACAATTAACATGGCTTTATTTGACACAAAACATGAACTCCGTTTTATGCTTCAAAGTGCTTATTTGCTTGGCACTCAACATAAAATTATTAATATAATCCAATATAAAATTTAATGATTATAAATTTTATCAAGTAGGCAAATTACAAATGTTTAAAGTAAGACAAAATTCGTAAATTCTCAAATCTGGATTTTAAAAGTGGATTCTTCTGTAAAAGAATTAAAGTTGAAGAGTATTTTAAAAAATTTCCACCAAACTCTTTATGAACAGTAAGATTCAGTAGAAGGATAAAATTTAGTTACAAATTTAGCTTGTTTCTGGTATTATCATTTTTTCATCAATTATCATAAAAACAGCTCCTGAATATAATGATCCCTATGAGATAGCTTTAAAAAGCCTACAGACACATATACCATAAAATCTACAGGCATAAACCTGCTGAAATTTCAGAATTCAAAAAATACAAAATGATTTTGGAGTGATGAAGGGGGAGGCTGTTAAGATGATTAAAAATCAGATTCATATTAGATTTCCTAAATCCAAGAAAGAAACACGCTTGGATTCATAAAACTAAGCATTTAGAAAAGAAACCAGTAAATACAATATATCTTCAACCTCTCAGATTAATTATCAACAAATAATTCCTTAATGCTAAAAAAGTGAAAGTATATTAAGACATAAACATATTAGTAAAATTATTTTTATAAACATAAAAGCCATAACCGATAATGAAATATGCCAAAACCTACATTCCAAAGGAAGGGAGCAATTAGTTACAAATGCTAGTTAGCTTAATTTAAGATCTACCACAGGATAAGACTAATTCCCAAATGGGGAAGAAAAAAGAAAACTCAATAAATTTAGCTACAGACAGGAAAGGGAATGGGGAGTCAAAGCAATAATAAAATACAATGTTTTCATTATAACCTTAAATGTTAGGAGAGGACCCAAAACAAAAAGGACAAGTTAATATACAATTAAGTGAAGAAAATTCTTCTATTTTTTTTTAATGACTCGCAGATTAGGCTTAAAAGAAACAATAAGAAAAAATCCAACCATATTCTACTTTGAGGGAGCTATTTTTCAATCATCATGATTGAAAATGGAATTAAAAAGCAATTTCAGTCAAGGGTGACATTATTCAATTAATACCAGCTGAAAAAAGAATTCAAAATAAAAAGCATTAAATGATAGAGATATTTTATAATAACCGTTAAAATACACTCAGAGTATATAATAGCCAACATTAATGCACCAAACAATATAATAAAGAAACAAAGTAAAAATGCTAGAAATATAAGAAACTAGAAAAATCCATATAACTTAGTGAGAAACTCTGCACATACTATTAGGAAATGAAGAGTAAGCATATGATGCAAGAATAAAGAGGATGAAGAAATAGAATTTTCTATAGTTCTGGAAAACAGAACAGAGTATACAGTTCTTAAAAATCAAACAAACAAAAAATCTGATCAACTTTAAGCAAAAAGGAAAATCTCAATTATTTTCAAAAATTTATACAATGTCACATTCTTGGTACATAAAGCTAAAAGAAACTAAAAATTAAAAAGTACCAGGGTGTCATGCTATTTGAAAATTTAAAAAGGAAATACAAAAAGTCTACTAACTCTCAGAAATCAAAAGAAATAAAAATTATTATTATTTCCTATTGGATTTGGCCATTTCTGTTTTTACAGAAAAAAATTAGCACTTTAAATGTATTCATTAGAACCAAAGCAGAATTAAAATAAGTAAGATTTAAAATCAAAATACAAATGAAAATGTATCCATGTAATTAACAATGCTAAAAACAGAGGCAAAGAAATTGAGAGGAGTCATAGAGGTTTCATTATTGAAACCTCAAATCTGTTCCTGGGTAAGACTAGCAAAAACAAACAAATCTTTGGCAAGTATGATCAAAGAAAATGAAAGAAAGTGAAAATATAAAAAGAGCTATTATATTTAGAAAATAGCACCATCAAGTCTAAACTAAATGAATGGTTTTGTAGAAAAAGGTATTATTGAAATTAAACCCTGAAGAATATGTATGCTGAAGAAATCTTAAGGGTAGTCAATGACTGACCTTCAAAATGGTACTGATCCCAAGTGGATCTGGAGGTAATTTCTACCAAATTTAAGAAACATTAGAATATTTAAGAAACTGATTATTATTTTATTTACAATACCCAGAAGAGAGATGGGAAAACTCTTTAGCTCACTATAAATAATCTCAACAAACCTAAAATGGAATGGCAAAAAACAAATAAATAAAACAAAAAACTTAAACAAATAATACTTATTAGCAAATTAAATGTAGAAGTAATATAACTACTACAAAAAAGAAACAATAAAAGGGGACACAAAGAAGGAGAATTAATTATACAAAAAGAAATAGTAATTTCCCTTGCTTAGATTTTCCTAACACTTCTTTCTTCAGGTCTTAGCTTCTATTTTTTCAAATGATATCATCAAAGGAGGCTCTCTTTACCATACCACCCATTCTGTTTATGTCCTCGAGAACACTAACAGAGCCTGAAATTACCTTGTTATTGGGTACTTCTTTATTTATCTCTGTTCACATAAAAAAGAGGAGACTTTCAGACTTTTCTGAATAATGACGTTATGGTAATAACTGCACATCACTTGTATGTGGCACAGTTCTGGGCACATTACAATAAATTAATACATCTTCACTGGATATTTTTAAAATAAAACATATTATGACCAGCATTAGTAAGTGTAATGTCTACTACATTAAAATATCAGTTCAAAAAGAACATAGATCATCTCAACAAAAGTACTTGATTAAATATAATAGCCATTACTATAAAAAATACTTGTTAAACTAAAAGTAATCTACCAAAAATATAAAGCACATACACACACATACACAGACACACACACACGTACATATAAGCAAAAAAATATATACATGGATACACATGTATATGTGCAGACTACATATACATATCCACAAACATACATAAAACTTTAAAAGTTTAAAAATTAGTAATATTAACTTAAATCAGGAACAAGATGATCAAATCAGAAATAGGAGTGAACAGTTCTAAAACACCTAACCAATGCAATAAAACCAGAACAAATGAAAAACCCTAAAAGTACAAATATTGAAAAAGAAAATAATGAATTTTCTGCAAAAGTAATCATCCTTCTAAAAACTTCAAAGTAATCAAATGAAAACTAAATAAGTTGTAAGATCTAGATTAAAAAAGAAAAACCAATAGCCTTCCTATGTATACCGGCAATAAAACCCATCAGAAAGTGTAAAACAGAAAAGATGTAACTCAAAATAGCAAAAACTAAAAAATCCTGGAATGTACCTAACAAGGAAAGTGTTAAGACCTACACACACACAAAAAAAAAAACTACAAAACTTTACTAAAGGACATAAAAGACCACCCTGAAGAAATGGAGAAGCATACCATGTTCCTGGATAGGAAGACTCAATAAAGATGTCAATTCTCCCCAAATAAATCTGTAAATTCAATGCACTTCTAATCAAAATCCCAAAGGGATTTTTAATGGAACTTGACATGTTGACTCTAAAGTTCATCTGGAAGAGAAAATACACAAAATTGCCAAAAAATTTTTTTGAAAAACAATGGGAGGGATGCCCTACCAGATGTCAAATATGGAATTGACAATAATCAAAATTGAATATTGAATCCAGAACACATATATTTGGGACATTTAACATGTGAAAAAGATGGTATCTCAAAACAGTGGGAAAAAAGATATATCACTGAATTATTTTGTAGAATAGCTATAAAGCTGAAAAAATAATTAGACTTCTACCACAGAGTACTTAAAAAATATATATGGATTAAAATCTACTTGAAACATACAAAAGCAATAGTAGAAAATGTTAAGAAACTAAATTGATAGGATAAGAAGGCTTTTCTTAGAAAAGACACAAAAGTCTAGAACCTAAGAAAACACAATTGACAGTGAAAAAATGAAAATCCAAAGATATCTTGAACACTTGATAGGCTAGGATAAATTATCACAAATTATATTGTACATATTGTTAAAAAAATTATAGAAGTTTAAAATTTCAGTAAGGATAAAAATGACAAAATATTGAAGAAATACAAAGATGCAAACTTTACTGGAATCAGGTTAAAAACAAACTAAAATAAAGTATCATTTTTCATCATTGACAAATAATACTTAAAGTTTTAGAGAAAGGTTGGTAAAAACTAAAAATCAACATTTAAAAATGCCTTGGTTTAATTTCCCTTTCTTTTATGTTTTTTGTTTGTTTGCTTGCTTTGGGAGGGTGGCTGCTGGGGCTTTAGACCAGGAGCACTTTAACACTGAGCCACAATTCCAGCCCCTTTTATTATTTATTTTGAGACCTTAAGTTGCTTAGGACCGAAATTGCAGAGGCTAGTCAAAGTTTCAATCCTTCCTCAGCCTCCTGAGTTACTAAGATTACAGGCATTTGTCACTATACCTGGCTGTGTGTTTTTTTGATTGGTTTGTGTTTGTTTTTATGTGGAAGTCTAGATAACTGATTTGAAAACTTCCTTCTTTTCTAATATAAACATCTGAGGACATAAATTTCATTCTACGCATAGCATTAGCAACATACAAAAAATTAGACCTATTTCATTCAATCCAAAATATTTTCTAATTTCCAGTGTGGCTGCCTCTTTGACCCATGTTTTACTTTTAAGTAATTTCCAAATATTTGGAGATTTCCCAGATTATCTTTCTGCTTTTTATTTCATTATGGTCAGAGAACAGAAAATCTTTTAACTAAAAGTCAATATGCCCTGGAAATTTTGTTTAGAATAAATAATTACTTTTACTGTGTGGATTTTAAATGAATTTCATGGAAAGAAATTAACAAAAAAGGCATATTGTGCTAAATTTTGTTATGTATACTGTGCTACAATAAAAAAAGCAAAAACAAGGAAAAATAATCATCCTTTGTGAGCAGAGTTTATCAAATCAGAGAAAGAGATTTAAAAGTTAATAGAAATAGTTACACTAGTATTTCTTTTAAATTCAATAGGAAAAGGGGGGGGGCATTCTAAGAATCCTAAAAATTTTAAAGGTAGAATGGCTCTTAAAGATCAAAAATATCTAGTCTCACACTTACCTCTTGAACATATGTTTGTAACTCTGAAGTGCTCCATTTTAATGTCTTATACTTCAATTCTATCATTTTGCTATATCTATTAAATCTGAACTTTGAACTACATTCTAGAACCTTAAACATTTTCCCTTTCACTCAAGTCTATCTGTTCTCTTCTGGGTGATTTCTTTCCTGTCCAGTTCACAGTTAACTGTGTCCATAATTCAAGAGTACTCTCTGGGTAGCTCCCTCAAAATACAACTTCATATGCTTCTATTCTTTGATTGATCAACTAATTTAAATACTGACATGTGCTCTGTATCACCTTGGACCCTTTTGTTTGTTAAATTATATGCCAGGGTAATTTCAACCATAAACAGAAGTTTTAACCATGATTACTTCATTGAAATAACTTGAAAAATTTATCTCTTCCCAGTTTCAGCTGAGCTTAAGTTCTGTATCACCTGAACTGCTAGTTATATTCTCCTGGATATATTATAGGTACTTCAATTAAGCATATCTTCAACTGGTATCTTTCTGTACCCTCTTCCTCATCACCAACAAAAAGAGACCTCTTATTCCTCCCATATAGTTTTCTCAGAGGAAAGAACAGAGTTTTGCCCGTATTATCTTCATTTCTTCAAAGACCCCACTGACCAGAGTTAATATTCCACAGGGGGCAGCAACAACAGGGGATTTCTAATAGGTTATCATTAGACAAATGAATTATAGAACTGTTTATTTATATATACACACAATTGCATGTACATGCATGCATACATACGTATATACATACATATATATAAACCTAAAAGTATTCCAATTCTGTTTGAAATATAAATCAGGTCTTATAATTATTATTAAGAGCTGTCCAATGGTTCCTATTTCACTTAGATAAAAAGCCAAAGTCTTAACAATGTCCCCAAATGGCAAGAATTATTATCTGTTTGGTCATTTATGTAACCTAAGCAACAAAAATAACAACTTTCAATTTTTGGATAAGATCCAACAAAAATGGATATTCTTGGCATATCAAACCATGGTGAACAAGAAGTAGCAGTGGAATACTAGTTTGTTACTAATATTCTAGTTGCTCATTTAAAATCAAACATGTATATATGTATCATATTTAATAAATTTCAGTATTTATCTAAACAGACCAGAGCTGTTATAACTAGTGTTTCTCTTATCAATTTTGCTTTATGTGAATCTAAAGGAAAAACCAATTAGAAGGTATATTTTATGTAATGCAATAAAAATAGACTAAAATTATGTTTGCTTGGATTTCCATTAAATTCTAAAATTTAAAAAAAACTGGGAAAAATAGTGAACTCCTTTTTAGGTAAGGCTTTTGAACATTTGTATTAGCATCAGTCTAGATGAAATTGAGAAAGAACTTCAAATTGAGAAAGTTTAAAATAAAATGTATATTGCATAGACATTAGTTCCTAAAAAGCTGAAAGTACAGAAAGAAACCAAATATCATAAACAACCAAATGTAAAGCAATGTTCCTCCCTTACTATCAAAAAAACTCATTAGAAAAGGGACAGTCACCTTATGTTTGCTTCTTTGTTTGGAAAACACACAGTAGCCCAAAACAATTCAAGTGTAACATACAGTTTATATTAACATCACTTGAAAGACTTTTTTAAGGGGCTGGGGTTATGGCTCAGCTGTACAGCGCTCGCCTCACATGCGCAAAGCCCTGGGTTCGATCCTCAGCACCACATAAAAATAAATTAAAAAAATAAAGGTATTACAAAAAAAAGACTTTTTTAAGGCAAAGAAATGTATCAAGACTAATATTCCTGAAGATATGGTCTCAATTCTAAGTGCTTAAACAAGCCTTTTAAAGATTACTTTAAAAACTAACCCCTAAATAATTTCATTGTGGAGATCAAAAATATTTAGCTATATAGGGGAAAAATGAAAAATAATTGTCTTAATACCACCTTCTCTAAGAGTAGGTATTTTTGACTTGATATACAAGCATTATACAGACTATGAAAGTGCTTCCTTGCAAAAAATCTTAAGTGCGTGGGAAGATGAGCTCTGGAATACTGTGCCACGTGACACAAAAAGTAACTTTGTTAAAGACATTATTGGCAAAGGTACATATAAAAATCTGGATAAAATTACTTTACAAAATGTGAGACTGGTTTAACAATTACTTTATAAAGTAAGTATACATTTAAGTAGTTCCTCTATATACTAAAATTTATATTTAAGTAGAAATTACACTGGCCTCCTCACTTAAAAGTGGCCTCATGATCAATTTCACAGTACTGAAATATTAAGATTTCCATTAAAAAAAAAGGTCTGCAAACTATTTAGACAATCCCTGGAAACTGACCTGCACTTTGCAAGGTATAACCAAGTAACTCTTATTTTGAAATAATCTTTACTATACATACATGAAATCAGAATCATAAAAGGCCATGCTCTCGAATTAGGAAAAGGAAAAAAAAAAAAAAAAAAAACCTCTTTTAAAAAAAAAACTGGCCCTGCTTTGGTTTCTCCAATGAAGTCTTATTTTCTCATCTACTACTTTTGTTGTGTGGTGTCAGACAAGCAGCAACCAGATACAAGATTTGAGTCCCATTGAGTATTTACACAAAAGTTTTGCTTTCATACTAAAAACAAGACTATTTTGCAACTGATTTAAATAAATATAACACTGAACTACCTCAACTTACAAAGATTAAAACATCATTTGCATTATTAAAAGATCTTCCCGGGTGATCAAGTAGATACTGTTTAGCTAAATAATTTGGACATACGTCTCAATGATGAGAAAATTTACTTTTGGTTGGTGAAGCCTATCTTTACTGATCTGTACTTCACACATCAAATAAAATGCTGGTTAAATTTAATGTTAAGTACCACTTTTTATTTCCATGATTTAAAATATGTGAAAAAAATTAATCTCCAATTAACTCCAATGTCCGATTTGTCAGAATAAATTGACTCATCTCAACTTACATTGGTGTTTGAGTCACAAACTCCCAATCACTCTAAACTGAAAAGCTCTAAAATTTTCTCATCTTATAGGTGCAAATACTTCTCAGTTAAGAGAAAGGTACAAGATGGAAATGCATGTTACTACACAAATACCATTCAAATTTTAGATATCACTAGCTATACAGTAAATACTGTTTACATTAAGGAAATTGAGGCTTACACGTTCTTTACAATATAAACCACTGTGATATAATGCAAAAAATATAGTCTGATTAAGCTTCACATTTTACAAAACAGCACACCAAAAATAACATGGTTAAGGGAGGAGAAAATAGGACTGAGGATATTCCACTGGAAACTTAACCAATTCTGTATTCAAACATTAAAACATATAGTAATAAAAATACTAGCACAACTGAAAAGCCATTAAATTTCCACAACTAATATACTATGTTAAGCCCAATTCTTGATTTTTAAAAGTAAAGAGAATCCTATCAAAGTACTTCACAAGAAAACAAACTGAGCAAAGGTGAAGAAATTAAGGTAAAAGACATCATATTAAATATAGTCAAGGCTTGGTATATTCAACCATGGCAGTATATTATATAAGTCAGCCACTATTATTTAATAGTATAAAATTAAAAATATTGACAACTACTGTGTACAAACTAAGGTTTCTTCAGATTTTGACCACCATCATTTCCTCTAACTTTAGGGTAACCATGCACATATAATCTAAATCAAAATACTTTTTAAATTATGCCAGAACAGTAATTATATATTAGAATTGTCCCAAGAATACTGAAATATATGGTCACTGATCTATCTACCTGCTTAATCGTATACAAAACTTACATTATAGAAACATTCAATGCAATAGAACACTCATACTAAATTGATTGTCATCCATTACCTAGAGTAACAATGACAAGATATCCAGTATTATTTAATTAGCAGTAAAAATAAATCTATATACTGAAACCCTTAAATCACCCAAACAAATTGTGTAGTTTCTTAATGCAAATAAAAATCATGTTTGGTTACACTGCAAATATATAAGAAGGAAATTACTCAACAGCCGTCAACTCAATGTTTCTTTGATAAAGAGATTATTTAAGGATAGGTCTAATTGACAAAAATCTTAAGAATCCCCAAGAAACCCCATTACCTTAGCGTTAATTTTTAGTGGTACTAATGACTATATTAAGTTGTATTATTTACTTTCTCGTCTAATTTGTTGGTCTTTTAACTAGAATGCAAACTCTGTAAAAACAGAAAATTAATCTGTTTTTTTGCTGTAATTCAAGTCAAGAGCAGTGCAGGATACAGGAAAGCAATTTCTTGAATGAACATTACACTGAAGATATTTAGCTTTGAAGTAAGGCGCAGGGGCACAGACTTGTAATCCCAGTAACTCAGGAAGCTAAGAAAAATCATAAGTTTGAGGTCAGATACATATCTTAGCAAGACCCTGTTCTCAAAATTGAAAATAAAAGGGGCTGGTGATGTTAGCTCAGTGGTAGAGCATTCTTGGGTTCGATCCCTAAGAGTTTGGGGTGGGGGGGGTATTTAACTGTGACAAATCCTTTATTTGGGGATCCTGAGACACCTCCATTCCTCCCTATTCTTTCATCACTTAAAACACTTCTAAAAAAAAGTATATCCATGAAGTACATATTCTTCATTTACAGGGTACTACTGCATTGACATTTCATATTGGTTTAGTATATGTACCTTCCAAAACTTGAAAAATGCTAAATATTAAAGTGAATTCTTTAAAGAATAAAGAGCTTTATTCTCTATTTGTACTGATTATGGAACAAACATAATTCTATTCACAAAATAAAATGATATAGGAAGAAAAATTTGTCCAAATTATTTAAACAGTGAAAAAGACTATGACAGATTATGAAAACTCCCTATTCAAATTTTTTAGAAAGCATCACCCAGTTCATGTTTGTGCTTCCATTCAGCAATTAATAAAGAAGCAACTTTATTCTCTCATAAAGTTTTTCAGGAAACTTCTTTAAATGCTCTTCACCCATAGTCTCAGTATGGTGGAGTTATACACCAGAATTATTTCTTAAATATACTGATGCCTGGTCCAAACCCTGACTTACTCAATCTGGGATATTTTGTGCTTGGGCACAAGGACAATTAAAAGCTCCCCAGGTTAAGTATCATGGTCAAGATCAAAACCACTGCTTAAAAGATCAAAATTAGCAACTCCATTATGAAAGTAGTTTATTATATGAAGATAAAAATAGCTTATATCTAATAAAAAAGCATTTAGTCATTTTAACTGTTGTTGGTTTTTGTTTACATTCAAAACTAGCATTTTATAAGCCACATAAAAGAATCTTTCTCATGCTTTCAATTATTAAGCAAATACCATTAAAATACCTGTAATATTCTCAGCACTGTGCTAGTCACTACAGAATAAAACTGGATCCCTGATATGTGAAAACTACCTCAAAACATAAAGCCACACCTCCAAATTGATTCCAATAGGAAAATTAAAAGTAATCCAAACATACAAAAACACAGATGTACAATATTACGTTCCCAAGCTATTATGTAATAATATTAGTTATAGTATGTACTTAGAGTTATGTAATAATAAAAAGTGGTACTTCCATTAGATTTAAGGGTTAGGGAAAATATAAACAATATGTGAAGGGGAAAAAGCAAAAACAAATATTTTTATATAATATGATCACAAAAGACTAAAATTGTACATATCTGCAGAGAATGGACTAAAAAAAATATCAAAATTTAATATTGTTCACCTTTCAAACTTGCAATTTTAATTGTCTTTGAATCTTTCCAGATTTTTCTATGCTTTCCATAATATTTTATAACTAATAACATTTTCCATCTCATTCATACCTAAAGAGCTAACCACAGGATTGCTATCAATAATAATAACCTCAAACAGTTTATTTTATATTAGTTGGGGCAATTTTTTTTAAAATTTTTCACTCAGTATGTTAAGCTCACCAAAGATGTGCAAAGAAACAAAAGCACCTTAGATGATGCTATACAGGCATGGTACACTATCAATAGTTAACACTGACAGATCATTATGGCAAGAGGCATCTACAATGTCACTGCACTGACATGTTTCTATTAAGTATATACTGCATGCACACAAAATTAATTGACTACAAGGAAACAAGAGATTTAGAGAGATTTAAGATGTAGCACTCAATTAGCCAAAAAAAGATATTTCATTGCAATTTTGCTACAGAAAAGTGGGTTTGTTACAGTACAAATGTCTCCACAAATCAGTAGTTTGAACACAATAACTATGCATTTATAGTCACAACAGACTAACTGGTACCCAAGTAGACAACCCATCTCTTTTAGACAATGGACAACAGGCAAAACAAGGGCATGGCCACTGACAATAACAAAGAAGTGAGATCTGCTGCTTTCCTGCTTTCTGCTGAATCCAGCAATATTTACCAAACACAGGGCAGGGAGAGGGAACCAAAGTACTACTTAGCTCAGGAGATAAACATTAGAGTTTGGAAAAGCTAAGGTAGCTATAACTTGGGGGCAGAAATTCGGGGGCAGAAATTCATGAAGAACAACAGACTGAGAAAAGAATTACTAGGGAGCTGTAAGCTAAACAAGTATGGGAGACACAGAGATCGAACCAGGCCAAAAAAAGGGAGAATTTCACTGAACACCTGAGGTATTTGGTAGAGAACCCAGAAAGGCCAAACAGAAAAGTGGGGCCACTCATAGACTTCTAGAAAAATGTTCTAAAAAAGCTTCAAAACAAGTCTCAAAAGGATGAAGCTAATTCTCAAGGAACCTAACTACCAGTCAAAAATAAATTCAATACTTCTTAAAAGGAATGAAATCCTAACACTCAACGCTGTAATATCACAATGTCCAGCATCAAATAAAAATTACTAGATTGCAAAGAAACAGGAAAATATTTCCCATAACCAGGGGGAGAAAAAGTAGAAACAGGCTCTGAAATGAGAGATGTTAAATTATAAATTAGCAAATAAAAGCTTGAGAACAGTTCTTTAGGTATGCTCGAAGATTTAAAGAAAATATGAACATAAGGTGGAGAAAAATTAAGTCTGTGAAACTGAATAATCAAACAGAATTTCTAGAGTTGAAAAACAGTATTTGAAATAAAAAATTCACTAAATAGCCTGTAACATGTGATTAGATGTTGCAAAAGAAAAGACCAGTGTAATCTTACGACAGTAACAGAAGTTATTCAAATTTAAGCACAAAGAGAAAAAGGTTAAAAAAAAAAAAAGGGCAGAGACAACATTATCTTTGGGACAATATCAAGTGATCTAACAGCATGTCACTGGAATTCTGGGATAAAAACAGGTGGAAAGACAAGAAAAACATTTGAAGAAATAGTCTGAAAACTATCTAAATTTGACAGACTATAAGCTTACAAATACATTAAGTCCAACAAACTTCAAAAAGGATAAACATAAAGAAAAATACACAAGAAAAGTATATCACACTGGAACTATAGAAAAATAATAATAAAGGGGGAAAAAGAGGAAAAATGACATTATATATAGAAGTTCTATCATCAGAAGGACTGGAAAACAGAAGACCAAAAAAAAAAAAAAAAAATTCATTTAAAGTGCTAACGGAAAAAAAAAAAACAACTTTTAAATGAAAAATCCAATATGCTATGCAAATATTCTTCAAAAGTAAGGAGATATAGAAATGTTTAGACAAAAATCTAAATTTGTTCCATCAAATATGTACTATTTAATAAAGAAACTCTGGAGCTGGGGTTGTGGTTCAGCAAAACGACTGCCTAGCACGCGGAAGGCCCAAGGTTCGATTCTCAGCACCACATAAAAACAAACAAATAAATAAAAGGTAGTGTGTCCAACTACAACTAAAAAATAATTTTTTAAAAAAGAAGAAACTTTAAAAGGAAATCTCCAAAAAGTGGATAGAAAATAATAACCAGTGAAACTGGATACAAAGTGATAAAGAGGACAGAAATGATATAAACATGAATGTCTAGCTTTTCTTCATTTAAGAAAATAAGTAACAATAATCTATTAAGGCAATTCACAACATACACAGCAATTAAATACATGATAATAACCAGATAACCAAAACAGACATATAAAAAATGAAATAAAGTGGTATCAGATTCTTAACATTATATGAGAAATGATATATTATGCAAAGGCAATGATAAATAAACTAGCACATACATGTCACAAGCACAAGAACCACCACAAATAAAACAGATAATAAGTTAATGGAGATAATAAAATGGAATATTAAAAATATCCACAAAAGACTCAGCATAATCTAACAAATCTTTAGCAGAAAAGAAAAGAATTGCAACCTCATTTCAAAATATACTACAAAGGTATAATAGTCAAAATAATATGGTATTAACATAAAAACAGGACCATACCAGCATAAAAACTCAGACCAGTGGAAGAGAATAGAGAGTCTAGCAATAAATTCACCCTTTTCCAATCAACTGATTTTCAACAAAGAAGCCAAGAACATTTAACAGTGAAAGGACAGTCACTTCAACAAATAATACTGGGAGAACTAGATAGATATTCATATTTATAAGAATGAAATTGGACCTTTGTCTCACATCACATACAAAAAAAATGACTCAAAGATTTAAATATAAGATGGATCAAAGACTTAAATAGAAGAGTAAGAATTCTTAAACTACTTGAAGAAAACACAGGAAAAATATTCTAAACACTGCTCAAGCAATGATTTACTTGATGATATCACCAAAAACCACAGGGGAAAAAAAATTAAAAAATAAACGAAAATGTTTCTGCACATGTAAACAAACCATCAATGAAGTTAGGACACAACCTACAGAATGAGAAGAAACACTTGCAACTATACATCTTTATGAGGGGCCAATATCCAAAATTAGAACATAAGAATTCAATACCAAGAAGACAATTCAATTTAAAAATGGGGAAAGGACCTGAATAAGTATTTATCCAAAGAAAGCATACAAATGGCCAACAGGTATATGAAAAAGTGTTCCAATAATATCAATTTTCAGAGAAACATGAATTAGAAACACATTCAGATATCATATCCCACAACTGCTAGGACAGCTAATATCAAAACAACAAAAGACAGCAAGTATTGGTCAAGGACGTAGAGAAAGGTATACTGTTGGTGGAAACAAATTAGTACAGCCATTAGGAAGAACAGTATGGAAGTTCTTGGAAAAAAAATGAAAGAATTAACGTATGATTCAAAAATCTCACTACTAAAATTATATATCTAAGGGAAATAATATCAGTATTTCACAAAGATAACTGCAATTGAATGCTCACTGAAACATTTTTCACAAAACCCAAGATGTAGGAATCAATCTAAGTGAATTGAATATTAATAAAAATGCCACACATCAAAATTTGTGGTATAGCCAGGTATGATGGATAAATTAACAAGAAAATATGTTACACATACAAAATGAAATACTATTTAGCCTTTAAAAAAGAAATCCTGCCATTTGAGACAACATGGATGAACCTTGAGGATATCATGCTAAGGGAAACAAGACATGCACAGACACACATATACACTTATTTGTACAACCAAAAAAGGGTCAAGTTCATTAAAGTAGAATGGGGGAGGGTATCAAAATTTCTGTTAGGAGAAATAAGTTGAGATGTATTTACAATGCCTCTATAGTTAGTAACAATGTATACTTGAAAACTCCTGAAAGTAGACTTTATGTATTCTCATCACAAATAGTTGGTATGAGAAACAATGCACCGATCAATTAGCTCAGTTTAGCCATCATGCCTTACAACATAAATATAAACAATTTTTATTTGTAAATTAAAATTATAAACACTAAATAAGGTAATATAAAAGGCATAAACAAAAGAAAAAGAATAACAATCAGGACAAATAGAAAACACTTAGTCAGCTTTGGAGGCTGAAGCAGGAGGATGGGTTCAAAGCCAGCCTCAGCAACTTAGTGAGGCCCCAATTAACTCAGCAAGACCTTGTCTCAAAACAAAAGGGCCAAGATGTGACTTGGTAGTTGAGCACCCCTGGGCTCGACCCCAAATAAATAAATAGATAGATAGATAGATAGATACAATTAGCAAGATAGTAAAAAACATAAAATACTGATAATCACATTAAGTGAAGATGGACTAAATGTAGGAAAAGACAAAAACATTAACAAAAAAAAAAAGCAGGAACTATTTGCAAGCCCTCTATAAGAAACACTATTTAAATATAGTCATTTTAAAACAATGGAGAAAGATATGCCACCCAAACATGAGTCATAGAAATGCTGGTAGAACTACTATTAACATCAAAGTGTATTTCAGACAAAATAATAAATATTAACAAAGCTAAAGATGAACATTTTATAATAAAGGATCATTATGGCACGAATATATAGTAATCCTAAATTTGAACATATTTCATTAAAAAAAGTTCCATATACAAAGCAAAAACTGACAAATCGGAAAAAAAATAAACCTCTCTATGTTATATTTGGAGATTTCAACATTTGTCCCAACATCAAGGGAAAAAAATAGAAAATCAGTAAGAACATAAAAAACTTGAACATTATTAACAAACAATCTAATTGACATTTATAGAATATTTAAAAATTACAGAGAATATACTCTTCAAGAATCCAGAGAACATTCACTCACTAAAATGGACCATACTTAGGGAAATAAAGCAACATTTAATACATTTAAAAGAAATGAAATCAGAATGTACTACATTTCCTGGCCATACAAATTAAATTGAAAGCCTATAATATCCTGTCATATTTAGAAATGAAACAATACTTTTTAAAAGATCAAAGAAATGAAATAATCAACCTTGAAATAACCCATACATCCATTCTCAGAAAGGGTTCTTCATCTAAACTACAGATCAAAAATGATTTGATCCAGGGCTGGGGTTGTAGCTTGGTGGTACAGAGCTTACCTAGCATACTAAAGTATCTCAAGAAAAACTTGCAAATGTGAATGGAATAAGACACTATTTTACAAGGAACACCATTTTTTCTTAGACTATAACAACTCCTTTATAAAACCCAAAGAGAAATTTTTTTCTTAGACCTAAGTTTTAGAAATATGAGATCTCCAAATCACTAGCATACATATCAAAGCTATGGACTACACAAACCTCAAAACTCATTAAGTTTCCCAATTTCACTTTGGTTGCCAGTTAACTAGATCCATGTACGTTATGTATGTTTTTCTGTATTCTACTCTTGCCCTGGTCTTTATTTACCTTTGTATTTTTATTTTTTATAGAATATGTATTTATGAACTACTTTAAACTCTTCTAGGGTATTAAGTATTTTATAAAAACATACAAATGATTTTTAAAATTTTTAAAGAGAATCGAGTTTTAAAAGTTTACCATTTAATCAAAGACACAATACAGACTATAAAATATTTTAAACATATGTGGTCTCATTATTTTCTCATAGGGGAAAAGGATGAGGGATAATGCACATCAAAGGGAGAGAGAATAGGGTGGGATATAAGACTTAGAAATAATAATGGTGAAGAGGTTAGCAGACAGGCAATTAGAACAGCAACAGGATATTAGATAAGAAATCCAGTTGTAAATTTAATAACTAAATGAAGTTTTAGAAAAACTAAATGGTACAAACTAATTTTAGAGATTTAAGAACACAGCAATAAAATGCTTCTTTGAAACAATAGACAAAAGCTTATAATATTTAAAATCTCAACCAACAGGATCACCTGGGTTGATTTACATTAATATTAATAACTCTTAGTTCTACTTCCTCATTTCATAAGTTCACCTAAAGTCAAGAACAATTCAAAGATACTCTCAAAGAAAAAAATATAAAAGATTATTCACTGTACAAGAATAACTTAAGATAAAATGGAAAACAAACATTCACCATGTTCAAAATACAAGCCTAGGTAACCGAAGTCATCAAGAATAAAGCTATTCACAGAAAATCAGACTATAATATTATGCACTCAACACAATGAAATAGAAAGCCCACTAAATAGTACTTAAAAATTAATACCAACATAATTCACATTCTCATTTATTCAACTTTCTAAAATATATATTCTTTAGTAATTCATAAAATATAAATTCTTCATAAAATATAAAATGATAATCTGTCAAAATTTTTTCCAATGACAAATGATGAGCTTCACACTAATATTTTGGACACTGTGTATAGTTTATAGAATAGAGTACTTTTCTATCCAATGTTATTTCCTGTTACTTTATTTCATGGAGAAAACCAAAAACACAATAGGAGAGAAACTGAGAAAAATATTTGAAAAATATAACAAAATATTGTACAGCTGTAACACAGAATCTTTCCTTTGTGAGGAATTATGGCTCAGTGGCAGAGCGCTTGCCGAGCATGTGTGAGGCACTGGGTTCAATCTCCAGCACCACATTAAAGAAAAACAAAAACCTAAATAAACAAAATAAAGGTATTTTTTTAAAAATATCTTTTATTTTTTTCTTCGTACTGGTGATTGAACCCAAGGGTGCTTGACCACATTAGCTATATCCCCAGACCTTTTTGAGCCAGGCTTTCCCTAATTTGAGACTGGTCTCAAACTTGAGATCCTCCTTACTTACTTTCCAAAGCAGCTGAGATGAAATTTTCCAAAGTGTGTGATCACTTAAATGCAGCACATATTTTGGGGAAAATCATAACTAATGTTTTCTTATGAAATACAAGAATTTACAAACTATATTTCCCAAACTTGCTTAGACAGTTCACACAAATGTTTGTCTTATGATGGAAGGTCATAATTTATAAATACAGAACATGTGACAAGGACAGAGGAAATGGCAATTGGACAAATTCAAGGTTAAGGATAAATTCCAGCTAAGGATAAATACCAGTAAGATGAAAAAAGTTAACAAATTGAAAAGGTTTGTGTGAAAATAAATTAGGATGACAGCAAAATTCAAACACCAAGTGGCAGATCAAAATCTGGACAATCTGTAGCAAGGAAAAGAGTGGGTCAAAGCTGAAAGAAAGAGAGTAAATGACAAAAAGACTACATAGCATAAAACACCAAAGCAGTTTAACAATGGTCCAACACTATTTCTTATCTAAGAGTCCTTTAGAATTTGGAGGCAGTGAGAAAAATTGGCCTTCGGAAAGTTGAAAAATGGAGATGTAGATGTTACTTACTGAGATTTCTCTTTTCTAAGCAAACATATTTATTCCAACACCAATATTCAAATTGTGATAAAATTATAGTATGCATAAACATACTATATAAACAGGAGGAAAGTATAAAGTAAATTTTAAATGACTACTTTGCTACTATACAAAAAAATTTGAAACAACTTAGTTTTTGAATAATATAAATATTATCAGAATCTTATTTTTCACTTTTATAGACAATATAATACTGAACAAGTCTCATGAGAAAAATATCTTTCTTGACTGCATGAAAACCAAAGTGACACTTGTGACTGGAATGAATAGAAAGTAAATCTATAGCCTTCAAAATGAAAAATATTCAAACTTGGCAAATACTTCATATTATTTGTTTTGCTTGCCAAGATGAGTGATTAAACAATTACAATTTATGAACTCCATTCCTAATCATTCAGTAGAATTGTAACATAAAACATTTAATAGAATTTACAAATGCATGCTAGGTTGAGTGACACACATCAATAATCCCAGAGACTTGGGACGCTGAGGCAGGAGAATAGAAAGGTATAGGTCAGCCTCACCAATTTGGCAAGAGCACTATCTCAAAAAATAAAATAAAAGGGCTAGACATACATAGCTTAGTGGTAAAATACTGGGGTTAAATCCCCTGTGCATACCTCTCCCGAAAAAATTACAAATTCTTTTAAAATTTTTCTTTATTCCACAAGCAAAACAATTTTCTAGTTATTTCCAGTTTCTCCTTCCACTATGGAATCCCCAAACTCCTTACTTTCAGAACCTCTGAAAGACTAGGATAGGACTTATAATATTAAAGCAACATTTAAATTACCACACCAAGTATTTTTCCACTTCTTAAACTTGCTACATGGTAGATATATATATATACAGCTATACAAGTGTCAGAAATAAAGTTGGAAATATTTAATAAATTTAAAACAATAAAATGGTAAAAGAATATCTTTCAATCAAGTAGACTAAGTCTAAATCTTAGCACTGTCCCCTTACAAACTATAAAATTTGGGCAATATATTAGAAATCAATAGTTATTCAAGTGTAGTCCACAGGATCTATGGCAATCCCCAAGACTCTTTCAGAGGTCAAAATTACTTTTATAATACTAAAATGGCTACTTGTGTTTTACCATGTTGACATTCCCACTGATACAAAAAGCAGTGGTGGGTAAAATTGCTTTTTAACTCACATCAAGACAAGACACAAATCTATGCTAGTTAATAATCAAATATTCTTCTGTGTCATGCACTTATAATCCTTTAAAAAGTGATGGAGATGGGGGGGGGGTTCAAGACCAGTTTCCTTTATGAAGCAGGAAAAAGTATTAATTATTAAAATGTTCAACCTTAAGTAGATGGCTTTTTTAACATTCTGTGTGACAAACCAGGAAGCACTTCTGCTACATACTAAAGTATCTCAAGAAAAACTTGCAAATGTGAATGGAATAAGACACTATTTTACAAGGAACACCATTTTTTCTTAGACTATATTTATTCAAACTTATCTGTCAGACATTTTCTCAAAAAAAAAAAAAAAGAAACAATAAGCCTATCATTTAAAAAAATTTACATTCTGTGTTTTTAAAGATTAAATTCCAGTTTTAACAAAATGAGAATTTTGGAAAACTTATATTTGATACTATGCAAGTCATAGCTTCCCAGTTTCTGAATTCTCCAAAATCAGTGATATTAGGAAATGTGATTTAAAAAAAAAATACTGTAGAATTTTAAGTATTTTCCAAATGAAGTGTATGATGTTACAAAATCATGCATTGTTTTGATACCTTCCAATTACAGAATAAACCGGTGACTTTTAATCTAACATAGTTTACAAAATTCACTGATATTTTTTCAGATTTACATTGCTACTAATCTTTAAGAAACTACCACTCCTCCCTAAGTGGTATTAAAAAATATCCACAATTATCTCAAAGGGCTTTGAACATACTTTCCCCATTTTTATCCTCATATCAGATTTTTTTTCAGAAACTTCAATCAAAATAGTGTATTGCAACAGCTTTACTCATCCCTGAGGCTCAAATTTTCATCCGTCAAAGGGGGGATGATAACAGAAGCACAGTATTGAAGTTATCATTGCTTTAAAAAAGAGCATTTATTTAAGTGTCAACTCCTAAGTGCTATACTATAAACATTTACATAAATTACTTCATTTGTTCCTTAGAAACCTTATATGAAGTAGGTACCTGACTCCTCAAAGAATCAGAGGATGAAATAAAGCAAGGATTTGTGCAACACTTGACACAGATTCATTTATAACTTAAATACCCAATATATGGTGGCTAATTTGCTAATTACTACTGCCATCACACATTTATGTGGCCATCCTACTTATGAGACAAATCCAGCTAGTTATAAGGCTGATTCCATCCAAGATCAAATTATCAACAGTCAAGAATAATCCAACTACTCACGAAAACAAAAGTTATAATCTCACAGACATTAACAGGAACACCTCATGAAAAGTCATTTGTTTTGATAAATTTGGAAGCTACATATAGTAAACCAAATCAATGGTTAAGTAGGACGTTGATACCTATTTTGTAATGATCAAGTTATTTCATGTCTGACTGAGTTCTTTTAAGTGTCAAAAAAAAAAAAAAAGCAAAAAAAAAAAAAATCCCTGAATTAAGAACCAGGAAAGTGCCAATGTTTCTGCATAGATGTACAGATAATACATAATAAATTAATTTACAAACTTCTAGTTACACTACCTTTTTTTGCAAGCCATCTGGAATCTCCATATTCCACTAAAATATGTCTTTATGGGGATATTAATTAACATAAATGTATATATTAGCTACCTTCTGCTATTCTCCCATGCATTCTCCCAAAGCTGATATATATATGAAAGCAATGTTGTAACTTCTGCCCAATCCTTCCAAGATAAACTAGACTTCCAAATAAGAGCATCCACAGTCCATAACATACTAGTAGGAGCATGCATGTTTAATACATATAAGCATGTGTATATTATATACATATATACACTGTTTTATATGATAAGGATAAAAAAATCATCAAATAAAAAGATAAAAATGAGATCCAGAGAATGTTGAGAGCCACACACTCTTAAATATATATTACAGGAGATACATAAAAAAGACAATCTAAAGATGTAGATAAAGGATACAAGATAGGATACTGGCTTTCTAAGGGCACTGCTGAAAACAGGTTTCAAACTATTCAGATAGAGCCAGTGAAGTAAAATATCAATATTCACATCTGCATGCAACCTGAATTCAACTATTTAAAATACCAATAATAAACATTTATTTTTCTGCACTTTCCTTTTGTGAAACAAAATTAGCTGGACTAACCTTATGGAATTTCTAAAGTGTCCAGCACACTGTAGGTTCTTAGTAAATGTGAGTGTAATTATGAGATTTTATGGTCCTATGTAATTGGACTTAATTCCAAAACTTTTCAATAAATGGGAAATATTCCTTATAATGACTCAAATAATTTGTATATTTTTTCCAACTTTTTAATCTCTAGACCTACTTATACTTATCTCCTAAGAGTTACTCCAACTCTTCCTAGTAAAAAATGTCACCATGGTTACACTAAATATAACTTTAGAAATCCATAAAAGATTTACTGGTACAGCATATTAACCGTGTACATTACATAAGCTAAAACATTTTATAGGATAAAAAGAAATATACCAAGAAACTGTCAAACGAGGCTATTTATTACTTGGGAGAGTTGGTATCATTACCAAAAAATAATGGTAAACAGCAAGTGGATTTTCCCTGTTTACCCACCATTTACTACTATTAGTCCATAGTCCTGACAAATGGGCAAAAGGGCGGGGAGGGGGTGGCAATAACTTCCCTGTAACTCTTTCAATCTTATTTAAAAATCAAAAACAAAACAGCCCTCTGATACCAAGATAAATAAAAGCAAGAAAAAGTTCTATAATAAACCTATTTACTTTGCTTAGATCTGACCCTTATTCAGTTCATATCTAAAGAGCTCGGTCAAATCTCCAAATCCATTGTGCCTAAGAAACAACCACAGAGTTAGGGCTTTATCTTACTAGAAATATTCTTATCTTCATAAAAATTGTTTTTTTTTTTTGGTTTCATTTTTGCAGTACCGGGGTTCAAATCCAGGGTCTACTGCAGGCCAGACAAGTACTCTATAACTGAGCCACATCCCCAGCCCAAAATTGCTATTTTTAAAAGTAAAAAAAGGTCAAATACTATATTCTGACAAAAAGCATCCTGAATTTAAAGTACCATTTAAGTATTTGTGAAGATGCCTCATTTCTAAGTCAATTTTTATAGGAATATATGGTAATCAAGTTTCTGAAATGTTTCCTTCTGTTCAGAGTGTTCATATTTTTAAAAAGTCTACTTATAAACCTCAGGTTCATATACATAGTCCTTGGTCATACAAATTTAGGATATACAAAAAAAAAAAATCAAAAATTTGGAAGACTTTTTCTTCCTATTGATTTAACTACTAAGACTCACATCAAAATGTTAAAATTATGATCATGTCTCAAGAAAAATAACAAACATTATAAGAAATAAGTATATGGGTTCTCATCCCTATTATTTTTAACTCTACCTTTATTTATTTTCCTATTAGAGTTCCTTTTACAGAAAGGGGGCAAAGGAACAGAAATAGGTTATTCTCTTTAATCCATTACCCTAAACATTTGAAAAGTAATCATATAAACTGAAAGCAACCTTTTCTAGTTTAGTTACCAATTTTAGAAACTTCCATATTTTAACTAAAAAAAAAAACAACTTAAATTCATGTGGGTATATATAATAAGCAATCAGTTTAAAAGGTAAACCACACTGTTTACTTACGACACTGTTCCCTTTTACCAAGATATTATAATAGAAGCACCTTTAAAAAAATTCATGATTCAAAGGATCAAGCTACAAAAACAGAAAAAAATAGAAGTTCAACCTTAATTTAACTTAAATAGAATCTACATAAAATTTCACATTGTGAAAATAGGAAACAACCCTCAAATAGCTCAAAATATAAAATTGTCACTTGGCAAGTGGAAAAACGTCATTATTCATTTTCAGACTTTTATACAAGGAGGTAACTTCTTAAATTCATTTTTCTGGAAAGCTTATTAAATACATATCTATTTACTTACAATATGAGGTGCTTTAGAAAATAACACATTTCACCTTAGAGTTACTAAATGTATTGTCTGCACTTTTATTTTTAGCATGAGATCATTATAAGTACTTGTCATTTTGGAAAATAATGTTATTATTATTATTATTACTTGGAAAATTTTCACATCTAGCCTACTCATTATAAACACTAATTAAATCATAATATTTAAATAGAGAATACCACTCACTTAATATGGTTTAATGCAACAGGTAAAAAGAAACCAAGTGAATTAAGACAGATAGATGGAAAATCAGGACCAACAATTAAAACTGCAGAGGTTATTTTAATAATAACAATGAATAAATTAGGTAATACAAAAACTTAACCAATTTTAATGAAAAGCTAACTGTATGATAGTATTTTAAAAAATCTGTACTTAAAAGCATAAAACTATGCCTAAGTGGATTTTTTTTCACCAAAAATAAATAAAACTTCTAGAATCTATTACATGCTGAAATTTTAAATGGCCAAGGGAAAAAAACGTTAAGATTCATCAACATCTATATTTTATTTCTGTAAAATCCAAAGCATAATTTTAAGTGCAAATTAAAATGTGTCACTATAACTTTATAATCTAATTAGAATTTTAAAAACTGAGCCACTAAAAAAGTCACATGACCACTCATAATTACTAAAGTCTCTTGATGAAAGTGTAAACAACTACTCCTAAGTAGATAATTTTACCACATTGTTTTTAAGGGAACTCACTAATAGTACCAAAGGAAAGAGAGAAAGAGGGAGGGAGGAAAGGAAAGGAAAGAAGAATGGAAACTAACCACAAAATAGTTTTTAGCAAAGGGGGGAAAAAAGAGTATGTTGGCAGGTGTCTGCAAGGAGGTAGATAATACAATGGAATCAGTTTTCATTCCGCAGAACCACCATGAGACTTGCTGCAATGTCAGCTCCAGGCACACACTGAGGGACTCCAGAAAATGCTCATTGATCATGCAGCACTTTATAATGCGCATAGGCTTTTTTCTCCTACTAACCCCGCCTAGCTTCTCTTTGCAGATTCTCCTAAGCCCTCTCCCCACAATAAAATCTTTTCCTGGAGACAGCGAAATAGTTAATAAAAATTATCCTAGCAGCCTAAGTATTAGGAATATCACTCACCATCAGAAAGCCTCTTTATCTAAATTAGGCAGGTTTTTTTTCTTAATGAGGAAAAAGAAAAACAAAACAACAACAAAAAAAACCTACTACCAAGCAGATAAGAAAATGGGATTTAAGTTCCTTTATCTATAAATACAATTTTTGGTAGTATACTATAACTAAGGATAAAATCAATTATAGTTTCACCTTAACATGTATTTCCTTGATTTATACATATTTTTATAAAACTGATGCAGTTGGAAATATACATATAATTTGAAATTCTCACAGCTTGAATTACTGGAAAATTTTATTGATAGCACTCTAGCATGCAAACTCTAAAATTTTAGTTTCTAAAATTTTAAATTTCATAATGTACTTAATAGTAATCAAAGTCACATGAGAAATCTAGGATCAGAGTGTACCACCTAAATTAAGCAATTAGCTTTATATACTTAGTTTTAAGATAAAATAACCAGCCATTTTTAAAGAGTTAATTGGAAGCACAGCTTTAGGCTTAGATATGTAAATGAATTCTAAGACATAAAATACTAAACCTACTCAAAGCTGCTTTGCAGACCCCACCTTCTAATGAGTTAATCTAAAGGTCACCACCACACGTCTTTTTATTAAGTCCAAACCCCCTCTCCGTTTTTTATTTCCCTACTGAACACATATCTGCAATTTATGAAACATGAAGTTTAAATAAAATAATTCTAGACTTATATGGTAATAGTGTGAACCAGACTAACAACATTCTCACACGGAATAAGGTCTGACCGTGTCCTGCTTTTATGCTCTTCCTCTCTTTTGCTCTCTCCTCTAATCTACTCATCTGTAAAATAATTCCAGCAGATAAGATTTCTTTGTTAAGATTTCAACTTTCATTTCATTTACAAACCTAACCCTACCTCAAGAATGTCTTCTAGAACATATGCTTCCATTTCAGCCGCTGTCTCCACCATGTTTTATCAAACTGCCATGTTTCTTACTGCACTATGATTAGATCATTGCCAGCAGGAACACTCCTCTGTGTCAGCAAGGGAACAGGAAATGGAATGTTCTATTACATGCCTAAAGCAGCTTAGCTGTTCACTAGCCAGGCATCTACCAAAAGAGCAGGGGGTGACTCACTGTGTATTTTTTAAAGACACAGAAGCTCTATTCCAAAGCAAACTTATGTCAAGTAATTTCAAAAGACAAAATAGATGAAGTCTCTTAGTTTGCCAGTTCAAACTTCAAAATACTAAGATTTCCAATAAGAATTATATGTGTGCATGTGTATTTTTTCTTTTTTTTTTTTTTTAAAGTCATTTAACACGTCTGGCTTCCTGGTTGAACAAAAGAGGTTGAAGTGGGTTACACAGCGATTTATCTTTGGTGAAACCTTGTACTGAGATTAATGGCTGTATTAAAGATGCAAAGAAGTAGGGAAGATAATGTTAAGTTAGGAATCTGCAACATTAGCAAGTGGATTATATAATACTTGAGAGGGTAAGAAATAATTATCTTAGATTTTTTTTCTTTTAGTGGTAAATTGGCTTTCAATACACAAGTTTATAAATACCTATGCGAATGAGATTAACATTCAACTGATTTTTGTTCACTAAATCAAGGAATTATACACCATGGGTACATTTACTTTCTGGTAGTACCTTTAACTTAATTTACTAACCAAATAAATGATCTGTTTTTCCCTTAGTAGACTTTCATAAGTAGCATAAGAAATTTGGCATATGTACTCTATCAACAAGATAGGTACAATCAACAAGAGAGGCACGATTTCTTCTAAAAAGGTTTATATGAGGGACTGGGGTTGTGGCTCCGTGGTAAAGCGCTTGCCTAGCATGTGTGAGGCACTGGGTTCGATTCTCAGCACTACATATAAATAAATAAAATAAAAGTTCATTGACAACTAAAAATATATTTTTTAAAAAGTTTATATGAGATGAAATTGGATAAATTATCTACTACTTAAGTTTTTGGTATTTAGGAAGAATTAGTAGTATGCTAGGCAATGTGTAGGTATTTTTTTAATACCTACACTTTTTTAATACATGTTATCAAGCCCTAACAACCCATCTATGTATAATGATTTAAAATAATAAATGTATTATTGTGCCTTTTTAAATGCTTTGTGAATACCAACTGACTTAATTCTCACATTAATCATAAAAGGTGCTATTATTATCACCATTTACACATGTGGAAACTAGGGCACAGACAGGCTAAGCAACTTGCCCAATTATTCCCAGCTAAACTAATTTAGGTGAGAAGCTAAGACTTGAATGTAGGCAGTTGGCTCCAATTTCTATCTTCACAATCACCAACTATATTGTCTTCAGGTGGAATTATTCTCATTTTATATATAAGGAAACCAAGACTCAGGGTACACAGTTATATAGGAGAGTCAAACTCAGATTCAAATCCAGAATAGTGTGACTCAAAAGGATAAGTGGAATTAATGGTAAAGATATAACTGTTTTCCTTCAGACCATACTTATTGTTTTCATTTATGTATATGTATGCGTGGTACTTGGTGGCTTCTCAAACAAAGTAATTTCTATTGCTGCAACTTGGCTTAAAAAGGAACCAGTGAACTGCCTTTTATTATTTCCTACCCTCCAGGTCAATTATTTCTATGCTTCAAAGAGATTTAGGAAGCATTAACTTCCATCTTTTGACTAAGTAATCAATAGCTTCCATCTTTTGACTAAGTAAACAACAGTCGCTCTTCCTCAAATGTAAGCAACCTGACTCAGGATTAAGAATCTCATAATACAGCACTCATTTTCCCCAGAAGCCAAGAACAGACTTCCCAAAGTCTTTGAAAAGAAATGAGGACTCCTAAGACTCAAGTCAACCAAACCATTTACTTTGCCCCTTCTTTCTGTTCTGTTTATGGGGTACTGCTCTTGTAAAAGTTTTCTGTTACATTTTTATTTATTTTTGTTTGGTTGGTAGTACTGGGGATTGAGCACACTCTTCAACTGAATTTACATCCCCAATTCCAAGATTTTATTAATACGTGATTATGGTTTTCCTGTTTTATAATGGGTATCAACTGTCCCCCATATAGACTAGAAGATTGATGAAAGCAGAAAACACTTCATTTGCCAATCTGCCAATGCATACCCAGGATCAAAAGTTTTACAGAGCAGGCACTCATGTATCTGTTGATTGAGTAAACAAATGAAAGAATAAAGGAACTGTCAAATGTCCAATAATGAATTCTAATCCCTTTTAAATTATCACCACCACCACCAGTAATGATTAGGGTGATAATGATAAATGTAAAAGGAAATAAAGCCCAGGGCCTTGTGTATGCTAAGCACACAGGCTACCTACCACTGAGCATACCCTAACTCTTACTAAAAATAATTTTTGATAATGAAAACATTTATTCTTTGACTATATTTTGTGCTTTCTAAAAGCACAATTATGGGGCTGAGGCTGTAGCTTAGTGGCAGAGCACTTGCCTAGCATGTGGGAGGCACTGGGTTTGATCCATAGCACCACATTAAAAAAAAAAAAAAGTTATTCTCTCAATCTATAACTACAAAAAATTTTTTTGAAAATGTTATTAAAAAATAAAAGCACTATTATTAATATCATGGCCTGTTTTGTTAATAACGATGACCTGTGCCATAGTACAAGGCAAAAGGAGATTCATATCCCTGTGTCTTAACATCCATCATCATAAAAGTGAGCCAACTTCAGTTCAACCTCACTTGACAGACAAAACAAAAATTGTCTTCCCATTTGTCTAGAATGGATATCAATGGCAAAACACCTTTCAAGTTTTGCCAGTGACAAAGACGTTAAAGTGTAAATAATAGTTATTGCTAAGTACAAAATACAAATAATATAAAAACAAATATGTGAACCACCACATAAAAATAATGTAAACTCACAAAAGAAAATATTGACTAAAATAAGATTCAAATGTCCACAGTGAAGTCTCACATTAAAAAGGAGGAAAAGGATAGAAGTTTAATAAATGTCTAGGACCAGGGCTACTCTCACTAAATAGAGAAAAAGAAACCAAAATTAAAAACATGTAGAAATGTGCTGACAGGCACCTATTTTGTATGACTTAACACCTTGTTGATGTTTATTGTTCTACATAAAAACTTTCTTTTTTTTTTTTTTGGTGCCAGAGATTAAACCCAGAGGCACTTAATCACTGAGCCACATCCCCAGCTCCTTTTTATATTTTATTTAAGGATCTCACTAAGTTATTGAGGCTGACATTGAATTGCAATCCTCCTGCCTCAGTGTCTGGAGGCCCTGGGATTATAGGCATACACCACCAAATAGAAAACTTCTTAGAATCAACAATTCCTTATACATAAGTTCTGTTTCCACCCATCAAATATATATTTTTTTCTATTTAAGAAATGCCTGGACTCCAAAATCCACTTCTTTTCCTACTAGAGATTAACGTAGGGGTGCTTTACCATTGAGCTGAATCTGCCCACTGTTTTTTTTTTTTTTTTTTAAATACTGAGACAGGGTCTCCTACCTAAATTGCCCAGGCTGGCCTCAAACTTAAGTAATTGGGATTACAGATACCTACTACCTCTGGCTCAAAATCCACACTTTCAAACAGAATGGATAGATAACTGGTAGTAAGACAAAATGACTTCATTCACCCAACACAAAAACAAGCTACTAGAGAGTAGTAAACTACTAGAGAGTTGTAAACTAGTAGAGAGAGGCTCATTTCTCATACCACCAAAAAAGGTAAATAAATAAATAAATAAATAAATAAATAAATAAATAAATAAATAGAGACAGGAAAAAATAAGAATCAAGTTTTTCTTTAAAGTATATAAATTTGGGGCTGGGGTTGGGGCCCAGAAGTACAGCGCTCACCTAGAATGTGTGAGGAACTGGTTTTGACCCTCAGCACCACATAAAAATAAAATAAAGGTACTGGATACACCTACAACTAAAAAATAAAATCATCATCATCATCATCATCATCATCATCATCATCCAATCAATAAATGGGCCAAGGATGTGAGCAGACACCTCTCAGAAGATAACATATAATCAATCAACAAATGTATGAAAAACTGCTCATCATCTCTAGCAATTAGAGAAATGCAAATCAAAACTACTCTAAGATTTCATCTCACTCCACTCAGAATGGCAGCTATTACTATTATGAATACAAACAACAATACGTGTTGGCAAAGATGTAGGGAAAAAGGTACACTCATACATTGCTGGTGAGACTACAAATTGGTGCAGGCAATATGGAAAGCAGTTTGGAGATTCCTTAGAAAACTGGGAATGAACCATTTGACCCAGCTATCCCTCTCCTTGGTCTATACCTCAAGGACTTAAAAACAGCATGCTACAGGGACACAGCTACAACAATGTTTACAGCAGCACAATTCACAGTAGCTAAACTGTGGAGCCAACCTAGATGCCCTTCAGTAGATGAATGAATTTTAAAAAATGTGGCATTTATACACAATGCAATATTACTCACCAGTAAGAGAATAAAATCATGGCATTTGCAGTTAAATGGAATTGGAAAAGATAATGATAAATGAAGTTAGCCAATCCCAAAAAAACAAATGATCTCTGATATAAAGAGACTGATTCACAATGGGGTAAGGAGGGGGAACAAGAGAAAAATAGATGATCTCTAGATAGGGCAAAGGGGTGGGAGGGAAAAGGAGGGGGCATGGGGTTAGAAATGATGAAGGAATGAGATGATTATCCAAAGTCCATGTAAGAAGACACAAATTGGTATGAATATACTTTGTGTACAACCAGAAATATGAACAATTGTGCTCTATGTGTGTAATATGAATTGTAATGCATTCTGCTGTCATATGTAAATATAAATAAATAAAAATAAAAAGTAAAATGTATAAATTTTGTCATCATAACTTTGATTTTTCTCTTTCCTACACTGTAAGACTGATCAGAAATATGAAACTGAAGGTATGCAACAGCCTAGACCAAGCAAAAACAAAAGAATTAAACAGAATTTAAATTAAAAAGCTAATAAAATTTGATAAGACTTTTGAATGTCCATATATTTAATTAAAACAACAATGTATCCCCATGATATTAACTTTTATCTCTCCTAAACCAGTTATGCTATAATTGATGAAAGGTTCCAGACATATATAGAGAGCAGTAGAGTAATATTGTTTATATTACCACTATAGTTTTTTTAATTAACTATAGTTTTACCTCTAAAATTAAATACATATACAAAGAAAACATTCACAGCATAAAAGAAAAATACATACAGGGAAAAATAAGCCTTTCACCAAACCCTGAGACACAACTAACTAGTGTAATAACGTACAAATTTCAAGCACTTCTTAGTGAAGATCAAGTTTTCACAGGTTAACATCCATGGAATTCTACCCATCACAAATAAAGAATATTCAATAACAAAAAAAATTGCATCTGTACTGCACATGTACAAATTATTTTAGGGGGAGGGCAGGGTCTCAACTAAATTGTGTAGGCCTCTCTAAATTGCTGAGGCTGACCTTGAACTTGTGATTTTCCTACTCCTCACAAATTGTAGGGATTATAGGTATGTGCTACCTTGTAAAGCACTCAGTAAATATTTGTACAAATGAATGATCTGGCCTTGAAAAAATTCATTTCAGCAATATTTTAAAATACTTAAAATTATACTATTCCTTATTTGTACAATATACTACTAATGGACGATGGCTACTTTTTAAAAAAATAAGTCGCAATTTTATATATCCTCAATTTAAGGCTTGTTACTTAAGCTTTTTAAATACTGTCCACATTATCTAGAGGTATGTTTGTCATTATTCTGGAGATTCTGGTGACAATTATTCTTATTTTTAAATATCTATATAAACTTGATCATGAATTTTGACAAAGTTTACCATTAAAATCTTCAATTTTTTTTCCTCTTCTTTGATCAATTATGGTCTGTCCATTTTTCCCATAATCTAATAAATAAAACTTAAAATGCAAAGTTATCCTACATACAGATCCTACATATAAGCCCAGTTTTGTCCAAATATGAATAAGATACTGACCAAAGTAAGAAATAAAGCAGTTAGTTCCTTTTTTCACATCTCTAATAACAATTTTTCTCTGTTGGACATTTGCACTGGTTACCTATGAGGGATCACACCATAAATTCAATGCTTTTCCACTATTTCACAACAGGTTCTATGTATATAAAACTGATAAAATATTCACCCCAAAATTTATCCATATGGTACATTTTTTCCAAGTTTGACTTGTTTTTTAACAATATTTATACATAACATACGGCCTCTAATAGTGATAAGGAAGATTGCTACCATCAATTTTTTTAATAAAATATAACAAAAGAGGTAATATCCTTCTCCCTTCCACCCCTCTCCAGCCTACTTCACCAGATCTACTTAGGGGGTGATGGGATGAAGGTAAGAGAGTAAAGGATACATAATCAAGTGCAAAACACTGTGGAAAGTACAGAGAATGAATGAGATAAAGTGAAAAGTGTGGAATGGTTAGGGGATCTAAAGACTTCCCAGAAAAATAGGATCCTGGGTTGCTCAGGGAGGAAAAAAAAAAAAGACAATGAAACTGTCATAGACTTTAAAAAACAAAGGAAAAAACCTAAACCCAAGAGGGAGTAACATTTCTACCCTTCACCCAGGCACTGTGGTATTGAACAGCCAATTGTTCCTCATACCATCTCCACATAGGAAACAAAAGAGATTTAAAGAAAAAGAAGCCACATTCTCTAACTCTAAATCAGTTAACAAAACATCCCTACTATCCCCCTCAAAAAAAACTTCAGGAAGAAGCCATTTTTGCTAAGTCCTTAACACCTCTTCACAGAACCCCACTCCTAGGTGCTCTCTGTTGGTTCAATGTCCTCTGATCTGTTGTCCTCCCGAGATGTATTTATATAAACAAAAAGTTTGAAGTGTGTTTCTGCTGGTTCTAAGGGTATGGGACAAGAAAAGAGGTACCCAGGCAGGATCAGGATGGGAGCCCCAGCCCACCCCTCATAGGTATGAGGCGGATGGCATGCACACACCTATAAGGGCCCTCCTCTTAGTACTCTGTGTCTGAGGAGCTCAGAGATTCTTCAGATTCCAAGTCTATGGCTCCAATCCCAGGTGCTGGTGATGGTGTCTCTGACTCAGGTGATATATAAGGAACCAGAACTTGTGGCTATCAAACAGGACAGTGTGTTGTAAGCTATCTTCATCCCACTCTTGCTTGTTCTTCTTAATCAGATCTTTTAACCCTTGTCAGCTCAGTGGAAGCTTCAGCTGTGGGTGTGCCCATATCTTCATGATGTAGGCAGGCCCCTGGTTGCCAGCAATGGCAACCAAGACACACACCTCCCTTTTCCCCTTCTGTGAACTGAATGATCTGGCAGGATGATTTCTTGCAGAGGAAGATGTGCCCACTCACCACAAACTCACTCTTGGGGCTATAGAAACTGACACCTTTCACCACAGCATTATTTCTGTGGCCCTTACATCTCTTCACACACTGGGCTCCATCAATCTGAGAGGAGTTGGAAAAGAAAAACATCTTCATTATTATAAAGAGCTCCTGGACAAGAGTTCTGTGCCATGGTGGCTATACACAGACAGGTGATGTTTGCTTTGGACTGTTTACCAGTGAGTAAATTCTAATGAGGACAGAATTTCTTGAGTATTCCATTGTTCTCATTCTCATCAATTTTCCTCTGGTCATGAATCCTTAAAACTGGTCTTGTCCACCTACTGCAAACCAGCAGGTACTGGCATGATTTATGGAGTTTGTATAATGCTCCACTTTCTTCTCTTTCTCTTTTGTCACCACCAGCTTCAAAACTTGCCAGTCTTTGTCTCAGGTCAATGGTGAAAATAATTGCATCTTCAAATGCATATGGAAACATACAGGGTACACACAGGGAGAATCTGGTTCCAGGGCCAACTTGTAGGATGCTCCCTTGTGCTGGGCCATACACTTTGTATGCCTGTAGCACTGGGCAGACAGTTCTGCTATCAGAACCTGCCCATCCCCAGCATAAATGGCTAGGGTGGAATCAACACTGTTGGGAAGGAATTTGGCCTAAAAGATATTACCTTTGTGGCCACTCTTGAGTATTGGCTACTGCCATACCTAATCCCAAACCACCACCTTCAGGTCATCATCACTGCCACTGGCCAGTCAGGTGCCATGCTGGTACTGACACAACCAGTATGACCCTCAAGTCCATTCTTTAGGTGGAAATTCTGAACAGACTCCTTCTTACCCCACAGGCCTCACATACAAAGTGGGCACTTGAAACCAGCTCCTA
Organism: Spermophilus citellus; assembly: GCF_964194105.1. NCBI lineage: Eukaryota > Metazoa > Chordata > Mammalia > Rodentia > Sciuridae > Spermophilus > Spermophilus citellus. Next base: position 57,772,286 of record NC_138189.1, read on the forward strand.
CTCTGGAAGGCTGGAGTAGAGCTGTTGTCTCCTGTTCTTCATGGACCCCATGGTCATGGTTAGCTTGCTTGTGCTAAACACAGTGCCATGATTGCTTTTATTCTTTTTCTTCTTCCTCTGAGCAGTTACGGACTCAGTTATCATCACTGATAGAGTGATGGTCAGTGTCCAACATGCTATCCATTTCTTTACCTGCGCTCTCTATGCCTTGACTTTCTCTACTGGTAAAATTGGGGCCACCATCACACCTAGTCAAGCTCAAACTCTGGTCTAAGGCCTCTACTTTAAAGCCTGAGAATGTCTCCCTTTCCTCCTTAACTCCAGATATCTCCTCTGGCTTGTTAGATGGGCTTCCATTAGCTAAGTATGTTTTCCCATCTATGTTGCTCCCTTTGCTGGACATCACTAAAGTAAGGTCAGGCTAAGCTCCTTCCTAAGAAAATAGGTCTATAGATTCACTGAAGGACAGGTAGCTCAAGGGCGTGGTGTTTAGCTGGGGCAGTTACAAGCACAGGCGCTGACGAGGCTTTGCAGCCCACTACCACTCAAGTGATCCTTCCGCCAGTGGCTGCTCCAACTATTCCAGGCCCAACCACTGCTGCCACCAATGCCACCCTAATCTTACATGGTATACTGTACATTTTCAAATAAAGATAAAAACTAGTACATGCATAATTTACTTCAAAATTTTTTTTGTTTTGTTTTTAAATAGGCTAAATCTACAGATGGTATAGAACTTTCAATCTGGTTAGCAACATATTAACTGTCCTCTGCTCCAAAGCTATAGGTAATAGTTATCTACTAACAGATATGCACACCACACAAAAATCTCTCTCCCTCTCCCTCTCTCTCTCACTCACACACACACACACACGAAAAGATCAGGGAATAGCAATTATAAGGAAAATTTGAAACCCAAGCCAAAGACACAGAGAATAATTCAGTTGTAAAAACTACCCAAGTTTTGATGCATCCCACTGTTCTCACTGTCTTTCCTCCTCTCGTCCTTAGTGGTCTGAGGTCCCTGGTATCAAATTCCAATTAGTATGGTCTCGAGATATCTGTTACTACTTTATTTCTAGCCTAATTTATTCCTAACAAATCTTGAATGGTTTGCAAGGAATTATTTCAATTACCAAACACTACCCTTTCAAACTCAATTCCATCTATTAAGAAATGTATTAAATTGTCTCTATTCATCATGGGCTAGGCTAGAAATTGCAAACTGGGACACCATTCCTTTTCCATTAACCTGATCCCGACCACTCACAATCATTAGGGGTTGTCACATAAAGAGAATCTCAGAACATGACTGTAACATTCAAAAGTTCCCCAGGTGGATATATACACAGGATTCTATCACTATCCTCAGGCATATTTATATAAATAAATACTGATCTCATCCGGGCACCTATAATTTTAGCAGGTCAGAGGGCTGAGGCAGGAGGATTGCATGTTCAAAGCCAGCCTCAGCAACTTGGCAAAAGCCTCCTCAAAACAAAAATATAAAAAGGGCTAGGCTCTGTGATTAAGCACACCTGAGCTAAATCCCGCAGTACAAAAAGAAAAAAGAAAGAAAGAAAGAAAGAAAAGAGAGGCTGGGGTTGTGGCTCAGTGGTAGAGCACTTGCCTTGCATGAGTGGGGCATTGGGTTTGATCCTCAGCACCACATAAATAAATAAAATAAAGGTATTGTGTCCTATAACTAAAAAAAAAAAAAAAAAAAAAAAAGAAATGAAATGAAATACTGATCTCAGCTAGGGCAAGATGGCTGCATCTGAATTCCCAACCGTTCAGGAGGCTGAGGTAGGAGGACTACTTGAGCCCAGGAGTTCCAGACCAGCCTAGGTAACATAGCAAGACTTCATTTCAAAACTAAAATAAAGTACACGATCTCATTTGATGTAACTCTGTACTACCTCTTAGATCATCATGTGGATATCTCAGATCACACTATCTTAGAACTAATGTTACAATTACTTTCAACTTCCCTCATAAATTTCAGATACCTAATTATTATGAAATCTCCCACAAAAAGCAATGCCATATAACAAAACAGCAATTTTTAAGCTTTCAGAAGACAAATATTGATTCCCAATAGCTGTGGTTATCCCTGACCACATGACTTCTACTTTAAGGACAAACCAGGTTTCTAATCCTGGTCTATAATACTTGAGACAAAAAGTTATCTCATCTGAGGCACTAGAAAGAAGATTCAGGATTTTCTCATATTTCCATATTTTTCACAATTGTATTTATGTGGTATGTCAGAGAGTAAAGGGGTAGGAGAGAGAGAGAGAGACAGGAAAAAAGGAGTTTCTTCAGACAGGAATCAACATTCAAAATTCAGAGCCAGTTAAGAAATAAATCATGTACCCTACATAAAAAGGCATACTTGTATTCTAATATAACTTGCTTATTTCCTAGAATTCACCTCTATATTTCCTATTTCCTAGAATTAACCTCTATATTTTTTCTATTTCTATCTCAGTTTATAAAAACAATCAAGCCCTAGAATGTATTTGTTCTCCAAGAGTAGTACTGATAGGTAGACAGGTAAATGCATCATATCTGCCATATCTTTAATATTATAAATGTGGTGCAAAGAACTTGGAGTTTTTAAATAATTACAAGGCTACAAAGCCACAAAATGAATAAAAGATCTTTTGCATTATCTTCCTACATCAAAATGGCGAAAACATTGTTACATTGCTATCTACTGTCAGTTTAAGAAATGAGCACTGACTGGCCTCTCCTTTGTTTTCCTCCATCTCCTAATTTTATAGATATTATTTTTATATTTTAAAGGTTTTTAAGACATGCTACTCCATTAATTAAGTCCATTTTATCATTTTTTTAGATTGATTCTAAAAACTAAAGATCAATTAAGTATATTTGTAATGAGGTAAATGCTGTCACTAAAGTCAAATAACATTTTGTCATTTATACATTACTGATTGAAGAACTTCATATATTTTAGACTAATAAAATTAGTCTAGAATTTTCTAGCTTTCTTCAGTTATTTTTGAAACCCCAAGACTGCTACTGTAGGGCACTATTTTCTACCACTCCCCACCACCTACCATATCCTCTATCTTAAAATTATCTTTTTCATTTTAATATAGTATCTCAAATACTTTCATATACAGTGAAGTGCATAGATTTTTCAAGTAGAAAAAGATGTGCTTGTCCTCATGTAACAGTGTAGTTGGGCATAAAAGCTATGAGTCCTATCTATTTTCCCTTGAACAAAGAAATCACTACTGTTTTACTATCATCAAGCATTCAATATGGCTGCTAAGAATTCAAAATACTTAACCTTGTATATTTTATTCTCTCTGGGAGTAATTTAGGAATTTTCTTTTCATCCTTATGATTCTGAAACATTACCAGATGTATCTAGAGGTGGATCTTTTCTCATTCATCTTGCTTGGTCCTAGGTAGATCTTTCAATCTAAAAACTCATTATTTTTTCTCCAACTTGGGAAATTTTCGTTTTTTTTTTTTTTTTTTTAATTCTTTTCCTTATTTCCTAGTCTCTACTTTTAAAGCTCTATATTTATGGATATGGAAACTATGTGATATGCTTTCCAAAACTCTTAAATTTTGCCTCAAATTTTTCCATATTTTTTGTTTCATATACGCACATAGTTTCTCCTCTTAATTCCAAATCACAACTCAATTTTGATTCACGCTAAATTGGTATTTAGCCCAACCATTAATTTCTTTCTTTATAATATTCAAACCTTTTCTGGTTCTTTGACCCCTCTTCAGTGCAGCTATAATTAATCATTATGTGCTTTTAAATCTTAAATTGTTTTAAATCTTGATTGTTTTTCCTTGAAGTTTTCTTCTGAATGATATCTGAGGTAAGCTGTTCTTTTATTCATCTTATCCTCTTCCATCCTCTTGATCCTCATGTGTTTGATTATCCCTGTTTACATTGGTGAATAAAAGATTTGCTTTAGAGTGTACAGTGATTGTGTGGACTTTCTCTAAGATTGTCCAGTTTTGTTTTTCCAAGTAGTCTCTCCCTTAAATGGGAAAGCACTGTTTAAGCAAGTAGAACACATGGATAGGAAATCAGCTAGCAGGGAACAGAAAAAATTGCTTTTCCCTGTTATAGTAGTAGTATGTCTACTTCTCTTTCAGGTTGCAATAATCAGTGGAAATGCAGTACGAATTTTTTAAGAGAGCAGTTCTTAAACTTGAGGCCTAAAGGCAGACATACTGCCTTGGTCTGTGTAGGCTGGAGAAAGGTCAGAAAGGAGGCTGATCCAGCACTTTGGAAAGTAATTCTTCAAAAAATTGTTGATTATTACCCAACTGTACAGTACTGTTCTTTGTATTTGTTGATTTCAAGTTTGGAGCCATTCCGAGGTTTGCCTGGGAAAACCTGAGCTTACCTTGGGGTATCTTGGATTCCAGTTTCCTCTGGATTTGTTGTCGACCAATTCCATGAACTTTCTATCTTCTTCAAAATTTCTGGTCCTCTGATGGTACCTGTAGTGGACTATGAACTGTAATTTTACTGTTCAACATGTTTTCTCCCTATTCCCTTTTCCAAATAACATAATCCCTCTTTTCTATGGGGAACATGTTTCATATGGTTTGTGTAAATGATAGCCTCATGACCCATGTCTGCCTAGAAATCCTAACCCCTTCTCCTTTGACAGATATCTTTACTAAAAATAAAGCTAATACAGAAGAAAAACAGAGAACAAAAACATTGAGAGAAACAGTACCAATGGCATTATTTAAGCCTGTATCCATTCGTACACCTAAGTTAGATCCTCTCACTTCCCCCCTCCGAAACATGTGAACACACTTAAGATTATAGTAATGAAGTCCTTCTGCTCCTCTTTAGGGTAGTGGAATTAATATAATAGTATCTGTTCCTCCTCTTCAGAATTATGGTTTAATTCAATTTTTAAACAATATCAGTGGGACATTGTGAGGAAAACAGTTGAAGGAACATGCTCAACCCACCTATTTAAAACAAAAGTCCAATAAATACCTATAATATAAATCTGAATGCATCAAGTTATAGCTTTGTAGTTTGTTAAAAATATAACAAAGAAACAGCTATACATTTAATTAAGTAGATCTTATCTTCCCATATCCACCATCTTCAAATGTCTAGGAAGAAAAAAGAAACAGATATAAAAACCAACTCTCTCTTGACTTAGTTTTTTCCTAAGTCAAGATTCCAATAGTTTCAGAAAGAAAAGAAAAAAAAAGGATGAATGGTAGTGACTTATAATTTTTTAACCAATTAATAGCAAAACAAAATTTTTAAAAACCCTCTGAAAGATTATATAGAAATAAACCCTGAAAAGAAAAATTCTGTAGCTGTTGGTGTTATTATTTGAGAGACAGGAGAAAGATTGTTTACTGTTTAATTTTAGAGGGATAAAAAGGAGGAAAGGGCAATTAACTCATTAATTGACAAAAAATGAAATCCAGTACTCCTGACCTAGAATTCATACATGGTTCACAAACCTATGCCTCAAGAACTCTATAACCTCCTGGAATAATCTGCATAATGCAGAATGATGTAAGGATGTTTTGAGGAGTCTCCAACTAAAGTCCATAACCTAAAAATAGTAAAGAAAGCTATTTCTGACTGAAAGGACAACTTCATTCCAAAATTTTGTTTAAGAATTAAATTCAGAGAAATATCAAAATAAGTTAAAGAGTACCTGTAATAAGTAAAACAGTATACCGTGCTAGCTATATAAACTACTTTTAATGGATGTGGAGTATTCCCGTATTATGACCTATTTTCCAATTTAAATAATTAAACTTTGATTGCATCTGATCTTTTGCAATTACAAACAATGCTGTAATTGACTATCTTTGTGAGATATATATATATATATATTCATCCCCCCCACTCCCACCCCGCCGTGTCCCTTTCTGGTGATTGCCTTATCCATAAAGGGGCAGTTCAAATATCACCACTTTTGCAGGTGTTTATAATACCTAACATGCTGAGTAATTATAAATAACCTCAATAGTATTTTAGTGATTGCTTACTGTTTGCTATACAGTTTTAATTGCTTTTATGCATATCACTTCATTTAACCTTCATAGCTTCATAAGTTTGACAATTTTATCCATAATTTGTAGTTGAAAAAAAATCAAAGTAAAGATGATGTTACCTGCTAAAGGTCAGTAAATTATGGAAATGGAATATGGTCTGTCTCACATCAAAGTCTGCTTTCTTAATTCCCATGCTCCAGCGCTACTTACTACCCTTTTATGGCCTCTCTAGTGTAATTACTCAAGAAATGTGTTTCCTATAAATCATAGGACTTACTTAGTCCACCTAGGACTTTACAGATCTACAAGAATGGAAAGAGTCCATGATACACTATTAATTATAAAGAAAGTTTCAGCCAGGCAAGGTGGACTACACCTCTAAGCCCAACAGGGGAGAGATTTTCAACTCTTCCTCTACTGTTAAATTTTTATAGTCTACCCTTACTATATGATTTAATACAACAAAAAAAAAAATGCTTTAAGATTTCTCCAACATAAAATAAATAAATTAAAAATAGTGTTCACAGTTTAGTATTATTGGTACAAACTTTAGAACAGGCTAGATTTATAGGATGTTATCATATTCTACAACAGAATTAAACTTATTTACATTAGATTTGGGCATTACCTGAATAACAATTATATATGTTTTAAATCATTCCCAGTTCATCTGAAATAGATATAAAATGAATAGTACAACAAACAAGAATATTAGACTGATAGTGCAAGAAAACTATACAATAGTCTGTTGGTCTGGCACTAACAGCATCGGAGGACATTCAAGCCCAAAGATAGATTAAATAAGACTAATGACATCGCACAAGTTGGTGAGAGCATTATATAGATGCTAGTGCTGCTCTTTTCTTCTTCATAAAAGCACTTACACTTTTTACTAGAAATCTGTAAGACAATAAGGAAGGAAAGGAAAGGAAAGATGCCAAGTGTATAAAGCTTAGAAATAAGAGGAAATTTTTGCTTCAAAAGACCACTGTCTGAAGATAGGCATTGTGGCAACTTGGGAGGCTGAGGTAAGAGGATCACAAGTTTGAGGCCAGATTTAGCAATTTAGCTGACGGGTTGGGGATGCAGCACAGTGGTAGAATATTCCTTGTTTTAATCCCAGTACAACAAAACAAAACCAAAGACTGCTGCCTGGATTTACTGAAAAATTATGTAAAATTAGTTTGTTAACCATAAAATCCTACATAGATGCTACCTATTTATCAAATAATAAAAGAATTTGCTTAATACAAAACAAATTTTAGTTATGTAGGCCTTCATCTTACACAAATGCAATGTGAATATACTAAGCAGATATAATTTAATCTATTACTCTTTTGTATAAATAGAAGAAATAGCATTTCAAATAGTGGGAAATGACAGACTGAAACAGCTAAGTCAACTGATTAACTATCTGGAAATATAAAATTAAGTTCCTATCTCCCTCCAAGTATCAATATAAATTTGAAATAAATTAGGTAAATGTGAAAATTAATTAGATAAATGTGATAGAAACCCAAATGTCCATTAACTGACAAACAGATAAGCAAAATGTGATATACAATGTATACAATGGAATATTATTCGGTGTTAAACAGGAAAGAAATCCTGTCACATGGTACAATGTGCATGAACCTTGAGAAAATTAAATTTTAACGACAATCACAAAAAAAAAGACAACTACTGTATGATTTCACCTATAAGAGTTACTGAAAGTAGACAAGTATATAGAAACAGAAAATAGAATGGTGGATTCTGGGGGTAGGAGGAGGGGGAAATGTGGACTTGTTACTCAATGGGCATTACTGTATAGTTTCAGTTTTTTATGAAAAGTTCTAGAGATCTGTTGCAGAAAAATATGAATACACTTACCACTACTGAACCATACAAAAACAGATTAACTTTTAAGTTTTTCACCAATGTTTAAAATTTTTTTATTATTTAAAGAGATATGCAATAAATTATGTTACATTAAAAAGTTACTAAGCTATACAGCCCAAACAAAGCACTTCACCAATCTCATTTCTTGCAATTTAGTGGCAAACATGGTTAAAAACAGCATAGGAAGACTGGGATTGTGGCTCAGTGGCAGAGCACTTCCCTAGCAAGTGTGAGGCACTGGGTTTAATCCTCAGCACTACATAAAAATAAATAAAATGAAGATATTGTGTCCAACTACAACTAAAAAAAAAAAAAAAAACAGCATATAAGATTAAAAGAAAAAGGGATACATATAAATTGCATTTGTAAAACATAAATCTTCCTAAGACTAATGAACAAAAGAAAATATTTTCTCCTAACATATCTGAAAATCTAACATGAAGCAGATAATCTTCATAAAAAAAATGAAAATGTTACTGTTATCAAATCCAATACTGACAATACCATATCATAGCAAATACTCACCATTTAGTATTTGATAATCTATGACTACAATATGAACAGATTGAGGGAACAGGGAGAGTAGATACCAAAAACGTTATCTGGTAAAATTTAGTATGGGCATTCAAAACTGATACGGTAAGAGAAGAAACACATAGGGTATCAATATCAAAAAATACAAAACAATTTACCAAAATTATATTAGTCATAAAATTCATCAGCATCAACTGCCTTAATATAAAAAAAAATCAGTTTAGTGGCTATACACAAGATCAAAATACCAAAATCAATAGAATTCTACACAAGAAACATGTAAGAAAGAAAAGATAATTCACAATAGCAATAAAATAAACTTATATAAAAGTATAAAATCTTAGTAAAGACAAGTGAAGGGCCTGAAAAAATAATAGAGGCATGCCTTACTTCTGGATGAGAATATTCAACATTATACTTCTACTTCTCCCCAAATTAATCCAAGTTGTAATTATATCTTATCAAAACGTGAATCCAAATATTTGGCAATTTACAAAGAATTATCAAAAGCACCTCTAACAAGTTAAATGCACAATATCCAAAACTCCTGACAAAGAACATAAACAAGAGAGAACTGTCAAAGATGTTAAAGTACGCTAATGTACCATGTTGAATCATAAGAAATCACAGACACTAGATGACTTCTAACTTATAAAAAAAGTAATTTCGTAAGTTTCAACTAATAGTAAGTAAAACTGATGCAGACACAGGAATAAACAAAGGTTTGTTAGGAATCTGAGTCTATTAAGCACTCAAATTTCTCCAACCCACTCGCTTCCACATTCACAAACCCCTTTCTAAGTAGTTAAGAACCAGACATGAGTCCACTAAAGTATTTAATATCAACAAAGTTTGGACAAAAATTAGCAGGTCTTCTCTTCCTCACCCCAGTTCATCTTATAATTCCAGACAAAAACTGAAAGTAAGGTAGAAGAGGAGGTGTAGAGGGGTAAGTTTCCTCCAACAATCCTAGAGAGGGAAGGATATCTGCTTTGAAGGACAAGAAAAACCAAAACGCCAGAAAAACATCCTAGAAAGTAAAAAAACACCAAGCCAGAAAGCCTTCATGCTCTTAACAGAAAGGTCAGTGTGACAAGAAGATAGTGAATAAACTGAAAGGGATACAAAAGGAGCCTAGAACAATAGGAGCAGTAATAAAAATAGAGGGCCAAGTTAGAAGTTTAGATTTTATTCTACAAGCAATGAAACGTCAAATAATAATTCACATTTCAGAAAGATTTGTCTAGTTCTGGCATGAAGAATAAAGTATGGGGAAATTAGAGAACTAGAAGACCAAATTAGGATGCTACTATGAAATCAAAGATAACAGTCTGTGCTAGGGTAATGGTAACAAATGGAGAAAAGTATAAAAATTCAGGGTATACCTTAGAGGTCTCATACACAATACTCTTTCGCTTCCTATTATCCCAACATAGCTTTTTAGCAATAGAAACCCTCTTTCTTTGGGAAACCATTCTATAAGGCTTAGATAGGAATGTCCTCTCCTAGTTCACTTCCTACCTAGGATACAAAAACATGATATAGTCTTGAACAAAATATCTTTTTCCTTAGTGATTATCTGGTTCAAGAATGTAAACATAACCAAAGTTAGGCCAACAAGATTATTTCTGGAACCAGGAATGACTTATTCTCTCATATTGTTAGCTCTAAAGACAATGTAATCCTAGAATTATATAAGACATTAATTATCCCCCAATATCCACACTACCCTTCTTCTTTTAGTAAAAGACTACTACTTCTCTACATGTTTTATCGGATTACATCCCCACGTAGCAAGAGCTAAATCCTAGGTGTGGTTGTGTAACAAAGTTCTGGCTGATGGGATACAATGGAAGTGATGTTTGCAACTCCTTAGTCAATTCCTTAAAAAGGAAACTGTGCTCACCTGTTTCTTATTTTTCATGGGCTATGTTTACTAAGGCTGTCAAAAAATACCACAGACTAGGTGTCTTAAACAACAAACTTTTATTTTCTCAGAATTCTGGAGGCTAGAAGTCCAAGATCAGGGTATTTACAGATCTGGTTTTTCCTGAAGCCTCTTTTCTTGGCTTGCAGATGGACACCTTCTTCCTGTATCCTCAAAAGGCCTGTGTATGAATCCCTGGAGTCTCCTTCTGTGTCCAAATTTCTTTTTCTTTTAAGGAAACCAGTCAAATTGGATTGGGGCCTACTCATGTGACCTGATTTTCCCTTAATTACCTTTTAAACACTTTATATCCAAATACAGTCATATTATGATGTAGTTGAGGTTTCAACTCATGAATACTGGGGTACACAATTCAGCCCACAACAAGCTAGAACATGGATGTAATGCTGGTCAACCAGGTTAGACCTTGTAGATTAAATAAAGTCAACACCCAAGGCAAAGGTATCCATAAAGCATTCTGTGATGATGGAAATGTTCTGTATCTGCACTTTCTAATATGGTGGGTGCTGGCCACACATGATTATTTAAATACTTGCCTCCTATCTGAACCACATGTGTTTTGAGTATTTTTTGCTCAAAGAATTCACCTAATACCTTAACTAATACAGTAAATTAGAAGTGAGGTATTACCAAAACAAACTCCTAAAAACTCTTGATGCAACTCATAGAACAGGTAGCAAGAAAATGAGCCTCAAGCTGGAGAGCTAGTGTTATATTGTACAGTTCCAAAGTACTTAGTAAAATTCCTGCCTACAATAAGAGGGAGGACATATCATGTATCTCGGAAGTCTACAGCTCTAAGAAAAGCCAATTAGAGAAACTGAATTATTTGTTGTGTGCTAGAATATTGGTTAAAGATCAATCCACCTACAAATAAAGTAGTTTCCAAGTAAAAACGGACATGAGAAAGCAACAATAAGAGAAGTTCAACCTACAAGAGTTCAGTTAACTTGGATCTCTTTAGGCTAGAAAAGGCAACTGCTTCTGTGCTCTAAATGCTCTGTGTGACCACAAAAGTTCTTTGCCAGATAGCAGCAAAAACAGGTTAAGAGTGTTACCTTCCCAGGCTGGGGTTGTGGCTCAGTGATAGAGCACTTACCTGGCATGTGTGAGGCCCTGGGCTCAATCCTCAGCACCACATACAAATAAATTAATTAAATAAAAGATCCTCTGACAACTTAAAAAAAAAAAAGTGTTGCCTTCACACCTGTGATGGTGTCTGATATGTCAACTTGGTTAGGCTAAACTATGAAAAAGAAAAAAGGGCAGCAGCCATTTGTAGCATCAATATCTTCCCTCAGTTATTCAATTAAAAACTAATCTAGATGCTGCTGTGAATTTTGCAGATGTAATTAAAGTCTCTAATCAGCTGACTATAATTTGGGATAATCATCACCAGTGAGCCTGACTTAGTTATCTCTTACAAGAGATCTAGTTCTTTCTGGCAAAAATGGGGAATCCAAACAATAGCTAATTCTGTACTTGTTTTCCCTTCACTTTATCTTCCCCTCTTGACTACCTGTGGAGAACATTTTACCAATGCCCATTAGTTCCAGCTTGCCCACAATCTTCCCTTTCTGCCTGCCTGCTTTATGGAATTCAGACTTGCTTAATCAGGCTTCACAATCACATAAGCCAACTCATTGTAATACATTTCTGAATGCCACCTATCAATACATAAATCTCCTTTGCATCTCTTCTAGTTTAACCTTGACAGATATATCATCCAGAACTATTAGTTTAGATATCCTCAAGTAGCCAGGAAACATGGGAGACTGGAACCAACGTAGTACAGAGCTGAGTAAGTAAATCAGCAGGTTTCAAAAACACATGACTAAAAGAGATCTTTTGCTATACAATTAATGTCATGGTCCTGATTTAAAGAAAATGGAACAACCTCATGAAGTTTTTGAGAAGAGTTTTACCATTAAAGTACAGTAATGACTTAAAGAAATATATGATTAAACTTAAATCCTGCAGGCCCTCAATCTATACCAACTGCAGGCGGTGACAAAAGTGTTACAGTTCCTAGGGGTATCATACTCTCCAATACTACTATACTTCAGACAGGGTCAAGAAATGTTAACAAACAGGTAAAAACATCTAAAGAACAAAGCCAAGACACCGAGGGCAATTAAAAGAACATTCCTTTCACAAAGCAAAATTAGTTTAAAAAGGAATTTGCTAGGGTAAAGTCATCACAACTTCTGCCCAAAAGGATTTCATTATTAACAAGAACCAATCATTGTTGCACATTTCCTATTCTCTTTTTTAAAGGAGCTTTTGTTATAGTTATCCCATTCCTACTCATCACTATACAATAGATTAAGAAAGAAGATTATAGATTAATAAACTGAATTAAGAAAAAGGTATAAGAATTAATGTACTTGACTTTCACCTTCAGTTCTACTATTAATGAAATGGAATTCTGAATTGATTCTCGATAAAAATGTTGCATAGCCAGATTTGAATCCAATGATCAAAAATAAAAGTTTAAATTGGAGATGTAAATCTGAGTCAGGGGAATAGATAACTGAACAACAGAGGACTAAATAAAATCATCCAGTGGAGACCAGAAACATGACAGGGGAAAAAAATATAGTGGGGAGATGAGGTGCTTAAAAAAAAAAAAAAAAAAAATCAAAGAATATATAGTGAAACCCTAAGAATAAGCAAGAAAATCAATAAGAGGCAGCTAGTAAAGGAAAAACAGAAGAGACAGTATTATAAAAGCAAAGTAGTAAGGATTTTTAATAAGCAAGGGTTGGTCAATTGTTACTGAAAAAGTAGATTATGAATGGACACAATAACTCAACACTACAAGCAAAAAAAGAAATCCAAGTATCTTTAAGAAACAAAATATTGAAGTTATCAAAAGAAACTTTCTAAAAATTTTTAAATACTGGGTGAACAAAGTCTCTGTAAATCATAAAACAATAAAATTTACCAAAAGAAAAATATTGCCCAAATTATGAAAGCAATATAAACCAAAAATATATGCAATGAGTAACATCATAAAGCATTAATACCCATAAATATAAACACCACCAATTAATGACTAAGAAAAAGACAGCTCCAGTAGAATAACTGGTGAAGGACAAAACAGGAAAATTTCAAAAAGAAATCCAAATGAACAATAAATATAAAAATTCACCCACTTTGACAGTAATTGTCAAAGTAAAAAGACAACAAATACAATCCTTTGTCTAAAGAATTTTTTAAAAACCAAGAAAACTGATTATATCTAGGAGCATTCTCAAACTTGTGACACAGTAACACTTGAGGTTGGTGATCAAATCTAATACGTGTATATCCTCTGGCCCAGTCCAACAATTTCATTTCCAGAGACCCATCCCAAAGAAATACTTTTGTATTCACAAACAAATGCAAAAGTATGTTTGTTTCAGCCCTATATTTGTAATAGTAGCATATAAAAACAATCTAAATGTCCACCCACACAAAAAGATATAAATTATGAATATTCATACTATAGAACATTCAGCATAAATGTGAATATCAAATTCCAAGGTACTCTCAAACAGACAGACACACACACACACACACACACACACACACTCTCTCTCTCTCTCTCTCTCACCCCCTCTCTCCACAAAAAGAAACCAGAAGATTTGATTATGAACCAAGTTGTTAATAGCATTTAATCTGAGAAAGTGGGATAAAAAACATTATTTACTACAAAAATTTAAGTATGAATGTATTCATTAGTTTCTGTAAGTAAATAATCACTATCTGAAGTCTCCAACTGATGTTTGAATAATACTCAAAGAAGCTTTCAGCAAGTTTTAAGTAACAATTCTGCTCTTAATGATAGATATATATTTGACTGATGTATATCAAGGAAAAAAATGAAAAGAAAAATTACAGAAAATGATTAATTCTAGACAGCAATATTTTGGGTGTTTTTTTTCTACTTTTTAGAGGTTTTTATCAAATTTTCTACAAATACGTGTTTTTACAAGTACATGTAATATATAACTAGTGATGTTTAATAATATGAAACACTGTATTTGAATAATCTAATTTAAAAGATTATTTTCCACCTTACACAGTCCCATAATCCTATTTCTCTTATTTTAACAGATCTCTATGTGCAGCAATCACCAAATATATTGATACATGTACCCCTTTGCTACTAGAAAATCTTCAGGGTAAAATTATACTGAATAACTCCTAAATGTATTTTACTTGTCAAGGACACTCTGGAAAAAATGGTACATATGGCTCTCATCCTAAATACCATAAATTGCTAAGTTACACTGAAAACTAACACAGACTTCCACATAAAGTGACTATACATGATCAACATCATCTACTTAGTTGATTAGTAGTTTCATCTCAATAAGAATTTAAATTTATGAATCTAGGAAAAACACCTTTTGTTCAAATCCATAAATATCCCTAGCTGATTGTGGGAGATCTCAACAATGCTTCATAAACATAGTTTAAAAAGTATGCTAATAATGGTAATTATCTCCTTGTGAGGTGAACAGGGAGCCTACAACCTGGGAACAAATTTTTATCCCTCACACATCAGATAGAGCTCTAATCTCTAGAGTATACAAAGAATTCAAAAAGTTAAACAAAAAAATAAATAACCCAATCAACAAATGGGCCAAGGACCTGAACAGACACTTCTCAGAAGAGGATATACAATCAATCAACAAATACATGAAAAAATGCTCACCATCTCTAGCAATCAGAGAAATGCAAATTAAAACTACTCTAAGATACCATCTCACTCCAATAAGAATGGCAGCCACTATGAAGTCAAACAACAATAAGTGCTGGTGAGGATACTGGTGGGACTGCAAACTGGTGCAGCCAATTTGGAAAGCAAATGGAGATTCCTTGGAAAGCTGGGAATGGAACCACCATTTGACCCAGCTATTCCCCTTCTCAGACTATACCCAAAAGACCTAAAAAGAGCATACTAGAGGGACACAGCCACATCAATGCTTATAGCAGCACAATTCACAATAGCTAGACTGTGGAACCAACCTAGATGCCATTCAATAGATGAATGGATAAAAAAAAAATGTGGCATTTATACACAATGGAATATTACTCAGCACTAAAAAATAACAAGATCATGGCATTTGCAGGGAAATGGATGGCATTAGAGCAGATTATGCTAAGTGAAGTTAGCCAATCCCTAAAAAACAAATGCCGAATGTCTTCTCTGATATAAGGGGGGTGACTCAAAATGGGATAGGGAGGAAGAGCATGAGAAGAAAATTACCACTAAATAGGGAAGAGAGGTGTGGGAGGGAAAAGGAGGGAGACGGGGAATTGCACAGAAGATGGAAGGAGACCCTCATCGTTATACAGAATACAGGTATGATGTTGTGAGGAGAAAAAAAAAAGTGTGTCACATTAGACTGGGTAGAGAGATGTGATGGGAGGGGAGGGGAGGGAAAGCGGGGATAGGAAGGGCAGCAGAATAGACATTATTATTGCTGTATGTATATAGGTGACTCTATGACCAATGTGATTCTGCAACCTGTACAATCAGAAAAATGAGAAATTAGACCCCATTTGATTCAAATGTATGAATTGCCAAGATCAGTGTACTGTCATGTGTAACTAATAAAAAAATAATAAAATAAAATAAAAAGAGGGCCAATATCTCCAAGTACAAAAAAAAAAAATCATACAGAAAACTAAATGCTATTACTGTGCAAAGTTCCCTTGGAGGTAAATTTTACTAACTACAACATGTATAAATTCATTTAACTTGTACACATTTAACACATGCAATGATTTTAAATAGAGCTAATTTTATCATATTCACTGGGAAAGAAATGGCTGAGACTATTAGATATTGAAAAAAGCCACACACATAGGAGACACTAAATAAATATCAAATAAAAGAATTAACTCCTCTATTTCATCTCACACAAATAAGACCTCTACTAGAAACTTTGCAACAGGACTATTTTCATTATTAATTCCATATAAAAGCAAGAGAAACAGAACACAGACAGAGACAATAATAGGGTCAAAGACGGAAATGGAAAGAGACCCATTAAGACATGAACAAGAAGAATTCCTTTTATTTTCAAGTTTCAAGCTTAGGGTGACAGGAAGTGGTAAAGGAGATCATATTCCCAAGTTAATGCACACGTATTCTAAATTCAAAATTAATGAAATCAATCTCTCCACAGATTCCTCTGAAATATTTTTCAATCAAATGTTTTTAAACTATTTAGGAGATGGATCCAGGAGGAACATGGGTGAAGCTTCATGATTGAGCACATGTTTAGCAGGCACAAGGCTCTTGAGTTCAACCTGCAGCAACAGCAGAGGAATTAATTTTAGGACAGGTTTTTATTTCTTCATGTTGGTTTTTACTTTTCTATTCCTCTATTTTACAGGGGTATAAAAGATTAATTTAGACCATCTATGTCTTTGGGGAAGGTGGAAGAAGGGACACAAAATTCTCTGCTGGAGATGCATAGCTATTAACTACTTCCATAAATATGCTACCCCTAGTCTGTAATTCCAAATAATCAAGAAATGAAAAATGTACTTGTTTATTTTCAAAATAACACTATCTGACACACCTCAGTATTTTTTCCATAACTCAATTTGAGTAATTTATTAACTTGAATATTAAGTAATAAGCAATAAGAAATATAATCAGGTAAAATCTGCAGTCCTCTTTAATGGTAGATTCCATCCTTAAACCCTCCAATCATTTGAATATTTTCACATTCCCTTGTTTTAGTCATCACTTTCATAGTACAATAACAAGAAACTTATATATATATATCTATTTTATGTAGATACATCATAGCATTATTTAAAATAAGAATTATGATTTTGGTTATCTCTAGTACCTTTTTTAACCTCACTCTACATCATACTAATCTTTACCCAAAAAAAAACCATGCTGTATTTCAGACCATTTACCCTAAACAGCACATTTCCTAACCCTGATTCATAAAAACTTATTTAACATTTTCAAGTTATTCTCAATAATCATGTTGTCTACTTCCACCAGCACAATTCAGTATATCTGAAAGCACTAAGATTTTACTATATCTAATTATTTACAAAGACACTCAATAATACTGATTCCAATAGGAATTCCTAAAGGACTCTGATCTTCACATTTTTCCTTCAAAACTCTGGTTTTATCTCTTAAAAGATAAAGTATAACTATATTGCTCCAAATTCCACCTCACCTCATGACTAAAAATAGTTTTAAAAAAAAAGTAGTTAAGCATCCTAAATCAGGAAGAGTATTTTGTTTCTGGGTTGCAAATGGATAGACACACCTCTACCAGACAGGTAAGGTTTAAGGGTCCACTGTAAAAAAAACTGCAACCAAATACTCTTACCTTAAGATGTAAAGTTCCAAATAATTCCCACAGTAAGTGGGTAATAAAGGAATATTTATGAAATATTCTTACTTCATACATCTGACTTCATGAAAAGCAAGACTTATGTAACAGCACTGTACAACAGGAGACATAAATATAAGGAAGACAGGTTTCTGCCTCCAGAACTGACACCTGTGGCACACTAGATATAAACTGCTTCATCAACTAAACGGCTGAAGATTTAAAAGAAGATTTAAAAGAGTAGGCTAAGGGCTGTCTTATCAGAAAGAACTGATAAATCTTCAATTTACTTCTTCACAAACAGGTCTTCTCTATTACCACATCACCTTCTTAAAAGCAGTTTCTAAACTTTAAACAATCCAAATAAATTGCTGCCAGATTCCCTACTATCTCAGCTGTGAGAATGTTTTAAAATAACAAGGTAGTAGATCTCTCTGGGTGTCTAATAAAAGATCTCCACACATACTATGGAACTGGTGGGAAAGAAAGGAAAAAAAAATCCTTATAAGCACTTCAACAAAATCTTGTTATTCATCCTAACCAGAGTTAAAATTCCTGTTTTAAAGGGGACTTTTTTTTTTTTTTAGTTTAGTAAGAAAAGATTATTTTGAGAAGTAAAAATCTTGAGAGGCAGGGAGAAGTAATAATCTCAGGGAGGGTAGCTTTCACTATAGTTTTCATTTTGTTAATAATTGTTAGCCACATGTTTTAGGAAATGGGTATATTTATCTGTACTTTTTTCTATTCCCCCCCCCCCACCTTTTTTAATGTATTTTTCAGAACAAGAAAAGGAAAGAAAGATTTGGGATAGCCAGTCTGTGTATGGTGGTTATCTTGCTGCCAAAAAAAAAAATATATTCCCCTATGTACTATCTGAACTTTTTTGAACACTATCAGAAAATGTTAATATTAGTGATGCTGCCACTCTATCAAACAGCATGCTACAGTATGTGAATAAGTGAGTGAATAAATAAATGAACAAGCATGCTTTGATTTAAAAAGATCCAGGTTAAATACTCTTCTGACACTTATTACCTTTCATGTTTTTTTAAATATTTTTTAGTTGTTGAAGGACCTTTATTTTATTTACTTATTTATATGTGGTGCTGAGAATCAAACCCAGTGCTTCACACACACGAGGCAAGTGCTCTACCACTAAGCTATGACTCCAGCCTCACCTTTCATGTTTTTAAAATCTGAATAATCTAAGGGACTTACTTATCAGGCATTCAGCAACCAATGCCTATTAGTTTGACTGATTTTCTCTTTAATATATAGGGGAAAAAAACAGAAGTATGAGAATTAAAAAATTGAAAGATGCTGAAATCCAAACCTCTGCTATTCAGAGTCCCCAGATCCAAGAAAACCAAAAGTTCTACCCCTCTCTAGGTTTCCAAAATGAATTCTGGATCTTCCCTAGGTACTAAGTATTCATTGATAATATTTTTTTTTATGAACTACTACACTGAAGCAGGATAGGAAACAAAATAATAGTTAAAACAAAAACTACTGCCTCAAAGAGCTTAACATGTGGTTTACAAATACTGCTATATTCATTAACAAATGAAACTAGGGAACATGCAAGTTTCTCTGGGATGGCTAATTTGGAGTTCTATACTTTTCTTTTTTTAATATTTATTTTTCAAATGTAGTTGGACACAATACCTTTATTTTATTTATTTATTTATTAATTACGTGGTGCTGAGAATCAAACCCAGCTCCTCGCACATGCTAGGCAAGCGCTCTACCACTGAGCCACAACCCATCCCCATTCTATGCATTTTGACTTAAAAAACAAACGGAAGACTGGGGAATAAATCGAACAGTAATTTTGAAATATTTTCTTATTTCTCCTTTATTCTCAACCCTCTCTATTATGTCTATAAACAGATTTTCCCTAGCCTTGAAAATCCTTTTAATACTAAGTCAGTACTAATTCATTTACTTGTCCCCCTTGTCTGAAATTTCTCACTAGGTTGGAATTCTGATCAAATCCTACTGTATTTACATTTTATGCATCTTTAACAAAAGTATTACTTCTGAAAATAAAGCCCTAACTTTTTAAGACCAAATTTTTCCCACTTTGAATTTTGCTTTAAAAAACACGGATGTCATTCAATCACATTAAAAAATTCACTCAGTAGAAGGTAATGTTATTTTGAAAATGAAGTATAAGCCCTTCAACATCTGCCTTGCAATATTTGAGTAAGAAATTTAATTTAGCCCACTAACTTCAAAAGAAAAGGATTATGGCTTTTATGTTGGGAAATATATTTCTCTTTTCCATACTGGTCAATCACCCACTGAAAGCCAAAAAATTATGCACTTTCAGTTTTTGATCTAAAGTCTTGTGTCAAATAGAAGGGGAACAGGAAATGGAGAGCTCTTGGCCTTATACTTTCGTTCCCAGCTCTATTTGAAATACACACATTATATAAGATGTGATTATCCTACTCTAAAATACTTAAGGAAAAATCCAATTCTCAAAAACCTACTCTAATGTTTAATAAGAATTATACTCAGGTTCTTCAACATTTAAATAAATCTCTTATTAAATTGTCTCTTCTTTCCTCCCAGTTTTCCTTTTAGCAGATAAAAAGAATACCTATCATTTTTTCATAACTAACCAGTATATTTTTGTTAAATATACTTATCCTTCACTTTTTCAGGTTAAATACTGCAAAAATATAAACTTTCATATCTAATATTTTGATGATTTTCACTAGGATTAGCTCAAAATCAAGTTATCCACATTTTTTAATTGTGTTGCCTACAACAATGAAGTAGGGGGGAAAAAAAACACATAAAACTTTTAAATACTATGATTCTAGCCACAAGACTTGCTAACTCCAGAAAGTTAAACTTCTGCTAACATGTCAGGAAATAGTAATCAAAAGAAAAACATTGCACAATTCACCCAATTAGCCTATGGTGTACAATAACCATGTGGTTTATTTCTTTGCCTTGATCAAAGAATGGAGGCAAGTGCAACAACACAAACTATATTATCTTTTGTCTGCTCCTTCCTTATCATGTGTATGTACAGATTTTTTTTTAATTGGCTGCATTTTCTTACACATTTTTCCTGACTCATCTTCATAACAAATACAAATCAATTGTTTACACCACTGGCAGAAGACAGTACAAAGCACACTGAAAACAAAGCAACACTCCCCTAGTTGGTCAAAATCAACTTATACCATTTCTATTTTTCAAGGAAAACACACCTGATCGACAAAATTAACATCTACAAACTTACAGTCGTTCATGAAAGAAGTTATTAGGACACATTCCAATGGACAAAACTATGTAGGAACGTTGAGTTTTCAGCACATTATTCCTGCAAGTATTACATTCAAGTATCATGACCTCATTCCAAACCAGAGCTTGATATTTTGTTGGAAAACTTCAAATCTTAATAAAATATCACAGCTATTTTGCTCATTGCTACTTAAATGGGTTAGCTTCTAATTCAGTGCCTATGTTTTTGAAAAGAGTCAGAAGAGAGATACAACAGAATAAAATTATTTGAAAGTGTACTAATCTGAGCCTTTAAAAAACTGATTTCCACTTACCACCCACAACCAGTTTCCTCTAAATCTTTCTGTCCTCATTTTTAAAATAAAGAGGCTGGGATAATGATTCACACCTTTCTCTTCATTACTTCAAATGCAGCGTGAACACACTATCCTGAAACATTCCATTAGGCCAATATAAAATATATAAATGCAAACCTCTCCTCAGAATCCAATAGGCCAAACAAACAATAGCAGGGAGTGTCCATCTTTTTAATATAATTTATGTATATTAAATTCCAACTCTACCTACATAACTTCATCCACTCTGAGGTTTAAAAAAAAAAAAAATCTGGTGTTAGGCTAATGAAGTCTCAAAACACTTTAAAAAGATACTTCTCTATTTGACCAGAACCTGTATGCAATAAATGCAATGTTCAGAAAACCAGCCTTCCACCAAGCTCTATGTTTGTGGAAAAGAGTGTTACTTCAAGATAATTAAGTTGTTCTCTTACAACTAAGTTTTAATCAACTTTTAAAGCTGTTTTCTTCTGCCACCTTCTTTCTCCAGATTAAGATTTCTCAAACTTCTATTTCATGGGGAGACAAAAAAGTTATAAAAGAGCTGATAACAACTAAGGCTGACTCTTAGTTGATCAGTATGGTATGTTTTACTGAGCTTTTGGTTTATAAGCCGTTCTTTGAAGAATAAGATCCTGCAACGCCGCCTGTCTGTGGACCCAAGAAAAATTATAAACAGTTATTATGAAACCAGATCACTAGGACAAATCAAGAGGCCTTTCTATTTCAACTCACTACAACCAAGCCTGGTTGCAAAACACACAGTTTGCTGCCCCTTATTATTTGAAAAATAATAGGTCCCAGCTTAATTCTTTCCACTAAGGAAGCACCTGACGATATATGTGTATGTATCGGTAAGGATCAAATACATTTTTCATCCACTGAGTTATTATAAATGTGTAAGGATATAAGATGAGTTCACCTAAAATCCTTGAGATCTAAGAAGCGAAGGTTACTTCAGCAGCCACAATGGTTATGAAAAAAAACCTGCAGCACAACAGTATGGAAAAGTACAGCCTATCACGTGTCTCCCACATCAAACACTTAACTCCAAGTCCATTTACAATCTTAGGGTCCCTCCAAAACTGCTCCCCTCCACCTCACAACTGGAAGAAATCTATCAACCTCCTCCTAGGGTTCCCAGAGAGACTCATCTACCTATTATCTTACTCCTCCCGTTTTAGCTCCGCCCCCGCCTCAGGAATAAGTGGCCCTACTGGCCCCAGGCAGACCACCCTTCTCCGGGGTGTGCAAATGGGGAGTCTAACTAATTTTCTCCATCCTTACCGTGTTAACCATCCCAGATAACAGGCTGTTCACAAACTCTGTGGTCCTCCCACCCCCACGTGTCAGCTACCCTCCCCCACGTTCCCACACCTCACAATTTAGGCCGAGGAAAGAAAGGGGGCAGTTGAAAGCCTAGACCCCAAGATAGACCAACCTAGAACAATCTGTCCCACCGCAAGTCCCCTCCCACCTTCGGCCCCAAACCTTTACAGTCCCTTCCTCCCTCCTTCCTTTGAAACCAGGCCCTTGCCTCAGAAACCTCCTCTTCCTCGTCGTCGTCGTCCTCTTCTTCCTCGCTGTTGTTGCTGCTGGTGCCGCCGCCGCCACCTCCTCCTCCACCACCGCCTCCGCCGCCGCCGCTGTTGTCGCTGTCGCTGCTGCTTTCGCTGCTGCTGGGGGGTCGGCAAGTCCGGTTACGCTTGGCCTTGTGGTGTTGCTGCTGCGGCGGCTTCTTCTTCAGGAGCAGGTCGCAGACTCGCACCATCCCACGAGGAGACGAAGCCGAGGGAGCCCCGCTGCCGCCGCCAACGCTGCCGCCGACCTCCGCCGCCGCCGCGGGGGGGCCCGCCACCGCCGCCACCGCCGGGGGGCTCCCTTCTCCCTCAGCCGCCGCCACCGCCACCGGAACCGTCGCCTTCTCCATCCCCAGGGAAAGAGGGAGGGCGCGGACGGAGGAGGGGCCTGGGGGCTACGCTCTACCGCGACTTCGGCCGCACCGGGGCCAACACAGCGTTTGGTGCCGCCTCCGCCGCCACCGCCTCGGTCACCTCTACTGCCGCCGCCGCCGCCGCCGCCGCTCCGCCAGCTCTCACCTCGTCTCGCGATACTAAGGGCGGGGAGCCTGACGATGGGAGGGAGGGAGCGTGAGGGAGCAAGGCGCGGGAGGGGGGGGTGCCGAAGCGTAGAGGGAGACGGATGTCGAGGGACCCAGAGGAGGGGAAACTAAAAAGACACAAGGGAAGTGTGCCCGGGGTGGCTTCCGATGGGAACGGCAAGGCAGAGCAGAGGTCGCGGTTTCCGCCTGAGTGCCCACGAGCGCCGGGATTTCTTCTCTTTCCCCGCTACTTCCCCCACACACAGCCCTCCCTTCTTCCTTCCTGGCTAGTGATTAGAACGCAGCCGCAGGCGGAAGCGCAATGACGCCATCAGCCGTCGCCTGAGCGGTGGCGCGCGGGTGGCCAAAAATCGAAAGGGAGATTTCGAGGGCCGGACCCGGACCGCGCGGGCGCGCAGTTGCGGGGCGTGAGGGCGGGCCTCCAGAATGCGAGCCGAGTGCGGAAGCGCGGTATTCACACTTTGTTAACAGTCAGCGGGGTCCGCCAGATCCGGGAGGTGGGGCCGCGTTCTGGACTTGTGTGGAGTTTTAGTCTGGCCATTTTTTTTCCGCCGCCAAATCCGGAATTAGGGTTCTGGATCTTGAGAGGAGGCTTTGAGTAAGAAAAAGAGTCTCTCTTGCCTAAGTTGAAGTCTTGGATCAGAGACTTCCTGGACCTGAGTATTACACATGTGTAATGTGGAAAAAAGTAGATTAGGCGATGTGTAAGATCATTACAACTCAAAGAGGAGAAAAGATGTGGGATCTGTGCCGGAGTTTCCAGACGATTGTCTCTAATCTAGCTGTTCCACTTCTAACCAGCACAACTTTTATCTGTGAAGCGAGCGTCATAAGTAATAGTGTTTGTCTCCATATATCTCTTTGAAAGAATATTACTGTCGGGATTCTGAGATCATTTTTAAGTGTCTGGAGAACTTGCAGAAGTTTTGAAATGATAGTGTAGTTTATTGAACTCAGAATTATCCATTTCTGTTCTAGTACGAGTATAGTGGCATAAGGAAAATGAAGCAAACATCAAAGACAGATGTACTGGCACAAGATAAAAAGTGTGTCTCAACTGACATAGTTGCCATTTTAAGACTGCTAAGTTTAGCCAAGCGTGCCTGAATTTTTTTTTCATAGCATTTTTCTTTTTAGCACTAGCATGCCATATGAAATGTGGGCAGTTGCCAGTACTTTACAGAGTACCACAGCAGAATTGGCGATGACTAAATCAATTCATTCAAGCAGAAATTCATCATGTGCCTACTGTGTGCGTTACTTGTGAAATCAAAGTCTCTTTCCAGGGGCTTTACAGTATAATAAGTGCTATAATAAGTATGTGTACAAAGTGCTCACCATCTGCCTATTCCTCTCTGCAGCGTTTTGTGAGTTCCAGTGTAGAACAGAAAACTACATTGTGTATTTAGGGTCTGTAATTTCAGGTTGATCCCTTCCATTTTATTTTTCCTTCAGCACCTTTGTCTCCTTTCCTCTTGAATACTTTTTTGCAGTCTTAATCCCAAACAAATTTCATTATATGACATCACACTTTACAGAAAGATTGAGGCAATTAAGCACAGATTCCTTCAATTTTCCAAATGCTCGAAATTTCCTGATCTTTTCACCAGCATCAAAGATATAAGAAACTTATTTTTCTTATGCAAGATTAACTCTCCATCCATATTCTAGTTCCAGTTCCTGTCTTTCTGATCTGTTTGTTTATGCAGTGCTGAGGATTGAATCCAGGGCATCAAGGATAGTAGGCAAGCACTCTACCACTGAGCTGCATCTCTAGTCATTTTATTGAGACAGGATCTCACTAAATTGCCCAAGCTGGCCTTGAACTTGTGATCCTCCTGCCTCAGCCTCCCAGATAGCTGAGATTACAGATGTGTGCCACCATGCCCCCAACTTCCATTTCTATTTCTGTCTTCAGTTCACCACAAATGCTGATTCCTTATCCTTATGTAATTTTCATTGTATTTCCTTCATAATAAAACTTTCTTTAAAAAGTATTCTATTTCCAGTGTCTTGTTATCTGAAATTGGCTCATCAGCCCTCTGCAGTCAAGCTTCTGTACCTACCTTCTATACTATCAAAAGTGATCTCTTCAAAGTAGTTCTTTTTTTTTCTTTCTTTTTTTTTTTTTTTTTTTGGTATCAGGAATTGAAGCAGAGGCACTTAACCACTGAGCCACATGCCCAGGCCTTTTTTATATTTTGTTTAGAGACAGGGTCTCGCTGAGTTGCTTAGAGCCTGGAAGAAAATGAATTTTTGTTCTTTGTGTAGTAGGGAAATAATGATCCTGTTGGGACTAGTAGAATAAGATCAAAATTATTACAATGGATGAGGCCCCTGGAGTGACTTTCTGTTATCTAGCAGTTTTTGTTTGTTTTCCTTTTAGAACATTGAGGAAGAAACTGACTATACATTCTTGAGACTTATTTCTTCTTCCTGGGCACACACCTAAACTAAATTTTACAGTTCCTTGTTATCATGACCATGTGGTTGATTTCTAGCTAATGAAATATGAATAGAAATGATATGTTCATTTTCAGAATTAAGTGAAGTCCCCCTGTCCTCCCTCTTTCTCCATCAGCTTCTTGTCAGTGAGCATGATGACCCTGAGGACCATATGTTGGGTATTCCAGAGTTAGAAGAGCAACCCCAATTAGAAACACCCCCTTGTGGACTAACTGTAAGAAAAAAAAATGAGATTTGAAAATGTATATGTTACAGGAGCTGAAATGACCATAACTTATCAAGAAATTGGTACCAGAATTTGAGTCCTACCAAGACAATAACATAAAATATGTTACCTTGGCTTAACAATGATACAGCAAGCAGTAGAGGAATTAATTTAGAGGCTAGAAGAAGACCCCTATTTGAAATGAAAAGTAATTGGTAAAACTGTCATGTGGAGTAATTGAAAGGCAGATTACCTATCTGTTGAGAATAAGTCTAGAGAAAATGGTTGAAAAGATTAAAAATAATAGTGTGTGTTAGATTTTACATTTTTTCTATTTAGCAAAGTTTTATTGTAAAGTGAAACTCCAAAAATAATTTGCAGAAATGAAGGTGGGTGGAAGGATTGGAAAAACTTTCTAGACCTAAACACCTAAAACAGTAAAAGAAAAGAAAAGAAAGAAATAGTACAATTCCCTTACGATTTAGTCCTGCAAGAAAGATCAGATCAAGGATTTGGTTGTCCCATCCAAACCCTTATGTCAAATGACCTCAAGGTAGCTATAGTAAAGTTCTAGAAAAAACTGGCATGATGTAAGGAAGCAAAGAAGTAAATCAGGCTTAAGAATTATATAAGAAAGAACTTTGTAGTATTTACCTAAAGAAAATAAACCAGAAGCCCCATTTAAAAAAATTTTTTTTTAGTTGTAGTTGGACACAATGCGTTTTTTAAATTTATTTTTATGTGGTGCTAAGGATCAAACCCAGCACCTCCTACATGCTAGGCGAGTGTTCTTCTCCTGAGCCACAACCCCAGCCCAAAAGCCGCATTTTTGAAAGAATTTTATTACTAAATAAACTGTGAAACTGGCTCATATATAATTGTTCAAGTGTTAACAGTGGGGCAACTGTTTAACCCCATAAGTGGGAAGTAGAATGTAAGAACTCAACAACTAGCTCCACAATACCCTAGAGGATGTGACTCTGGGGAATAATGGACAAAGAAGATATTTCAGAGGTTGGTATCAGGCCCTGCAAAATAATAGACAAGAGCATTCTTCCCCAAGAATAGAGTTGGGATCACACCAAAACTGACTCCACTCTCAGAAGACATGTATTATAAAATGCTTATTTAGTATTTCACTATTATTGTGCATCAGTATTGCACAAGGTCTCTTATGTTTCTCTTTTCCAAATGAGGGAACATATTATAATTACCCTTTCCTGATCTACCCCTGTCATTGGGTTTGCCAAAATAATTTGTATTTTTAGTTCATAGATCACATCTATGCTTAATGAATGGGGCTGCGCATTATTTGAAAATCAGACTTTGAGCCTGATCCAATGATTGGAGAGAACTTTAGGATTTTCTCTCTACAGGAATATGTCCTTTGTGTTGAAAAAAAAGGTACAATACGCATTTAGATCATAACAATTGAGTCTCACAGATACTAGATTCTTCTGAGCACATAATTATATTTCCCAGCCTCTCTTACAAGTAGCAGTATGTCTGGATTAGGTGAGCCAATTAGGTTCCAACCAGTGGAATGTAAGCAGAAGTAATAAGTTCCTATTTCAGTGCTGGCCCATGAAAACATCACATGAACAGTTTTTCAGCATCTTCCCTCACCCCTCCAATTTGAGGCAAGTGAATACATTTGCATTGGAAGCCATGTGTCAAAGATACATGATGAAAGACTGGTTTCACAAGATGAAAGACTGGTTTCCTAAAAAATAATTAATTCATTTAAAAGACTGATTTCTAGAATTTCCACATGGAGGATATCTTCTTGCTATAAGAATGCTCATTGTATATCAATTTATATATATTCCTTTGTGGCTGAACCACTAGCATTTGAGATTTTATTCTAACAGACCTGTCCCTCTTTCCCCAGGAGCATTTATCCATTGCCTAATCCTAATTTCCGTACCACATGGGTAGGCCCATAATTCAGGCTGGCCAAATACCCTATTCTTCAGTCATAGTGATTAGGCCAGGAATGGGCAGATTAATAAAACAAAGTTAATCAGTATCACCATTTTGGCTAACAACGTTGACAAAGAAGCACCTAACTAGAATAAAGTAAAAACTCAAACTGCCTCTGACTTTTGGCCATGACATAGTGTGAGCCTGTCTAAAAATTAGATCATTTCAACAAAGCAGGCAGTCTCAACAATATTACAAAAGGGACAAGAATCCAGGATCTGAGACATATTTCCTTGCTCTCAGAGTTAAAACCTCAGGATGTAAGGAATAGATACTGCCAAGAAGACTTGGAAATTCAAAAATGAAGCTCCTGGCTTGTGGAGATTATATAACATAGACACCTACCATTAAGTAGAAATGAGAGAATAATGTGTTAAAGCAGAACCACTCCCACTCCTGAATCTTCTTGGATTACAATATGTAAAAGGGGATACAAAATTCTGTAAGAGGCATGTAAATTTGGTTCATGATAAGCACCCAATTGCTTACCAATAACATGCCACAGCAGAGGATATTCACAAAATTAAGAACTCATCACTTGAGAACACATCAATATTCCCAAGTTCTGAGGTAAAAACAGAGGGAAACAATTATACTTTGAGAGAATAGTTTGAAAGTTAAGTCACAAGCACCTAGAGAGCAAGCAGACCAGGTGCCTCTTCAGCAATGCCATAAAGATGAGAAATCTCTGCAAAGGAACTCCCACTAAACCCCACCTTCTAAAGGTTTAAACCACTGCAATGAGGACCAAGCCTCTGACATATGAAACTTGGTTAGGATTCTCAGACTTTATCCTAACTGTAGCACTCCACCATGGATATCTAGTCAAATACCTTCTTTAGAGAAATTGACTTTATTAAGACAGAGTTTTGTTGATTACTTAATTGCCAGATTTATTTTTCAGCTCCTACCTTACTTGACCCTTCTAGTATTTGACATCAGTTATTGCAGTTTCCCAAGGAATCCCAATAAAATAATTCCCCTTTGTGTTGCCTAGTTTTCAAACAATTCAGGAAATAAGGGCATAAATGGGGGCCAAACCTTCATTTTATTAGTGGTAAAAATAAGTTAGCTAATGTTGTCTACTTGTACTTGTATCATTAATAAGAGTGTGAAAACCAAATAGGCCTGTCAACTATCTCCAGAATTAGTTAAATTTATGCATCAAATTTCTAGAAGTGCTTGACTGGATACCACAAAGGGATTGTATAGAGAAAGACCCGGAAGTAATTGAGGTCCCTACTCAGGAAGCAGAAACATTCAAGATGTTTTTCCTACTAGTATCACTGACTAGTTCTTACTTGAAATCCATTTTTCCTAGTTATGGTTTTATTTCTCTAATTCTTCATATTTTCTTATAGGTCTTTCTTCTACCTGGCTCTTGAACTTCAGGAGTTCCCTCCTAAGTCAGACTTTTGCATTATTTTATTTTACACTCCCAGGGTAATCTCGTTTAGTTTCAGTTTCAGTAACCATGTTTAAGTCTAATGATTCCATAACTTTTATTTCCAGCCAATATAAATCCAGAACTATCAAGGGAAATTACCACGTATCATGTTTCCTTAACCTTTTCCCTCCAACCTAATCAGACTAATATTACCAAATCCTGTTTGCTCCACATCCTAGGATTTATTTACTTTTTTCCCCATAACCACTCCTTAATTTTGCCTTTACCATCTTTCACTCATACTATTACCCTAATCTATTTCCCTGCCTCTGATCCTGTTCTTCTCCATTGTACCCTCCCATTGCCAACTGAATTACTCTTATCTCCCTTGTAAAAATCATTCATTTCTGAATACAAAAACAATATATTTTCCATTGTAAAACATTAAAAAATACAAAAAGTACACCCACAAGAACACATAATTCCATCAACCAAGGAGAACCACTATTGACATTTTAGCACAACCTTTATGCTACTTTCTCTGTATATTCTAAGCAAAATGAGAATGCCACTAGCAGACATATATATCAGTATTTTTAAATTTTCTTATGGCATTAAATGTCATTTATGATGTCATTTGTAATGAATATATCAATTTATTTCAGACAAATATTGTCCTATACCTGAATCTGGCATATACACATGCTATATTTTGTCATCATGACATTTCAAAGTTGTAAGAATTTTGAATACCTTATGCATGGCATGGCTTTCTTAAATTCCTCAATCTCTCCCACTTTCTATTATCTTATGCTTAGTCTTATTATTGTCATATGTGTTTATTTTTTTTCTTATTGTTTTTTTGTGTGTGTTTTAATTTTGGACATTTGAGTTGAAAAATTACAATTAACCCAAGAAAAAGATGAATTTTAATTCATTCATTTTGTATTTGTTACATACATGCTATGTGCCAGGTAAGAACATCTTTTTTTTAAAAAAAGAGAGAGGGAGAGAGAGAGAGAGAGAGAGAGAGAGAGAGAGAGAGAGAGAGAGAGAGAGAGAATTTTTAATGTTTATTTTTTTAGTTATTGGCGGACACAACATCTTTTTTTGTATGTGGTGCTGAGGATGGAACCCGGGCCGCACGCATGCCAGGCGAGCGTGCTACCGCTTGAGCCACATCCCCAGCCCCTAGGTAAGAACATCTTAACAAAGCATATTTCCTTGTCCTTTGAAACTAATACTAGTCTAGTGTGAGAGGCACATACATGAAATTACTGCTACAAGGGAAACTAGAACTAGGAAATTTTATTTTGGGGAGTGAGTCTTCCCTGAGGTTAAGGAAAGTGGAAAAATAATCACACTTTGAGAGAACAGATAAAGACATACCAACAATGAACCTTTCTTTAAACAGAGATCTATAGTAGGAAGTAATTAGGAGAAAAAATAAAGTAGAGAAGAATATTCCTAGCCAAGGGGTGTATATGTGCAAAAGATCTTTTTAAAGAAGGCATCAAACTATGTCAAAAGAGCTGAAACAGAAAGTGACTGAAAAAATATTTGTAGGATGGGGGTGGAAATGTAAACAGAAGACAAGATTTTTTCATGGCCTGAGGACCATGCTAAGGATTTTAGCATAGATGTTGATATGGAATTTATCTTCATCTAAATTTTAGTCCCCGACAACCCTAGTCTTTTCCCTAAAAAAAAAAAATCCTTCTCTTTTTAGTCACTCACTTTTTATATGACATGATTTTGTGATTCCCTTTACATTTTGATCACAGTTTTCTAAAATTAATTATTTTCTTAATCCACTGTTCTGCAACTTAGAGGCAACCAAGTTAACAGTGAAGTTGAGGACTAGGAAAATGACAATCTAACACAAGGTATAATTAACCGCCAGGCACTTTAAAACTGAATTGCTCCATAAAAAATTTCAAAAAAGTTAAATGTTTGGATAGTGTATTTTCATGTTAAGTTTCTTTTGCTTAAAGTTTTATTTAGGTTAAAATTAAAATCACCATTATATTTCTGCATGTACTTCTAGGTTGGGTAAAAAGGGGAATAAAGGAATGGGAAAATTGGATAGCAAAGAAAGCCAATCTGATAATAAAATAGTCCTAGGATAATCTACAATAAAATAATGTGCACTAAGTATTTGTAATTAACAAATAAGATACCTATGGTTAAGTTTGGTGTTCCAATTTTTGTTAGTTCGGCAATTGTTGCCCTTGTTGTTTAGAAGACAAAGTGGTTATTGCATAAAACTCCTATGCAGAGATCTGTAAGTTCCTGAATTTTGTAACTTTCAACTTGAACACCAAGAGAAACATTTTCAGGGTTTAGATTTACAGCAAGTTAGAATAACAATATTAAAAGTTAGAACAATTACTGGCTTGTATCTTTCCCAAGACAAATTGAGTCAATTGGAAAGTTGGTGAGTGATCTGATGACATCAGGATCAATCAAGGAGTCCCAAGGAAATCTTTCATTCATGTATTTATTGATTATTCCACAAATATTAAACACTAAACTGTATGCTCTACACTATTTAGGGCACTGGGTATACTTATTTAAAAATGCATAGTCATGAATGCATTATGTGCAAGCCATAGTTAGTATAATATACCCTGAAATACAGAAGGTCACCCAGAGACTTCCTGGAACCTACAATATGCAAATATTTTTTATCAACACTCTAGAAAACAAAGTATAAGTAAGCTTTGATATTTTCACATAAAACGATGAGTTGTAAAAAGCAGGTGGAATTTCTAGCCTGACATAGAAAGAACTTAGAGGTTGCTACTCCATCCTAATAGCAAGAAAAAGCTGACCAAGTCAATAACTCTTTTTAGAATATCAGAAGAGTGAATTCATAGGGAAATTTTTTTTACCCCAAATTGGAGAGACAGATAAGCAACCAAGTAACAGTGAAGCTGAGGGCTACATAGAACCATTATTTGACTGGAGCAGAAACCTCTGTGGGAACCAGTGCTGGGGTAGGAAAACCTGAACTATATTTGATGAACTGCTTGAGGATCAATGTGGACAAGCTGGAGAGTGGAAAACTCCAGGGCAATTCAGTTATAGGTGGGTTCTACACTTTTGTGCATTTAACTTCCCTGAGCATTATCAGGTTCTTATCATCATTAATATTAGAGAAAAATTCCTTCATGCTTCCAGCCAGGGTATGCAAGGTAGGGACCATTTTGAAATATAACAGTGCATTCTGTTTTTAACACGGTTTGCCCTCAAGAGAAACTGTCTTCCTACAGCCTAACCTGCTGAGGTTTTATCAAAGCCTAACTGACCTGGGGGATGGAAAATATCCAGGTGGTTCTGGGCTTCCATGCGCTGAAGGGAAATATTAAATTCCTAACCCCTCTACTCATCCTGTCCCAAATAATAAGGAAGCAACCTGAAAAACTGGTGACAGTCACAATGCAGATCTGCAGCATCACTGAAAAACTGAAAATTGATCATAGGACTGTAGAATGTTTCCCTTCCCCTGTCTTACCATTATATTAATGCAATTTATTTTACTCAGTGCATCATGTCCATCTTAACAACAACAACAACAACAAAAATCACAAGGCATATTAAAAGACAAAGTACCTTAAAATAACAAGATTTGGCAGAAAGTTTTCTGATTGTAGCTACCATAGTATGATTTTTTCACCTAAAAGCTCTAACAACAAAGGAGCTAGATGGTTTTGAAGCTAGATGCTTTAGCAATAAAAAAGTTAGTATCTACCTTCCTGATCTTGGCAGGAACAGCAGCTCTCCTAGTGACCATATTCTGAGATGTGACTTGGAGTAGTCTGGGAGCTCATCTAAAATCCAATTCATCTGCTCATCAAAATAATTCTGTAAACTATTCAATGTCTTATAATATACCCCTTTCTGCTTGAACAAGACTGTATTCTATTCTCTATAACCTCTCACCAATAGAGTGGTACCATATTTGCCTACAGACAATATTTTCTCAAGAAAATGGGAACTGATTATTGGTTATCTGACCTGGCTGTGCTTATAGAAGCAAAAATCTTTTTTAGCATCAGTAGGTTTAACCCAGGAAATCTATGTTATTTAAATGATCACTTTGATCACTTAGAATACAGTAACTACTGAATGGAAGGCTTGAGCAAACCACGTGGCAACAATGAGAAAGAGAAATAGGAGGTTTCTAGAATGGTCTGTTCACTTCTAACTGTACCAGAAAAAGAAAAGAAAGAGAAAGAAAGGAAAAAGCTTAAGTGAAGCTTTACCATGACAAACTCAGCATTCAAATTCCTGATTCCAGGCATGATGAGAAATTCAGGGAACTTCTGTAATTACCCTAAGTGGAGTCTTACATCTTTTCAGTCTAGAGCAACACTACTTGAAAACGAGATACAGATTCTGATCTCCAAATTATAGAATTAAAAATAGGAATTTCTAAGGGCTGGGGTCGTTGCTCAGAGGTACAGCACTCGTCTAGCATGTGCAAGGCCCTGGGTTTGATCCTCAGCACCACATAAAAATAAATAAATAAAATAAAGGTATTGTGTCCAATTATAGCTAAAAAATAATAAATAAATAAATAAATAAATAAGGAATTTCTCTTCTACTTTCAGTTTATGAGAGTTTCTATCATGTATGGTTTTTGTATTTTCAAAAATTTACCTGTATGTATTAAGATAATCAAACATTTTTCTTAGTTTGTTATTGCAGTGAATTATAGTGATTGACAGTTGAATAGTAAATCCACTTTGTATTCCTAAAATAAACCCCACTTGGTGGTGATGTATTATCCTTTTGTATATTTTTATATTTGATTTGCTAAGCTTTTGTTAGAAATTTTTCCTTGTATGTTTATGAAATATGCTGGTCTATAGTTTTTGCTTCTTATAATATCATGATTTGATTTGGGTATCAAGTAATTCTTTCTCACTGAACAAGTTAGAAAGTGTTCCCTCCTCAATTTCTGGAAGTTTGTATTGAATTGGTGTTGTTTCTTGCTTCAATGTTTGGTGGAATTTATCAGCGAATACTTATGTGACTACTGTTTACTTTGTAAGAAAGTTTTTAAATGTAATTCAATTTCTTTAATAACTAAAGAATTATTTAGGTTACCTATTTCTTTTTTAGTGAGACTTGACAGTTTGTGTTTTTCAAAGAATTTGTCCATTTTATGTCCTTTATCTCTGATAATACTATTTGAAATATGTTTTATATTATATTAATATAATCTCCCCAGTTTTTTCCCTCCAGTTTTCTTATGGTTAATATCAGTATATTATATTTTTCTGCTCCTTTCACTTTCAACATATATGTTAGGTATAGTTGAGTCTTGCTTTTTTATTTATTTGTTTTTTATTTTTGGTACTGAGGACTGAACCCAGGCACACTCTACCACTGAGCTATTGCCCCAGCCTTTCTGTTTTTTAAGACAGAGTCTCTCTAAATTGCCCGGGTTGGCCTCAAACTTGTGTACATTCTGCCTTAGCTTCCTGAGTTGCTAGGATTACAAGCACACATCACTGTGCTGGGTGTGTCTTGCTTTTTAAAATTCCATATTTTTAATCTCTAGATTTTAAAAGACAGAATTTAGACTGTTTACATTTAATGTGATTATTAATATGTTTGGGTTTAATTCTCTCTTGATATTTGTTTTCTATTTGTTCCATTTGTTCTTTGTTATCCTTTTCCTTTTTTCCCCTTTTCATTTGGAACAACTATGTAATTTTTTATTCCATTTTATTTTCTTTGTTAGATTATTAGTGATAATTCTTTATAACTCACAATAAAAGCTTATAAGAGCTAGGTTTGTGGCTCAGTGATAGAATGCTTTCCCAGCATGTGTGAGGCACTGGGTTCAATCCTTAGCATCACATAAAAATAAATAAATACATAAATAAGATAAAGGTATTTTTAAAAAGCTATAAAATTTTGTTGTTGATTTATGGTTTATCTTATACATCATTACCACTTTCTACCTTTAAGTGATATATTGCTCAATATATACCATAAGAACCATACAGCAGAATAATTCTATTTTCCCTTCCTATCTTTTGCCATATTTGTCCTACTTTTACTTTCTACATATTTTAACAACCCTATAGTGCATTATTATTACTGTATTTATTGTTTCTTTAAAAAGCCAACTATCTTTTAAAGACATTTAAATAAAAAACATTTCTCTATTTGCCCATAGTGTTACCATTTCTGTATTCTTTATTCTTTTATGTGGCTTTAGGCTTCCATTTGTTTGTTTGTTTGTTTTGGGGGGTTTTGTTTTTGTTTAGCTTGAAAGACTTCCTTTACCATTTCTTATAGTGCAGAACCACTGGTAATAAATTCTTTCAGCTTTTTTCTATGTCTGAAAAACTCCTTCCCTCTTATCTATATTTCTGAAGGGTATTTTCACTGAGCAAAATATTTTAGATTGATAGGGATTTTGTTCTTTTAGAATATTGTTCCACTACCTTCTTGTTTGCATTGCTTCTGATGAGAAATTAACTCTTTAGTTTTATTGCATCAAATATTTTTTCCTGTGGTTGATTTAATATTTGCTCTTTA
Source organism: Spermophilus citellus (assembly GCF_964194105.1). Lineage (NCBI taxonomy): Eukaryota > Metazoa > Chordata > Mammalia > Rodentia > Sciuridae > Spermophilus > Spermophilus citellus. The sequence continues at coordinate 57,808,381 of NC_138189.1, forward strand.
TCAGTAGTTCTATGAAATTTTTTTGTTAATTTATGTTACTCAACATTCATTCTAGGGTTAAATCTTTCCAGTGAGGCAAGATGTTTTAAAATATCCTGTTTCATATCTTTTAAACTGAGATTTCCTACTCTGTTGAGAACAGGTGCTATTCCTGGCCTTGTTTGTGATCCACATGTTCTATTTCTTCTAATCCTTCTTCCCCATTTCTGGATAATTTCCTCACGTGTATACTCTCATCAGTACTCAAATGACCATTCAAGAAGCACTCATATAGATTTCTGTAGTTTTTTCTCTGCAGTTTTCCTTTTTTCTGGGACTCTGCACTGCCAACTCTAGCCTCTTTAACTTCTTCAGATTCCCACCTACTTCTCCTCAACTCAAAGCTGGGTTTTCTTTTCCTACACCGTAGCCTAGAAATTTCTTCCAAACAATTTTTTGGGGTTATGATATATCTCATCTCATTTGTTTTATTCTCAACTGACAGGGACTATTGCTCTTCATTGCTGATATTCAATGTTTTGGAAGTTATTGTTTTATAAATTCATCCATTTTTTTCCTAATTGTTTCAGTCAGAAAGATAAATCCAATTTTTAGTTACTCATTTGACAAGGGACAAAAGTCCCAAGTGACTTTTTAAAGAACACAGCTCTGTTTTTTTTTTTTTTTTTTTTTTTTTTAGCTGTAGTTGGACAAATACCTTTATTTTTATTTGTTTTTACTTTTATGTGGTGCTGAGGACTGAACCCAGCTGAACACAATTCTTTTTATATAATGCTTCTCATTAAACTTGTCAATGTGTTTTCACTGTTCTTAATATAAAGTTTATAATATTTAGTAAGGTCTTCAAAACTTACTGACCACTTGTTCATCTTAATGCCATAATTCCTTTATTTTGGTTACTCAAGGCTTCCTTCAGTTGCCCAAACTCTGTAAACACTTCTCCCTGTCCTACCCTAGGTTTTATCCCATACTTTGTGCTCTCTCTTTCACATATTACTCATACCTATTGTTCAGAATTTGCCTTCAACATCATTTTCACTGGGAAAAAATCCTTGGCCTCCCTCCATAAATTGCTCTACTAGTCAGTTTTTGGTTATAATATTGAAATGCCTGAAGCAGGCTAATTTTACAAAAAAAGTAGGTTTACTTAGCTCACAGTTTTAGAAGCTGAAAGTTCAAGATCTGGCAGGTCTATCAGAGGCATTTTGGCTTCTGATGAAGGCCTCCATGGCTGCCTTACTTCATAGCAGATTGTATCACGGTAGAAGCATGTGTGGGGACAAGAGATCACATCACACACAAAACAGGAATCCAGAAAGACTCTGAGATCCTACAATTCTTGTAAGGGCAAGGCCCCAACTGACCTGTGAATGTCTCACTAGGTCCCACCTCTTAAAAGTCCTACCTCCCAATGTCATCACACTAAGAATCAGGCTTCCAACACATGAAGACTTGGGAAACAAATTCAAACCATATTGAAATCATAGAATTATATTTTTTATGATTGTATCCATAGGCTTGGAAATGAACACTAACATTAAGAGACATTCTATGCTTCAACAGGGTGTAATGTTATTTTCTGAAGATCTTTCTAATTGTAATTTTCTACGAGATGACACAATACACTCTTCAAAATGAATTAGAACATCATTTTGAAAAATGTCTTTCCTATTAAGACTATATAGCATCTTATTAAATTTTATTGTAAACTATTGAACAGGATCCCATAGCATCAAACTTTGTAGGGTCCTTGGACTTAAGATAAACATTGCCATACACACATCCCTCATCTACAATTTGTTATTATTTGCAAATTCAGTGTTGATTAGGCATTCGGTATTATAAGCATTAGAGAGGTAATATAGAATCAATACATTTATCAAGAAACTTAAGTTTTATTTAGTAAGATAAGACAAACAGAAAAACAATAAGAAACGGTCAGGTTTTTTTCTTTTCTTCTTCTTCATTTTTTTTTTTTTTTTGTACTAGCAATTGAACCCAGGGGCAGGAGCATGCTTTTGCACTGATCCACATTCCCAGCCCTTTTTATTTTTTATTTTGAGACAGGGTCTCACTACGTTGCTGAGGGCCTCACTCAATTGCTAAGGCTGCTTTTGAACTTGTGATCTTTCTGCCTCAGCTTCTGGGATTACAGGTAAGCACCACTACATCTGGTGGGATGGCCAATTTTTAAAAGATAATAACTAAATGCATTTTCAGTTGTATCTTCTATAGATCCTGTACTTGCTACTCTGAAAGTGGGAAGGTTTAGGACAGGTTGGGTAGCCACTCAAGTTCAAGGGTCCCCAGACCCCAGAGGTAACTTAACAAGTAGGTTAGTTAATTATCTGGAGCAGCTAGAAGCAAAAGAAAGAAAAAATTATGTACAAATAATTGCCCAAGGAAAAAAAACTGGAGATCAAGTGGAAGAAACTGAATTATTGTCAGATGCCAGAAGAAAAATCAGAAGTCATGAGTTGTGTCAACATAGGAATGCAATGAGAAAAAGGAGCAAGATGGCAATGAGTTTAAAGAGTTTAGCAATCTAGGTATCAACAGGATCGCCTGAACTCCCTATTATTTCATGTGGGTCATATGGTGAATATGAGAGGGATCCCAAGTCATAGAGAACTGATTAGAGCGGAGTTCCCCCAGCTTTCACACAATCATCTGAGCTTACCTTTCAACGAAGGAAAGAGTTTCCCAGGGCTTGCCCTAGACCTTATCAATTCTTTTGGATAGGAGGCTCTATTCTAACACCATTCTTTAAACTAGCCAAACCAGGCCATGGTCCCAGGCCTGCCCTGATCTGTTCATTATAATTACTGTGTACATGCCTCTTTGGTTCCAGATTTTCTCATATACTCATTTACTCCGTCTGGCTTTTGACTCTGGCTGCATTCCCAATTTATAGTTCTGCTCCTGTACTCTGTACTAAACTTTGGTATTTGGTTTTCTGTTTTTGATTCTTGATTTGCTCAAAAAAAAAAAAAAGAAAAAAGAAAAGAAACAACAACAACAACAACAACAAAAAACTGTACCAAAAAAAAAAAAAAACTACCAATGATCATTCCCACTTCACACTACTTGTATCATTCTGCAGGGATCCAACTCCCATATCTGGTCGTGAACCACTGCTTCAACCAAAACCTTACATAAGGGAGTCACATCAGTGGTTATTCATATGGTTTTTCTCCACTAATACTCACCAAATGAAGTGCCGGGACTAGCTATAACAATAGCAAAGTCTAGATCATTCCCTACTGTGTATTTTGATTCTGTGTCTCTGGCAGATAAAATAAGTTGCAAAGACATTAGAGTGATGTTCTAGGACTATGTGCCAAGGATCAGTTAAATTGAATTTGAGATGCATGGGTGGTAAACCCCAAAGTGGGAAGCCCCTACTTTATGGGTCAGGAAACTTGTTATTGTATAGGTCAAGGACTACTAATAAGTCATATATATCTATTGTGAGGTGACCCACAGAGTCTACTCTCTGTATTATTTCTTTAATGTTCAAAACTATCAAGACTATCCACTTGAAGTTTTATTTACTTAACAGATACTTATTGAACCTCTGCCATGTATATGTTAGGTACTGAATTAGAATTTGGAGACATGATGGTAAGCAAAAACAAGCATTTTCCCTACTACTATTGAGCTTACAAGCTAAGTGAGACAGAGACTTTATACATTAATGTATAATATATTCACATATTATTAATCTAAATGTTTTTAAAGGGAAATTAATGCTACAATTAATATAATAATATCTATGTCATATAACCAAATGTGAATATGCTAATATAAATATAATTAATGAAAAATTATAACTATACTGAATGCTATAAGGAAGAAGTCTATGGTTCTATAAGAGAGTATAATACTGCTTTTCTAACAGATTATAGTTAAACTAAGATCTTAAGAGAAAGTAGGAGTTAAGTAGGTAAGGAAAGGATGAAGTATAACTACTCTAAGTCCCTGTGGTTAAAGGAACTTGTGAAAGCTTCGAGGAGTTGAAAAAATACCATTGTTGCCCTTGTGTCAGAGAACTATGGAAGGTATGTTGCCAGATGAGTCTAAGAAACAGGTAATGGCTAATCCTAAAGGACCTTTGTAAGGATTTTTGTCTTTATCTAAAGAAAGATAGAAGACTATTGAAGTGTATTAAGCCAGAAAGTGCTGTGATTTGTGTTTTGAAATGATCATCCTAGTTGCTTATGTGGAATAAATCAAAAGGATGAATGGAGACCAGTCATGAGACTGATTTGATAGATCCAGGAAATATACAATATTGACTTAGATCACTCTATTAACAAAGGAGGTAACTAGAAGTGGCTAAATTCAAGATAAATTTTGAAGTCTGAGTATTCGGCTTGCTGATGAAGTAAAAATGGAAGATAACCCTTTATTCATCTCTCTAACAACCCACCTACCTGATCAGTTTAGATGATCTCCTCTCCCCTACTTTACTAACAAAATGGAATCAGACAAGAATGTCCTTCTTTGTCTGCCAACAAACATATACTTCAGAGGGGACTTAGAGGAAGTAGATTCTTCAAGGGACAGCCAGATTTAAGTTAAAGTAAGGGAGAAATTTCTGGATAAGTCTTGGTTACTGTGTTGGCTCTTCACTAAAGTTTGGAAGACAGAGGAGAGGGTCCACACCTGAAAGAAGGAAGGAAATGGAAGAGAGTGATGATAGTGAAGTAGAAGGATATATAGCCATACAAGTTGTCATACAGTGGAAGCATGGTGAAAGGCATAGTTCATTACTTTGAGAAGACAGTGGGAGGTAATGAAAGGATTTGACCAGGGAATTTATACATAAAAATTGGCAACCCATACATAGAAGGAAATTGAAGACTTATGTGCTGCAGGGCTTGGGTGAAGTGGATATGAAAATTGCAGAAGCCTTATATCAGTATAACTGATATCCATAACTCCTTTGGGTTGTTTTGGTTCTCCCAGGAATTGACCTGTGGCAAAAGTACCCATATACTAGGCATGAAGGAAAGCAATGGGAATGAATTCATATTTTCTGTAAAAGGGATATTTAAAAGTTGTTAAAGGTCAACTTCTCCGTTTTGATGAGTGACTTAGTCATTTGTTTATCTGATATGTAGTCGTGAAAATTGTCTTTCTGTATTTGGCTGATCATTCCTTTAAAAACTCATCTATTGATGGTGAGTAAGAAAGTGATGCATTCAGATATGGAAGGATTTGAGGGATGTAATCTTGAATCATAGGAATAATTAGTTGTAAGACATGGTTTCACTCTAAGTTTTCAGGTTATTTGTAGAGAAGGAAAACTTCCCTAATTAGCAAGGCAGCAGGACCTGAAAAATATGATGCAGAATAAAGGATACTTTGTGCCACATTTTGGAGAAAGCTTGAAGGATTATGCTAAATCTTTATGAAGGGGAACAAACCATGGTAAGAGCTTCTTAACAAGCACTGAGAAATCAAAGTATAATTTTTCCTAGGGCCTGCTTTGGTTCTAGATGCAAATCCTTTAAGCAATACTAGTATCATAAAAATTGTTTTGTTTGCCGGGGAGCTGGGTACTGGGATTGAACTCAGGGGCACTTGACCACTAAGCCACATTCCTTGCCCTGTTTTTGTGTTTTATTTAGAGACAAGGTCTCACTGAGTTGCTTAGTTCCTTGCTTTTTCTGAAGCAGACTTTGAACTCTGGATCCTCCAGTCGCCGGAACTGCTGGGATTACAAGTGAGTGCCATTGTGCCTGGCAGGATTATAAAGTTTTATCAGAAAAAGAATTGCCAGACATCCTTTAGGGTCATGTTCAGAGGATTGAATGAGTCTTAGTAACCAGCCAGGTCAGTGTTCTGACATGAAATACATATGTCAGGGTTTCATTTCTAGTGAAACAATACTTGGATTTTTCAGGGATCCTTCCAGTCATTCTGGAGCTCCTTCAAACGCTGCCCATTCCAGGTGTTTGCCTCTTGGTGCCCATGATGAAGTTTTTTCACTTCTACCTGTGGTTTTAAGGTCATGTCAGTCTTTGAGTACAAAGACTCTCATGCATAAAAAACCTTGCTAATTAATAAATTCATAGATTCCTCCTTCTTTGTATGTATGCCTGCTGCATACATGATGTGAAATTTACTCCTCAGAAAATATGACACACTGCATCTGAAATGTACGTAGTTCTCTTGTGATTGTGCTCTTCCTTGTCAAGAACATCAGGTCATAAGAGAGTTCTAAAGCCTCTTAAATTAATATATCCAGATTTTAAAAACAGTGTTTACAGTGAACATATTTGGTCTCATACAGTGCAATTAATTATTGCCATAGACAACTTTCTTAGAAATAAGTGTGCTGACCAAGTTTATCTTGACCTAAAGTACCCTTGTGGCAGGGATTCCTCCATACAATGATGGAGGTTTCTGTTTATCATGAGAAGAGGAGATGAATGGATGGAATATTATGATTAAAGTTGAGGTAAGAAACTCTTTCCATTGTTGAATCAGTACAATTTGTGGACCAATGATTTCTGGCTTATCTAACTTACTCACCTGAAAAAGGTATCATTCAAGAATTTATTAGGGGGCTGGGGATGTGGCTCAAGCAGTAGCGCGCTCGCCTGGCATGCGTGAGGCCCGGGTTCGATCCTCAGCACCACATACAAACAAAAATATTGTGTCCACCAAAAACTAAAAAATAAATATTTTAAAAAAAAGAATTTATCAGGATAGCAGAACCACTGTAAACATTATCAGAATAAGAGATTTACTAAATGTGAAAGCCACAGTGGAAAAGAAGGTTTAGGAGAAGAGAATCAGAGTTTCAGAAAAATCATCATCAACCATTATTCTCTAAATAACCACATGATAGACAAGACTGCTTGTAGCAGATACCAAGAAACCAAGGACTTCAGACTGCTAACATGCAACAATAGCAAAGGGGGAATGTGTGGTGAGATCTATGGAAACCTTTAGAAGGTTATTGTCTTCATATAGCTACCACCTCTGTGGGTCCACAGTTGAGTACCTGGTGAAGGGTCTGGAGTCACTCTTGTCCAGCAGGGCCAATAACTAGGAAGCTATGCTGAATATGGAGGAAGAAAGGGAGGACAAACTGAGATCTGCTAACATTCTATGCTGTTTTTCACTATGTCTGACCACATTGACTTTTTGACAGCAGCCACTTTTGTTTAACTTTTTATTTTTTTAGCACTGGGGATGCTTTACCACTAAGCTACATTCCCAGTCTGTTTTATTTTTTTAATTTTGAGACAAGGTCTCACTCAATTGCTGAGGCTGGCCTTGAACTTGTGATGATTCTCCTGCTTCAGCCTCCCAAGTCACTGGGATTACAGGTATTTGCCCCTGTGCCAGGCTTCTGCTTCACTTTTATCTTTCAAATTTTGTGTGGTTCCTCTTTTTTCCAACTCCAACCTAGTACCATAGAGGAAAGAGAATCTAGCACAGGCATTTAAACTCAAAACTCTCAAGTATACATTTATTGGAGCTTCCTAAGATGTGAAAATGCTATAGTAGTTCTAGGCTCACAAAAAGAAGGCACTCATATGAGTAAATTTTTGGTATGTCAGGATCATGAAAAATCAAAAGACCACCTAAATATTGAAAATATTTGAATTGCCCCAAGTGGGCCGGAAAGTATGGTTCCCTGGTAAGTGTTCTCTTGAATGTGTATTAGATTTTATGCTCCCTCTGACTTGATCTCAGACTTTGGGGATGAATGGTCTCACAAGAGCACAGCAATTCTGTTGTGATAGTCCTTGGTAGAGCTTGAGTTTCTCATTCTTCTCTTAAAGAGTACCAGGACCCTTGCAAAGTAGCAAAGTGGGTTAAGAGATTGCCTCAAATATTTCATCTATGTAATTTCAAAGGTATAATAAACTAAGAATAGAGTAGATTTCTTTTATTAAAGTTTGAGCCATTGATACAAAGGAGATTGTGTAGTCAACTATTGATTTATAGTTAATATCTGCTTCACATTTCAAGAACACCATTTACTGTACTTTATAGGAGCCTCAAAAAATGGAATATCAGATAAAAATGGTTGTTTTATGGTCCAGTGGAACTCTGGGCTCAAGTAAAGTTCAATATTTAAGTGTTCCAGGAATTCACAGCATCATGTAGCTGTAGTTAGTTGATGATTATAGTCCTCAGCTGCCTGTCTAAAATATATGCCTATGTATGTTCCCTTAAAATTTTCTAACTAGTTTGAACTTCTGCTTATTCTCCTTCTCCTTTTCCTTTTCTTCTTCCTCCTCCTCTACTTCCATTTCCACATCCTCTCTATCATCCTCCTTTCCCTTTGTCTGTCTATGCCGAAAATTCATCCTTATACTTGTGAGAAGGTCAGACTTCCTAGGACGTATGAGTAAACAATCATGTATAAAGTCTGCTGAGGATTTTGATGAGTTTGGTCAGGTTTCTTGGGTGAGCAATCCAAGCTATCTCACCCCAGTATGGTGGACACTGTGATAATCACCTGGATTCCTCTTCAGTGAAGAATTGGCCTCAACTACTGAAGGATCTATCAGATCACTTCTAACTGTCAGCACTTTCAGAGATTGCTCATGTTCAGACAGCCATATGGGAAGTCAATAGCTGATTAATGTGAGGTATAAAGGCCTTACCATCTTAAAGGCTATTCTAGCTCCAAAGCTTCCGTTGGGTTTGGCTGGTGATGTTGCCTAAATTATCTCCCCACTTTTATATTCTTTCTCTCCCATTGATGTCAGCCCTGTGGATATTCCTTAGTCCCATGACATACTAAACTCAACCTCAGAGTCTGATTTCTGAAAATGTCACCTGCAACACCTTTGTATCCTGTGAGACTCTTTCCTGGAGCTATGCTTGGAAAGACAGATGACTAATCCTTCTCTTTACCTTCCTTCTCTCAGGCACTAACCTGGGTTGAGGTTATAAATTAAAGGCACATTGTCAGATTTTTGGAACAGTGCTATTTGAATTTACAAGGAAGAAATGAGAACTCAAATATTTTACAAAAATTATGATATTTATCTTGTCTTTGAAGAATGGCAGAGCAGTCATGACTGTAAGACACAAAATACTCCTGTCCTTCCTTTTGTCCTCCAATCCAGTCTTACTCTGCAGCTACATATTATCAGACCTAAATCTAGAAAGATTGCCTTTCTTTTTAAAATTCCAACATTACTGTTTATTACTCTTGGTGTGAAGTTGAGAATTTCTTAAATAACCTTTTGACCCTGGATCCTATTTCACTTCTTTAGCTTCATCTCTCATTTTGCAGCTCTACTGAATTTCTTTAAATTATTTTGAAGCTACCATGCTAATGCATTCCTAGGCTTTTCCAAATGTATCTCCCCTTGCCTTGACCTTTCTTCTATCACCAAGCTGATTCCTACTTATATTTTAGGGCTCAGCTTTAATGTCTTTCTTCTAGGAAACCTTTCCTAATAATGGAGTTACCTCGTTTGTCCTTGTTATGATACCCTGTCCTTCCTCTCAAATAGGACTTCCCCAATTTTATTTTAATTTTTTGCTAATTTGTAAGCTCCCTAATAGAGTACCTAATGTTTGTTGAGGGCTTACAATGTGCAGGGAACTGTTCTGTGCACTGGGCATGTACTCTCTCTCTTAATCTTTACAATAAATATACAATATAATTCAATTCTCTTTCAACAGAGAAGGAAACAGACAAAGACTATGGACAAAGGAAAGACAGACAAAGAAAACAGACTGTGAGGTTAATAAGCCTCATAGTACATGGTAAAATCCATATTTTAACCTGGTTTATTTGATTCTGCAGTCAGTGCCATCACTTCATTGGGGTATCTTCCACAAGGTATGAAATCACCAAACATTTATTAAATGTATCAATGCTATTCAACCAGAAGAGAAAAGCATTCAAAATTATTGGGAATAAAATAGGAAAGTTAGACTCAGATATGAAAAGTCTAGGACCCTGAAAAATAATTTAGACTGGAGATGTTTAGAAATAGAGACTTACTGTTGAAAATACTTAAAAAAGGAGATTAGATTTGCAACAGTTTGCACAATTTCTAACTAGTTCCTTTATATCAACCTTCAACTGGAAGTCAGAACAAGTGAAAAGGGGTATATTAGTATGTTTTCTATTGCCAATAATAGTATCAGAGTGTAGGTGAGTTATAAAGAAAGGAGGTTAATTTTGGCTCATGGTTCTGAGGGACTACATCTGGTGATAACCTTGCTGGTAGAGTCTCAAGGCAGTCTAGGGCACTGTATGGCAAGGACAGGGAACACATGTATATACGTGTTCCATTTGGTCTCTTTTTCTCTTCTTATAAAGCCATCAGATTTCAGGACATGAGGTCTCTACCAACTCTATCCAATCCTCAACCTTCCAAAGGGCCCCATCTCTAAACACCGTGGTCAGATTGAGTTTCTGCTCTCTTAATACCTAACGATAGAGATTAAATCTCAACACTTGAATCATTGGGGATACACTCAAACTATATCCCAACCATAGCGAAGGGGCATGATTAAACACTTATGAAAAAATTCATTAATTTAATGCATAAAATTTAAAGGCTAAAAAGTTTTTTTTTAACTGAAAACCATATTTTTTAAGATTATATATTTTTAAAGAAGCAAAAAAAGTCTTTTTCAGTTAATTTTATTGTGTGACTCTTACGATTTTATGTTTAAAATAAGAATAGACATTATAAAACCATTTAGCTTTTATGAAATATTTAGGCATAAATCATGTCTTATTCAGAATTTAAGTTATACTCCTTACCAAAACACCTCATTTTTTTTTTGGCAGATTCCTCTTTGAAATTTTTTCTTTAATTTTAGTGTTTTAGGGTTCATGTCAAATCCGAAATACTAAAATCAACTGTGACAATCTATAACTTTTAATGCTCTCTATTGGTTACATGTGATATTTTTTGTTACAAACAAAGCCATCTCTTGGTTTAACTGTGTTAACTGAAAAATTGTATTATTAATCTCTAAATGTGAAATTCTAACTTGGAGTTTGCCTGTTGAGGGTAGTGGTGACTTAGCAATCATTGTCCTCCAAAGTGTTTTAACTATGTTGGGTGCATATGAGGGTGACAATGTAAAGATGATCATGATCATACTCAGGAGAAGCATAAGCATCACTTCAGTTCTTCCTTTACTTCCTAATCCCTAACCCCAATTTTTACTGATATTACTCTAAAAGGTAAGAAACTGTAACAATATCTACTTCTTGATTCCAGCTATTCTCACCCCAAGTGCTTTAATTATTTCAGAGGTTTTTTTTTTTCTGTTCTTTAGTCCCTGTCCCCTCACCCCATTTTTCTTTTCAGTGTGCACAAACTATGTCACTGATGCTTATTGTGATAACTCTCAGATAAGCATAAGAGTTTTAGTGACACAGAAGAGAGCAGACTAACAGGAAAAGACTTGCCTTTGCATAATTGAAAGAGTCTTGTTGCCCTTGGCAGCATTCAGCTAAATCTATACATTCTTGTTTTAGAATTTAGGACTATAGGACTAGAAGATATGCAAAATCATACCTTACTTTGTAGAATGTCTAAGTCTGATCAGAACCTAGCATAGAATTTAGTATTGAGAATGATAGAGAATCTTGTATCTTTAGAGTGAAAACACCAGTCATTTACCTATAAGAAATGTAGTTTATATTTTCATGTATATGCTATAAAAGTATATAAGTTCTATTCTCATTTTCTGTAGCTTCCTCTCTTTTTCCTTTCCTCCCTCCACTTCTCTATTGGTATAGTTGATACTTGATACAAATAAGAGAGAGAATTTAGCATGGTTTTTTTGTTTTTTTGTTTTTTTGTTTGGAACTGGGGATTGAACCCAGGGACACTTTACTACCGATCTATATCCCTAGCCCCTTTGATTTTTTATTTTGAGACAGGGTATTGCTAAATTTCTAAGCCTGGCCTTGAACTTGCAATCCTTCTTCTTCAGTCTCCTGAGTTGCTGGACTTAATGTGTGCACCATCAAGCTCAGCAGATAATTTAATATATTTTTAAGAATATCATCTTTAGTATATTTAAATCTGTCTAATTATTAGCTTAGGAATACTCTTAGACTATTATGATATAAAAATAAACCAATATAAAGAATAGCATATTTAGTAGTAGTAATAAAATATATATTAGTAGTAGTAATAAAATATATATTATATTATTATATAAAATATATATAAGACTAATTTTGGAAGTGTGTTATCTCTAATTGGCCCAGAAATTTGTGTACTACCAATACATGACAACCAAGAAAACCCAAGTTCAAAGTGAACGTGCAATTGTCCCATAACTATCAACCTCATACCATTTCTGTAGATATGACTTTCCAAATCTTGGAGAAGTGAAAACATTGAGCATTCAAAGTCATTTTCTAAATATATTGAAGACTTCAAATAAACTCAGAGAAATTACTTTTTACTAAATATAAACGTAGAAAAATCGGCCATTCTATGTAGTTTCTTTTCTAATAAGCAGATCTACTACTGGCTTACTAGTTTTCTGTCTCTTTTTACTAAGTTATTAAAATTACTTAAAACTATTTTGCAAGCCCTAGTAGCTATTATGGTTTCAATGTGAGGTATCCCCCAAAAGCTCATGTGTGAGACAATGCAAGAAGGGTTAGAGAAAATATTATTGGGTCATGAGAACCTTAACCCATGATGGGAATTAATCCCATTATGGGATTAACTGGACACTGAAGGTGAGTGAGGTATGGCTTGAGGAGGGTCATTGGAGGCTTGCCTTTGGGGTATATATTTGTATCTGGCAAATGGAGATTTCTCTCTCTCTCTCTCTCTCTCTCTCTCTCTCTCTCTCTCTCTCTCCTTTCGATCATCATTTGAGTTGCTTCCTTCCACCATACTCTTCCACCATGATGTTCTGCCTTACCTGAAGCCCCAAAGATTGGAGGCAGCCTTCTATGGACTGAAACTTCTGAAACTGTGAGCCCTCAAATAAACTTTTCCTCCTCTAAAATTGTTCTAGTCAGGTCTTTTAGTCACAGTAGTGAAAAAGCTGATTAAAACAGTAGCCAAATTCAAATATATTAGAAATAAATTTCTTATGGAGATATTCATAATTAAAACATAATTAAGACAATGGTGATTTCAACCTATACCTTTATCAGTCAAAGATTTTTATAGCATATCATGATCTATGACTTAAATATAAAGTGAAAGTTGTTGAGGGCCACCAGTGTTGTATTTCTGGAGCAAAATAAATTCAAATGTAAGTATTACCCCAAAGTATTCAGCTGTCCATTTCTTTGGGCAATAGATATTACTAATGGATTCAACCAACCTTCGATCAAAAATATTGGAAAAAATTGCATCTGTACTGAACGTGTACAGATTTTTCTTATCATTATTCCCTAAGCATTAAAGTTTAACAACTATTTACATAGCATTTAATTCTAGTAGGTGCTAGAAGTAATATAGAAACAAGTTAGAGTATACAGGAGGATATGCACAGATAATATACAAATATTAAACCATTTATATAAGGGACCTGAGTACCTGCAGATTTTTGGAATCCAGGAGTCCTAGAACCAACACCCCCCTCAGATACCAATGGATGATTATATAGGTTTGAGATTTAAATCTTAACCTCAGTATTTTATTTTATTCAAATAGCAATTTAATATAAACAAAAGTGTTATTACTCCAGTTCTCTTCTTCTTTTTTTTCACTCTCTCGTTTTTTTTCACCATGCTGAATCAGCTTTGTGGAAGTCTGCATCTCCCTCTAGAGTATGAAAATAGTCACTCTGCTCTCACTCGAAGCAGAAATAAGCTCCTTAGGAAGAAATTTCTTAGTGTTCCCATAGATTTGTTTTTTTTTTTTTTAAGTTCAACATCAAAGACTTTTAAAAAATATTTTAAAATATTTTTTAAAGTTATAGTTGGGCACAATACCTTTATTTTGTTTATTTATTTTTATGTGGTGCTGAGGATCGAACTCAGGGCCTCACATGTGCTAGGCGAGCACTCTACCACTGAGCCATAACCCCAGCCCTCAAAGACTTTTTATTACTAGTTCTTGATTATTCTCCTCTTGGCTGGTGTGGAGGTTAAAGGAGCCACTGGATCTATCAATCCTTGTGTACCATATTCAGAACAATTTCTCAGGGACTAAAGTAAACAATAAGGAATTGTGGCCTATAAAGTTCAAATAAGGTGAAGTATCTCTTTAGAGAAATGTGAAAAGAGTAGATTTTAATCTAATTAAAGAATAAGTGGAGATAATTATGTCTGTGTATACATGATGTCTCCAGTCTTCAAAACACCTTAAACAAAAATAAATTGTAATATATTTGTTAGTCTCTCTGCTCCTCGTTTATAACTCATAAATTCAGAGTTAGTCAAAATTATCTGCTTTTTATTTATTTCTGGATTCATTTTATTCTGCAGAGACTTTTATCTCATTAAATTCACTTCTTCATTCTAGGCAGTTTAGGCAATAGTTTGAATCTTTATTCTGTTATTGGTCACGTTATTTACTGCAGAGGTCAGCGAACTTTATCTATAAAAAGTTAGGTAGTGAAAATTTTTGTAACATGGTATTTTTTTCTTCTTTCATTAAAAAAAAGAAAATTCTTTTAAGTGTAAAAATAATTTTTAGCATTAAGACCATATAAGGACAGTCTTCAAAGAAGATCTGGCCCACAGGCCAATTTTTTTTTTTTTTTAAAGAGAGAGTGAGAGAGAGAGAGAGAGAGAGAGAGAGAGAGAGAACTTTTTAATATTTATTTTTTTAGTTTTCGGCAGACACAACATCTTTGTTTGTATGTGGTGCTGAGGATCGAACCCGGGCTGCACACATGCCAGGCGAGCATGCTACTGCTTGAGCCACATCCCCAGCCCCCACAGGCCAATTTTTGATGAATTGTATTAGTTATCTATCTCTGTGTAACAAATTACTCCATAACTTAATGGCTTAAAATAGTAAAATTATTATCTCACAGTTTCTGTGGGTCAGAAATCCAGGGCATGGCTTGTCCAGGTGCCTCTGCCTCAAGGTCCTCCACCAGGCTGTAGTGAAGGTGTTGTTTGGGGTGAGGATCTTATCTGAAGGCTAGACTGAGAGTTTCTGCTTCTAAGCATCCCATGTGGTTATTGTCAGGATTTAATTCCTCAGGGGCTGTCAGACTGAGGGCTTCAATTCCTCATGGGCTGTTGGCTAGAGTTCTACTTCAGTTTCCTGCCACATGGGACAGTTCACAACTTCATAACTGAATTCCATTACAGTGAGTCATCAAGAAAGACCAAGAAAGAATGTACAAGATGAAAACCACAGCCTTTTTCTAACCTAACATCAGAAGTGACTTCCAACACTTTTCCTGTATCAATTAGAAGTGAGTCCTAGGTCCTATTCACACAAGAAGGGAAAGGCATGAACACCAAGAGACAAAAATAGCTGGAGACATCTTAAAGTCTGCCTACAATACCTATTCACCCAGAATTTTCTGCAACTTAGCACATTTTATTTGAGATGTTAATAAAAACCTTGAAGAAGGGTGTTCATGATATTCTATAGTGTGTTCCCCATTATTGACTCTAGTACATGAATTAATACTATGATTATTGCTGCTTGCTTAGCTAAATTCTCAATTAAGATGTCATCTCATATTTTATCATCATATCCTTGCATCTTAGGAGACAAATTTGTCAAACATATTTTTAAAGTCATGCTGTTTCCATTTAACTGGACAGGTGAAATCAAGTTAAACTATGCCTCAAGCACCATCTCCAAGAATAAAATAAGTTATAGCAATACTACTGCTCAAAGTTCAACAGAAATAGAGAAGATGAATTCCATCTGTCTTCATGACTGACAGTTTTAGGGTTGATTGCCTTCTACATGAGCCTTGATTTTTTTTTTAACCAAGTGTTGAACCTCCTTCTCCTTTCTGCTCTCATAGAAAGATTTGTGTTTTCTTGTAGAATAGCTGAGAGACCAAATTAGGCATGAATTGGACTTTATAAATATTGTGACAGTAAATTACAATCATAGTTTGATTCAGGGACCTTTCAAAGTTAGAGAATACCAGTCATTAATAGCTGCTATCTAAATAGCAGCCATGTACTGATAGAAAGTTTCTAATCATTCAAGAAAACCATATAATTCTCCAACCATAACTACCAATACCTACCATCCTTTTAAGTATTGTATCACTAAAACTTCAATCTCAGTGACAGCCCAAATATTTTGCAGCTTTTTCCTTACTAAGTAATATAATTATTATTACCTACTAGGTGCATACTATGAGCCAAGTACTGTGCTAAACAACTTTATATGGATCTTTTAATTAATAAATCTTAATGACTCTGGGTGGTAGGTACTATTATAAGTAAATTTTACAGAGATACTAAACACCATTCCTTTGGTCATTCAGCTAATAAATGCTGAAACAAAACTTTAAAATCCAGGTTGCTGTCTCAAAGTAGAGACAAGTGTAATATTTGTATATTTACCAAAGAAACGTTTGCTAGGAAATATGTTTGAAGTATTTCACTTAATTTTTTAAAACATGAAGCCACTAGATGGCAACATTTTCAAGTTTTTAAAATCATTTAAAGTATAAAAGTAACTCAACTTTATTATTGATTGGTTTTCTATGAGTGATTTATTTCTTTGATTGGCTAAATTGTAATTGCTTTATTTTCAGGAAACTTTTCCAGTGGTGTAACATAATTGTGTAACAAAACAGTGGTGCAGCATTTTTAAGGACAAAAACAGGAGTGTCAAGTGCTGTTTATGTTTACTGTGTTTTACTTTAGTTTGAGGTTGAAGGTAAATTTCTATAAAACATTTTTTTTTTCTTGGAGATTTTCCTTCATGCCACAGTTCTGCCACAAAGTAATGTTTATTTAACATCAAGCATGACAAATACTTTGATAGCACTTTTCAGAAATGTTATAATAAGCTTTAGTGACTTTACAAATTAAATTCCTACTGCCTGAAATGTACCTCTCTCCTGCTTCACATCATGAGTTCTTGCTCATCTTATAATTCCAATTTACATTGGTATATTTTTCCTCTGTGAAGTCTGTCCCACTAATGCAGGCAGTTAGATTCTTCTAATTGTACCATCTTAGCACCACATACATGATCCATTTAAGCCTTTGATACAGTATATGTCCTAGTGATATGTGTCTACCCTCCTATCCATTGGGAGCACCATTTAAATTCATATATGTAGTCCTCTCCCCATCCTACCACAGTCTCGTCTACAGTGCTTATCATGATGTCTGACACAGTAGTTTCTCAATACCTGAATAAAAAACAATGATATCATACCACCATAGTACAATCTATTTATCTTATCCTCTCCAAAGGCATTTGAATTCTTTTCACATGTTTGCTATCATATATAATGATTTTAAAAATCGTAATTTCTATCTTGTGCATGTTCGAGAGTTTCTTTTGAAATTCTAGAGGTAGAACTTCTGAATCATAGTGTACATATAGCATACATAGTCTTATTCATGCATGACATTTGTCATTTTGGCTACTCATCAACTAATTTGCCTTCCTGTTTTGGGAACTCCCCATAAGTATCATCATAGTGGGAAATGACCCTACTTCTCAACACTGAAAATGTCAAATACTTGTTTTTTTGCACCTCGGGGGTGAGCACTTGAATTTTAGCTGTAGTTGGAATTGGGAGTCTATGCAGAAGAGAGGAACTATGGACAGCTGTGTAGGTAGGTGGTTGCAGCAGATTTGCAGCAGTAGTGACCACTATGATAGTGGTGGCATTTAGTATATAGAGTCAGTTCTGTTTGCATGCAGACTATTTAGTGAAGGTTATGGTGGGGTTTTCATTAGATTGTTCCTATGGGTGATTTTTGTGCATTTTTTTTCATGCAAAGCCCCCTTCCTAATTGTTTAGTCTTCCAAATAATGCTATGAACTACCTGAAAATCTTTTAAAAATAGTTTTTTTATTCTACCCAAATCAGTTGTTCTTGGTTATTTTTTATTTCTAACTAAAATTGTTGACAGATACAAATGGGTATCAGGAATGAGCTAGGAGTGTTGTTTCTAAACATGTCAAGCAGTTAAAAAAATAGGAGCAACATTCTGAGATGTCTAATTTATGGCATAGACTGAAAAACAGCTAAAAAAATTATTTCCTCTCTTTCTAGCCATAGGATTGAGCCATAGGATTGGACCAAACTCAAAGTTTAATTTTCCAGATTTCCCAATTGCAAGGTCAACTGAGTTCAGTCTTACCTAGTGTCTTTTGTGAACGGTTTTAGTTTGATAAATAATGTCTTTGCTATTCCCCAAGTTGGAGTAGGGTGCATAGAAGGACTTAATTTTATTGATTCAGAAATCTATGATGACTCCTTCACCCTGTAGAGAATCTCTTGCCTGAAGAAGGGTTTATCTTCATCTGACTGATGAAATTCTTCTTACTTTGCTTGAAGATACTGTTGTGATCTTGCCTAAGAAGTCATTTTTGAGAGAAGAAACCAATTTTTTTCTTGCACCACTCCTAACCTTTATTATCTCTAAACCAATAATGAAAGCCAGATCATTGTTTGTATTTGTGGTAGGGGTGGGACTCAAGATGATATAGCTCATAATTTATAAACATTTTAAAGAATTCTTTTAGTTTATAAAAAGACTTGGCTAATTTATAGCTATAAATCTGATCAATACATATAGAATCTGAGCATATTAAGCAAATAAAGGAAGAGTATAAATTAAGATGTAACAGAATTTACCAATATAAATAAACTTATCATAAATTTGACTTTTAATGAAACAGTTCAAATATCTGGGAGGAGGTTTATTTTCTTGTTTGCTTGACTAAAACTATGCAATAGCACATATGAACAGAAATTTACCTATAATAAAAAGAAAAAAAGAATTAAAAGACTTGGGAGGTAGAGATATTGGGTTAATTTGTTATCTGCATCCTGCTTTTCTCATTTTTAATTAAATTCCTCAATATAGCCCAGATACCTCTTGTGCAAGTCCTTTAGAAATATATTAGAGAAGAAAATGCCAATATTTGGAGGATCCCTTGATTTCAGTGAAAATGAGAAGATCCCAGCTTACAATGGTTATGTAAACCACCTAATCAATAGAGGTAACTTTAAATGATTACTATAATGATGGACAATGCATTCCTGACCATGAGACTAGATAACTATTTGATATGAGCTCATCATGAGAAACCACATGTTATCAATAAAAACAACAAAATGATAGTCCCAGAAATATTCTATCATCAAATGGACATAGTATACTATGTGGAACTGAACCTGAAAATGTCTAGAGACATAGGTCAGTCACATGTGCAGATGATTCACATTCTAAGCATGCTATTTTGCCACACTGTCTTTTTTTTTTTTTTTTTTAATGGTCTCATGATGAGTTCCTTATGACCTAAATATTTGACCCTGGTTACATGATTTTCTGGCACCAGGTGGAAATGAACTGTGCCTGTTTTACAAACCTGCTCAGAGGTTTGTCAGTAAGAATAATAATAATAAAAAAGAATACCTTCTAATTGGTAGAATTTTATATTTTAGGTAATTTTGTGGAAGGGGTAGCTGAGTCAAGAATTTGTACTCATTCATAGTTATTGGCTAATAGATCTAGGGGATTTGATAAGCCAAATACATTAATGGCTCTCTTCTGATTGACTCAGAACATGAAAATATTGTCACAAATGAAAATTCACTATGTAGGTCCTTATTACAGAGGAAGCTCTTAATAATCAAACAAGATGACAATCACTGGGCCTGTCAGCAAGACTCTTTCAATAGCTACATCATTTTTTTTCAATAATCTCATAAATAAAATGGCAGTCCTGCAGGGACGGAGGCTCTGTAAGAATTGAACAACATTAATTTTTACTCATGAAGATTGATTTATGTACCATCATTGTTGAGTGCCCAACTTGCAAACACTAAGAATTCATATCAATCTTTAATGTGCTATCTCCATTAATTTTCTATTGTCGCATTAAAAAACCCCACAAAATTGGCAGCTTATAACAAGACACATTTATTAATTTCACAGCTTCCATGGATCATGAGTCAGATCATGGTTTATTGAGTATTTTATTCAGGGTACCATAAGGCTTTTATCAAGGTGTTGGCCTAACTGCATTCCTATCTGGAGGCTCCACTAGGGAAGAATCCAATTCTAAGCTCAGTCACATTGTTATCTGTATGACTCAGGGACCTGGAATTCTGTTAGTTGACTGGAGGCTGCTCACAGTTCCTTGATATATGGTCTTCTTGAACATGGCCACATACTTCATCATACTCACAAGCAGAGCTGTCTTTATAGGCATTCTATGCTGTTAAGGGTCTCTGTGCTTAGAAGGTCCCACAGTTGGTTTAATATTCTCTTGTATCTGTTTTGAAATTCTTAATAATGTTTGAATAAAGGGCTTCATATGTTGCTTTTATACTCAGGCTCACAAATTTGATAGTTAGTTTTCCATCTGCAAGGAAAGTTTATAGCTCTAGCCCACTAAGATAGACTTTTTATAACACAATCACAAAAATTCTTCATAACCTTTCCCTTATAATATAATCAAAAGCGTGACATCTCTTCACCATGTCATAATCTATTGGTTAGAAGAAAGTCATAGATCCCACTTACACTCAAGGGAAGAAAATCATAGAGGAATATGAATACAAGAGGGTAGGGATTATGAGGGTCAGCCTTGGGTTCTTTTTCTCTCTTTCTTTCTTTCTCTCATTCATTCATTCTTTCTTTCACAGCATCATAAATTGGAGTAGAACAATCTGAGAGCAAGTAGCTACAAAGAATTTAGATTTAATTTCTCTTTCTGCCATCCTTTTGCTAGCAAAACTCTTTCTTTGAATTTCTGATTATCTCATTCACAGTCATTGTGTCCTGCACAGTATTGCCTCCAAGGAATTCGTTTAATAGTTCACAATTAATTTCTTACTACTTGGCATTATAGGTTGTCAGAATGTTCTACTGAGGACTACTTACAGGGCTAACTAGGAAAACAATATCTTGGGAGATCAGGGTGTTTTTTCTATATGATGTATTATATGGTTGAACCAGGAATGAGAAAATAGGCTGTTTGTTTCTGGTAACCAGAATGCATAATTTGGGAAGCAATGACCATAAATGGTGGTTCACACAATTGCACCAAATGTCCTACTTATCAATATTTTTTGCATCTTGTCTTCAGAACATTAATTTCTACTGATTTACAGGTGTTCATATCTCAGAGATATTACTACCTAAAAGATAACTATTTAAAAGATATTACCTATTTCCATCAGGGGACACAAAATTCAATTGTGTAGAAAATGAATACTGCCAATTGGCTATTTTGGACAATTCATGTTACTGGAAAAACAAAGCAAAAAGTGTATTCAGGTGCTGACAGACATGATTGATTTTATTTATAAAGGGTAATAAGATTGTTGCCACACAATGAGGGCAAAGAGGAATATGGATATAGTTCTTCAATTATACAATATTTACAATTATTATTTATTTTTCCTTCCTGGTTTTATTTTCTGAGAGCTTCAGCATATTGTTGCAAAGCAGAGATTATATGGCTATCTGTGCATTCTGGCTCTAAAGAAAATATTTCTAATATTTAAACATTAAGTATGATGTTTGAGGAAGGTTTTTAAAAAGAACTTTTAGTTAAGCACTTTTTTTCTGTTCATTATTTGCTATTTTTTAAAAATCATGAATGTATGTTGAATTTTACTAATGCATTTTTCATCAATCAAAATAATCATAAGATATTCCCTTAATTTATTAATGTGGTAAATGGCGTCAATTGATTTTCTGTGGTTGAGCCATTTTGGAATTCCTGAAATAAAACTGACTTGATCACCTCTATGTCCTTTCTTTAGTGCTAGAATTGATTTGTTAATATTTTATAGGATTTTAAATCTATATTTATAAATGACATTTCTATGTAATTTTCCATTCTTGTATTGTCCTTTTTCAGCTTTGGTTTTAAGGTAAATTGGGGTAGTACTGTATATTAGTCAGAGTTCAGTTTAAGACAGAATATTCCATATTAGATAAAAATTATAGATTTATCTTATAGGATTTTAAAAAATTGGGTGGGGAGGATTGCTGAGAATTGAAACCAGGGCCTTCCATATGCTAAGCATGCACTCTGCCACTGAGATATATCCCCAATCCCTCCTGTGAAATGTTAAATGGTTTATTAGAAATATGTTTCAAGAGCTATAAAAAGGGATTTTTATTTGAATTTCAGAAAATATGATCAATGCATTTGCAGAACTGAGTCAATAAGGAAGATACTGCTTGTGTTCTAATCAAGCATTTGAAAAATTATGAAGCTTCAATCTCTGCCATATTAGGAAGTCATTGAATTAGGAAGTTCCCTGCAAGGTCAGGACAAAGAAGTTTCATTGGTCAGCAGATCCAGAATTCCATAACCTCTGATAATCAAGAAGTTATCCATAGTCAGGATGCATTGCTCAGCTATAGGCTCAGGAACCACAGTAAATTTGCTTCTATCCACTACAGCAAAATGGTTACACTGTTCCCTGCTGGCTTCCCTTTGACTCACTTCAGAATTAAAGTTTCATATGAGTAAAGCTGAATAGCAGAGCCCAAATCACATCTAATATCAGAGCAAGAGAGATTATGGGAAATTCAGTTTTAAATGACTTTGCCTTCTCTAAGGAGACAGAATAGGTACTGTATGAGCTAATCCTCCTTCATTTTCTACTATCAGAAACAACTTGTAGAAGACAAGAATTATCTGTTTCACGAAGGTTTTATGAAATATGTCTGCAAATTTTGTCAGAGAGATCTTTTAAATGTACTAGTTAAATTAATTTTTTTGTGTGAGAAAAGGAGTAAGAGAAGCCCTATTTACATTAACTTGTAAATTATAAGCATCTTTGGAAGCATCACAGGTAAATGATAGGATGCCTTTGGGAGAGATACTGGGTAGCAGATGGACGTGATGTGAGAGATGCTTTTTCTTCACTGTACATTTGGAGCATTTTGAGTTTAGAACCATATAAATGTGTTATTTATTAAAATTATAAAAATGTATAATAAGTATTGGCAAAAACTTAAACTATTATTTTATGGTTTTAAGAATTTTCTCCTTATTTGTGATTAGCCTTTTCCCAATACTGCTTATTTTTCTGACTTTCATCTTTTTCCTCAATTGCTAACAGCTTATTTTAGCAGTCTTTTCAAACAATTAGTTTTTAGATATTCTATTATTCTTTATTTCTTGTTGTGGTTTGTTTTGTTTTATTTTGATATTTCTTCAGTTACTGGGTGTAGCTTTATTATTTCCTTCCTGCAACTTAGTTTTCTCTCTTTTTCCTCTAATTTGTATGCTTACTTAACAGATTTAGTTTTCCCTCACCCTTTAAACTCCCCTTAAGTACAGTTAAAGCTTTAAATTTCCCTTTAGATGCACTCTGGGACATCCCACAGGTTTTAGGATATAGTATTTTACTTTTTTGTTTTTGAAACTATCAAGGCCATTTTTATTGTTCATTTTAAGAAATTTTAAAAATTATGTTGTTTGTGTAAATTAATATTTTATATGCAATATGCTATATATCATCTTTTTCCATGTACCACATTATAAAATGAAAGTATCAATACATTATTTTTATATGGAAATAAATAAAATGAAAATCTACTCATTTCGATGCCTCAGTTAAATTCCTTGGGAATATTCTCAGCTTAGAAAATGATACAAAACAAAAAACACTTTATATAACCTAAATTATCATTGCATTTATATCACAAATATCTTAGTCTACAATTTTTTTTCTAAGTCAAAGATGTGAAGGCTTAGAGTTTTGTGTCTAGATTCCTCTTTTTGTAGTATTTTTCCTTCTTAAAAAGAAAGCATGAAGAATCTTATCTATTCATCTTATTAAAACCAGGAAAAGTCTGGGAATGTATATTCATATTTATTTGTCATTGGATTATGTTTAATCTGAAGTTAATTTGAATTTCTTTTTATTGACACATACTATTTATACATCTTTATGATAATTCAATACATGTGTATGCTGTGTAATAATCAAATCAGGGTAATAAGCATTTTCATCTCTTCAAACATTAATCATTTTTATGTGCTGGGAATTTTGCATTATTCTTTTCTTGACATTATTCTTTTCTTGAACTACATCATAGATTGTGTTAACCTATAGTTACTCTAGAATTTTAGAAAAACCAAAGTTAATTCCTTATCTCTGACTATGTGTTGGTGCCTCTACTGAACTTTCTGCTCTCTCCCCACTGCCCTCCTTAGTCTCTACTGCTCACTGTTCCATTCTATTTTACAAGATTGATTTACTAGTTTATATAAATGAGTGAGAACATGTGGTATTTGTCTTTCTGGGTTATTTCACTTAACATACTGACCTTCAGTTCCATTCATTGCTGTAAATTTTATTTTATTCTATTGTGACTAAATAATATAGCATTGTATATATGTATATGCATTTATCTTACCACTCATCTACTGAAGAGCATCTGGGTTGATTCCATATTTCTAATTTGAATTTTGACCATCTACCTGCATTTAAATCCTACTCTCTATTTGTGGGTTTAAAAAGTATGTACAGGAAGAAAGAATACATTAGGAGGACAGTCAGTGAGACCTTTGAAATTTATGAAGCATACAAAACTAACTCATAGCCCCCAAGTCTGAAATTGGACTTTCAAAATTGGAGACCAGAATAAGTTGATTTCTCTCTCTATTCCTTTAACACTGTTACTTTGAGGAGACTGTTCAAACTAAAGCCCAATTCCAAGAACTTCTGAGGATATCAAATGCCATCTGGGACTGCCACTCAGTCCTATCTCAGGTGTACCTATTAGAATGTCTCCTTTGCTCCATTTCCATTGCTACTTTCCTTCCTAATCATCAGTGGGCCTCTTCTTTGACCCAATCCTTTGCAGTATCTTCCCATACAGGTATTTATTTTCTTACTTTGTAGTAAAACTTTTCTAATGTCTAGGAATGTATGTAAATCATTTCTAATTCTAGATTGACTTTTTGACAAAAGTGTATTGACACATTGCTTAAAAAATAATGTGAAACAAAAACCCCTTTATAAAACCTAAGCTATTATTTCGGTTACATAGAAAAATATCTTAGTTTTCTACTTTTTTGGTTACTGAGACTGCCTATCTAACTATTTCCTCTGTTGGATTTTTTTAACTCCTTGAGAAGACTAAATCTTTATGTTTAACATAGTAATTAGAAACAGATCCTTACGCATTGTCTGTACTTAAATGTATACACATAAAAACATTTAATGAATATCAGAAGCTTTTTTATTCCTAGTGCTTGATAATAAATGTTTAACAACTAGTTCTCTGAAAAAGTGTGCATTTATATGTTTATAAGTTTATTGACATAAAGGACAGCAAACAACTTGTATTTGATAACAAAATACGTAGTGCTCTTTATTGTAAATTCCATATAGCCAGTTGATTCTTACAAAATTGTCTTATTGATTTTTACCAAACTTTTGTGTCCACAGCTTCCCATAGTTTATCAATTGGTTGCAGTTGATAAACAGGTATGGTTCATCTGGTTGATATATTTGTTTACATTAACAAATAAGATGGTAGTGAAAAAACAAAGACTTCACTCACTTGCAATTGTATGTGACTTCTTGGTTCAATCAGATAATAGTTTTTAGATACTGAAAGGATATTTCTCCAATTTTGATGGGCTATTTATAAGGTGATGTTACATGGCACACTTAATCTGGGACTGGAGGTATAGCTAGGTGGTAGAGTGCTTGCCTAGAATGTATATGGCCCTGGGTTCCATTCTCAGCATTAC
The DNA here is from genome assembly GCF_964194105.1 of Spermophilus citellus. NCBI lineage: Eukaryota > Metazoa > Chordata > Mammalia > Rodentia > Sciuridae > Spermophilus > Spermophilus citellus. Next base: position 57,834,234 of record NC_138189.1, read on the forward strand.
AAAAATAAAATAAAATAATAAAAAGTAAAGCATAATCTCATTATTAACATTTCTTCATAATTTTCTTAAGTCCATCATCAAAACAGCAAATCAATTCCTGATTTGTTGTGTTTCCAAACATAAATAGAAGTTCTCTTTTTATATGTAAGTATCTTGTTAAGCATACATAAAATCAGTTAGCATAAATTTGAATTTGCCAGTTGGAAATAGTGACTTTTGGCATGCTTTTTGTGTGTGTGTGTGTAAACACATAGTTAATTTGACCATATATCATCCTTTTTTCATTTATAGATTGTTCATATAAACAAAAAGGTTGGGGCTGGGGTTGTAGCTCAGTGGCAGAGGGCTTGCTTAGCACATGTGAGGTGATGAGTTTGATCCTTAGCACCAAATAAATAAATAAAGGTATTATTGTGTCCATCTACAACTAAAAAGAAATATTAAAAAAAGGTGGATTCTATTATGCAGTAGCAGGAAGGGAGAGAAGTAACTCTTTATCAGAGATTTGTCTCTAATTAGAGAACTCTAAGTAAATCATTTTTCCTTTCTCCACGATTCATGGTAATGACAGATTTTTTTTTTTTTTTTTTTTTTTTTTTTACATAGCTTCTATTTTTTTTCTGTGAAAAGCTGATCATTTCCCCTCCTGTAGTGTTAGGCTTAGCTATGTGACTAATAATGATGGCCTTCCTGATGGGAACATCATAGTTACAAGCTTAACATGGTCAGACTTTGCAAGAGGACTTGCTTTGACCAATGGAATGTAAGTAGGAGTGATGTGTACCTGCTGATTAGAGGAAGCACTACCCTTCCTATGGTCTTGTTGGCTCTCTCTTTTCCCTCTGCCCTAACAAGGAGAAAGTTCCATATAGAAACTGCTTCTTCCTGCATCATAAATGGAAGAGAGAGTGAAACACAAAGATAATCTCCAGATAACATGTAAATTAACAACATGTTTACTGTTAAAAGCCCCAGAAAGACTGGAATCTTTGTTATTACATCATAATCCACAACAGTTAATTAGTAAATGGGCTCATCAACAGTTGAATATCAGTTCACATTTACAAATTTTGAATGCAATAATCCCCAATTAGATTTGATTTTAAAACATATATGTATATGTATTTGAGTTTATATATGTATTTGAGTTTATATATTTGAGTTTATATACATGTATCATTATAGAAATGAATAATAGAGTAACTTTAAAAATAAAACATAGGTATAGAATTTATATTAAATAATTGACTTTGCAATTTCTAACTTGAATCCTTGAATGATTCTTCTGAGTAATAATAAATATTTTTGAAGAGTAGTTCTTCATTACTATTAAGATATTACAGCCTAGCCTAAATTCTGATATTTCTTAACAATTCCTGGTTTCCAAAGATTAATAATTAGAGACTAGGGATTCTCCTGCATTAATGTGATTTCCTGACTCTTTCTTGGTTATTGCTATTTCTGGTTAAAGAAGTTGAAATGTCCCTAAGCTTAATAATACTTCATTTGTAGCACAAGAACATTGACTTTTCTTTTTCTTGGCTCCCCTGACAAAGGGAACCTGAGAGTAATCTCTTTTCATCTACGGCAATGATTTATTCCCATGAACTTGCGTCTTTAGTATCATCAAGGTAAACTTTGCAGCAGTTTTATTACTTTATATTCTACCTCATTTGTTCACTAACTCCCTTGGTTTTGAAACCAATAACATCTTAAACACATTTCTGAGGGGAAGCTATGTGAGGATTAGAGACTTGGGAGTTTATACATTGGTGTCTTATTTATAACTATCTCCAAATCACCACCTGACTCTGCTTCTGTGTCAAGGAGAAATATTCCTGAATGATCATCACCTATAACTAAATTTTAATAATGATTTTATGACATGTAATTCACCTGTTTAAAATGTATAATTCAAGAGCTTTTAGTATATTCCTATTCATTAATTACCACAATTTTAGAACATTTTTTTTCTTTTACTCCAAAAAGAAGCCCTGTGTCTTTTAGCCATCATATTCCAATCTCCTTATCCTCCCCAGCCCCAGACAGCTGCTAATCTAGTTTATGTGATTTTCCCATTCTTGAAAAAAGAGTCATGAAAATATATGGTCCTTTGTGACTGTTTTTTTTTTTCTTTTTTTTCCACTTAGCACAATGTTTTCAAAGTTTATCTATGTTGTGGCATATATTGTTACTTCATTTCTTTTTATTATTGGATAATCCACTGTATCTATATAGAACATTTTATTTATTCATTCATCTATTGATGGAGTTGTTTCTACTTTGTGGCTATTATGAATAATGTTACTATGAACATTGGGGTACATGTTTTTGTGTGGATATATATTTTTTTATTTCCTTCGGGTATGTACTTAGGGGTAGAATTGATGGATCACGTGGTAACCATATTTAAACATTTGAGGAACTGCTAGCCTGTTTCCAAAGTGACTGCCACTATTTTACCCTCTCACAAGCAGTGTATGAGGGCTCTAATTTTCCATATTCTAATACTTGTTAATTGTCTTTTTTTTCTCTATCCCACTGGGTATAAAATGGCATCTCCCCAGTTTTGATTTGCATTTCACTGATGGCTTATGATGTTAAGTATCTTTCATGTGCTTATTGGCCATCTGCATATTCTTTTTAGAGAACCTTCTATTTACATTCTTTGCACATTTTTAAATTGAGTTTTTTGTCACTTCATTATTGTTGTGATCATTCTTTTATATTCTAGGCACAGGTCCCTTATTATACTTGCAAAGATTTTCTCCCATTCTGTGGATTGACTTTTCACTTTCTTGTTCTTTGGAGCACAAAAGTTTTTAATTTTGATAAAGTCTACTTTATCTATTTTTGTTGTTGCTGCTGGGCTTTTGGCATCTTATCCTAGAAACTTGCCTAATTTATGGTCACAAAGATTTATACCAATGTTTTCTTCTAAGAGATTAGTGGTGTTTGCTCTTACATTTAGATCTTTGATCCATTTTTGTGTCTGGTGAAAGTAAAAGTCCAATTTCACTATTTTTCATGTGCCTTCCAATTGTGCCAGCACAATTTGCTGATAAGACTACTGAATGGTCTTGGCACCCTTGATGAAAATCAGTTGATCATAGATATTTATTTCTGGTTCTCAATTCTATTACACTGATATATATGTCTGTCCTTATGTCAGTACCACATTGAATTAATTACTGTAGCTTTGCAATAAGTTTTGAATCATTATCTTTTTTTCTAGATGTGGAAAATGCTCATCTCTTTTTAAAATTTGAAGTGCTTAGTAAAAAGACTTTATGGGGGCGGGGGCAGCATGGCAAATTGCATTACATATTCATCATATGTACCCAATGGCAGTTTTGGATATAGAGTGGCAGAAGACTGGCTTCCACTTTGACTAAGAAAATAATCATGTATTTAGAGCTCATTTTCAACAAATATGGGGGGGGGGGAGAAATGAAGCTAGGGAGGAGAAAAGTCAAGCAAAACTGCCTGTGGAGCAGAAGGGAGGAGGCAGCAGAAAGAATCCTCACATGGTCCTTCTCCAGGAATTTAAGGAAATTTCTGTCTCCAGTAATTCTTTTAACATAGTTTAAATAGTTGCTCTGCCTGCAAAGGCTTGCAGAGTCTTTTGCAAACATCAAGGAATGTGTTTTCAAGCAACCTTTTGGAATCTTCTAAGAACTTATTAAATATGGAATACTAGGAGAAAAAGCAGGGCAGATTTATATTTAACCTACTTCAGTTTCTAGATTATAATTTTAGTTGTATTTTTTAACATAATTACAACATGACCACAAATCTGTTAAAAACAATAATAGCCAAGCATTTGCTAGCATGAAGCAACCAATCTACTAATCTCTGGCATCAGTGCTATTACTGTATTGAAAATGACCCTGGGCTCCTTTTCTGTTATATTTGGAAAAAACAAAAAAACAAAACCTTTGTTAACAAATTTTCCTTTTCATGGTACTCCTGGAGGGAAGCTTCAAAGGCCTTATCCACAAACAGCCCGTGAAAAGAAAGCACATTGAGGATTATGAATAGCCAGTGATGCAACACGAGGTGGCACTCTTGTCCTAAGGAGTGCTGCAAAGCTGCGCTGGGGCTTTATAGACAAAGGATATGAAAATTTAAAAAATGTGTTCTGTGGTGAGTTCCAATGCCTTTGAGGCCCTGCTCAAAAGACTTAACAGCCTGAGCAGGTGACTGGACCCAGAGCCGTAGGTGGCCTTTCTTAGAAAGTGGACTGATACAATAGTTCAGGGAGACAAAAATCAGCATAGTAACAATCCAAGAAAAATAAGAACTAGTGTTTGAACAGTGCTTTATAGTACACCTATTAGTCACCTGGATTAGTTAGGTTTTATAACAGTCATCTTTACACTGCTGTTCCACACACATGCCTACAAAAACACTAGATAATGACACTTCTCTTTAGAAATGATGGCTCCTTTCGGTCTTCAGGAAAAATTCCTGCTTTGTCTCCAGTCGACTTTCAGTCCTCCTGCAGTAGAAATGGCTGAAGTCCCTGGAAATGCTTCCTGCTCTCTTGTATCTGTGATTGTGTACACAGATAGTGTTCTACCTGGAATTTTCTTCTTTCATCTTCATGGATGACTCCTGCTCCTTCTTTTTGAGTAAACACAGATATCATCTCCTCCTAGCAGCCTTCCTTAATTACCTCTACTGGGCAAGAATGTGAGGCTTGGATCTGGCACACATAAAGTATCTAGCAAAGTGTACATCCCTAACAAATGGTATCTATTATTTTCATGCAAGTCCAGTAAGTTTAGTCTATGTACATACTAATCTATTCATTTTTGTTTATTTATTCATGAATACATGCTATTTTCTGGGCCCATCTTCAAGTTGGTTCTGTTTTTATTTTTATGTAATGCCTGGGATGCCACTTAATATTCCCCATGTGGAATCTTCCTCTTAATGTTAGTGCTAGATGGCATTTTCTATTTGTTTACAGTGTTCTTCCTGATTAATTCATTCAATAAACATTTTCTCAATATCTATGCAGAAGGTACAGTTCTAAGCATTGAAAGTATAAGATAAAAATGGGTAATGTAATGCAGACACATTATCTGAAGATTCTTAATATTTATGGTTCTTTAAAATTATGCGATTAAATTGCATTTTGGGGGGGATCAGGGGCAGAAGACAACAGAGAATAATAATGTGTTTTTTCCCTAGCTCGTTTTGTGCTATAAAATAACTTGTTTTCTAACCATCATTTATATTATTTTATTTTCTGAAATTATGAATCTTTGCCCACAATAAAACTCTTGGCACCTTTCTGCTTATTAACACTGCTTTGAAATATCCTCTTGGTATTTATTATAGCCTCAGATTCAAAACACCACCACTAGAAGACCCTAATATCAGCCATAAAATTGTCCCTTTTTCAAGAATTGTCCTGGTGAGAACCAGAAGATAAACTAGGGAGGTTGAGAAGAGTGTTTACAAACTTGTGGGCAAAGTTTAGAAAACCAAACAGTTCGAAACCAGCAATATGGGGAAGTAATGTTGCTACTAGGCTTGAAGTAACGAAAGAAAGAAAACAGAGAACAGAACACAGAGAGGGAAGCTGCAAGGAGATGGCTGCTCAACCAGAGCTGAAGCTGCCCACAGAAAGATGTCTAGTTCACTGCGCCTCAGCAGGCAGGGAGCAAGTGAAATGAACACCCTCACCTCATCCTCCTGGTTGCCCTGTTTGCCAGGAGGCCTCCCATGAACAGAACGTCCTGGAATCTACAGGCAAGGGTTCAGTTGATGACACAGTTCATGACAGTCATCTCCCTATGGTAGAGATCAGGGTGGAAAAAGGTATAATGTGGGTTTGGAAACTGTGAGTGAAAGCAGCTCTGCAAAGGCCTGAACTTGTCCATAGACTGGGATATCAAGCTATCCACTTTTTATATTAAAATAATATGAACTTATCCCTACATGTTTTTGTCCTGTCTATATGACAATGCAATATGTTCCCTTTTCATGAAAAAGCATTCTTCTCCCTATTTCCATTCTTGATTCACTCAAGATTTATCAAATACTTCTTTGAGTGGGTACCAGGGTCTCTCAAAGGTCACACCATCAAGTAGAAATATGAGAAATAAACCATCACCTAATAGAGTACTGTAAGCACGATGAATTAGGGGGAAAAGCATGAGTAATTGGATCTCATAGACCTGATGGCTACTCTGTAGTACAGGCTGTCTGGGAAGGCTTCCTGGAGGAGGTGATTTGGTCAGAATCCTTGCTCATATTTAATTATTTGTTCTTTATTTTCATGTTTATTGATCTCTTCTTTAACTCTTCAGATATCTAGAGTAGATTATATAGTTTTGAGTTACCTATTCTTGCTTCCTTTCCAGTTTCATCTTTTTAAACTTCTTGTGCTTTTTTAGGTTGCTTAAAATGGATTTATTAGAAGTTAGGGCTTAAGACTTTCTATATAGGCATGACTATTTACACAAGGATCTAGAAAGAAAACTATGGGCATAGGACACATTAGTGGATGTAGTTAAAATGTAATATTGTTGTGAACCTCTGTGAATATAAATTTTGTGGCTAATCTATGAATCCTGTCTTTGCATAAATTACAAAGTGTATTATCATGCCAAGTGGAATCAATATTTTTGTGATTCTTGATACATATTGACACATTGCCTTCCAAAACACACATTTTTCACTATGAGTGATATATTTTTGATATTTTAAAGTTTCTTTATGCTCCTTCCTGTAGGCTGGCTGCTTCTGTCAGTTTCACCTTAGCAATGGCCTTTCACCCTGTAGCAGCAATGGGTCCAGTGTCTGCCTTCTTTGTACATCTAGAAACAGCTTTATTGTGTCACTTCAGAAATACCATGAGCTACCATGTGACTCCTCCTCAGATGTGTAGGTCCCAGCTTGTTCAAGATTGATTATACTGTTCTTCTATTTGATATGTGTTTGAAGGTTTTGATCACATGTTCTGATAACCTGATATTTTCCCTTTGTCTCTAGTCCCATTTTCCCACGGTTGCTAGTTTTTGTTGGTTTGTAAGGTACGCCATTTCTGAAAACAGAAACCCCCATCATTTTTCATCATGTCTGCTGTAGTTCTAATTATGTATTCTTTCTTTGATTTTTTGCATGCTTTTGCTCCCTTTTTCTTGTTTAATTTTGCCAGAAGTTTTAAGAATTTATTAATGTTTTTAAAGATCCTTTTCCTGAGGTCAAGGCTGGAGGATGATAAGTTCGAGGCTAGTCTAGGCAACTTAGCAAAACTGTGTCTCAAAATAAAATGAAAAAAATCTGGAAATGTAGCTCAGTGGTAGAGCGCCCCTGGGCTCAATCCTGGCATACTCCCAACACAAACACACACACACACACACACACACACACACACACACACATGCACATCCTTTTCCTTCACTTCTCTCTTCTTCAGTTACAGCTTTGGGCACAGAGAAAATAGTTATATGTAGAAGAATTTAAAAGATTATGTTGTCCAAGTCTTTCTCAGCATGCCCCAAATTCCTGATTAAGCAATATCAGTAAAAGTCATGTGCCTGGCACATGATAAATCTTCAGTAAAAGCTATCTTATTATTATAATTACCCATATGCAACCACTATGGAGAATTTTTCTTTCTCATATAAAACGTTGTTGAAATGCCTATCATCTATTAGTTCCCTGATGTTCAAAGGTAGAAGAACCTAATGTTTCAAAATTACCATGGCCATGGAGTGAACATGATATGAAAAAGCAAACATTTGGATAAACATCAAGAAAGCCAGAGGTGATTAAAATATTGGTAGACTGGCAAAAAAAATTTAGGTTGCTTAATGTTGCACAAAGATAATTCAAAACATTCTCTGTAGATGTGTAATATGTTCATCTTTTAATTCTCCTAAGCTACCTAAGAATTAAGAAAATAAGATATTTTAATATTGTAAGTGAATGGGTATACTGACTTTGAAAGAGTTCTTATTCTTAGACGTCAAAGAAAAAAAATTTACAGTGCCATTTTCTTTTTCTTTTCTATGAATTGCATTATTTGTACATTTCTTGCCTTGTAATTTATGGGCAAGTTGAAGTGTATTAGCTACTTTAATTGTTGCAAGAAGCAGCAGCAAATTCACCTGGACTCTTGGCCCCATCAGAACTGGGCAGTTTTCCTTGCAGAAGTCTATATGCTAAATGGCAGTCAACAATCTGCATAATTGGTTCAATTCAGTCCCACAAAAATATCTGCATACCTATAACAGGATAACAGAATGTGCTTCCATGGACAAAAGACTATATGTTATGTGTATGTATTCCTGGAAACTGCTAGCACAGCACATCAATTTAAACCACTATTAGGAGAATTATTTTAGCAAGAGAGCTATAGCAGTGTGCTGCCTATCTATTTAGGCTCCCAAAGCACCGATTCCCAATCTGGTTACAATAACAACAAATTTTAACTTTTTGTGATACTCTAAGAAAAACTTTGGGGGCATTATTATTATCGTTTTTTCCAAGGATTAGCTATTTGAATACATGATTTTTTAAATTCACTTGTAAGTCCTCAGGAAGGGGTTTATCTGGGCAAGCCTATAGCTTCACACAATTTCCTAACAGATAATTAACATATACAATTTTGCTTAATTAAAGTTAATGTTTCTAAAACACTTAATATCTTTGTTTTACATAGTCTGTGGTATTTTCCAGCTTATATTCTTCTTTTTATTGCTTTATTTCTGAACTTACTCCTTTTCTCTCACTCTGATTTCCATTAAGCTTGTGGAATTGAATTAGGCCTATTTAGCATTACTACTAATAGGACACTTTTCTCAATTGCCATTTATTTATTTGTTTGTTTGTTTGTTTATTTATTTATTTATTATATTGGGGATAGAACCACTTAGCCACATCCCAGCCCTTTTCTATATTTTATTTAAAGTAAGGGTCTCTCTGAGTTGTTTAGGGCCTCACTAATTTGCTGAGGATGACTTTGAGCTCATGATCCTCCTTCATTAGCCTCCTGAGCCACTGGGATCATAGGAGTGTGCCACTGCACCTAGCTTATCATCTAATTCTTTTTGGATGAATAGATACCAAATAATGGTAAAATTACTCTTTAGTTTTGCCTAACAATACTGTCTGTGATGGGAAAGGCTGATTCTCTGTCGGTTTTGCATATGATAACAGGCTCAGGTAGGTTAGAAAACTTCTTGAATTGCAGATCAAGTTAGAACAGAAAAGAGATTAGAACTCAGGTTTTATTAGCCCCTGTTCACCCAGCTTTGTACACCCAGCAGAATTTTCTCACCATTTGAGTAGCCTTTCCACATATCCCAGAGTGCAAAAAGAGATTTATGCATCCTAAAGTGTTTGGTCTCCCTGCCAAAATATATTTGCATCATTTATCCTTTGAAATTTTTCATGGAGTGTGTTTAATAGAAACAAGATTGCTTTAAATTTGTTATGAGAAGCCATCTGGAACTTTTGTTATATAGTGTGTAATTGGATAAATATTGGAAATAATTTGTAATTTGGCAAGACTACCAGGTAAAATGAAAAACAAAGAGTTTGGAAAATTACATTAAGAAAATCCTTAGAATCTTTATTTTTTCCTATTTCTTAAAATGTTATTTTTCTATAGAAGTATTATAGTTACATAATAGAATATCTGGAAACTTTAAGTGGAAAAATTCCTATTCAATTCTACAAATGTCCTAACCACAACAATATGGTTACAGTTTATACCGCTCCTTCTGAACCCTTAAAAAAAAAAACATATTTATACTCATAGTGAATCTACAATTTCCATTCTGATTTTCTATCATTGAATATAATAAAAAATAAACATTATACTTTCAAATTAAAAAATTCAAAAAGAAAAGTGAAATTTTCAAATACTTTTTTTTATTGAGAGTAAATAACAAAGAGCCGCTGAAAGAGTGAGTATTCCAAACCTAAGAGACTTTCATGTGAATGTTGTCAAGTTAAGGTGAGAAATCTTGGCATTTACAATTCCAAATGGAAAAAGGGGCATTTTTGTGTAAACCATTTGTCTTAAATTTTTTTTTTTAGTTGTAGATGGATACAATGTCTTTGTTTAATTTATTTATTTTTATATGGTCCTGAGGTTCAAACCCAGTGCCTCACATGTGCTAGGCAAGCACTCCACCACTGAGCCACAAGCCCAGCCCAAACCACTTGTCTTTTAATTTGATATTTCCCAGGAAATTTTTTTAATGCATTTCTGTGCTCAAGATTTTCTTCCTAGTTAGTCTAAAACACCCAACTGTTATTTTCCTGGGAGTTGGTGAATTTGAACCTACTAAAAGAATACAAGGAGACAGAAAAATAATATGTATACCTGGAATTTATTTTAGAACAGAATAGCAGAAAAAGGAGGGCTACAGATGAAACAATATGGCAATGTTTATAATTTCGAATCTGTACAATACTAACATTTTATTATTTCTCTCTACCAATGTGTGATTTTCCAAATTTTAAATAAAAAGAAAAAAAGAACAAAGAGGTACACTTGTAACTACCTCCCCAATTCTTATAATAACTTTGAAATCTAGGCTTTATTGAGAAAAAGAATTTTTCAAATTATGTATCTCCCATTACTATATCAAGACATATCTGGAAGTTTAACTTATAGAGTTTCTTTCTAGCTTTGAAATAGTACTGCCTCAAACGATGATAGTTAGGCCACAAGACTTGCTATTCTAGGGTGGAAGAGGGATTGAATAAAGAAGAAAGCCTCAAAGGAGAATGAAGGAAAGAGAGGGGGATTGGGAATAGGAAAGACAGTAGAATGAATCAGAAATAAGTTTCCTATGTTCTTATATGAATATAAAATTTTTTTAAAAAAAATAAAGAAGAAAGCCTGAATCTGCCTATTATGATACTAGGAGACTGAGAAGGAGAGATAGAAAGAAAATTATATATGGATATCCTCGCCTCACCTCTCCAGACTGAAATCCTGGAGAGGAGAAGTGTTAGATCATTTGAGGGGATGGGAACAATTATTCTTGCAAGAGCACATTGAGGATAGAGCACAATTGGTCTCATTGCTGTAGTATGCTGGGTGTCCACCCTTCTATAGGGAGGTCTTGCTTGGCATGGGTTGGAATGGTGTAGCAATGTGAATGGGCAGAGACAGGATGTGTGTCAGACTCCTTCTCCAGGAGCCTCAGGAACAGATGGCAAAGTATCAGAGATGGATCCTTACTACCCACAGTGCAAGAATTGCCCAAATCTAAAGGCAAGCATTAGTGAAGACAGAGCTCTCATTTTCCCCAATGCCACGAGAACACACGAGCCCTCTCCATCACACAGCTTTGTGCCCGTTTGGAAGGATGGCAGGGAATGGGGGTGATTCGAGAGTGGATGCTTAAACAAGGCAAATCAAAACAAAAAAGACTGAGTTATCCAAATAATTCCTTAAAGTAGTTTAAAGATAACATATTTAAAAAATTAAAATTTATCTCTTAATGCTCATTGGGGGAGAAGATGTATGACCAATTATAGAAAACATCTGAGTGCACTGAGATTGCACGGAAATGAACTGAGGGCATTTCTAATGCCACTGTTGTAATATTCATACCTAGAAATTATTCCAAACAATATAAAGTGATTAACCAAATAAGTAGGCCATTTCCTAACCTAGACCTCTGTGATACTATTCTACATCCCCAGAACCTATAACTATTCTTTCAGAATTTTTCTGTTCATATTCAAGTATACTTAATTGTGAGTGAAATTGCTCTTGGTTCACTGATGTTTATTTTCCTTTCTTTTAAAATAAAAGTCTCCTAAGTTTTGACTAAGTGCCCTCAATTAATGATTGCATTTCTAGCTTATTTTGGAACTAGACTTGCTCATGTGATGTGTATTTAGATAATTCTATGAGTAAAAATGATGTGTGCCTTCTCTGTATTATGTTTTTAAAAGGATCAGGCCCATTTTTCCCTATCTCTCTCCCCCTTTTCCACTAGCTGGGGCATGGAGAGAGTGGAGCAGCCATCCTGACCCAGAAATTTGTTCTGCAGAATGCACCAATAGGTAATTTTTGTTTTGTGTAAACATCATAGGGTGTACTTACAAAAGCTTGTATAGCCCACAATGTACTTATGCTGTATGGTATATTATATGGGATAGTCTATTGCTCCTAGTGCCATGAGGAAAAAAACAACATGAGATTAAAGCAAATACAAAAGAAAATGAAGCAATCAAGGGATAGAGTTCAGCAAAGATGTATGATGCTGCTAAACAGCATAACAAGGCATTCTATTCTACAGTAAATACATTTTAATAAGTAGAAAGAATATACTCTAAAATAATGATAAAATGTATAGGATGACAAATACATAAACAAGTATCATAGCTGTTTATTGTCATTATTAAATATAATGTGGTATATCTAGCAGTATACACTATACTCCTAGATATATTCATGGCAATGCAATAAGTTTGTTTATACCAGTATCATCACAATCATGAGTGATACATTGTACTATGACTTTTTTAAAAAAACATTTTTAGGTGTTGAAGGACACCTTTATTTATTTTTATGTGGTGCTCAGGATTGAACTCAGTGCCTCACATGTGCCAGGCATGCAATCTACCTCTAAGCTACATCCCCAGATAGGTACTATAATTTGTTTTGTTGGGGGTACTGGAGATTAAACTCAGGGGCACTCAACCACTGAGCCACATCCCCAACCCTATTTTGTATTTTTTATTTAGAGACAGGGTCTCACTGAGTTACTTACTGCCTTATTAAATGTACTATGATTTTTTGATGGCTATGCATCACCATGAGTTAGGAATTTTATAGCTCTATTATAATCTTATGGGATCACTTTTATATATCATAGTCTATCATTGACAGAAATATTATGTGGTTCATGATTATATATACATATTTTTTAAAAACCCAGAAACATACTATAGCACTATTTTATATCTAACTTTTTTGTTTTTAGAGAGTCATTATTAATCATTAAAATTCCTTTCAGATTTCTTATTTTTATTTTAATTATTATCTCCAGAAAATTTTCCACATTCCATTTGTTTATTTAATAAGTGTTGGTTGAGAGATTACTATGTTCAGTGGTCTGAGTGAGGCAGGCTGGGAATTCAAGTTCCCCCAAACAATCTTCAACCAATGAGGAATAGTGTTAGTGATAATTTTTTAGTATGTTTCAGTCTCTCAGGGAATCTCCAGTAGATTGAGCCTCAGATGCCCACAGTAGTGATTTTCTCAAAAAATACTGTTCATTGACTTCTATTCCTCATTTTCCTGTCTCCTTACCCTGTTTACAGGAATTACATATTAAAATCTTTACATTTAATCTTGGTCTCAGAGTTGGCCTTGGCAGAAACCAAACTAAGACAATGATCTCAAAATTTTATTTCTTATTTGAATAGAAGCCTGCATGTTGTAAAGGTGCAAAACTCATGAATATCTGAAGAAGAGATACCAGTAAATCCAAAGGGCTTGAAGTGGGAACATGCTTGGCAATTCTGAAGACTAGCAAAGAGGCCACGTGGTTGGAATAGGGCATGCAAAGGATGAGAGGGAGGAGACACTTTGAAAGGTTAGGTTGTACTGATCCTGTGAACTATGATAGGGATTTAGGATTTTATTTATTTATTTTTTAGAGAGAGAGAGAGAGAGAGAGAGAATTTTTTAATATTTATTTTTTAATTAGTTATTGGTAGACACAACATCTTTGTTTGTATGTGGTGCTGAGGATCGAACCTGGGCCGCACGCATGCCAGGCAAGCGCGCTACCGCTTGAGCCATATCCCCAGCCCAGGATTTTATTCTTAATGTTTTGGGAAGCCATTGGATGATTGAGCTGGGTACTGAAGTAATATGACTTAAGTTTTAAAATAATTCTTATGGAGATTAAGTGTCACACGCTGAGCATACACATTTTTCTGTACTCTGCCATGACATAAATACAAAAGAATGAAGAGAACTAGAAAGTAACAACACATAAGAAATATCAAACAAAAAAAAATTTTATATATCTTTTTTATATTATTAGTTGTTCAAAACATTACAAAGCTCTTGACATATCATATTTCATACATTTGATTCAAGCAGATTATGAACTCCCATTTTTACCCCGTATACAGATTGCAGATTCACATTGGTTCCACATCCACTTTTTTACATACTGCCATACTAGTGTCTGTTGTATTCTGCTACCCTTCCTATCCTCTACTATCCTCCCTTCCCTCCTCTCCCCTCTGCTCCCATCTTCTCTCTCTACCCCATCTACTGTAATTCATTTCTCTCTCTTGTTTTTTTCCCCTTTCCCCTCACTTCCTCTTATATGTAATTTTGTATAACAATGAGGGTCTCCTTCCTTTACCATGCAATTTCCCTTCTCTCTCTCTTTCCCTCCCCTCTCTTGACCCTGTTTAATGGTGATCTTCTTCTCATGCTGTTCCTCCATATTCTGTTCTTAGTTGCTCTCCTTATATCAAAGATGACACTTGGTATTTGTTTTTTAGGGATTAGCTAGCTTCACTTAGCATAATCTGCTCTAGTGCCATCCATTTCCCTGCAAATTCCATGATTTTGTCATTTCTTAGTGCTGCGTAATACTCCATTGTGTATAAATGCCACATTTTTTTTAATCTATTCATCTATTGAAGGGCATCTAGGTTGGTTCCACAGTCTAGCTATTGTGAATTGTGCTGCTATGAACATCGATGTAGCAGTATCCCTATAGTACGCTCTTTTAAGGTCTTCAGGGAATAGTCCGAGAAGGGCAATAGCTGGGGCAAATGGTGGTTCCATTCCCAGCTTTCCCAGGAATCTCCATACTGCTTTCCAAATTGGCCTCACCAATTTGCAGTCCCACCAGCAATGTACAAGAGTACCCTTTTCCCCACATCCTCTCCAGCACTTGTTGTTGTTTGACTTCATAATGGCTGCCAATCTTACTGGAGTGAGATGGTACCTTAGGGTGGTTTTGATTTGCATTTCTCTGACTGCTAGAGATGGTGAGCATTTTTTCATGTACTTGTTAATTGATTGTATGTCCTCCTCTGAGAAGTGTCTGTTCAGGTCCTTGGCCCATTTGTTGATTGGGTTATTTGTTATCTCATTGTTTAATTTTTTGAGTTCTTTGTATACTCTGGATATTAGGGCTCTATCTGAAGTGTGAGGAGTAAAAATTTGTTCCCAGGATGTAGGCTCCCTATTTACCTCTCTTATTGTTTCTCTTGCTGAGAAAAAACTTTTTAGTTTAAGTAAGTCCCATTTGTTGATTCTTGTTATTAACTCTTGTGCTATGGGTGTCCTATTAAGGAATTTGGAGCCCGACCCCACAATATGTAGATAGGAGCCAACTTTTTCTTCTATCAGACGCAGAGTCTCTGATTTGATATCAAGCTCCTTGATCCATTTTGAGTTAACTTTTGTGCATGGCGAGAGAAGGGGATTCAGTTTCATTTTGTTGCATATGGATTTCCAGTTTTCCCAGCACCATTTGTTGAAGATGCTATTCTTCCTCCATTGCATGCCTTTAGCCCCTTTATCAAATATAAGATAGTTGTAACTTTGTGGATTAGTCTCTGTGTCCTCTATTCTGTACCATTGGTCCACCCGCCTATTTTGGTACAAGTACCATGCTGTTTTTGTTACTATTGCTCTGTAGTATAGTTTGAAATCTGGTATCGCTATGCCGCCTGATTCACACTTCCTGCATAGAGTTGCTTTTGCTATTCTGGGTCTTTTATTTTTCCATATGAATTTCATGATGGCTTTATCTATTTCTACAAGAAATGCCATTGGGATTTTGATTGGCATTGCATTAAACCTATAGAGAACTTTTGGTAATATCGCCATTTTGATGATGTTAGTTCTGCCTATCCATGAACAGGGTATATTTTTCCATCTTCTAAGATCTTCTTCTATCTCTCTCTTTAGGGTTCTGTAGTTTTCATTGTATAAATCTTTCACCTCTTTTGTTAGGTTGATTCCCAAGTATTTTATTTTTTTTTTGAGGATATTGTGAATGGGGTGTTTTTCCTCATTTCCGTTTCAGAAGTTTTGTCGCTGATATACAGAAATGCCTTTGATTTATGCGTGTTGATTTTATATCCTGCCACTTTGCTGAATTCATTTATTAGTTCTAGTAGTTTCTTTGTAGACCCTTTTGGGTCTTCTAGGTATAGAATCATGTCGACCGCAAATAGTGATAATTTAAGTTCTTCTTCTCCTATTTTTATGCCTTTAATTTCTTTTGTCTAATTGCTCTGGCCAGTGTTTCGAGAACTATATTGAATAGAAGTGGTGATAGAAGGCATCCCTGTCTTGTTCCAGATTTTAGAGGGAATGCCTTCAATTTGTCTCCATTCAGAATGATGCTAGCCTGAGGCTTAGCATAGATAGCTTTTACAATATTGAGGTAAGTTCCTGTTATTCCTAGTTTTTCTAGTGTTTTGAACATAAAGGGATGCTGTACTTTGTCGAATGCTTTTTCTGCGTCTATCGAGATGATCATATGGTTCTTATCTTTAAGTCTATTGATGTGGTGAATAACATTTATTGATTTCCGTATATTGAACCATCCTTGCATCCCAGGGATGAATCCTACTTGATCATGGTGCACAATTTTTTTGATATGTTTTTGTATCCGATTTGCCAGAATTTTATTGAGAATTTTTGCATCTAGGTTCATTAGAGATATTGGTCTGTAGTTTTCTTTCTTTGAGGTGTCTTTGTCTGGTTTCGGAATCAGGGTGATGTTGGCCTCATAGAATGAATTTGGAAGAGCTCCCTCTTTTTCTATTTCCTGAAATAACTTGAAAAGTATTGGTATTAATTCTTCTTTAAAGGTTTTGTAAAACTCAGCTGTATACCCATCTGGTCCTGGGCTTTTCTTGGTTGGTAGTCTTTTGATTGCTTCTTCTATTTCATCCATTGATATTGGTCTGTTCAAATTGTGTGTATCCTCCTGACTCAGTCTCGGCAAATCATATGACTTAAGAAATTTATCGATGTCTTCACTATCTTCTATTTTATTGGAATATAGGTTTTCAAAATAATTTCTAATTGTCTTCTGTATTTCTGTAGCATCTGTTGTGATATTGCCTTTTTCATCCCGTATGTTAGTAATTTGAGTTCTTTCTCTTCTTCTCTTTGTTAGCATGGCTAAGGGTCTGTCGATCTTATTTATTTTTTCAAAGAACCAACTTTTAGTTTTGTCAATTTTTTTAATAGTTTCTTTTGTTTCAATTTCATTGATTTCCGCTCTGATTTTAATTATTTCTTGCCTTCTGCTACATTTGCTGTTGTTTTGCTCTTCCTTTTCTAGGGCTTTGAGATGAAGTGTGAGCTCATTTATTTGTTGTTTTTTTCTTTTTTGAGGAATGACCTCCAGGCGATGAATTTCCCTCTTAAAACTGCTTTCATTGTGTCCCATAGATTCCGATATGTTGTGTCTGTATTTTCATTTATCTCTAAGAATTTTTTGATTTCCTCCTTTATGTCTTCTGTAACCCATTGATCATTCAGTAACATATTGTTCATTTTCCATGTGATGTAGGATTTTTCCTTTCTTCTTTTATCATTGATTTCCAGTTTCATTCCATTATGATCAGATAAAATGCATGGTATTATCTCCATCCCTTTATATTTACTGAGGGTTGCCCTATGGCATAATATATCTATTATTTTTGAGAAGGATCCATGTCCTACTGAGAAAAAAGTATATACACTTGATGATGGTTGATATATTCTATATATGTCAGTTAAGTCTAGGTTATTGATTGTGATATTGAGTTCTATAATTTCTTTTTTTTTAAAGAGAGAGAGAGAGACAGAAAGAGAGAGAGAATTTTAATATTTATTTTTTAGTTTTCAGCAGACACAACATCTTTGTTTGTATGTGATGCTGAGGATCGAACCTGGGCCGCACGCATGCCAGGCGAGCGCGCTACTGCTTGAGCCACATCCCCAGCCCCTATAATTTCTTTATTCAACTTTTGTTTGGAGGATCTGTCCAATGGTGAGAGAAGTGTGTTGAAGTCACCCATAATTATTGTGTTGTGGTCTATTTGATTCTTGAACTTGAGGAGAGTTTGTTTTATGAACGTCGCAGCACCCTTATTTGGTGCATAAATATTGATAATTGTTATGTCTTGTTGGTGAATGGTTCCTTTTAACAGTATATAATGTCCTTTCTTATCCCTTTTGATTAACTTAGTCTTGAAGTCGATTTTATTCGATATGAGGATGGCCACCCCTGCTTGCTTACGAGGACGGTGTGTGTGGTATATTTTTTCCCAACTTTTCACCTTCAGCCTGTGTATTTCTTTTCCAATCAGATGTGTCTCCTGGAGGCAGCATATTGTTGGATTTGTTTTTTAATCCATGTTACCAGCCTATGTAGCTTTATTGGAGAGTTTAAGCCATTAACGTTTAGATTACTATTGATATATGGTTTGTACTTCCAGCCATGTTTGATTATTTATCTTTTTTTTTTTTAATTTGGTTTGTTTCTCCATTATTAGCTTTCCCCCCGCCCTCTGGCTTTACTGAGGTACTCCCCACTGTTGGTTTTGGTTATTGTTTTTCCATTTCTTCCTCGTGTAGTGTTTTGCTCAAGATGCTTTGCAATGCTGGTTTTCTGTCTGCAAATTCTTTAAACTTTTTTTATCATGAAAGATTTTTATATTGTTATTGTTCCTGAAGCTTAATTTTGCTGGATACAAAATTCTTGGTTGGCATCCATTGTCTTTCAGTGTTTGAAATACATTGTTCCATGACCTTCTTGCTTTTAGCATCTGTGATGAAAAATCCGTTGTTAACCTTATTGGTTTACCCCTGAATGTAATCTGCCTCCTTTCTCTTGTAGCTTTTAATATTTTCTCTTTGTTCTGTATATTTGATATCTTCATAACAATGTGTCTTGGCGTTGGTCTACTATGATTTTGTATGCTCGGTGTCCTGTATGCATCTACAATTTGTACATCCATTTCCTTTTTTATTTCTGGAAAGTTTTCTATAATTATTTCATTCAACGGGTTGTTCATTCCCTTGGTTTGAACCTCTATACCTTCCTCTATCCCAATAACTCTTAAGTTTGTTTTATTTATGTTATCCCATATCTCTTGGATATTTTTCTTGTGATTTTTACCAGCCTTTATGAGTTGGCTAGACTCTTTTCAAGATGATATATTTTGTCTTCATTATCTTACATTCTGGCTTCTACTTGCTCCACTCTGTTAGTGATACTCTCATTTAAGTTTTTAATTTGGTTTATAGTTTCCTTCATTTCTAGAATTATTGTTTGATTTTTTAATAATCTCTATCTCCTGATAAAGATGCTTATTTGCTTCTTTTATCTGTTTATATAATTCATTTTCAATGTGTTCTTTCATTGTTTGAATTTGCTGTCTCATGTCCTCTTTAAGATTCCATTCCATCTATCTATGGTATTCCTTGAGTTCTTTATTTGACCATTTTTCTGATGCCTCTAGGTCCTCCTGAATATTTAGACTGTCCTGCATTGTTTGTACTCCTTTTCTTCCTTGCTTTTTCATGCTGCTCATGTTACTTCTTGTTCTGTTTGACTGCTGAGTTACTGTTTACTCCTATAAATTTATTTGATGCTTGGGAGGAAAGGTATTAGAAGGGAAAGGAAGAAGTCTCTAAAGAGAATGAGAGTAAACAGGTAGAATTCAAGGAAGGGGGAATAAGGAAATTGAAATGAAATGAAAAGATAAAAGAAAAAAAAAGAAAATAAAAAAATTAAAAAATAATCAAAAAATATAAAAATAAAAATAAAACAAATAATAAAAAATATTTAAAAACATTTAAAAAATTTTAAAAATTTAAAAAATAAAAAAATGAATATGAAAAAAACCCTAAATTAAAAAAAAATTAATAAATGCAGTCTTAGAGTTTGATTAACTTCTCTTCCAGTAGGTGGAGCTGTGCCCACCGGGCCAAGCTTCTCCTCTCAATACGCGGGAACCAATCACTGTGCAGCAGCTCCTCCTCCCAGACTGGGCGGGTATCCAATCCTGAGTGCCTAGGGCCTTTTCTTGTGTCTAGTCACTTCCCCACTTTTCCTCAAGCCAGGCCCCACTCACCGGTGACGCTCACCACAATACTGGCTACATGCCAGGTCTGCTCCCGGGAGCCCTATTTTCTTGAAGGACTGGGCACACTCTCCCTGTTTGCCATTCTCTCAGACCCTAAGTTTGTGGAGCTTGGGGCTGAGAACCCTCAGTGTATTTTGCTTGACCTCTGGTAGCCACGCCCCCGGTAGCTGGTGCAAGAGACCTCAGTTGTCAGCACTGGTGGGAGCGGTAGCCAGGGGTTCTGCGCTGCGGGTCTCGCGTCACTCCTGATTACCTCAGTCTGACTATCGTGCTCACGGGAGAGCTGGGAGGGGCCCTTAAGGTTTCCCCGCTGTGTGGAGAGGGAAGGCTAGGGTGTTACACACCTGTCGCCGCCAGTTTCAATGAAGTTATCTCCTCCGCCGCATTCTGGTGACGTCAGTTCTCTGCCATGGTGGTATCCCATGCAAATGGTGACAGTTTGTTCCCTTTGCCGGGTGACCAATGCAACGGGTGGGTCCTGACTGGCTCTCCCATGCCCCGTCTCAATCCTGTGGCCACTGCCTATGAAGGCTCGGTTGGTATTAACCTCCGCAGGTTCAGAAGGGCCGACCAGTTGTTTCAGTGGATCGTTTAGTGCTGAGTCACAGCAGTTTGTCTGCAAGATGCAGGCGAATGGGAGCTTGAATTCAGCCGATCTGGGCTCGGTGTGTGTTCTGAGAGGCCCAGACTGTTCACCCCAGATCCACATCAGCTCAGCATTGCCTAGTGATCCTGAGCAAACAGCATTTAGACGGTTTAAGACTCCCTATGCCCGCGCAGCTGAAGAGGTCAGAGACTTGATCTCTCTGCTCCCGCCGCCATGTTCAAACAAAAATTTGAGGTCTGAAAAATAGATAGAAAAGATCTAACATATTTAATAGGCTGGACAAAGCTATAATCTAAGACAAGTGGTGAGGGAGGGACTGTCCTGGGTTGAATTGTGTCCATTCAAATAAGGTATGTTGGTATGTTGTGGTTCTAACTCCACTACCTCAGAAAGTGACCTTACTGAGAAATAGGAACTTTGCATGTTTAACCAAGTTAAGATGAGGTCTTTAGGGTGGATCTTAATTCAATTTGATTGGTATCTTTATAGAAAGGGGAAATTTGGACACAGAGACAGACATGCACCAAAAGATGGTGCAATGTGATGACACATAGAAAGAATACCACGTGAAGATGGAGAGTGGAGTTAGGCACCGTACCACAAGTCAAGAGAGGCCTGGAATTGATCTTTGTTAGAAACTTCAGAGAGAACATTGTTTGCCCTGCTGAAACACTGTTTTGGATTTCTGGTCTCCAGAATCATGAGACGATCAATGTCAGTTATTTTAAGCCCTCCAGTTTTTTTACTTTGTTATGACATCCCTCACAAATGAATATGGAGGCCAATAAAAATCCAATGTACATGTGCCACACAATGTAGGGTATCATCAGTAAAAAGAGAAACCAGTAATTTTGGACATGGCCATGAAAGATGCTTGGAAAACTAAAGGATTAAGTGAATATAAAAGAGAAGTCAGCTCTTCAGATCTCCCTTCCTTTTTGTGCAAACTACCCTCCCTGTACTATAGCAGGAGATCACAGATTTATTCAATAAAATTGTTGAATCAGAAAATATCTGTATTCAGGAGAAAACAAGGATAAGATACTATACTGAAAATAAGAAAAATTTAAAAAAGTATTTTAAAAAGTGGGACTTCAGCCCACTTTTCTCTAGTGATTTTTCTCTAGTGATTTTTTAGAACACTGACTACTAGACTTAAATAATCAGGAAAATTAGGAAATATAAGGAAACTAGTAGATCCAAGTAAACAACAAAATGTCTGCATATGATCACCTTCCAGAAAAACACAGTCAATAAGTTTCACAAAGCCTCAAAATTACCCAATAACACATATTATTTATAAGTATTTATGGAAAACCAAGGATCACTAGACATTTGAGGAGTCTCTTACACTGAAAATGCAGAACAAAATAATAAATTATTATTTTTTTCATTTTTTCAAATTTTTATATATGACAGCAGAATGCATTACAATTCATATTACACATACGAAGCACAATTTTCATACCTCTGGTTGTAATAAATTATTTTTGAATAAACAATAATATTTTCTTTGAATAAACAATTCAAAGAAAAGAGGAAATGCTGGTAACAGGAGGACAAATGTCTGTCGTTAATTGTAGATAAGAGAAGATATCATAGAATCAATGACATAAGAACAGGAGGCTACAGAAACATGGATGATTACTTAAGAACCAAAAATAAACTGAAAGTATGATAGCAGACAAAAAAAAAATCAAAAGAATTTGAGTTGGAAGGCAAAGTTGAGGAAATAGCACAAGAAGTAGAACAAAAATATAAAGAAAGAAAATTGAGGGAATGGGATGTAAATGATAAGAAATCTAGAGGTTTTATACAAGATTTCAAAATTCAAGATACAGGATTTACAGAAAGAGAGTAAGGAAGGGAGAAAATTACCAATGAAGCAATCCAAAAAAGTTTCTGTTTTGGAGAGGGAATGCTTTCACTTTTCCTCCCTTTAGAATGGTATTGGCCTTGGGTTTAGCATACATAGCTTTTACAATGTTGAGTATGTTCCTACTGTTGCTAGTTTTTCTTGTGTTTTGAACATGAAGAGGTGCTGTATTTTGTCAAATGCTTTTTCTGCATAAATTGAGATAATCATATGATTCTTGTCTTAAGTCTATTAATGTGTTGAGTTATGTTTATTTATTTCCATATCTTGAACCAACCTTGCATCCCTGGGATAAACTTACTTGATCATAGTGCACTATCTTTTTAATATGTTTTTGTATGTGATTTGCCAGAATTTTATTGAGAATTTTTTGCATCTATGTTCACCAGGGATATTGGTCTGAAGTTTTCTTTCCTTGATTTATCTTTGTCTGGTTTTGGTATCAGGGTGATATTAGCCTCATAGAATGAGTTTGGAAGTGTTCCCTCCTTTTCTATTTCATAGAATAATTTGAGTTTTATTGGTGTTAATTCTTCTTTGAAGGTCTTGTAGAACTTGGCTGAGTATCTGTCTGATCCTGGTTGATAGGCTTTTGATGGCATCTTTATTTCCTTGCTTGAAATTGATCTGTATAAATTGTGTATGTCCTCCTGATTCAATTTGGGTGGATCATATTTCTCTAGAAATTTGTTGATGTCTTTGAGATTTTCTATGTTATTGGAGTATAATTTTTCAAAATAGTTTCTAATTATCTTTTGTATCTCAGTAGTGTCCATTGTGATGTTGCCTTTCTCATCATAAATTTTGGTAATTTGAATTTTCTCTCTCCTTTTGTTTGTTAGTGTGACTGAGGGTTTATCAATTTTATTTATTTTTTGTTTTGTCAATTTTTTCAATTGTTTCTTTTGTTTAATTTTCATTGATTTCAGCTTTGATTTTAATTATTTCCCATATTCTATTGCTTTTGGTGTTGATTTCTTCTTTTTTTCCTAGGGCTTTGAAATGTAATGTTAGGTAATTTATTTGTTGACTTTTTAGTCTTTTAATGTATGAGCTCAATGTAACGAACTTTCCTCTTAACACTGCCTTCATAGTGTCCCAGAGATTTTGATACATTGTATCAGTGGTCTCTAAGTTTTTAAAATTTCCTCCGTTTTCCTCTATCCATTCATTATTCAATAGCATGTTATTTAGTCTCCAGGTGTTGGAGTAGCTTCTATTTTTTATTTTACCCTTGATTTCTAGTTTCATTCCATTATTATCTGACAGAGCAAAGGAGGAATTAATAGAGGTTGGCTGTTAGCATGAGAGAAGTGAGAAAGAGAATCCAGGGAGCCAGATAAGTGAGAGAGAAAATATATACAAATTGAAAATAAATAAAAATATAAGAATACACAATCAAACTGTAATATACTATTTAGACAACCCACTCCTCAATAAATTGATTCATGAAAAATATTTGGATTCAAAGATGGTAGAGATGTGAGAGAGGGGAAAATAAAAGGTAAAGTCTATATGAAAAATTGACCAACTGCTTCTATTAGCTTTCAGAAATTTTCTCAGCTTCCTTTTAGTGCCGATAGGTGGGGTTGTCTGAAGTTTAATGGTAGCTCCAGTCCAGTGGGTGCCTGACCAGATGACTTGGTGAGCCCATACCAAGATGCCCTCATGACCTATTCCAGTCTTCCCACCATTGTAGCTGGGCCCCTTCTGTTCCCACGCACTTCAGGAGTCATTGAGCAGGAGAGAGCCCATTTTTTCCAGTTTCTCCATCCTGTGCTCCCCCAGGGAAACTGCTCCCAGTCTCCAGCTTTCCACAGGCTTGCCAGGCACAGACTGGCCCATACAGTTGCAGCTGCAATCTGACAGACGCGGGCTTCAGATTCCCCAGGCTCTGCCTTGCTTCAGTCCGAAGATCTCAATGCCATTTCAACTTGCAGAGATACCACTAGGGATATGTTCACACAAAGGAGTGGCCCTGCAAAGAGGCAGCCAGATGGCGGCCACTAGCACTCCCAACAGGAAGACCTCAGGTACAACCAGACTTGCAGGTTCCCCAACAATATATCTCCAAACCCTGGCTGGTGTCCCCACATAGAGGCAACCTTGCCCTGAGATGGCAGTGGTGGCGACAAACCTGCAGGCCCCTTGTCCCTGGACTCCCAGACCCTTGGGGTGTCCCAAGATGGGAGTGGCCATGTGTAACCAAACCTGTGGGTGCCCTGACAATGGACGTCCAGGCAGCAATGGGCAGAAGGCACAGTGCAGGTGCTCTGTGGGTGTCTGCAGGAAAAGGGTGATGCTCCTCAGGTAGACATTGGGTGGGCAGCCATGGGCAGGCTAAAGGCTGCAGATAGGAAATTGGTGGGCTGTCATTGGTAATCAGCAAGTGATCTGCATGCAAAAGGAAGGGAATATACTGGCAAAGGGCTGGTGATCACAATGGACAAATAGGGGGCAAGGAGCAGGGGGTTAGTGGGCAGCGAGGTCTGTCTCACAGAAAAACAGTATTTCCTCTGCTTGAATCCCAAGTTATGGAACAACAAGGAATACAACCTCCCTTCTAGTTCACCATCTTGGATCCCCATCTATATATACTTTTAAAGAAGTAAATCAAGTCAAATATTTGCCAATGTCTAAGGCATTCCAGGGTTCCACACATATAAGATACTATTGAAAGATACTATTTTAGGTACTGGGTGCTGCAAGGATGAGTAAGAGATGGTACCAGTCTTAGAAAATAACATGATCTTAGATGGATCAGGGTGTGGACCAAGTCCAGCAGCAACGTTTTTTCAGAATTTTTACTCTGTAAACTGTATGAGAGGGTATCTGAAATATGTGATTTCAGACATTATGTTTCCTAGGATTAGAGACACTTTCCTATGATTAATGTGATGGTAGAATAAAATTTCCCAGCAATTTGATTTATAAATGATGACTTTTGTCTTAGATAGTGGCTCATTTTGAATATTTATTATTTTTAAAAGGCTAATACATTAACATGATCCATGCTTCACAAAGGCATAAATGAGTTCAACAAAATTATATGTTCCATGCCTGTTCCATAGTCTTCCAATACTCTTCCTATAAGTTGACTTTTACACTTCATCATGCATCCTTCCAGAGATTATTTTATTATAAGTTAGTTCATATATCTATGTTCCTCCCACATGCTCTCTTTCTTCCTCATTTTCTTTTCTTTTAACCTAAGTGGTAATATATTATACTTTGTTCTGACTTTGATTTTTTTTTCTAAATAAAATATTTTGGAAACCATTGTATATGAATTTGTAAGGAGTTTTCTCTTTCTCTCTGCAAGGCATAATATTCCATTAAATTGATGCATTGTGGAGGACATTTTGATGGTTGGAAGATCATTTTAAAATCAAGATTAATTATTCACAGTGTGAAATGTTGTTGGAGGAATATGATTCACTAAGTGATGTCCTGTTACCCCACTGATGATTTTATGTGCATGAAAGATTGAAACCTACTCCTCCACAGGGATAGTAGAACCATGCATGTGTTGCTTTGGGTCGTGTTCATCATGGTGACTTCAGAATGGTCAATAATACTGGTCATTTCCCATTTACACTCTTATACACTTATACTTCTTGCATGGAAAGATAGTTTAAAGTCCCACTGAACAACAAACTTAGAATAAATAAAGGTTCAGAAGGTAGGAACTCTTCCATGCTAGTGAGAAAAGGAGTCACACAAGAAAAAAAGAATTTGAGTAACTCTTTACTTTGGAAATAAGTGCAGAGACTTGTTTGAAATACAGGAAACATGAAAATTTTATTGAGAGTGATGTGGAAATCCTGGAAATAGAAATGGAAGAAGCAGAAGGAAGGGATACTTGTCCCAGGCTTTTTTTTGGAAGCTGGTATCACTTGGAGTGGGAGTGAGCTCTTTAACTTGGTCATATGTGACCTTTAATTCCTGTGGTATTTCATGTCCAGAGCCAACAAGGTTTCATTAGGATTGATAAAGTTTTGTAGGAGAGATCAGAGCACACAAATGTGTGGATAGGCTTTCTGGGAGAAGACACATTGTGAATGTTCTAGATGTTTTTTTCATGTGATATTGGACTTAGTGATAAACTCCTGCCCAAGGGGCAGTTACCCTCTAATGACATGGGCTAGTCTGCCTGAGACCTTTCCAGAACACCATGTTCTTATCCCAAGACAATGTTTTCACAAGGACGGAATGATGGTCACTTTTCAGGACTTTATTTCTTTTCTAATCTGGAGCTCACCTAAAGGGATGATTAAGATTTACCACTATCTTATATGGTTCTACGTTTCGCTACTCTAAAGTACTTTTATCTTTTCTCACTATACTTGAATTTAATTCTCTTATTACACAGGATTCTACAGGGTTCTATCCACACAGTGAACTATCCTGGGTAGATATTTCAAACTCTGTATAGCTGAAAAAGCCAGGATTCAATATCACAACAATGAAGATTTGTGAAGACTATATGGCAGATGAATTTACTAAATACTGCTGTCCTACACCAATTTCAGACCCAAGAGCTGGTGTATGATCTTAGTGCATATGCTTCTCATCCATTCATGGGGCATGTGATTATAAATATTCAAGGCACAGTGATTAAGACCGTTTAAGAACCCTCTTGTCACTAAGTAATTGTATTTATATCCACTCTCCAAGGGCTTCCCTAGTTTGGCCCAGGCAGTTACTTTGAGAGAGAATTGTTCTGAAATTTCCAAATAAGAAGAGAAGTGGTGCAAAATTGTTTTTGGCTTTCTCCTCAACCTATCTATATTTCTCTCATCTTACTTCCCTTTAGGGGTGACATTAGGAAGTATTCTTCCTATTGTTATTCTTTTTGAGTTTCTCTTTTGCTTTACTTATTCTTCCTCTGGAAAGTCTCCTTATTTTATTTTTAGGTAGAGTGGAATGTCCCTTATTTACATTCAGAGTTTTATCCACAGCCTATAAAAGAAGAAATCATCAAAAATGACATAAAAACACAAAACCAAAAGATTGAGACCATTCAGCTTTTGCTTTTGATATGTAGATGAACAAGATTAAAGTGTAAAATCTTTCTCTTCTAGCAAAAAAAGGTCTCAAGATTATTGCATCCTGAAAACTCTATAATGACAGATGGATATTGACATTTCTTTCTCTTTTCAATCCTGCTATAACATTTTAATCTTCCCCAAAGCATATAGGGAAATAAAAAAGAAAAATATTTCAAAAAATTATCCTCATTAAATGTATGTATTCATGTTTCATTTATTCATTTTCCTCTGCCTTCTTCTTCCTGCCTTTAATAAATTAGCTTTCACCCCTAACATTTTTCAGAAATGATTGTATTCTCTCATTCAAAAGTCCTCTTCTCTCTTCCTTTAGAGAGAGATTCTAGCAGATCATTGTATCTTCACCCAATTTCTGTGGATGTACATTCATCTAGTTCATGCTATCTCATTTCGTTTAGTTTACCTGCTTTGGTCCATTAACATGATTGTATCTCCAGCCTTTTTATACCTGGCCTATTTCTTATCTCTTCTCTATACCTCCTTGCCTTGATTTTGCTTACTTTTTTGCTTGTTAATAAACATTAGGCATCAATTGTGTACAGCCTTCTTCTTTGGAGCCTTATATTTTACCCATCTATTGATCTTTCACTGCTTTAAAGAGCTTGCATTTGTCACCTATGTTGGCTGAATGATTCAGATTATGAAAGACTTTCCTTTTAGGTTGTTCTCTTTCTGTACTAAACACAGAGCCAATCACATTATTATAGTTTGGATTTTATTTTATAAGCAATGGAGAGCCATTGTAAGTTTTTGTAAGATAAGCAAATGCATATCAAATTCCAGAAAGGTATTTGTATTTGTGGGAGTAATGTGCAAGATAGCTTATGTTTGAAGTAGATCTACTCCTTAATACATCACTACAATAAAATAGAACTGAGAGAAAGAGAAAGTACAAATAGATTGAAAGAATTAAAAACTTATTGACTGTTTAAAAGGGGGCAAAGAAACACAAAAAGATAAAAGATACAAAGAGTTGTGAGCAAATAAAAAAGTGCACAAATTTTTCACAAAGAAGATGGGGAATAAGAATAATATGATTTCAATACTGGAGAATATTGGCCAAATTATATTGGTTCATTGTGTACATATATGAATATGTAAGAACAACAATCCCACCATTATGTTCAATGATGATGCACCAATAAAAATATAGGGGTAAAAAGGACATGGTTTCACTGAGATCAATGTGAAAGAGGCTAATCAAATGCTATTGACTGTGTCCTTTCATATGCATGGAACATGTAGCCAATTCTTTCTCATTGGGATTGAATAGTGACTTGAATGCAGTTTCAGAACAATGATGGAGAGTGGTATGACAGAAATGTGTGAATTAGGCCAGAGTAGAACTGTTGGGAGTGAGGTTCTGTGGTGAACTGGATGGTACATGATCTACATGCAGATTAAAATGCTTTTAAAACATTTTTTACCACCAAGTAAATAACTAGAATATCTATGTAACTGATCAATGAGTTTTAATAATGCATAAGTTAGATTGACGTGTAGAGGGAAAGACCTCTTGCATTATGGAATGGTCATACAACCTGACTTCTATCAAATGGATGTTTAGGTTAGACCTCAGATCTCAGATTTTATATCATATCTTTGCTTTTTATTGAGTTAAAAATTTAGGACATGAAAGAGTGATAATAGTTACTCACTTGAATTGTCTCTATCTCTGGCTATGATGTTACCCCAATGTTTGGAAAAGGCAATTTTTGCAGTGTTAATATTTATATTTACTCTGATCTCCCCTGCTTTCAGCCTACTCGGAAGTAGGAGAACAATATAGAACAAAAAGATGTTAAACAAAATATGTTAAAATTCTTAGTAAGGAAGGGATAAGTGGATCTTCTTAGAATTTACCTTGGTTGTTCATTTTCTCTTTAGTATTTTCACTCCAAAATAAATAGTAGTAATCACACTAATTAATATTATTAGTATTATTAACACTATTGTCAGTACTTAAAGGCAATTAATTTCATTTATTTAATTAAATGATTGAAAGTGCCTTTGGTATATAATTGTGTGGCTTTAATTGATCAAAAGGTTACTTTTTTTCCTATAAAAATAAGCCTATGATGTTTCAAGAAAATCTAATAGTACAACAGAATTACACTATTAGAAAATCTAAGAACACCTTTGCATTTCAATGCAGAATATTATAAAGCAAAGCAAATGAAGTTTATGATACCATAAGATATTTTAGCATTATTTGTAAGTAGCTATAACTCAAGATCATACAGGATCATTCTCTTGAAGAATAAAGCAGAAAGGAAGAGGTGTCTTTTTATATGAAATGTAGGTGCCAGAGACAATGGGAAATATGGGTAGTTTTTGAACATGAGGATTACAAGCTTTGGTCTGTACTCTTCCATTGCATTCCTAACCAGTGAAGTTTAGTTTCAGGGGACAAAACCCCTTAAACAGCATGTGTGTATGTCCAAGGGTTTGTTTAAGTTAAAGAGATACAATATCTACAAGTTTCCAAACAAAAATGGCCAGTTCAAAGTTCTACGAACAGTGACATATAAGCAAATCCAATCAGGGCAACTCTGGTGATGTTCTATTAAAATTTCAAAGGTCACCATGCATGGGCTTTAGAATTTGTTTAGAGAAGCTGTGATAACCTTTACGCCCTTTTAGCAGATGTACAGTTTTATTAATCTGAGACCCACCCTCTACACTTGATTTATTAACCTTTACCTTGAGTTTCAGGCAATCATATAATTCTACTTCAGATTACTTGGTTCTTAAAGCTGGGTAACTATATCTTATTTGCTTTTCTTCATGCTCCACCATTTAAATTATCTTTCTACAATTTCATATTAGTCAGAATTATTCAACTTACTGAAAGATGGCTGAATGCAGTTAATAGGGATCCTTCCTGATCTCCTTGTAAATAATAGGATTGGGCTTTTGACTTGATGCTAAATTCAAGTTTAGGAATTTATTGTTTCATAGATAAAATGGAAATACATCTTAATTATGTCTTATAAACTAGATGTTCCACTTTTAATTGGAAAGGTCTTTTGTATACCAGTCAACAAACAGTCAAAGAAAATTTTAAAGATAAATTAGTTAAGATTGAACCTCATCAAACTCATTAAATAGGGGTTTTAATGTGCAAGAACATACACTACATGAGTACCTTCAGGTTTATCATTTAGGCTTCCCCCTTTCCATTTTTCAAGTGATCAGTTCTCTGTTTTCTTTTATGGTTTCTGAAAGACAGATTTGCATTTCACTTTATAATGTGTAACAAAACCACAATTGTTATCTGCTGTTAGTTGTAATCACCTGGTTTCATCCTTTCACATGCCATAAAAAATAAAGCTTTTTTGGGGGGGTTAGATGTTACTCTCACACTCTTTTATTTGACATCTATATTTAACATACATATTTCTTGGATATTTGTGAAGTAGTTAGTAAGTCTATTATTCTATTGGGTTGCATATTTTAAATGAATATTAGGATAATGGGAGAATACTAGACTTAGAAGAACCAGGTTTTCATTCTGGCTCTATCGTTTACTAGCATTTGAACTTTGGGCAAGTTTGTTCTTCTTGTTAGGCTTTCCTCATTGCCTTCCAGTGCTGTTAGAAGAATTGTATTTAATGTTCTACAAGTAATTTGTTGCATAGATGATAGTGTAACCATTCTTGTTAGGTCTTGTAATTAAAGATAATTCCTGTTTAATTAAATTATGAGGATCATATTTTGAGCAAAAATCATTGTCGAACAAAAGATTTAATTTTTCTTTGTGAATTTAAGTGGGAAGACTTAAAATGTATAACCTAAGTTCATATTCATGTATGTTTTTATCTTTATTTTGAAAGATAATTATTCAATTATCTTTATCTGAAGATAATATTGAATATATTAGAATTACATAAAAATTTAGTTTGTTTCTGAAGATTTAGATTGTGATTTGCCATGTGTCGGAATCAAACCATTTCTGAAACCAGTAATTTGATCATTTAAAATATTTTGGGTAACATTTCTCTCTATTAAATGTATTTATTTTGTTGCAAGGAGAAGAAACAGTAGAAAATCAATAACTTTTCTAAAAAAATAATTGAAAAATTTTTGTTTTTAATTCAGAGAACACTTGTTGCATATGTGCTCACTTATTTAAGAAATACTTATTGAATGTGCAATATTTTACTCAATGGAGACAGAGTAAGAATTAAGGTGGTTAAGTCTCAATTCTCAAAGAACCTATGAGTTCTCATTTTCAGTGAGAAATGTTTTATAATAAAGAAACAAAGTCCATTGAAGGCTTTCAAGAGGAGGATGGGAATTCAGCATATAATAATAAGGATTGTCAAAAAAGATCTGAATTAATCATGAGCCTTTTATTTTCAAAATATAATAATATATATTTACTTATTTTTTGCAAAGATAGGTTACTTCTGGTTACTTTTAACCAGAGTGTCAATTAAATTTGCAGTGTCAGGAGTTCTGAGTCACATTTTCTTTTGGAACTCTGACAACACAATGTTTGTTCAGCCCTACTCTTTGCCTTTGGTTAATATTTAGAGAAACTCAAAGAGTTCTGTAGATCTCAAATGATCAGTGTTTGCCATGTGAATAAAGTATGAGGTTTCTGTGACTCTAGGCATGCTGCAGAGTGGAGTAGTTAATAGCCCTGATTTTGAAGCCAAAACCACCTGAATTTGCATCTTGACCCAATTACTTGCTAATTGTCCACTCTTGAAAAAATTATTTGGCCTAATGCTTCAGGCTCTTCATTTGTTGAATGGCATAATAATAGTACTACCTTTTTGTGCAGATTAAATATATGCATATTTTCAGGATCTGGTCCATCATTAAGTGCTATTTAGGGGTTTCTTTGGGGGAGTGAAGACTGCTTCCCCTGCCTTATGCTACTCGGCCCTG
The DNA here is from genome assembly GCF_964194105.1 of Spermophilus citellus. Lineage (NCBI taxonomy): Eukaryota > Metazoa > Chordata > Mammalia > Rodentia > Sciuridae > Spermophilus > Spermophilus citellus. The sequence goes on from NC_138189.1 coordinate 57,866,812, forward strand.
ACTATAAGTAATTTCTTTTGGTTTTTAGACATGAGGGAAACATCTATCATTTATAATGGTTTCAAAGGAATCAAAATTATAGAAAAGAACCTATGAGTCATCTGGCACAATCTCTTCCTTTTATGGAGGAAGAAATCAAGATTTAAAGAAATTTAGTTATTTGTATAATATCACTTTAAATAATCTAGTAGGTAGGTCAACTTGATCTAGTTTAGTAATGTTGGTCACCATAATTCAGCAAGGATCATGAAATATCCAAATTATTTGAGCCAGTGGGTTATAGAGATCCACCAAGTTGAACTGAGATGTGAGAGCTTTGGCTTACTCAAGGCTACAAATATACTTGATTTGAATATACTATGATGTGAATAATCACATGTCCACCATAGTGGAAAAGTTGTATTGTTTTAAGGGAGAGCTACTACTTATAGGGTCAGTTCTATAAAAGTATTTTTTATTTTTTCTATAAAGATTTTCTTATGTGATAATTCTTTATTGGGGTCAACTGAAACTCTTGTTAACTCTCAGTGAGTTTACTTTTATGCCACTCTCCTATGTTCAAAGACATATCTGTGATGAAAAAGAGCGTCTTTAGAGATAAAGACAGATAAAGAAAAAGTAGTTGCAGATATAACATTCAGAGTTTTGATGTTCAAAGTCACTCTAAAGATGCTTTGCATATACAAATTTCTAATTTTTCTGAGGTATTTGTTTTAAATGAGGATGTTAGAATGTGAAGTGAGACACTAATTCTCTCATTCACTGGACAAATATTTATTATTCATGTACAATACACCAGACAATCATTTTAGCATTGTTTTATGGGTTTCTACTTTTCATGAATTTTTTTCAGTAACTCATTTCTATGTTAATTAAGAAAGTTATGGGAGCTAAGAAGACAATTTTAAGGGACTTCTGTATATTCTCTCATATATTTCAGTCTTTTAAAGGATGTATATTATAGAAGGGTTATTGCCATTAGGTCTAAGAAATGAAGTCTGTCATACTATTTCTACTTTTCCTGATTCTCTAAGTATTTTACTGTTATTAAATATCTCTTAGTTTATTTTTCCAAACTCTTAGAATATCACTTTTTGTTTAAATGTAAATTGAGTTGAATTAATTTCTGTTAAAACATGTACTGAATTCATTAGCTTTACAATTTCTTGGTTAGAATAGAAAGCTTGCTAAGGTAAACACATAATTTGCCAAAATTTAGTTTTAAAATTCCTTAAGTTGAGACCAGACCATCACAATACAGTGATCGAAAAATTTGATGCATATTCCAAATCGATAGAGTATGTGAGAAGGTACATGTGATTTCTGAGATGCTAAAATCAGGTTATCAATTCTGATATTTATGGTTAAGTTGCAAAAATTAATTATTTAAAGCATGAATTTTGCTAGATTCTCCCAGAAAAAGTTAAGTCTATGAATTTCTAAGAACAGGGGCATTTATATTTATACTCTTGCACCAAACTGACTTGCAAAAATAATCCTGTTGGATGGAAATAAATATCAATTTCAAAAATGTCACAGTTTCCTAATGTCAGATGAACATTTGTTTTATCATTGCAATATTTCTAAATTAAGAAGCTCTTGCAATTGATTTTTAGTGTTATGCATCTTTCCCCCTTTCCTTTCCTTCCAACATTTATTAAATTGATGCTCTATCTACAACAGATAGCATATTAAAATTGAAGAATAATGTACATCCAGTAAAGTATGAGATGGTCAGTTCTCATTATATAAAAGATATTTAATTAAGAAACAAACAAATTGGGAAATTATTCCCATGGATTTTGAAATAAATAAAATTCTTTTTCTTATTTCCAAAGGTTTTTGCAAACTGTTGAATTCTAGTACTGTAATCTCCATACACACAGTAGATTTTATCAAAACATATTCACTGGTGGCTTTATTCAACCATTGCTCATTGGGCTTAGGCAATTTTGCCTTTAACTATTGTACAATTCCTGGCACACTGCCAGTAGGTACTAAGTAAATATTTGTGGACTGATTAAGTAAAACAATGAATATTTCAAAGAAGCATAATGTATTTTAAAATGAACTCAAGATTTCTCTAAAAAGCTTCACTAGGGTATATGAGTAAACTCTAAAAATATACTTAATAGTGGAATAGAAACAAAAAGATACCAGATTAATAAATTAATATGATTTATAAATAAGAGAATAAATAATGCTGAATGATTAATCTGTTTGATGGATTTTCCCCATTATATGTGATAGCTTGGGTCTTTATTTGTATCATGAATTTGTGAAACCCCTGGGGTTTGCTAAACATGTGGGGAGATGTAGATAAATTTTTAAAGCAAAATTAGTTTTAATTTACTTGGCTACATATAGGTATAGGTATATTTGTATATGTGTGTGTTAGCTGTGTGTGATATGTGAGAGAGTTCAGGTGTGTTTTGTAAATAGAGTAACTGTGTAAGAATGTAACTTTCCTTAATTAAAAACTTGGGTATATTTTAGAGCACTTTTAGGTTAATAGCAAAATTGAGCAGAAATACAGAGACTTTGCATTTTCCCTTATCCCCTATACTTAAATGCATTGTGTCCAACATCTTCCACCAGAATGGCACAGTTGTTACAATTGATAATTCTACAAGGACACCTCCTTATTACCTGGAGTTCATAGTTTACATTAATCAGGGTTCATTCTTGGTGTTGTGCGTTCTGTGGGTTTGGACAGGTTTATGGTATATATCTACCATTTTAGTACCACACAGAGTAGTTTCACTGCCCTAAAAATCCTCATTGTTTTGCCCGTTCATCTTTCCCTCCCCACGAGTCTCTGGTGATCTTTTTACTATCTTCCTGATTTTGCCTTTTCCATAATGTCATATAGTTGGAGTCATATGGGGGTATGTAACCTGTTCAGATGGGCTTCTTAAACCTAATAATATGCCTTTAAATTTCCTCCATGATTTTTATGGGTTGACTTATTTCTTTTGAGTACTGAATAGAATTCCACTGTCTGAATGTATTGTGGTTTATTTATCCATTCAACCACTAAAGGACAGCTTCCAAATTTTGGCAATTACAAATTGATGTTCTACAAATATTTAAGGGTCTATAAACATCTGTGGACAGGTTTTTGTGTGAATATGTCTTCAACTCCTCTTGGTAATCAGCAAGGAGTGCGATTGCTGGATCATACGGTAAGGGTAAGGTATGTTTAGTTTTTTAAGAAACTCCTAACTGTCTTCTAATGTGGCTGTACATCTTGCAGTCTTGCTAGCGATGAATGAGAGCTTTCTGACATTTGCTGTAGCGACCATTCTGGAATTTAGCTATTCTAATAAGTGTGTAGTAGTATCTCACTGTTGTTTTAATTTGCATTTTCCGGATGACATATGATATGGAACATCTTTTCATATGCTTATTTGCCATCTTTATATCTTCTTTGGTTGAAGTGTCTTTGACCTATATTTTAATCAGGTTGATGTTGCCTTATTACTGAGTCTTAAAAATTCATTGTGTATTTTTGATAACAATTATTTATCAGTTGTCTTTTGCAAATATTTTTTCCAAGTCTATGGCTTGTCTATTCATTCTTTTGGCAGTGTCTTTTTTTTTTTTAAAGAGAGAGTGAAAGATGAGAGAGAGAGAGAGAGAGAGAGAGAGAGAGAGAGAGAGAGAGAGAGAGAATTTTTTAATATTTATTATTTTTTAGTTCTCGGGGGACACAACATCTTTGTTGGTATGTGGTGCTGAGGATCGAACCCGGGCCGCACGCATGCCAGGCGAGCGTGCTACCGTTTGAGCCACATCCCCAGCCCCTTGGCAGTGTCTTTTGCAGAGAAGAACATTTTAATTTTAATGCAGTTTAGCTTATCAGTTCTTTCATTTAGAAAGAATTTATTCATGAAGGCAAAAAAAAAAAAAAAAAAAACCTGCATGCCTAAGAAGTCACTGCCAAACTTGAGACCTTCTAGATTTTATCTTATATAATTTCCTGGGAGTTTTATAGTTTTGTGTTTAAACTTAGGTCTGTAATATTTTTTTAAGTTAATTTTAATGAAATTTATAAAGTCTGTGTCTATATTCAGTTTTTTGAATGTGGATGTTTCCCTGTTCTAGCACCATTTGTTGAAAACACAAACTTTTTTCCAATGTATTTCTTTTAGTCCTATGTCAAAGATTAGTTGACTATATTAGCTGATTATATATATGTGGGTCCATTTTTTGGTTCTCCTTTCAGTTCCTTTGATCTACTTGCCTGTTCTTCTGCCTGTTTACTGTGGGTTATAGTGAGTCTTAAAATAGGGTAGTGTCAGGAGGCTGGGGTTATGGCTCAGTGATAGAGTGTGCGCCTTGCACATGTGAGGCACTGGGTTTGGTCCTCAGCAACATATAAAAATAAAGGTATGGTGTCTATCTACAACAAAAATTTTTTTTTTCAAAATATAAGGTAATGTAAGTTCTCTGATTTTGTTCAATATTGTGGCTGTTCTAGATCTTTTACCTCTATATAAACTTCAGATTCACTTTGTCAATACCTACTAAATAACTCACTAGGATATTACATTGAATCTATTAATCAACTTGGGAAGAACTAACATCAGAACAATATCATTTTCCTATCCATGAATATAGAAAATCTGTTCATTTATTATATCTTTGATTTCTTTAATACATTTTGTAGTTTCTTATATAGATCTTATACACAGTTTCTTAGATTTTTATCCTAGGATATAATTTTTTGGCGATGCTCAAGTAAATGGTATTGTTTTTTTCATTTAAAATTTCACTTATTCTTTTCTGATATATAGGACAGCAATTTACTTTGGGGAATTAACCTTATACCCTTAAACATTGCTGTAAGTACAACAAAATCTTCCAGATTTTCTATATAGATGATTATGATTATGTCATTTGCAACAACTTTTCTTTTTCCTTCCAAATTTGTATACCTTTTCTTCCCTTTCTTATGTTATTGCATTATGCAGGGCTTCCAGTACAATTATGAAAAAAAAGTGTTGAGAGGAGACATCCTTGCCTTGTTCCTGAAAACATTCCTTAATTTTTATAAGTCAAATTTGTTTCTATTTTGAACCTGTTGAAATGGAGAAACTTTAATTTTTTTATATGCCTGGTTATTTTCTAGGCACTCTGGATATACTTAATCACTGGATCCTCAAAACAAAGTTATGTCCTCAATTTGTGGTTGAGGAAGTTGAGACACAAAAAACTAACTTGTCCAATGGTAAAAACTAGTAAATGGCAGAAAGAGGATCATACTCAGGCAGACCATGTTCTTAGTCATTTCTTTATCTGAATTTAGAAGGGTATCAGGGCTGTATGTTCTTATTGTACATCATGGTTTTTTTTTTTTTTTTTTTTTTTTTTTTTTTTTTTTTTTGCATTGGGAATTGAATCTAGGAGCACTTTGCTACTGAGATACATCCTTAGCCTTTTATGTTTTTCATTTTGAGACAGGGTCTTGCAAAGTTGCTGAGTATCTTACTAAATTGCTGAGGCTGGCCTTGAACTTTCAATCCTTCTGCCTCAGCCTCATGAGTCACTGGAATTACAGGTATGCACCAGCCTGCTCAGCTTACATCATGGGTTTTTGACAGTGGTTTAGAGTGGAAAGACTTCTTTACATAAGCCCAATGTATCTGGAAAAATCTTTCTAATTTGTGTGTAATATAGCACACATTGCAATTTTTTTAAGGATTTTTTTCACATTGGAGGACATAAAGTGATATTTGCAGGTATTATAGAAATATGACCTCACCACATTGTCCCTTACAAATGTTTCTCCACTAATGTCTTAAAAATGGACTTGATAAAACATGATACCTAACAATAAAATATTATTTTGGTGTTTCTTCAAATGAGATCTTTATATTTAATTGAATGACTGTTTTATTATGTTTTTCACTGGAGGTTTTCAGAGTTTTATACTGTCACCCACATTAGAGGATAATGGGACTCATTTGTTGACCCTCTGCTTGTGAGATATCCCAGTTGATACACAAATGCTGGACTCAGCATTTGTCCTTCCTCCAAACTCATGGTCCTTGGAAGGCATGCTTTTGTGTGTGGACTTTCTGTAATTCATTTGCTCAGTGTATACTTTTCAATGGACATAGTTCAGTCTTTGTCAATTAGGGTTGTAGAGTATTTGCTGTCTGTCTGGATTTTGTGAATTATCTGTGGCAGAAGATTATAGTGTAAACATCAGGTCAGAGGCCTTTAAAGGCAGTTGGATGAGCATTATATTTTTTAAACATTTAAATAAATTCATCCTTTAACACATTATAGGATTTCTACAGGAGACTTGTTGTATGTCAAAGTCTCTAACTATGGTCAGAGGTGATGCTAAGGTTTAAGGTGTTGAATATTTCTTAATTTCAAAATTCAAAAGTACTATGAGTGAATGGAAGTACATAATGCTTGTAACTCTAGCACTCATGGCCTTCTTTCTTGTATTATAAAGTTTTTTCCCCCTTGCCTTTGCTTTTAATTTATAAAATCCTTAAAAGGAGTTAATGTGCACATTTATATTTTTGTGTGTCTCATAAATACTCAGTACTGTTCCTAATAGAACATTAACTCTCAAGACAGAATTTCAAGTTAACTCTTTTTTCCAGTCACATAACAATAAATCTATCTCGTTCTTTGCACAAGATTACTTAAATCTTGCAGTCAGGATATAGAAGCAGGGTTACCAAAGCAGGTAATATGTCATTATGACATTGGTTAGTGTGATGTGACTAACCAATAATTGTCCATGAGGATAATAATCAAGTGATGTTATGCAAAATTATCCATTGACAACTCAGTAGGACTATAAGTAAGTAAAAATGGAAGTTTATTATCTTTTATATCAAGGTAAATTTGTTTTTCATTGTGTTGCATATGTGTTTAATCAATCAACAATAACTCAATGAGTTCTCCCCATGTTTTCATATAGACAGCTCCATTAAATTGTGTTGGTGATAGAGAAATAAAATAATTTAAGGCCTCTGCTGTCTTCAAGGTGCATATAAATTACTTATAAGGTGACAATAGAAGTCTGGACTGTGCTACTAACCAGCAACATCACAATGCATGTGTGCCTGTCCTCTTTTCTAGACCCCTACATCCTGCATGCTCCTGGTTTTTCTGTGCTTCACTGCCCCTTTCTGTTGGCTTTCTCTGTCTCTTCCTCTAACCTCAGACCTCTAAATGGTACAGTCCTGAGGGTTGCATGCTCAGCACCCAACTCTTTCTTGTCTATACTCCTTTCCTGGGTGTATACCTTATTCAAATCCATTGCTTTAAATACTATTTATGTAAGATCTTTTTCAAATTTTACCAGTAACCAGGATTTGTCCCCTGTGTTATAAATTCATATGTGGAATAACATGACATATCTCTCAGGATGTCTGACTTTAAACTTAATAAGATGAAACAGAAGTATTAATTACCTTCCTTAAATCCAGTTTATATCTTCCCACCTCCCTCTCCCCATCTGCCCTTTTTCTTAACCTTTCTCACCTCCTAAATGGCCCCAGCATTATCTCAGCTGTTAGGTCAAAACCTAAGAGTCATCATTGAGAGGACATTTTTTTCCCCTTACACTTCAATTCTGATTTGTTATTGCTGACAGCTCTAATCCCAAAGTACATTCAGAATCTTGCCACAGTTTATCATTTCCTTTGCTATAATCCTGGTACTCTGGACCTTTGTTTTCTCTCGCCTGGGCTATTGCCATAGCCTGCTAGTTTTCTGATCTCCAGTCATGACCACTGTGGGTCTTCACATTCAGTGATCTTTCTAAAGGTTAAATCAGATCTTATGATGCTTCTTAAGAATTGACCTAAAACAACCAGAATAAAGTTCAATCTCTTTACTGAGGTAGACAGAGTCTAGATTCTGCCTCCCTCTGGGCTTCATCTCCCTCACTCTCCACTTGTTCACTCTAGTAGAGCCACCCTGGTCTCCTTTCCACCCTCTATTAGACCCTTTTCACCTACTGTGTCTTTTGCATTGAGTGACATTGTCACAGTGGCTGTCTGTGTGTCATCATTCCAATCTCAGCTGAAATGTCGCTTCCTCAGACAGGCCTTCTCCGACATCCCTTAGTAAAGTTTCTGCCTTTCACTGGTCACATTCATTGAGTAATTTTTGATTTTATTATCATTAACTTAGTACACAAAACTAAGTCATTTGCATTTTTGCTTTTACTTGCGTATTTTCTGTTTTCCTTCACTGCAATGTCAATTCCTCCAGGTCAAAGAATATGTAGGTTTTATTTAATGTTGAATCCTCAGCATGTAGAAGAGGCTAGTAGGTCAATAAAAATACTTGTTGGTTTTGCTAACTGGCACTTATTCTTATCTCCAAAACAAAGAACATGGAACCAATTTTCTCTAAAGGTTATTTTAAAATTATTATTAGATTTTAAAATTTTGTATACTTAATACATCTAAGGACTATTTTATTCTTTAAAACTGAATTGGTCTGAATAATGAGGATAGTAAAATGTTCAAACTGTACTCATTTTCTAGACAGAATAAGTCAGATCTCTGACCACCTGGTCCCACAGAGCTTTCTCCCATCCTGTGTGGATAGTCTTAGAGCACCTATTAGGTAATCTGTGGCTAAGCATATATGGTTTTGCCTTGTTAGTTAAGTGCTTTTTTTGTGCATATCTAAAACTGCATTTTTTTTAAATACTGGGGATTGAATTCGGGTGTGCTTAACCACTTAGCCACATCCCCAGACCTGTTTTAAAATATTACATTGAGAGACAGGTGTTGCTAAATTGCTTAGGTCCTTGCTAAATTGCTGAAGCTGGCTTTGAACTCACAATCCTTCTGCCTAAGTTCACAAGCCATTGGAGTTACAGGCATGTGCCACCATGCCCAGCTACTAGTACAATTTCATTTGAACATTTTGAAGCAAGACTGTACTGGTCCTAGTCCGCTTTCTTTCGCAGTACTAATGATAATGTTTGTTAAAATTCACTGAGTGTCAGCTCTTGCTGTTTATTAACTAGTGTAGACCTATTGTTACCCTATCAATTAATATTATCCCTAATTATCAGGAGAGAAAGTCAAGGTCCACAGTGTTGAAGTAACTTACCCAATTCCACACAACTACTAAGTATTCTAAGTAGTGGAGTTGGTATTTGAATTTGGGAAGTCTATTTCCAAGTCTGTCCTCTTAATAAATACATAATAATATCTCATATGGTATCTAGAACAGATAATGGAAATAGTGGAAAATATGGCACACACTAAATATTTGAAAGAACTCAATGAATAAACAGAAAAGAAATAAAAATGCACAGACACAGCTTTGTGGAGTGTGTGTATATCACACCCAGAAGACCTGTAGATAATTATGACTGAGTGATACTCATTCCCCAGGAATACTTTGGTTTTTTTTGGTTTGCTGCCTTCACCTGGCTTACATTTTTACTTACCATTCTAGTCCATTTTGCTTCTGCTTATCCCAGAAATTTTGTGTTTGAGCAACATTCGTCTTCAAACAAATTCCAGAAATGTCTTATCTAACCTACTTAGCTTTAAAAGTAATAATTGGAACAACTAAAGTGAAATTATGCTTATTAATGGGATATCATGTAATGTAGTGATACAGATATACATGGTGTAATGTTTAAATCTGGTTAAACACACACACACACACACACACACACACACACACACTCATACATCATTTATTTGAGGTGAAAACTTTAAAATTTTTTTCTTTTGACTTTGTAAAATGCCCAGCACATTATTGTTATCTGAGGTCATCCTATTATGCAATAGCACACCAGAGCTTCTTGCTCCTATCTAACTGCAACTTAGTACATATTGATCAATGTTTCCCTACTCCTTACTTCCCTCTACACTATCCAGCCCCTTATAGCTATCATTCTACTCTCAACTTCTATGATATCAGTTTTGTTAGATTCCACATATGAGTGAGATCATCTCTGCTTCTGAAGAGAAATACATCCCTGTTACTAAATATAGTAACTTATTACATTTGTTTTGGTTTAACCATAGCATATAAGGGTTATGAAGTCTATGTTAACATTTGACCAAACAAGATTTGTCCTTTTGAGTAAAAGAATGTCACCAACATCTCTCCCTCCCTATTCTTGCAAACACATTTCATATTTGATGTCTCCTAGGATTATTCTCAATTTTAAGTCATAATGAGAATGAACTAAGGAATAACCTCTAAGGACTGAATTTAGGTTGTTGTGGCTGACATTTTATTTTGGCTATCAAGAACCATCAAGAACCATGGTGAGTTGCTATGAACAAGTTTCTCTATAACAACGACCCTTGTTTTGCTGTATGGTTGAGTTACTGGAAAGATTTTCATGTTTTCATTTTCTAAGCATCCCTCTTGTTTACTAACCTATAACAGAATACAAAAGAATGTAAGTGGAAATTGCCATTAGGTTGGGACTTAGATTCCTGTGGGGAGTGCAAAGAGGAGCCAGCCATAAGGTACATTGGCCAATATTCTTTGCAATGAATATATCTACTGGGCCAATGGGATATATCATTAACCTGTTTAAAGAGATCCCAGTATATATAATGCTAGTGTGTTTTAGCCTCTTCAGTTGGCCAGACAGCTACTGCTAACCTGTTTACCTCCATTTTATCTAACTATATTAATACTCATGGCATTCTGATGATAAAAGAAAAATGTGGGAAGACTCCTCAATTGCTCAGGGCCTCTTGCCACATGGGTATAGTTGTCTCTTTATAAAATTAAATTCAATCAATGAAATTTTGAATAGCTCTTGATCCAAGGTATGTGCTAGACTGTTAGATATAGTGAACATGAGACATGGATTGTGCTTTCAAGGACTTTATGTTGGGGGTGTAGGATACAAATTGTAGCATTTCACTTGTAAGAGAACATTAATCTAACAACCTCAATGGAGGGGGTGGGGAGACAGCGAGGTTGGGGTGAGGGAGAGAAAGCATATTTTTCTGAATAGATAAATATGCATTCCATAGTTCATGTACCAAAGACCAAATTTCAGGCTGTAATGGCTATTTACAAGAGTCAGTTTCTTATTTTTTTTTCCCACTTTCAGTCCTTTCTGTATCCACTCCAGTCTGGGTTTTGGTCTCATCACTCTACCTAAGTAGCTGTATTAGGGATCTCAGTCACCTTCATGAAACAGATGGTTTTTAAGTTCTCATCTATAATCCTTGATGGTAATATCTGTAATTCTTGAACTACTTTTTCTCAAACATTCTTTTCTCTGTGCTCCTTAGGATAACACTACCTTGACCTACCACCCCTTACCACTTCTATGAGGTGCCTATTCTTGACTCTTTGATCTTTCTCAGTAATCCATCATGGGGCTCTCCTTGTTCATGGGGCTCTCCTTGTTTCACTTTCCTTTCTCCCTGGGATATCTCAATCTTGCCCTTCTTGAAGGTTCACAAAGAATGTTCCAAAGTTAGGCTCATCTCCAGATCCTTATATCTATAATACCTACTTGACATCTCTTCTTTTTTTTTCTTTTTTATATATTTCTTTTTTAGTTGTAGTTGGATACAATATCTTTATTTTATTTATTTATTTTATGTGGTGCTGAGGATTGAACCCAGGGCCTCGCACATGTTAGGCGAGCGCTCTATCTCTGAGCCACAATCCCAGCCCTGACATCTCTTTTTAAATGACTCAAAAATGCCTAAAACTCAACATATCCAAATCCTACCAATGAATTTTCTATAGGAAGATTAACACTTCCTAGACCATTGAATTATACAAAAATTATCACATTATCAGGCAAAAAATAGTTTAAACCATCATACTTGGAGTTTTGTGATGGGGAGAATTCAGGCCCCAACCCTGGCCCACATGTCTGCTCTGCCCATCCTTGGTTCCTTCATGCATTATATAGAAATCTCACTTCTCATTATCCAGCTCCACCTTTGCCCCCATGAATAGCTGCCTCCTGGCCACTCCTCAGGCCTGATTCTAAATACATCAGTGACATTGTTTACCCATGGTGGGATTTATGCATGTCAGAAGCCCTCCTCAGGCTCTAGAAGAGACTCAAGGCTATTTGGATAGGGAATTCTAGAGTCATGGTGTCAAATCAAAGAGAAGGAAGGCAGACTTCTGTGGTCACATATGCTTGGTTTTATAAACTCTTTGCTCCATGGGGCAGAATATAGCTAGAGAAGGCCACAGGAGGTCTTCTAAGCATTAACTTTTAGAAAAGGGACTCTCTTCTTAGGTGAAAATCCAGTACTACTCTTAAATCTCTCTAATATTTTTACTTCTCTCTATTCCTCCACCATTGATGAAATTCAGGATCTCATCCTGTGTCTAGGATTGTTGCATTAATTGCCTGACTAGTCTTATATATACTCCTGCCCTTTTCAATCTCTTTCTCACAAGGCAACCAAAATAACCTTTCTGAAGCATAAATCAGATTCTATCATTGAGCTATTAAATCTATTCAACATCTTATTGCTTTTGAATAAAAACCAAAATACTTACTGTAGCTAAGATGACATACAAAGCCATCTTCTACTCTTCTTCCCCTTCTGACACTATACTTCCCTCCAACTTGGTGGTTAGACTTTCTTAGTTTCTTTCATGCTTTTTTTTTTTTTTTTTTGCCTCAGACATTTGCACATGCTATTTCTTCTGCCTAGATGGCTATTTTTTTTCTCATTATGCATGTGCATTTAAAATATTCTCAGCTCAAAATCACATCTCCATGAAGGCCCTTTCAAATTCTCAGGTGCATGCTATTGGTAAAAAAAGTACTGATTGAATCAGGAACACTGTTTCTTCCTTAAATATTCAAGTGATCTATAGACTTTGTCTGTCAACTTAGATATATAATACTCCATGGAATTTCTGTGGTTTTCTACAAGGATATTATCTTGTGGTTGTGGTGGGGCTTATAATATTAAAATGACCATATCCTCATACTTAGCTTTGCCTGGAAAACCAAATAATTGCAAATTATACCTTTTTTTTTTTTTTTTTTTGCCAGACTGCTTCTCTTTCTTTCTTAATATTTCTGCAGGAAATTTCATCACTCTCTAAATTGGAGCCTGTTTGCTTTAATCTTTCATAAATCATATAGAAATTGCCCATCTTTGACTCTCCTTACCTCCCTCAATACTCTGCCAACTTATTCCATTTCTGCAGGCGAAGTTCTTTCACAAGTTAAAATAAACTCAGTGACAAATTTGAAATTCAGCAGTCTGTTTAATTGCATAGGTAGCTAAAAAGGTTAGAGCCCACAAATCTCATTTATGTACAAGATTGCCTTTCTCCAAGTCCTAACTTGGATTCTATATGCATAGTAACTTATAATGTTGCACTATAATTATCTTCCAATGTTTGTTGAACTGTGGGCTCCTTGAATTCAGGGACTGTGCTTCATTAATCTTTTGCATCCTCAGAGTTTAGTAAATGCTTGCTTGGCATATAGGGGACATTCAATAAATTTGGAGCCTGAATAAGAATAAGAGACACAACTGAAAGTTTGAGACATTATTTAGTGCCTTGTGCCCTGTTAACAAGAACACTGTTGTATTTAAATAAATAGTTACCTAAAAGTTTACTTCACATTTCTCAATTATTTACTCTGTAGTTGAATTCAGTTCAGTCAGTTTCTAGCTGCAGACTTGAACATGTAGATCTGTATATATCTTCATGCTGCATGAGTCAAGTTGTGTTAAATTATCTTTAGTACAAGAATCCAAACAAAGTGTTTGCTGTGATGCCAGAGCACTGTTTGCTTTTAGATACCATCGTTCCTGATTTTTTTCTCTCCAGTATTCTGAATAGCTGCAAAAAGAAGTTTGGACCAATCAATCCAATCATTTGCTTATTTAAGCCATTAAATGCAGAAAGGCTAATTTATATAATTTTTTGCATAAATAAATAAGTAGTGTAAATAAAAAATTAAAATTGCATTGAAATAGTCATTATATGTATTTAAACTACTTATTTAAGTTATTAATGCTAAATATACTTGCCATGTTACAAATATAAATCAGAAGCATTTTGAAAGGACAGCACCATTATGAACATCCTATGTTACTGAAATTAGTTCTTTATTATCTTATATTATTGCTAAGTGAACTAGTTTTGCAAAAAAACCTTCTAACTCACATATATTATTCTAATAAGAGAATTATTTCCTGTTCAATGTCTATATAATTAAAAACTAATTTGAACAATTTAATACATATATGTCCTATAATATATTTAAAATCACTTTAAAACATTTAACTTAAGTAGTTTTACTATAATTAAGGTAGCGATGAATTTTTCTCCTTATTAAAAAAAGAGCACATAGGCCAATTATTTATTTGATTTATTTTTTAAATGTTTCAAGTTTTTTTTTTTTTTTAGTACATTCCCAGGTTGAGAATGTTTTAACTAAAGAGTAGCACTAGAAGACCACAAAACACCTAACAAATTTTAAAACTTTAGAAGATACTGAGGAGAAAAATTTTTTTACCCTTTAATTAAAATATTCTGAATCTGATTCACTGAAACTTAAGGAAAGGAATATTATAGCTATACAACCTTTGTACAAGTTATGAAAATTTAGTTTTGTAACTTTAAACTTCTTTTAGTTAGTAAGTCTCTTGAATTGTATTTGGAAAAAACAAGAAATGTGAATATACTCTTAGTATTGCATTCATTTCTGCTTTATTTGCATCTTAGCTATCATTATGAGTGGAGTCACTAATATTAATTTCTGTTTCTATGTTTATATATTCTATTTGTTGCTAATTTTTGAAAAATGGATAAGCATAGATTATAGGCATTATTTTATTTTACCTTATTTTTTATTGATTTTTTTAAAAATGACAGCGGAATGCATTACAATTCTTATTACACATATACAGCACAATTTTTTCATCTCTCTGGTTGTATATAAAATATATTGACACCAATTCATGTCTTCATATATGTACTTTGGATAATGATGTCCATCACATTCCACCATCCTTGCTAATCCCCTGCCCCCTCCCTTTCCCTCCCACCCCTCTGCCCTAACTAGAATTCATCTATTCCTCTCATGCTCCCCCTCCCTACCCCACTATGAGTCAGCCTCCTTATATCAGAGAAAACATTTGACATTTGTTATTTTGGGATTCGCTAACTTCACTTAGCATTATCTTTTCCAACACCATCCATTTACCTGCAAATGCCATGATTTTGTTCTCTTTTATTACTGAGTAAAATTCCATTGTGTATATATGCCACATTTTTTAATCAATTAATTCACTGTAGGGCCTCTAGGTTGGAAAAAAACATTTATCGAAGTATGGGAAAGCCTCAATTTATTAATATAGCTTAGAAAGTTTGCATTTTTCATTTCTTAATGTTAAGCTGAGCTGTATAGAAAGTAATGCCTGCAAAGCAACTGTTTTAACTTAGGAATGAACAAGCTCTCCAACTTGAATCCCAATGCTCTAACTTGTTATATTCTTTCTTACCAATTAGGACTTTTTCCTCATTTGATAAGATCATCACATGGGAAGCATGGAATCATGAAATATTCAAGGTAGAAGGATCCTTAAGGATAATTTGATCCTACTTGATTCATGTGGCACAGAGATATACATAGATCTACCTGTCCAAGCCTGAAGCTAGAAATTATACTGAACTAAATGAAACTATAGAGTAAATAATCAAAAACAAATTGAAGTAAATGGTTAGGAAATCTGAGTGAAAATAGACAAAAATTCCAGAGACTCAATCTAAAATGAGAAAAGGGCAGAAAAAGGGACCCTTTCACCAAGGGAGTTTTGGGGGAAAGGAACTTAAGAGAAGGGACAAGCCAAAGACGGTGATTGTGTATGTGTGTGTAGGTGTGTGTCTTTGTGTAAATACCTAGGCAATAATGCTTTATTGAAAAGATTAGTTTAAATTAATATAAAATTGTTGTGTAAAATAAGTGTTTTCAAAATACAATTGTATAGGTACAAATTGTCTTTCAGCAAATGAGCAACCATAAGCAAAAGTATGTATTTAGATCTGGGTAGCAAACAACAGGGGATTAAGAAGTGCAGTGTAAACTCTCTCACCCATCACAATTATTATTAGGTGGCAGTTCTTTCAATCAGCATTTTTACTCAAATATACATAGAGCTTCATTGATCACTTGAATATTTATTTTTCTTTTTTACAGTTTTATTTTCCTAGCAAAGTTAATAAATGTCAAAATAACTCAAATAATTGACTCTGTATGGATGTACTCTGAATTCATGTAACATTTTTCTTGATAAGAACTTCACACAATGAGATTAAACATACAGTCTTTGGCCATTCACAATTATGCAACAGTGAAGGGGCAAAGTTAGAATAGAAGATTATTTTCTGAAGTACACCTTTGTAACTAATATTTCTTGATCAACACTGACTTTATTTTATTTTTTTCTGGTCAAAACAATAACAATAACATCAGCTCAACTCAAAGTGAATCAAGGACCTAGGAATTAGACCAGAAACCCTGCGCCTGACAGAAGAAAAAGTAGGCCCAAATCTTCATCATGTCGGATTAGTCCCTGACTTCCTTCATATGACTCCTATAGTCCAAGAAATAAAATCAAGAATCAATAAATGGGATGGATTCAAACTAAAAGGCTTCTTCTCAGCAAAAGAAACAATCAGTGAGGTAAAGAATGGGAGAAAATTTTTAACACACGCACCTCAGATAGATATATACAGAACTCAAAAAAACTTTTAACACCCCCCCAAAAAATAACCCAATCAATAAATGGGCCAAAGAAATGAACAGACACTTCTCAGAAGATGATATACAATCAATCAACAAATATATGAAAAAATGTTCAACATCTCTAGCAATTAGAGAAATGCAAATCAAAACTACTCTAAGATTTCATCTCACTCCAGTCAGAATGGCAGCTATTAAGAATACAAGTAACAAAAAGTGTTGGTGAGGATGTGGGGGAAAAGGCATACTCATACATTGCTGATGGGACTACAAATTGGTGCAATCAATTGTGCTCTATATGTGTACTATGAATTAAAATGCATTCTGCTGTCATGTATAACAAATTAGAATAAATAAATAAATTTTAAAAATAACAACAACAACAAATTGCTTTCTCATTCTTGAATGAAGCATTTTTTCCATCTCATCTCTTGCTGTATCAAAATGATAGTATTCACCTGGTTATTTTAAATGGGTTGTCTCCTTACTGCAGGCCCTCTCTGTGCTCAAGGTTCCTAATGTTAAGCATAGATAAATTGAAAAAAAAAAAAAAAAGCAGCTCCTGAAGTGTGTCACAGGGAGACACAGGAAGAAAGAGCAGGAAAGGGGAAGGACAAGGCCATAATGCACAGAAAATAGACCAGGTGCAGCTTTGACTGTGGGCAGCTGTTGATCAGCTTAGGCTACGGATTCAAAATGTCTTTCATTTTCTTCCACACATGGAGAAAATGGTACTACACAAATGAAGAAAATGACAATGGCTGAAAATAGAGAAGACAGTCTGTACTGTCGTTTAAAGATGACCATTGCTGCGTCTCGGCTGTAGCTCGTGGTAGAGAGCTTGCCTCACATGTATGAGGTACTGTGTTTGATCTTCAGCACCACATAAAGAAATAGACTAATAAACAGAGATAGTGTGTCTATCTACAACTAAAAAAAATTAAAAAAATGTTACTGCTGTCATTTTCCTTCTAACAGAAAAATTATTCCAAAAGGGAATAGTTATAGAAAATCCAAGACAGGGCAAACTGGTAGGCATTTGGGCTACCTGGGGGAGGGCAGGCTTTGGGAGCAGGAACTCTGTCCAGTGACAAGGTTAGGTTCAAGGTCGTGCCTACCAAAGGACCTCACCTCAGCAATGGATCTTGTACACCTGCAGACACAGAAAATGCATTAAAGTACAGAATGAAATACAAAAAGGGTGATTTCTGAACAGGTCCACCACCAATTTTCCTAAAAATTATATCCTAATTTAGTTGAGTAAAAATAGTGTACAGATTTAATTGCAGTATGAAAACTGAAGCTCACAGCTGCTTTGGTTTTCTCCATAGGATAGTAATAACAGCATTCCTGGAGACCATCAAGTAAATTGGCTTGTAGTGTATGCTTCTTCAGAGCGGTTTTAAAAATTACCTAGTATGAGAACACAAAGACTTCTTAAAATTTATCCCTAAAAATATGTTTTTTAAAAACTATTTAAATGTAGACACTTATCTCATTAGATAATGGTATTTTGCTAACAAATGCGCATATGTGTATATGAAAAATGGTATTGTCATAACAGCAAAACTGGTTTTAAATGTTGTATACAAACATAAGATCAAGGAAGTTAATCACCTCCACATGGTGTGATTTGACAAGTAAAGAGTTTTTAGCCAAGTCAGCACACCTTTTTATATTGCTAGATATATGTCTCTACCACACAGGAACATTGTAAGTCTGAGTGTTCTAGATATTAATCATAAATGACTGTCAATGTAATTATTAGTTAGGCCAGCTAAATCAAAGAAATTCAAAATGTACTATATGTTCTCACTGATTCTTAGAAATCAGTTTTAACATTGGTGATTAGTTAAGGAAGAAGAAATTGAAAATGAAGAAAATATAAATTGTAACCGTGGTGAAACACAAATGTTTAAAGTATATATAGCAGGAAAAAAATAAAACAAGCAAAACAAAACTAAAACAAAAACCAACCCACCATATCTAATGCTAAAAAGAAAAAAAATAAATTTCAGACATAGGAAAATGTGGATGGGCACATGTCCAACAATCTCATGAAAACTGAGAGCTCTAGCAGCACTCATTTAGGGTGTTTTCTTCTTCGTTAGTGTGTGGTATCCCAGGTCCCCACCTGGCCATCCCTGCCCTGCATCTAGAGTGCCTGCATTCTGGCAATCACCTTTTTGTGGTAGCAGAGCTCAGCTTCCTTTCCAGCAATATGTGGTTTTTATTCAGGCTGTAGTTCTCCACTTTGCTGCCTCCTCTTTTGAGCCTCACAGAATGGAGGTTTTGTGGTGAAGGCCCTGGCTCACTCACTGGAGATCCAGGATGTGGGTGATGCAAATTGTTCTCAGCTCCAGAAAGATGTGTTCTGAGTTCTCCACCTCCACAGTACCCATGGGTGGAGGTGGCCTCTGATTTTCTTGCCCTTGGTTTCTATCAACTGATTGGATCCAACCACAGAGGGCAGGAAACCGACTTTAAGTCTAGTCTTCTCCTTAAAATCTTTATGTTCATTGGACTCTACACCAGGTGAGTAATGGATCTTGGTGCTTTGTTCTTCAGTTCATCCAGCAACCTGTTGTTTTTTCAACTGCTCCAGTTCCTTTAGAGTGAGAGTGGGGGCTGTTGCAATGACTGGCACAGCTTATTGTGCACTGTCTTCATAAATGTCACTTCTAAGGGCTTAACTTTCCAAATGGTGAAATAAGACAAAAGCCTCAGTAGTCTAGGTTATGAGTGATGTGCTATTGACTCAAGCCCCTCTTGTCATGCAGGTACCCTTTACACTCTCATCAATGTAGGAGATAATCATCTTAAAATAATTTCTGCTGTCGATGGCATCACCATAGCTGGGTATGTTCACCAGTGTAAGGCAAATCCTGAGTCCCACCTGAGGACCCTCCAATCTCAACAGTTGAAACTGCAATTTGGATAGTTCTTTCAACTTTCTGTGCAGTCCCAGGTATGATTTTTTTCTGGGCAGAGATTAAAAAGAAATAGGTTGTAGATGAGAATTAATTTCCTAGACTTGAACACCATTATTATGAACACATTTTTCCCCACTCATTTTCCATCAACTTGATTGGGACTATTGCAAGTCTAACACAATCATTTCTGGATGTATAAGTTGAGCTAATTACTACTTAGACATCTTTCATAATGTTTCCTCTCTCTGTGGATCAGTTAAAGAAGAGGTAAATATTGACTACGCCATGGGCTCGCCCCTCTATCTTGTTTTTTATGATGTAAACTTTTCTCATCTCTAATGATACCTTCAGCAAATTCTATATTTCTCACTAATTCAAGTGGATATTTTGGAGGCATTGATGGCTTATGGGAGTGATGTGGGCAAAAATTATGTTTGGATTACAATTTTTATTTGCATTGGAAAAGCCTGTATAAGTTTATATATTTTGGGAAATTGGCTTATTTTTAATTAGGACATATATCTCCATAAGTGAATATGAAAATAAATTTTTATTATATTTCCATTAGTTAGATTCTTAGATCTTTTACTTTTCTACTCTTCTGTAATTTTAGAAAATACTCAGGCCATTCATGATAGGTGGGGTTTGCATATGTCCATTGTATCTTGAATGAATGCTAGCAAAAGATCCTCCTTTCTCCTGTCTTCTCTCTTAATAAATACAAATTTCCTGTTTTTTGGAATGACTATAAGTTGTTTTTGGAAAGTCCCTTAAAATATCAAGGATATTATTAGACATTGTTGCCATATTTCATGACTACTTGGGGAGCAAGCCTGGTTTGAATGACTGTGAGAAGCTTGAGGAATCCCAGGGTGGATGGAAGGTATAAGTTTAAGGTTATGATTTAGGTGGTAAGGAAGTGATACTAGTCAAATGAGATACATCATGTTCTTCCAATCAGTGCCTTTTCCATTTTGTCAAAATGAATGAAAAACAAAGGACAAAAGGAAGAAAGGCTCAGGTTTAATTTCTAGTTATATTTGCTTTTCAATTGGGGCATTTTTTTTCTCTTCTAAGTTATTATTACACAATTATACTTTCCAAATAAAGTAGTTTTCTTAACTACTCTCTATTTTTAGACCTCTCCTATAGACATGAGAAAACATTAAAAAATCATTGAAGCTATTTTTTCTATTAAGGTAGAAACTATACTCTCTAAACTCTTACATTAAGTATTTGCATTACCTTCATGCCAAAGTTCTTTGATGATTTACTAAATATAGAGTTTAAAAATGCGAAGAATAAGGTATTTAGAAATAACCAACAATGATGTGGCTTTATTACTCTCAGAACAGAATGTACATGTAGAATTCTTGCCAGGGTTTTCAGAGGAAAAAAACAGGAATTCTTACTTTGATTATCTACAAAAGGCAAATATTCAGATGTTTCTTATTAACTAAGATGAATGTTAAGTATGCATATAGTGTTAAGAATTAAGTATTTTAATTTCTCAATTATTTATTAATTATTAATAAGATACATATGCAAACATCATATTGGTAGTGTTAAGGAAAGGTATTATCATTTTATATTTTCAAGTTATTAGATCTTCATTAAATACAGGAAAATCAATTTAAAGTTCCTACTCTATCATAATAAATCTTTTTTTAAAGACTTTTGATATTTGTCAATGTATTGAATAATATCTTATTACAATACTAAGTAGATAGATATTATTCTTTTTGTTTGTTAAATGAAAAAAAATGTGTAAAGTATATGTGTGAGTGACAAAGGCCCAAATTTGTGAATTAGTAATATGAATATATTCAGTGATGAGATTGCATGTTTGCTTATACATCTGGGCTCACATCAGGAAAAGGCTAATTTTGGCCACTGACTTCAAATAAATATCACCAGTCTTTGTAAGAGGTTAAAAGAAAAATTCAAATTTAAAAAAGAAGAATTATCTTCTCTATTTAGAAAATTAGAACTGTTTCCTTTTTTCTTTTCCAATATTTCTGGCTTTTTTTGTAAAGTAGTTTTCTCTAATGGAAATAATTCCATGAGCAAATCTTCTTTAACTTTTGTTCATTTGTGGCCTGAAAGACAAGGCTGATATTCCCTTTCAGGACTCTGAGTCACTGAAAACAAAAACAAAATAATAAACAAAAAGAATAAAAATAATAAGAACTCCTGTCTTTCTAATTTATTCTAGCCTCTTCTGTGCATAATTATTTAAAATAAGGTTGTAGAAAACATATTCCTGGGGCTGGGGATGTGGCTCAAGCGGTAGCGCGCTCGCCTGGCATGCGTGCGGCCTGGGTTCGATCCTCAGCACCACATACAAACAAAGATGTTGTGTCTGCCGAGAACTAAAAAATAAATATTAAAAATTAAAAAAATAATAATAAAAATAAAATATATTCCTTTTATTATAAAACTTCTCTTGAGTATTTACTAGTTTCTGTACCTGTATGTGTCATGGAGCATTTTGATTGTCTCAGTTATTAAGTTAAATAACTGACTTATTACTAAGGCCATATCTGTGATGGAAACATGGAACTTGTTAATATCTATTTTAGTCATTATTGTTGCTATGCTTTTTCTCCTAACTTGGGTTTGAGGCAAAAATCAGACTTTTTTTTTTCAGACAGTTTCAAAAGAAATAGTAGCCCTATGAAATGTCTCTTTGTGTAAATGTTTCATTGCCTTTAGATAAAAAAGCATACTTGGAATTAATAGTAGATGCAATTTGGATCTTAACTCATTTCCAAGCAAAATCACTGGGTTGGCTGCATTTTTGCAAACATCAAAACCCCAAATTTTGAAATAGGAAATAGCAGATAAAGAGCCTGGTAATGAATAATAGGTACAAATTATTTAAGCTGTTATGTAAAAATTTGTTAATGAATGTTAATTTTAATGAATTGACAATGTCTTGTGGAGAAAACAGTTCCAGATGGCTAACATATGCAAGGGATCTAGTCAAACAATTTTTTTGGCAAGAATCTTATGATTTTGTAATCAGCTGGGAGCCAATGAAATACAAAGATGAATCTAGTTAATATTCTACAATTATTGGTTAAAGAAGTATATTAGGGCTAATTTCCCTGCATTCATCCTACTTTTTCTATCAATCCCACAAGCCTTTGGCACAATGAAGTGGGTAACCTTTATTTCCCTTCTCTTTCTCTTCAGCTCTGCTTATTCCAGGGGTGTGTTTCATTGAGAAGCAGGTAAGAATTCATTTTTTTCTATTGTACAACTTTTCTTTTCCTAATAAAATTTCAGTAAGCCCCGCATATTTAAATAATTAAGTTTTACTTTAGCATTTTTTTCTACAATGTGATGATTTTTTTTTTTTTTGGTAAATCCTTATGTGGTTTTTTAATTAATATAGTTCAATTATCTTAAGTAGAAACAACACTGTGAGAACCACTTAGTGAATGTAATTTCTTTTCTCTCATGAAGGAATGCCAGGCAGAGTGACTTACACTTCATAGAACAGAGAAGAAGATAGGATTCACATCTATCTCTAAGACCTACGTAATGCACCTTGCTTTATTTAAAGTAAAAAAAAATCCTGTGTTATTAATATGATAAATAAGTTTCCATTTGTATTTACTTTTAAATTGTCTTCCCAGTTGCTGTTCATAGGCAGTACAAGACCATTAGATCTTATTCCCATTAGAAAACAAATTTATGAATATTTAATGATATTTAAAATAATATTCTTAGTGATTGAATAATTCTTCTTTAAATGCAGAATTAGTTCACCATCCTAAGATTTTCTGCAGTAATCAGAATCCAATATTTTGAAGCAAATAAATAACCTAAGTTAAATGAAAAGAAATAGTAGAATCTAATTAATTGTTTTCTTCAATACTTAAATATATCTTGTGTTTTTTTCTCTCCTTTCCCCTAGACAAAAGTGAGATTATTACTCGATTTAAAGGACTGGGAGAGCAACATTTCAAAGGCCTGTAAGTTAAAATACAGAAGGGTCAAATTTAATGTTTCTGATTTGCATTGATTATTACTCTAAAGGTCTTATATTCTCCTGTCATCAGGGTCTATATTCCAGAGCAGTGTTGCCCCATAGAACTTTATGCACTAATGAAAATATTCTGTATCAGTCTAATATGGTTGCCACTGGTCCATATGTGGCTATTGAGTACTTTAAGTATGTCAAATGCAATGGAGGAATAAAATGTCAAATTGTATTAAAGTTTAGTTAAATTGCATTTAAGTGTGTAAATTCAAATTAATTTAAAGTTAAATATAATTTTCATTAAGTTAAAATAATTTAAATATATAGAGTCACATATGGCTAATGGCTACTGTATTGGATAGTTAAAATCTGGAATTATCATACTACTCAGAAACTCTGGTAGAATGATGGAAGGAACTAACATATGGTTCTGCTGGCAGCTCACTTACTAACTCCCCTTTACATAGCAAATTGTTCTGTGGTTTCTTGGGAACATTTTAATATTTTTGAAATCTAGTAAAAATTGATAGTCTATTTTTTAAAGATCATTACCTTCCTACAGCCTAGTTTAATGAGGTATGCATTTTTGTTTTAAATAACTCAAAGGACTTCTGCAAAGCCTACTCTTGACAATCAGATCTAATTAGTACACAGTTGTTTGTTTTTCTTATGTATGTGCATCTACTGACATGCACTCATACATATTTGGACATGGTGGAAATACTATCCTTCCTGTCTAGGAATATGTGCCTGCTTAGACCCTACATAATACCTCATATGAATAGGCTTTCTGTATAATTATAAGAAAGATATAGAAAACATAGACTATAGACACAGATGTGATTTGCTCTCTAGCATAACAACTTGTTTTATATCAAATTTTTATTGTGCTACATATTTCTGTTTTTATTTTATTTTATTTTTTTTGTGTGTGTTTTGTTTCAGGGTACTGCTTACCTTTTCTCAGTATCTCCAGAAGACTGCATATGATGATCTTGCAAAATTCACAACTGAAGTGACTGACTTGGCAAAAGCATGTTTTGCTGATGATTCAGGGGCAGATTGTAACAAACCACTTGTAAATTCTGATTTTGAGGACTTTTTTTTCCCCTTTAAGTTATTATGAGTATTTCAAAGGAAAGATTCTTTTAAAACATTATTATTAAGTAACAGAATTTGTAAGCTACACTTAAAAGTTTCATATGGACTCATGTCATTCACTGTTACTTTGGGGACCAAGATGTTGTGGGTACACCCACAGTTTTCAGAACATTTCCTCATTGAGACCACACATGACAGTCGCTGTGTATTTAAATGGCAATTTGCATTTGTAAGCATCTCTTTTCAAAATTAGAAGTTTGGTTTCTTTTCATAGAGGCTAATAGTGATAATATATTTTTGTGTATGTATTAACTTTGTTTTATTGTGGTTAGAACACTTGACATGAGTTCTATCTTCTTAAGATTTTATGTGTGAAATACATTATTAGTGACTAGAGGTACAATATTATGCAGTAGATCATTATGAAGCCAGATTTAAAGTTAGGTAGTCAGTGTAGTTAGGTAAATCAGGTCTAAAATGGAGGCCATGAGGATGAATTCCCGGAAAAGTTGAGCAACTCTTGAAATGTTAATGAAGTCCAGGAACCAGCCCCCAGTAGATTTGAAGATAGCCCATCCCAAAGAAATGTTAATGAACAGCCCCAGCAGATTTGAAGATAGCCCATCCCAAAGAAATGTTAAATCCTTCCTGCCCAGATTACTTCTTTGGTCCACCTGTGTCCCACCCCTAGGGCCTTCCCACCTACATCACCGAAAACTATAAAATGGAGAGACAACGGATTCCATCTCTTGGGTCCCCTTCTTCCTCTGGGAGAAGTCTTTTCTGCTGTCCTTTAATAAACTTCTAATTTCTACTCTGACCTTGCCTCGGAATGCTTCTCTGGTGTTATTCTTCAACATTGGGGAAGCAAGGACTCGACACTGGTCAACAGCGGTAACAATTACAGTTTATTCATCTTGCTTAAGTGAAATTTTATGCCATTTGACTAGTAAAGCCCATTTCCTCCTTTTCCTAGCCCCTGGCAGTCATCTTTCTATTCTTTGATTCTGTGAATTTGGCTATTTTAGATCCTCATATTAACAGAATCATCCAGTGTTTGTCTTTCTGTGATTGGTTTATTGCACTTAGTACAACATCCTCAAAGATTATCTACATTAATTCCAATTTCAGAATTTCCTTCTTTTAAAGGACGAATAGTATTCCCTTGTATATAGATACTACATTTTATTTATCCATGCAATCACATTTTCTTTATCCATTCATTTGTTGATGGACACTTCAGTTATTCCTATACCTTGACTATTGTAAATAATGCCTGACTGAATATAGGAGTGTTAATATCTCTTTGAGGTAATAACATGATTTTTATATTCAGAAAGCACCAACTGATTTATATGCTAACTTTATTACCTGGGTGAAATAACAGTAATATTTTTTCATTATTTTAGGGTCATTGATTGTTTTTTCTTTTCTTTCTTTCTTTTTTTTTTTTGATTCGGGGGGATTGAACCCAAGGCTTTGTGCTTGTGAGACAAGCACCCTGTCAACTGAGCTATACTTCCAGCCCCTAGGGTCATTGATATTTTAAAATACAATAAAAAAGCAAGGTACTCAATCTCTCTGAAGAACTTGAACGTTTGCTTTTCCAAATACATCTTCAAAATATGAGGTCTATGTTTCTCTCACCACTCAATCTATATATACCTCTCTGTGAGATAGGCTAGTTTTTGTCATTTATTTACTTTGTTTTACTGCTCTTGTTTCTCTCTGGATGTATCACTCTTTACTGCAGAATACGTATTTTAACTTCCCCCAATATTCTAGTTCTACATATTAATTTTTAAAATTACATTAAAAAATAATAAATTCTGTCTAGACTAGTGTACTTTCCCCAGGGTTACAATGACTTATATAATAAAAATGAATGAGGAGTAAAAAGATTTATTTAATGGGTGATGTACTTTGAGACAAATATTTTTATAATGAAAAATTCTATATTTTAATGCAATAACAATGTGCAGTAGATTTATGTTACTCCTTAATTTTTAAATGATGTCTTCTAAAAAGCTGGGTCTCTCAGAAAGAAGTATATTAAATGAGAAAGTATCTGAGTACTTCCTTCTTCAGATGAATTCACTTGTTGCACTTCAGGCTAGTTTCCCTAGTGACAGGTAACAAGCAGAGAAAGGTAACATTCCTTAAAGTCATCAACTCTCTTTTTGTCCTTCAGTTTTATTCATCATAAGTAATACTGTGGCAGTTGATTTTTATGACAATTACACATAGATAGTCAAATCAAGGGAATTAAATGGGGGAAGTGAATTTTTGTATAATATCCTTTTTTGATGGTTAAATTTTTTATAAATGTATTAATTTATTTTAATTAGATATACATGACAGCAGAATGCATTTTGATTCATTGTACACAATTGTAGCACACCTCTTCATTTCTCTGATTGTACTCGATGTAGCATCGCACTATATGTGTGGTCATACATGTACCCAGGTAATAATGTCCATCACATTCCACCATATTTCCTGTCCTCATACCTCCTCCCCTCTCCACTCTCCCCTTTGCCCATTCAAAGTTCCTCCATTTTTCCCATGCCCCTCCTCACCTGTTATGGATCAGCATCCACTTATCAGAGAGAACATTAGGCCTTTGGTTTTTTGGGATTGGCTTACTTTGCTTAGCATGATATTGTCCAACTCCATACATTTACCAGCAAATGCCATAATTTTATTCCAATGCTGAGAAATATTCCATTGTGTATATATACCAAAGTTTATTTATCAATGGATATATATGTATCCATTGATAAATATATATCCATTATGTATTTATACCAAAGTTTCTTTATCCATTCATCTATTGAAAGGCTTCTAGGTTGCTTCCACAGTTTATAGTGAATTGAACTGCTATAAACATTAATGTGGCTACATTACTATAGTATGCTGATTATAAGTCCTTTGGGTATAGAACAAGGAGTGGGATAGTGGGTCAAATGGTGATGGGTTTAAAATTTTGTATTTAAGATTATTTATATTTAAATTCATGTTTCAACTCATACATTAAAATTACACATATTCACATACATGATATACCACACATATTTGCAATATAGATGATTTTATCACCAAGCTTTATCTGTATGTTAAATTTTTATAGTGTTCTTTGGCAATAAAGAAAATAGAGTCCTGCCAATTAATGTGTAGGTTGCTCTCTTTCATTTAGGATACTATTTTTGGAGAGAAAACATGCACAATTGTCATTCTTCGTGATACCTATGGTGAGATGGCTGACTGCTGTGATAAACAAGACATTAAGAGATACCATTGTCTTGTAAAGTATAAAGACAAGAAGCTCAACCTCCCTCCA
Source organism: Spermophilus citellus (assembly GCF_964194105.1). NCBI lineage: Eukaryota > Metazoa > Chordata > Mammalia > Rodentia > Sciuridae > Spermophilus > Spermophilus citellus. The sequence goes on from NC_138189.1 coordinate 57,894,906, forward strand.
CTTGATTTAAAAATATACTGATGCGTTACCTTTGAAGAGAGTAGCCAGAAGATTTGGGGACAGTAAGTTATCTATGTTTCAAAATTAAAAATTAAGGAATAAGTCAATACTCATTACAATAAGTATCATACCACAAACCATTTCCAACATTAAGACTTGGAAGTTTTGATCTCATGTTGAGTTTTAAAGAAAAAATATTTCACACCATGAAATTCAACATAACCAAAAATATGATCAAAGATAATTGATCTTGAAACAGGATATGATCCATATTAAAATTTGAAATATGCATATTTTAAAAGATTCTGAAGAAATATATAGTTATTCTTAGGATTGATTTCATTTTAGCCAGCAATATTATATCACCCCAATTTAACCATTTATATATGATTCACATACATGCATATCACAAATTCATCCTTTCTTTTCACTGACTTAAAGAATGACAAAGACAAGGCTATCAGACACAAATTGAGCTTCAATGGTAAATTATGTTTTGGGGTTTTGGAAGCTCTGGGGAGAATGTTGATTGTAATTGTTTCTGTAATATTGTGTGGTATGGAAAAGTGACTTACTATTATCCTTTTTTAAATGTTAGGTTTTTATATGAAATTTCCAGAAGACATCCTTACTTCAGTGGCCCAGAACTCATTTACTTTGCTGAAAAGTTTAAAAACTATCTGACAGAATGTTGCCCAGCTGCTGATAAAGGAGAATGCCTGACCCCAAAGATATTTTCTAAAAAGAAGAATAAAAGAACCAGTTCATAATACAACCTCAGATTCTGAACATCTTGTGGCTGGCTAAACCTTAATCTCCTAAAGAAAATCCCCTCCATGTTCAAAAGAGCCTTCCTTACTCTTATGTCCCCCAAAGAAATTTTATTCTCTTTGAAGGCCTTTCCTATTCTTCCTTCCTCCTTCTGAGCTTTACCAGTGCTGATCTGATGGAGGGAATCAACATAGTTAAATGCCCTGCTCCTCTCTATGGTGAGGATCTCTATAGTGAAGTGTTTGTCAAATTGTACAGCAAGGGCCCATAGTTTTGTTTTCTTTTTCATGAGATTTTTTGTTGAAGAGGGAATTCAAAGTAGAGTATATTACTGCAACTAGAAGCAAGAGATCATTTATTCCTTCCATATGTATTTATTGTGTGCCTCATTCTGTTTTCTGAGGAGTTGATTGATGTTGTCAGAGGAGGGACTTACATGGATTATGCACAAAACTAAGAAGTCGGCTAAATTTTATGTTTGAGGGATATTAAGGTTCACTTTCTCTTTCAGAAGCCTGTTCTCTGGCAATGTGTCTATGCTGGTTTTAACTACTCAGAGGCTTCCATTATGACGAGGCTAATTTTTCCTTTTACATAGCAAAATAATTATTTCCCAAAGGGAGTATGTGGGAATTTAGATTGAATGTGGCATAGTCTCATCTGAGTTTATGAAGTTGTGTTTTGTACAGAAATTTTCTTTTCTGCATTTTTTTTCAAACTGCTTTCTTTCTGTAGATTGAGTGTATGAGGAAGATAATACTGCTTTTTTCCGCCAAAATATAAATTCAAGTGTAGCATTATTGAGAAATCCGGAGAAACAGCTTTCAAAGCATGGTAAATATTTTTTAACATAATTTGGTGTGAATTTATAAAAATGTAAAAGTGATAATGATTCCATTGACAAAAGTATATATTTATGTGTCATTTCTCCCAGTGCTTATAAATATAGTTTGTTGTTGTATAAAAGGTAGAAAATTCTTAGAAGTTAAAATCATAATATAACTAATAACTTCCCATTATTTTCTGTCTTACTTTTCTATGTTGTTAAAGAATTTGGAATACATCATATTTTTTGTCCTAAAAAGAAAGACATATAAATTCTACTTTTTTATTAAGACTAGGAATCACACTCTAATAGTCAATTTTTTTAATAGAGCTTTACTCAGTGTCTTTTATTTAATTTTATTCTGAAGCATCTACTTCTCTTGTTATGTCCTATAATTAAATTCAGTCACCAAGTAAGCCTAAGTTACTACTTGTAGTTTTTGCCTAGCTCCAACTCTGGTCTTAATCTTGTATTTTTGCTTGGGCCTCTGTTTTTATACTATTTAGTTGATTCTGGGAACATCCTTCAGTATTAAGAACAATATTACCTGCCCTTCTAACCCCTCACTTGTCAGAAAATAATGAATCAATAGAACAGGAGATAAAATTAAAATAATAGACATTATGCATGCTTTTTAATAACTGTCAGTTGAAATATCTTTGCTTATCATTGTTACCGTCCAAACCATAAAAACCAAACAAAATGATAAACAAAATGCCCCTAAAGTGAACCAATGCACATTACACGGGCAATGATTGGTTCCGGGAAAGAAGTCTCTATTTCTGTATTTAGACAGCCCTGAAATGATTTTGGAAAAGAATGATGACATTAGCCTTTTATATCTTGTCATAGAGCATTGAGGCTGTGCTGGATCAATTTCTTGGTAAAAGTATGTTTAATAAAAACTCCATCATTATGTAGATGTTATGAAATTAGTTTTCTTGAAGAATTTTAGTAGTCAGGAAAAATGGTTTTAATGAAGGAAAAAAGAGTAACTGGAGTTTGTGTGATATTTCTCAGTTGTAAAATATTTTCACATGTATTATCTAATTTAATCTTCAAATTAGTTCTTCAATTTAACATAATGTTGTGACACTGAGAAGGCTAAAGCTCAGAGAAGTTAAGTAACTTGCCTAGGTATTACTGCTAAGAAGATATGAAATCAGATCTGGAAGTCAGAGCTGGGCTCTGTACCTCATGCCCCTCATACTGTTGCCCCTTTCAGCATTCCTCTTTGATTGTTGATTTTATACATCATTAGCTTTCCACTCACCACACATTGTTTTAAAAATTTTTTTTCTTATAATATTTTTTGAATTGTCAATAGACCTTTATTTTATTTATTTATATGTGGTGCTGAGAACCGAACCCAGGGCCTCACTTGTCCTAGGCAAGTGCTCTACCACTTAGCCACAACACCAGCCCCCACCACACACTCTTAAAAATGTAATTTGAAGTAAACAAGGAAAAAAAAAGATCACCATTTGGTTCAGCTCTAACATTAAAATAACAAATGAATTTAAAATTTTTTCTATAGGTTAGTCTGTTTTGAATTTTTTTTTGTTATAAATAGCATTTCATAGGGCTTTCACATTGCCTGATAATAATATATTGATGGGGGGATTTCCTTTTCAGGGAAGTAGCTCGTCTAAGCCAGAGTTTTCCCAAAGCTGACTTTACTGACATAACCAAAATGGCAGCAGATCTTAACAAAATCCACATGGAATCCTGCAAGGGTGATCAGATTGAATGTGCACATGACAGGGTAAAGAGCCATTAATTTTCCTTTTTTAGCTTACATTCTTAAGTGTGTAGAATAGATGTACTTAGCATCATTGGAGACAACTGGCTGTAGTTTACGTGGTCTTCTGGGCTTTCATTTGCTCTTCTCCAAGCTTTCCTTTCTCTATGGTACTTTCTTGTAAACCCTACTATCCTAATTACTAAATGACCTGAAAAACTCTTTCACCTATTTGTAACCTTTTTCAGTCATATTCTGAGAATCTAGGCTGAAAGTGAAGGAGAACAGCTGGTTGCTAACATATTTGTGGTTGGGGAAGACTGGGTTGGAGAAGGGCCATTTTTCTCAAGAGACCTTTGGAAAGGATGCATTTTTCCCCTCTATGTTGTCTCCTTTCATTAAGTGTTTTCCCAAACATGATCTCTTTCCCCAAATTTGTAGTATTGTCTCTCTTTCTTCAAAGATTAAAAATAATGACCATATATCAGAATCATGAGCTTTCAGATTTTAAGAAATTTAAGACAGATATTCTACACATATAAGCAAAACTCATGATTGTCATCTTGACTCATTTGTTAAAAATCTTTCTTGCTTTACTTAGTTATTTGGTTTCAAAATGCTTGCATTTACTTTGAGGGAAATATTTGAAAAAGTAGCATGGAGTTTTAATTTAAAAAACAAATGCCTCAACAGTAGAAATATAAAATTAATAAATAACTGAGATTAATTAATTATAATAAACAAACAAATGATAACTGGTTCCTAACTAGTTTATTTTGATCAAGTAGGTGTGTTTTAGTAGCTTAGAGCCTCAGAAATACTGACAGAGGATATGTGTTCATAGAAGACACATTGGTTGTGAATGAACCAATACAGTGATTGTGTTCTGCCACATCAAAGTCTGGAGAGAAAGTGTAGCAATGCCAATTTATGTTGAACAATGTTGACCTCCTCACAGGTAACCCTTTTCAAGTACAATTTCGATAATCAAGATACAGTCTCCAAGAAAGTGGGAGAATGTTGTGCTAAGCAGGAGTTGGAAAGATCCCACTGCATTGCTGAACTGGAAGAGGATGACAAGCCTGCTGACTTTCCCTCAGTAACAGCTGATTTTGCTGAGGATAAGGATGTTTACAAAAACTATGCTGAGGCAAAAAGATATCTTCTTGGGCACGTAAGTTAGATGAGGAATTAGCCTTTCGTAGCTCTTGATTTAGGAAGATCATGATTTTTGAAGATATGGTAGGCTTTCCTTTTGAGTTACTACAGTTTCCATGTTGCCCAGGATGCTTCTTTGACCCATTGTTTCCCAGTCTTTAAAGGTTAAAAAAATTAAATAATTTCATACACTGTCATTCAGTAAATATTCATGGTAAAAGTTCAATGTTCCTTACTCCTTAGGAACATTGCTAGAAATATTTCTAGAAATATTTTTTATGTATACAAATTATGTATATAACATTTATTTGTTCAATCATTCATTAAAAGGGTACTTCTTAAATATCTAAAATATATATGAACTTATATTGCCTATCAATCATCTATCTACTCATCTATCTCTATCTATCCACCTGTGTGTTGACAGCAAAGATATATAAAAAGAAGTATAGAATATAACACTAGGAGTTTCATACTTGGATGAAAAGGCTAAAAGTTCAGTAGTATGACAAGACAGTTAAATAACAAATGATTATATATGATCAGTAAGAATGATAAGTTTTACAATTTTATTGTTGGATTACACTAGCTACTTTTGCACTAAATTATATTTACTAAAATGATGTATCATATAAGATTTCAATGATATAAAGAGGAAAAAGAAAATTTCAAGAATATATCTCTGTCTAGGACAATATTTTGAGATATAATACAAATCAAACTATAAAATACATAAAAATTACAGGTATGATTTATGATATATTTAAGATGTGTCAGGCAGTATATGTTTTGCACACATTGTGTCATGATTTCTACTCATAATCTAACACATGAGATGAATGTTATTATCATTCCCAATCTATAGAGGAGGAAACTAAGGCACTTTAGTATTAATAAGTTGCCTAATGTAATAGAGTAAAATAAGTGGCAGAACCAGAAATTGAGCTCAAGAAGGAACCCAAGTCTTTTGCCACTAAGCTTCACTGCATGGGGATTTGTCAAATTCAGACCCTGGGGAGATGAATTACACTTGGAGTGAGTTAAGTACATATTCTTTCTCATTGGTTCAACTAAATCTATGTTTCTCTTATTTAGGTTTTTGTATGAATATTCAAGAAGGCACCCTGAGTATGGTTCCCTCTTGCTGCTGAGAATTGCCAAGGTTTATGAAGCCAAACTCAAGAAGTGCTGTGCTGAAGCTGATCCTCCTGCATGCTATGGCAAAGTGGTAGGTGTCCTGCAGGAAAAGAAGAATACAGCTCTTTGCTGATTCTAATAATGAGAAAGAAAAACAATGCAAGACTAAAATGATACACAGTACAATTTTTAGATCTTTTCTTGAGATGGATTCCGTTCTGTGCTCTTAAACATTTTAGAAAAATAGCCTTAAATAGAATGGTTAATAAATTTTAGAACAGTTGGTCTAGAAAAGAAAGATATAAAGACAGTAATCTCTAATTTCACAAAATCTTGGCCATCATTTCTTTGTTTTCCATGTTCCTGAGAACCAAATAAGATCAGGTAAATTTAAATGTCAATTAAAAGAGATGTAACTTAGATATGAAAAAGGTTAACCTGACCCAAGATTATATCAAGTACTGGAGGTAATATCTTAAGGGAGGTTATGAAACTTATTTCTTTAGAATATTTAAAAATCTTTTTGAGAAGGTTTAGGAACTGTTTTACAAGATGATAAGTTAGAATATACCTGTTCTGGAAGATTTTAGGGGTGTCTACTAGTATATGTTAAAGGTTTAAAAACTGTTATAGAATCAGAGAAAGACTTTCTTTCCTCTACCAAGAAGCTGCTGTATGCCAGGCACCGTCCTGCAACTGATGCTGAGGGCAACATTCCTCAGAGAGCTGAGGATCCAACTGGGGAGATGGTCTAATAATAATAATAGCAATAATACTCAGGACCAACATTTATTGGCCTTTTACTATGTACTAGGTGCTATTTTAAATTCATTAGCTTAGTTGATTCCCAGCGTAATTCTGGGTGGTGAGCACTACTTTTACCTCTATTGTGAAGATGAGGATTCTGAATCTCAGAACTGGTAAGTAAAGCTGCACCACTGGAAAATGAGTCAGGTGGCCTGGCTCCAAAGCCAGCCACTGATCTCTGAGGCTGAAGATTCTTAACTACGTGCACTATACAGTCTTGTCAAATAAGAGAAACAATTTGATGTGATGTGACAGATGTGGCACTGAACATCTACTCGTGGCTTTGGGCAGAAAGAAGGAAGGGGTAAAAAGTGACCAGCATCTGGTCCTCAGAAGGAAATATAAATGGAGTCTTTTATGTTCCAGTTTGTGGAATTTGAGCTTCTTGTGACTGAGCCTCAGAATATAGTCAAGCAAAGCTGTGATCTCTATGAGCAGCTTGGGGAATATAAGTTCCAAAATGCGTAAGTAGTTTTGTTTATTTTTGCTGACTTTTTTCCTTGACCAATTTGCTATTATTTAATACTTCATATATAGGCTGCCTAGCATATGACTTTTAATAGCAAAGATACACATATATTTCTTTTTTTTAAAGAGAGAGAGAGAGAGAGAGAGAGAGAGAGAGAGAGAGAGAGAGAATTTTTTAATATTTATTTTTTAGTTTTTTTGGTGGACACAACATCTTTGTTTTTTTTTTTTTTTTTGTGGTGCTGAGGATCGAACCCAAGCCGCACGCATGCCAGGCGAGCATGCTACCGCTTGAGCCACATCCCCAGCCCCAAACACATATATTTCTAACCTCTCTTTATGAAGAAAGTCTGGAGAGTAGAGAAAATATAGTCAATGGGATGCAGAGACCTCTATTTGTGTACAGTTTTTAAAAATGGTCTCTTGAGACTGGGAGTATGTAGGCTGGGAGGGTTAGTGACAAATATTGGCTCATCTACTGGGGGTGTTCCTTGAAGATTAAGGGATAGTTTGTGAGTAAATGAACCCTAGCAGCATTTTACAGAGCAGGAAGTAGTAGGCCTTGAATAGCAGTAGTTCAAGAAGTAATATAAAAGCTGAACACAAAAACATGACAAAAATATGGACTTAGATAATATGGGAAATTGCATTCCTATTGGTCCATTGGTGGGAAGAGTGGATGTTCAGAAGATACATTAGACTTTGATGGTCATGACCTTGTTTTCCTGTGGAATTTCCCTCCCTAGAAGAGATAGAGACAAAAGTGCATGCTGAAGTAATATCCCCATTTAATAGGCCCTTATGTGTGGAGGAAAAGTCAAGAAAGAAGAAGGGACACATGGTTCAGTAGGAATTTATTGTGCAGTTTATATACACCGTTAGCACTCTTTTAACTATAGCTCAGGGCTAACAATAATGAATAATACATGGATTCTTCCATTAAGTAGATTACAGTCTTACATTGACTTTACATGGTGATTTTGATTCTTTATAAGTGATTCTTACATGCTGGATAATATGACTTGTTCATTGCCTATATTATCACTTTCAATTTAATCCTTGCACCATTCCTATTGAGGCAGGTATATTTGCTCCCATTTTTCACCTACATCTTTCAAATTTATCATAGTCCTGATTTATGTTATACTCTTAAAAGAATTTAATGAAACGAAGATGCAATAATAAGTATACTAATGCCACTGGATTATAATAAAGTAGCTAACCTTCCTGAGATTATATGGTGCAGGTGGTATTCTAAGCCATGTTTAATAAATGGTCAGGATAAAGTCTTTTTCTGACACTAAGCCGTCATCCTGAAGATGAAGATAATTTTTGGTAGCAGGTATTGGGGATTGAATGCTGGGGAGCTTTACCACTGAGCTACAACCCTATTCTTCAAAAAAAAAAATTTTTTTTTTGAGACAGAGTTTTGCTAAGTTGTTTAAGCTCTCACTAAATTGCTGAAGCTGGCCTCAAAATTGTAATTTTCTTGTCTCAGCCTCCTGAGCAACTGTCCTGCATAACTGCACTTGACTTATACAAACATAATTCTATGATTGACAAATAAGAACACATTAGTTGATTTTAGTTTTATTTGAATTTTCTCTGCTGATATACTGTATTAGAAAAAGACAGTTACTTGTTTGTCTAAATACACATGGACTTTTTTTTCCCCAACAGATTTTTAATTCGTTACACTTAGAAAACACTCCAGGTGTCAACTCCAACTCTTGTGGAGGCTTCAAGAGACTTAGGAAGAGTGTCCGACAAATGCTGTAAGCTTTCTGAAAAACACAGAATGCCCTGTATTGAAGACTATGTGAGTCTTTTAATATATAATAATTTTAATACTGACTTATCATCTTATGAAATTGACAAAGCTACCTTTCAGAGGCAGGAGTGGACTAATATGTGAACTTTACTAACAGGGATGCATCTGTATGTAAGTATTTTTGTATATGTGTGTGGTGGTGGCAGTCAGAACTTGGTCCACCTATATTATCCTGACTACCAAAGTTAGAATTTAGATAAGATCTCAAAACTTAAACTTATTAGTTTTTTAAAGGATCCCCGAGTTTTCAGTCTTCTGGTATTTTCTAAATTTTTACTTTCTTTGGGGTCTCAGTTTCATATGCCAGTATAAGACTCCTTCGTCCCTATCTAACACAGATACCAGGACATATCATCTCCAATTATTTTGATGAATTATTTTCTCATATTACTCTTCATATGTAGACTTACTTATAAAAGAGATAACTTTAGGGGCTGGGGATGTGGCTCAAGCGGTAGCGCGCTCGCCTGGCATGCGTGCGGCCCGGGTTCGATTCTCAGCACCACATACAAACAAAGATGTTGTGTCCACCGATAACTAAAAAATAAATATTAAAAAAAATTCTCTCTCTCTCTTTAAAAAAAAAAAGAGACAACTTTAAAGAGTCCCTAATATTAAGTTCCAAAAATAGTCATTTGCTTCCTTTGGATTCATTGTTAGTAGTTTGATATGTCAGTCCTTTGGGTGCGTGGGAAAATGAGTGTTCATGGAAAACCTTCAATTTTACCTCTTTTGAATTTCTGCTTTCCTTCCTGTTCTTCAGCTGTCTGCAGTCCTGAATTCATTGTGTGTGTGATGCATGAGAAGAATCCAGTGAGTGAGAGTCACCAAATGCTGCTCTGAGTCCTTCCTTAACAAATGGATATGCCTTTCGGCTCTACAAGTTGATGACACATATGCTCCCAAAGAATTTAATGCTGAAACATTCACCTTCCATGCAGATATATGCACACTTCTGGAGACTGAGCAACAAATCAAGAAACAAATGTGAGCAGTATTTTATTATCACATGTTTGTAGTCTTGATAATGAGAACTGTTAATTAAAAGGAGCAAACTGTCTCATGTAATGATTATATTCCTTAGAGGAAAGTACTTAATTAAGTATTGGCCTTATTAAGTTGATAAAATTGTCAAGAAAAAAATGAATGGCTTTTTCCCCTTAGAGGGCAAAAACTATATTAGACTCTTACCTGCATCATAGTGATATTTTGGATGAAAACCATAGTAGAATAAGATCATTGGCTAGGTCCAGTAGAAAAGGATGAACATTTAACTGATGAATTTGTGTCCAGAGCAAAGTAGTTGTATAAATCACAGGGGGATTTATTTCTAGGCATGAAGGGTACTCAAAGTTTGTTCTAGAGTGACTCCACACGTGAGACAAAACCCTGTAATGTGACTTTTGAGAATGACAATTGAATAAAAACATCTAGAAAATGTGAGTTTTGAAGCTTCACTCCCCAATGCACAGGGTGAGAATAGCATGCACTTTAGCAAGAGAAAGTTGCTGTCATCTCTGGTGGCCTGTAATCATGGTTAGGAGTTAAAAATAATAATACAAAACCTATTATTCCCACACAACACACTCTCTGTATCTATTGTCTTTTCAGATGTCAATGAAGGAGAACCACTGCCTTACACTTGTTTGGACAGTCTTAACTCTTGTAAACTCCCCATAATTAACCTTTAATAGGACAAATTTCACAGACCAACTTTAAAGATTTTTATAGAAGAAGATTTTACTGAAATTCAAGGTCATTAAAAATTTAGGGATTATTTAAAACCCTTTAATATCTGTAAAATTCAATGTGACATAACTTCTACAATTTTAACGTCTAAATGCTATGACATATGCTTTCTGGAGATCTACTGAAACTATGTAAAACATTGAGTGATTTGCACTGATTATCTTATTTGATCCTCCCACCAGCCCTAGCAAAGTGGATTTTATTATCCTCACATGAGTTTAGAATGGTTTGCCTGACCTCAAACCCAGAGCTGCCTGGCTCCAAGATCTATAATCTTTTTTTGGTACTGAAGATTGAACCAGGGGTGCTTAACCATTGATCCATATCCCCAATTCTCTTTTATATTTTATTAAGAGACAGGGTCTTGCTGAATTGCTTAGGGCCTCACTAAGTTGCTGAGGCTGGCTTTGGACTGAGGTCCTTCTGCTTCAGCCTCCTGAACTGCTGGGATTACAGGTGTGTACCATGGTGTCCCACAAGATTCATAATCTTAAATGATGGCACTGATATTCTTATTGTCTTAATTTTTCTTTGTGTCATTAAACTTTTTCTTGCTGTTTCTTTCATTTTCTGTTCAAATGCAGAGCACTTGCTGAGCTGGTGAAACACAAGCCCACAGCAACAATGGATCAACTGAAAACCGTGATGGGGGATTTTGGAGCTTTTCTAGAAAAGTGCTGCAAGGCTGATGACAAGGAGGCCTGCTTCTCTGAGGAGGTGCTGGAGCTGCTTTCATTTTAATATTTCCAACTTTCATTTTTGTGCATTTGGTCAGGTCAGAGGTTAGGGATTTAGGTTTTGAAAGATGCGTGGAACAGAGATCTTATTCTATGAACAATTGTCTTACAAAACGAGTTTAGTAGTTCTTGGTTTTATCTCCTGCTGCACTGTGGAATACTATTAAATTTTTGTAATGTCTCTTCTGTTCCAAATTTGTAATCGGTATAAATAGATAGACATATTTATAAGGCCTAAAATGTTTTGGCCAGTAAAGCAAAGCATTAATTTATTTAAACATTTTTCTGAAAAGTGCTGGTTTCTCCTTTAATTGAATTTTATAACATTTAAATATCAAAATCATTTAATAGTTACTTCTATGGCCTGACTCTCTCTCTCTCTCTCTCTCTCTCTCTCAACCATCTCAGGATGGTTGTTGCTGAACTTCCTTGTAGTGATCCTGGTAGTAAATGACAATTGCATGTACAATCACTTATTTTTTGTATAACCTGCTATTTTTGTATTCTATGGTAATGCTAATATTTTCTCAACATCTGTCATTTCTTTGTATTCAGGACCCAAAATTGATTGCTGCAAGTAAAGCTGCCTTAACATAAAAACATCACAAGCATCTCAGGTAATTATACTTTAGATTTTTAAAAAAGTAATTATAATTACTATTATTAAAAAAAAAAAAGATGACTGAACACTTGTCAAGAGCCATATGGACAAGCACCAAACACTACTCTTAGCTCTTTATATATATTAACTTATATAATTATCAAAATAATGTCTGAGTTGGGTACTCTTGTTATTATTATTTTGTAGATGAATAAATGGACACATAGATAAAAGGGTAGGTTACATAATTTATCTACTTAAGGGGCAACCAAGATAGTAAGAGGTAGAGTCATACTTCAAAATTCCAGCAAGAGCTTAAGAGTTTACCAATTTCCTCTTCTGATATATGTGACCTGTGTGCAGAGTCCTCTCAGTGATGCCTCACGAGCAGAGACTCTAGGTATTAGAACTATATGAAAGAACATTTTTGCAGATTAAAAACATCAATGAATATCAGTGGATTCACACAGTTCAACCTAAATACAATTCAATAAGGGATCTATCCTATATGAACCTGTACTATAGAATGAATAATGTGCTGCTAAATTTTCAACATGTTAATGTGCTAAAGTACAATAGAATTTCTCTTCTTATGACAAAAGGCCCACTTTAAAACATACATATTTGAGCATAAACATGCTTGACTATGTTTTTGGTTAATATTTTGCAGCAGAATATAAAAAATAGAATAGCACTGAAAAAAAATATTGGTAAAACCAGGTTGTTTAACCATATAATAATTCTTACTTGTGCATTCAAGCCAAGAATAGCCGTTTTGTATCTCCAAAATTTGGTCATTCTCAAATGTGATGTGTTTCAGTCCTAAGTGGAAAAATTTCTTCCTAGGGTTCCAAATCTGAGCTTTTTTGTTTAGGTATGACTTAGGTAAGAGTAGGTGCTAGATAGCCCTGAGGAGTGGTGATAGAGGCCTCTTGAGTCGGGTGGAACCAGTGATGAAGAGGGGGCCTCACTACATGTTGGTGTGTCCTGTGCCCTGGTCCAACAGAAAGGGAACCCAGCCAAGCCTTGGAAGGTTTAAATTGTTTCTGCTGGTGGAAATCGCCGAAAGACAACTGAAGCAATTTAGCATTAGTTGTAACAGATTGGAAAAATGTATGATGTCTTATAAATAACTCTTTTATTTTCTCCTTTTGTTTTCCAGCCTGCCCAGAGAAGAAGAGAAAGAAGCTAAGACTTTATTCATCTGTTTGTCTTATCTGTTGGTGTAAAAATCAACATTCTAAGAAACATAACTTTCTTCAAACATTTGTCCTCTTTGCTCTATGTTATAATTAATAAAAAATAAAAAGAATCTAATATTGTGGTCAGGACTGTTATTTTCCAAAAGTGTGTTTCCATCCTGAAAATTTTGTGGATCTGTGAAAGTTTCAATTTTCTGTCTCTCACCCCACTTCAGCAGAGGACTTCTAGTTCCTTAGAGGCTACTTCATGAAAAGAAATGTTAATTCTCATCTGAGTTATGGATTATAAACATTCAAAATAGCATTTTAACATTATGAAAGAATAACACCTGTGGCAAGGGTAGGGCATTTACAGCCTGCCCCTTCCTTTTTTACTACTGGGACTCTCTGACTACTAGGGAGGGACAAAAGAGATGGAGATGACTTTAAAGGTGGCTAATTAAATTTAAAAAGCATGACTTTCTTGGAAAAATTTAAGACAATTTAGAATGCCAATACACGAAACCCATAATAAGTTTTAGAGAAGCATTATTGGAAGAAGAGGTTGGGTGATCTGGAGGTACTTATACCCAGGAGTGATTAAACTATATTGCACTAATGAAGTATAAGTGTCTTTATAAGTTTCTTGTAAAGAAGTTGAGATGCTATACCCAATCTGGGCCTCTTTTCCTTTTTCCCGGAAGTAATTACTCATCTCGTACTTTTACCTAGGAGTTTAAATACTTAGTCATTTATAGTCTTATTAGTTTGAACATTTTATATTGACTTGCTTACTATTTCACAACTTGTTCTTAATAAATAGTGCTTTATAGTTTCATTTGAAGACTGATGCTTGCACAAATTAAAAAAAAAAAAGTTCCCTTTTCTTCTTGTTTTGTTCTGTACTCCCACATCCCATGCCTCCATCCCTGTGCAACCCCTGCTTTGGCCTCAGGTCAAATGAATCAAACACTTAACACATTTGTTGCAACCATCCCCAAAGCAGGAAAGAGCCTAGAGGGGAGAATGAAGACTGGGGTCTCTAACTGAAGACCTGAGCAGCAGACCTGAAAATTCTGAGCAAGATGCTGCCCCTGAGCTGTACCCAGATGAGACAAGTCTAGGTAGCTTCTCTGGATGGCATTGCCAGCACTTCCAGTCACAGGCATCCAAGGGGGACTTAAAACTTTTTGGGAAAATATGTTCCAAATGCACATTCCTTGAGCCCCAGTTTTTCCTGCTTCCCATAGGGTCAGCCAGATTCCTAGAGAAAATCAGACAGTCTGAGCACAAGGAGTCTGGGGCCTGGCTCTGGTTCCAAAAAGGTGGCCTGGAAGATGTATCAATCCCTTGTCTGTCTGTCCCAGTATTTATTCTGCTGTATGACGTAGGATACTGGACCACCAATATGGTATAGGTCCACTGATTATGTGGACCTGTGTGTGAAAAGCTATTCTTATATCAGGAGGCACATGATATATCAGTGTGCTCTGTCACTAGAGATGTCAGATTGATCACTTCACCATGGTTCTCCATTGTAATATTAGTTTCCTCCATTACATATTCTAGTTTGGGGAAGAGTGTAAGTAAATTCAGTCCATACTCAAATGAGGGAGGGAAGGGGATTAGGCTTCTGGAATTCTCCATAAATTATTTAGAATTTTTCTGTAAGAAAGTTTTATTATTTATTTATTCAATTGTTTATATCAATGTAAACTCATCTATATTTGTCTTATACTTTGGGCTATGATCCAATGCTACATTTCTTATTGCTCAAATTATTCCAGATTTTGCTATTGAGACTATTTTCAGTTTGACTCCTGTATCCCTCTAACATGCCCCCATACTTTGTTTTTTGAGTACCTTTTCCTTCCTAGCATTATAATATGCTGAGAATTCATTTTATAGTTTCCCTTCTCAGGTGCCTGAAATAGCCATTTCTCCAAAGGAAGCCTGGTTCTTTTTATTAAAGAATGGTATTACAAAGATATGAGTACTGGTTGTATTCACTGCTAATGATGTATCACTGCTTCTAGAGCTAAGAAATTTAGATATGTATACTAATCCTTATATAAATATACACTTATGAATAATTGCATCTCTCTATCTATCTATCTATCTATCTATCTATCTATCTACAAGTATGAAGTCATTACTGATGTCTCTGACCCTAATTCAGAACTACAAATTTATTCCTGCCCTTATCCTTGTCCATTTGTAACACCCTTCTTTGATAACAAGAGCTAATCTCTCTCTACCCTCTATTTACTTATCTGTTCAAGTCTAGGGTAATTGAGAAGGAGTTTCAGAATTATTGATCCACGCCTCCACCCAAATCAAATTTAATACATAAAGCACAGTATTTAGTATTTATGTACAGTTCCTTTTGTCTTTAGCTTTAGAGTTTTCAGTCAAAACATTGCTTTTAAAAATTACTTATATCAGCTCCATTTATGCTTTACCCTCTTCTGAAGTTAGGGCAGGTGATTTGACATTGAACAAAAGATGAATTTAGGTTTCTAGCTTTGACTGACTCTTGGACTTAAGCTGACTGACCTATTCAGCACTCCTTTCCTGTATTTTAGCAGAGCAGCCTCTATGGACAGTACAGGTAGGTGGTATGTGTCTTTTGCCCAATGCAATCTACCAATGGCATCCAGGATGGTCACTTCAATCTCTCCACAAGCTCCACATTAAGTGTCTTGAAGTTTTTAGGGTGGACTTGACCATCTCTTCCAAGGGCTTTGGAGACCATTGATCAGCCATGTCAGTGGGACCTTCTAGTTTATATCCTCTCTTGGCTTTACATTGTTACACTGTACTTCCCCAGATTGGTCTTAAGCCCCAGAAATATCTCTTACAGTAAAGTGGTGAGTTTTCTCACTTTACTATAGGTCTTCATCTATCCTCTTTTTGGCAGCTATATAAGGTAGGAGTGGAATGATCGCTGAAAGGGATCACATTCCATGATTCTGTGATAGTGATTCTTAGGTTTAAGAGTTTAGAGGAAAACCTGGTTAGAAGATGTGTTGTTCTTTGTTCTTGCTAAAAAAATCTTAAAGATAAATTTACTATGATTAGAGACTTGCACTTGTAGTTCTCATCGAGTGATTGAAAGTCAGAATTCATGGTAGCATAACCAATGAAAATGGTCATAAATAATGATGTAACCAGCATTAAATTAAATAAATGATAATAGAGAACTGTAGGGAAAAGAAGATTTATTTATGTCAATACAAACAGATTTCCAAAACCATTAAGATATTGCTACATTTTTCTTGAGATAAGAAATACAAAAATTAGCCAAGAATGTGATGGATTTAATAGTGAAGAAGAAAGTATAGTCATGCATTGTATTATAAGGTTTTAGTTAAAGATAGTATACATATACAATGGTGGTTCCATAAGATTATAATGGAGCTGAAATATTCCTATTGTCTGGTGATGTTGCAGCAGTCACAGCATCATAGTGCAATCACACAAACTTTAAATCACAGAATCATAACTTACTCCTGGACTTCCAAAGTAGAAAATATGGCAAATTGAATTGCATGCATTTTGGATCATGAAAATTTATGCTTTAAGATAATAATAATAAGTTTATTTAAATATGTGAAATAATGAAAATTACCCCTAAATTAAATTTATCATGAACTGAATATTCAAAACTGTCAGACATAGTAATGTACCATATGGTGGTTTCACTTTTGCATCACTCTAATTGATCTAGGGTTATTCAGATTACCTCTCTTGGGTGAGTAATTGATGAATAAATAGATGAATACTTGCCTGGCACCAAAGAAATTACTTTAATATTTTGAGATATATCTTGGGAAAGGAAACATCTTCTAATGAAAGATTTGTATCATTTAATAGAATGCAACTTATGATGATTGATGGATAGGTGGAATAATAGCATCTTGTTCAATTTATTGAATTCCTGTGAACCTGGTGTTATTTCTTCAACACTAGACAATGGAGCAGTTATCTGATAAATAACTTAAAAAATGTTGACTGCAAGTGGTAGGTCACTTTCCATTACTTTTTCTCTTCACTCAGGTTACACAGTTACATTTTTTCCAAATTTCTTTATTCATTTATTTAGGCAAATGATATCTATTCTCTACAGATTGATTCCTTAAAAATCTGGTCTTAGGAGTCTCAAGAGAAGATTTGAATTAAGGAGCCAGTATCACTGGGAAGTAAGGAGTTGAATGACTGAAGTGTTAGAAATGAGAGAGAAGGAGCCCATCCTGTTTGAGTGCAGAAAGGCCCTCACCCACCTCAAGTGGATTAATTTGGTTGGTGATTTGAAGAGCTACACAATTGAGTATCAGGAGTCACATGCCTCTTCCAATAATCAAAAGGGACCCCAGCAAGGTAGATATACACTCTCAAGTTTCCATTAATATTAGTCCAAGTTTTGAGGGTTGGCACAAGAGCACTACGCAAAGGCTAAAAATGAATGGAGTACAGAATTTAACTCCAATGGCTATTAAGGATAACACATACCAAATTAAGATGACTCTGCCCTATGGGAAAAACAATCCCTTAATATTTAAAATTTCAATATTAAAAAACTTGTAGAATACCACTAACACTAGGTAGGTATTAACTCCTCTACTTCTTCTCACTGCCTGAAGGATTGACTCTTCTATACTTGGAACAGTATAGATGACAGAGCTGGCCTTGTTAACTTTGTCATGATGAATTATTTGAAATAAAACTGACTCAATATAAGGATGACCACAAAATATTGAGGATGGGAGTGCAAATGCATTATGAATCTCTTTATTATTTCTCTCATGGCAGAAATTGTGAAGCCACAGTTAAATGTTACATATTTCTTAATTACCACAGAATATTTGCACATATGTTATGTTTTCTATGGTACCTGATAAGTAAGAGCATTTTTCTAAATAAAGAGGACTTGTTTAGAAATACAATGTCTATGTTCTGGGAAATGGTATAATTTGCTTAATAATGATAGATAATTAAGCTTTTAAGTCATGTATTTCCCATGAGAAGAATATTGATAGGTTCTGTGTGTGAGTGTGTGTGTGTGTGTGTGTGTGTGTGTGTGTGTGTGTGTGTCTTATTCTGCTCAGACTGCCATAAAAAGATACTGCAGCCTAGGTGACAAATAAAGGAAATTTATTTTCTCAGTTTTATAGACTCAAAAGTTTAAGGTAAAGATTCTAGAAAAGGTCATTTTTTGGTGAGGGTTTTCTTTCTAGTTTATATATGGCCTTCTTTTTGCTGTTGCCTCATAAATCAAGGTATCTTCCTGATGTCTCTTCTGAGGAAGGAACTAATCTTACCACAAAGCCCTAACCACAATTATCTCTCAAAGGTGCCATCACAACGGGAATTAAGACTTTAACAAATGAGTTATGGGGGTACACAAATAGTCTACAACAGAGTGTGAACTTTCTGGACTATGTAGGGATTTTTCTGAATCACTTATAACAATGAGCTATCACTTAATTTTGTTAAGTGCTATATTTGAATATATGTGTCCCTCTAAAATTCATACATTGGGACCTAATACACAGTATGATACATAGAACATTTTTGGATGTGATTAAGTCACAAGGCAGAACGCTTATTAATATATTAAGTACTTCTAAAAAAGAGGTTGAAGGGCATGTTCTAGCTCCTTTTGCCTTTCCATCCCTTCTGCCATGTGGGCATTATGATGGCACCATCTATAGAGAATAGACCTTCACCATACATTGAATCTGCTCATACCTTGATCTTGGACTTCCCAGAATGCCAGAGAAATACATTTTATTTTGTTGTGGTTTTACAGACAAAGATACTAAGGAAAGCGGGGGGACCAGTGGTTATGCTGATGATGGTATAAGACCAGACATTCCTTTTGTCATTTTTTTGTACTGTGTCATAGCTATAGAATAGGAGAAGAGAGGGTCTTCATATGAAAAAGTCATTACATGTACTTAGGAAGGACTTTTCTGTGCAAGTTATTATTCTAGGATTTTAGAAGACACTTTCAAAACATGGTGCTTCCCTCAGGTAGTTTATGATTTGAGTATGCAAACCAGTTCTGCTCTAGAAGGACCCATGCCTAGCCTATCATGAGCAGACAACCCAGATAAAAACTAATGGCGTTAATAAAACTTACTTTTGGTGAAACTTATTTCCAATTGGTCTTTCATTTACTTTTCTGTATCTCTGCTTAACCTATATTGATGGGTTGTTTCACCTTATTGAACTCGAGACATTTTATCCTTTTAAGTTTGACAAGCAGATTGATTGCCTAATGTGACTCTGACCCCTTTTTCTCTGTTCCTGGTGTAGAGCAAGAAAAAAAAAAGCACCCCCCTAAAAATCAAAGGTAAAACACTTTGATGAAGGAAAACAGTCTTTTTGTGTGTGTTAGCAAAATACTTTGACAAAAAATGTGAAAGGTGAAATCTCCTCTGGAGCATAATCTAGATGGGATCAAATTAAACAGAGGGGAGGATTGTTTTTTCTGCTTGAAGTCAGAATGAGGAGAGGGAGTGTGAACACCAGGGCTATATGGGAAGAATTAAGGAAAAAGTAACCAGGCAGGAAGCTCTATGTGAAGAACTGATGGTATTTATACAGCTGAAAAGATCTTTTCATGCTTGATTTCTAGTTCTTTGATGCAAACTTGTATTGGTATATCTTTGAAAAAGTGATTGAGGGGGTATCCAATATGGAGTTCAGGACAGAGAAGAGATAGCAAATAAAAGACAGGTAAAGAGAATTTAACAGCACTGGAGAATGAGTGCTTAAAGAAGTCAAGGATAAATGCAGACATTCCTTCTTATCCCAGAGTTCTTGGAAATGAAGCTATAGTGGTGGTTATTCTGTTTCCCCCCCCATAAATGGATGAAACATTACATTTATATTAGGATAAATGTAAATAAATCTTAAGGCACAAGAAGGTCCTAGTGGGTTAAAGGATTTGGGGTCAACCATCCTGTTGACCTTTGGGTTATATCTGCTCTACACAGAGTTAATTTAAAAAAAAAAATTTCGGTTTGGTTACACATGAACACAATATCTTTATTTTTTTGTTTGTTTATTTTTATGTGGTGCTGAGGATTGAACCCAGTTCCTCACACATCTGAGGCAAGTGCTCTGCCATTGAGCCACAACCCCAACACCCACAGAGTTAATTTTAAGCTCTGCAACTGGCAACCAAGTTCAATGACTTTAACTCAAGACCCTAGGTACCATTCCCTTCTCAGATCTGTGCTGATCTGAACCCTGAATATTATAGAAAATATGAATACAAACATTTCAGTAATGTTTTATAGCAAGATGAATATGATATCATTCATTTGGTCAAAGAATAAGAACAATTAGTGCATAAATTTTGACAATAATTTTTTTCAGCACCATTCAATTTATATTTATAAAGATTAGGCCTGTGTAAGATGTGCTAAGCAATATAAGAATATTCAGGAAAAATGACTAGCTCACAAATGACAATGAATAAAGGTTAAGTAAGAATTTCCATGAGAAGGCAACCTAAATAATGCTGAAACTTGTGAAAGGTGAGAGGGACCTTCTCTAGTTCAGGAGTAATCAGAAATATGCTTGTGGAGAGTTAGCTACAGGCCTTAAAGGGTGGATTCAGTTTTTATAAGCACTGAAGGGAAAGGGGAGTAGAAATTAAAAAGAAAATACACTTTCAAACAACAAACCAGTCACACCAGTACACATGGAAATGAAATGGACCCCTGATAAGCATGAAAGAAGAGAAGGCATTTTCTAGCAAACCAGATATTCAGCTAAACTGTTCTGAGAAAGAATTATAGCTAATATTTAACATTAATACCAATGCTAGTAGTGTTATTTTTAATAAAATGCCTGTAGGTGTCAGCAAATAAAATACATCATTTTATCTATACATGGAAGTAAAATGGAGGGGAAACATTATTTTATGATTTATTTGATGAAATAAAGAATCAAACAGGTAAATCATTTTTCTAATGTCATCTGGCTAATAACAGACACAGTCAAGATTAGAATCTTTCTGATATCAAAGTCCAGTTTACCATGCCATGTTGCTACTGAGCAGTTTCGGGGATTTATGAAAAAGCAAACAGAATCAGAATTAGAGCAATGGAAGGTATTTGATGTGAACTCTGTACTTTAGACAAAACTTTGGGCAATGACACATATGGACTGAGGATTGTTTGCAGTTCGTATACAAACTCTGGTTCAAAGCTCCTCTTTATCTCTTGGAATGCTGGTTTCTCAAGGTTCCCCTCTTCACTACAATCTCTCTCATCTACCCACAAGGCTACAACAACCCTCTGGAAGTCATGACTCTGAAACCTCCATCTTCTCAGTCTTGTTCCAGGGACAGACCACACTATCCAAAAGATCATCATCTTCTCCACTTAGATCTTCTAAAAACATCATGAAAACTAGGTGTGTTTCTTTAGTGAAAAGGAAGACTGGTTAATTATTATATTAAGTTAACAGGCATCCACCAAGACTGTTTGGGTAAACTGGTCATTCTATCTTAAACTCTTTCTTAAATTCAGTATACACAAAATTAGACACGTACTCTGCTATGTAGTCACTTTGATTTTATCTCATTCATAATACTTAACTTTAGCTACCCCTCTCATTTCCCGTTATCACCAATCTCATCCATGCCACTTACTGGGTCACGTTATTGGAACAGCTTCCTAATTGGTCTACTTATCTCAGCCTTTTCCTCTTTTCTAACAATAGAGACAGTTTCAAAATAAAAATGTGACTTTTATGTGCTTCCTTTTATAGTCCCCTATTGCCCTAGGATGATCTGTAAACTCAATTTAAAAGGTCTTTGAGATGTGGCTCTTGCCAACCTTGTCTGTAAACCCTCTATTTAATAAGTTCCCTTATTTTTAAGCTTTGCTCTTTGAAACTGCATTTCTTCCCATTCCTTCAGTACTCCTTGCTCTTTCTCACCAGTGGGCCTTTCCACTGCCTTTTACATCCCTGGAACTCTCTTTTTCCCTCTTTATTCAGCCTACCTCCAACTTTTTCAAGTCTTTCCTAAAATGTTGCATCCTCTAGGAAGCCTTACTGACCTCTCCAAAGATATCAGATGTCTTCTTTTTACTCTACTCATCACAACATCCTTCAGACCATGTGGTGATGGCTGAGGCGACTGGTAGGCTCAGCAAGAATGGTTGGACTGTTTCTTGCTGCTGACTATTCCCATCAAAAAATAGTGTCTGGTGTGCAGGCTTAACATGTTTCTTAAAAAAAAAAAAATAAAATGCTCATCAATTGAGTTCTACTCTGCGCCAGGCCCTGTTCTGAGCCATTTACACTTATTAATTTAGTTAGTCTTTATTTAATCAAGAAGGGGGGACTGTTACTTTCATCATCTATAAAATGATCATTGTTTACTATTATTTTCATCCACTATAAAATGATGATCATTATAGATGATGAAAATAAAGCTCAGAAAAATTAAAAGAGTTCATTCAAAGTCATGCAGTTCATAAGTGGCTGGGCAAACATTCAAACCTAGTCCCCAGATCCACATGAATCTGTGCTGCCTTTCTGCTCACAAGGCATGGAACAGCAGATATCTGCTTGGTAAGGGAAAATATGGAAGGAGATTGAGGGATGATACAGAACCAGCACTGTATCAGAGAAAAGGTCCAAATAGGACTGGGCTGACAGTGAGGTTGTTACTCCTGGTTTACTGTCATTAACATCCCAGTGTGTTGGTGGCTGACACAATACATCTCTGGCTTGATGTGTACTTACTATTTGTCGTTATGTACTTATTTATTTTTTCTGATTTAGTAAAGGCATACTATTTGCCAGGCAATTTCTGTAAGTTCCTTCTAACCTTTTGTTAAGATGAAGAAGCTGGATTATCCAGGCTTGCAAGTTATGCATATATTAGAATGAAACCAGAAATATGGTTTGTAAAATTAGAAAGATCTCAGAGCTCATAGAACCTGGGGTTTGACAAATGGAGCCTCTTCCTCTGCCTTAAACTCTTGTCTTTGAATATATATTCATCATTCATTCAGAAAATGGTGTTGAGTCCTGACTATGAACCAGGCTCTGGGAAAAGTTTTGAGATATTTGCCTGTGCTCAGCTAAGCTGCATATAGTTTGCTTCATAAAACTACATTTCAGTTCTTCCTAAGTAGTGTTCCATGACTAATGTCTTTCTGTTATTTCTTCATAACTAATGCTGTTGTTATCATGTTCTTGAGTAAACTCCTTCTCAGGGACAGGAGGATCAGGAGGATTATACCGCATTTACTCTGTTCTGGAATCAAGTGGGTCAGCATTTGAACAAGGTCAGTGATAACAGGTTACTGGAGGGTACATGATGCAGGCCTGTTCCTGTGAGCATATTCCCGAGGAAACAGAATGTCAGGGGCTGGGGGTTACATAGAATAAAGTGAGTAAAAAGTAACAAATGAATGGGAGTCCTACTTGACCAGCACTGAAGACTTTATTCACACTGTGATAACTGTATTGTCTAGAAGTGCCTCAACAAAAAATTTTGTTTAAATGTGTTCCCTAATTACTTGTAGTATCATGTATATTTTTAAATGCACAATTTATTTATTTATTTTATATTTTTTATTGTAGATGGAAACAATATCTTTACTTTATTCATTTACTTTTATGTAGTGATTTAATTGATTTAGGTTACAGTTTAGGCATTGGGAATTTAAGTTCCCTCAATAACTCTAATGTGTAGCCAAAATTTAGAGCCAACATACACAGGGAAAGTTTGAAATCAAGGGTTTGTATGTGTCTATTAATTAGTATTAACATAATCATCTGGCATTGCTACATGAACAGGGTGGCTGGGCCATTTCCCAGTGACACCCATGCAAAATTATTTTGCAGCAAATAAAATCAGTATATCACCTGGCTTATTAGTTTGTGCTGTGAATTTTATCAACATGTATGTCAAGTGAAAAGTGTTTTTGAGCTAACCAATAAATATATAATAATCAAGAAATGTACTTTTTAATGGAGAGTGTGAATTGGTCCAACAATGTGTTCAGTGTCTGGTTTACAAGTTTTTAACTAATATTTTTAAAGAAATAATATATTTAGTTGAGTTGCATACCAAGATTAGGGTTTTTTTCTTTATGACATTAACATTTTTAATTTGAAAGGGATTACTTATTCTGCAATTTAGGGAAAAATCATCTGTTTGAATACTTTGTCATTTGAGAAGTATATTTGTTATATTTCCACAACAGAATGAATCTGCAAAATGTTTTTCCACTCTGAAGAGGTCTGTGTCCTTGAACATAAAATACAAATAATCCCTGTGCTGTTAATTATTGGCAAAATGTCCCATTTCCAACCTAAGGAAATAAAGTAATGGATATACTAACAAAAGGTTACTAGTTAACAGGCATTGCCCATGGAGGATATAAAAAAGAGTTTCAGGATGATTTTGAATATCCTGCTCTGCCACTGCCAACAATGGGACATCCAGCAACCATGAAGTGGGTGGTATCAATTTTTCTAGCCTTCCTACTAACTTTTACCGAATCCAGAACACTGCATAATAATGCATATGGAATAGGTGAGATACTTGGTGTCTTTCTTTTTTGCCTTTGATCAAAATTCTTAAATTTGTGTTTATTCATTTGCCTTGATGTATTTATTGATTCACACAGAGAAAAAAGATTTAGCTGGTGAGTACATTCAAATGAAAGATAAGCTTATTACTTTATAAGAGATTTACAAAATCATAGAGCTGTGCTTAATATGACCAATGAATGCCTCATACGTGCCATGTTGCATTAATTTTTGCACATTATTTTTAATCTGTGTATATATTTACTTTGAAAAAAAATCTATATGTATGTATACCAGGCCATAATCCTGGCACTTTCATCTCTAACATTTCCTCAGACTGTTAAAAGTAAGTAACATTGTTATTCTTAATTTAGAAAAATGGATCATTATTTGACTTTCTGAAAAGGTAATACTGTGACTAGTATACAAATGAACAAACTGTGGCATGTGTTCAAAATGATGACTGAAATATGTTTTTAACCATTTGCTTCTCAAGCCAATTAGGGCCAGATACAGTGGCACACACCTGCAATCCCAGCACTTCAGGAGAATGAGTCAAGGGGATCACAAGTTCAAGACAAGCTTTGACCAGTTGGAAGATAGTCCTGGCAACTTAGCAAGACCCTGTCTCAAAATTAAAAAAAAGAAAAGAAGAAATGGGGATGTAGCTCAGTGGTGGGAACCCCTGAGTTCAATTCCAAGTTAAAAAAAAATCAAGCCAATTAGAGTATTAAAATTTAGGGGGAAACCAAATGATAGGAAAACATGAGGTCCGGATTTTAGTGTTAGGTCTACTATAAACTTTTTTTTGTTAATTTCTCTCCTTAGTTTCCTAGTTTTCTCAAGTATAAAATTAAGATGTTTAGATAGGAGATGTCTAATGATTTCTTAGTTCTAAAATTAATAGTTGCAATTTAAATCCAAACATTTATGTAACAGGATTGCTTTCCTGGATGCAGTTGAAAACACCACTTTTCATGACTTTCTTTTGTTTTCCAGCTTCCACACTGGATTCTTCCCAATGTTCTGCAGAGATGAATTTAGTTGACCTGTAAGTTTTTCTTGTAAAAATGCCCTTTAGATCTGCAAAGCACAGATAATTTTAGATAGGTAATGAAATGAAATTAGATAGCCCTATGAATTTTTAAATTAAAAAAGCAAATTAAACAATTTCAAGAAATGTTATCTATAGTATCAAATTGATACTGAAAAGGTAGAACTTTGGCCAATGTTTTAGCTATTAACCTCTAGATGACTTAGAATTCCATGGAGCCAACCAAATCAGATTCTAGAAACTGAAGATTAGTTTCTGATCAATGACAACTATGTATGAATTCAGGAACTTTTCTCATAGATACCAATAGATATAATGTTCCCTTTTCTGCATTCTATTGAAATGTTAGTAGCAAATTGTAGGAGGTAGTATACTCCATCTTTTTGTTATTTGTGGAAAGCATATTGTTCCTTGGATGCTCTTCTTCTTTCCACATTTTTAAAATTTCTAATAAGGTATTTAAAGGCATGTGTTGCTGGCACTGCTTGATTACAGAAAATACACACATTGCTTTGAATCAGTCCAGAAGCACCATTGTCTTGGATCAGGTTTTGAGGCGAGTAGACACAAGTAGAGGTCTAATGACTAAGTTTTTGCTTAAATTAAAAGCAGAAAACTTTAAATATAGATACCCTCAATTATGAGTGCATTACAGTGAGTGGGTGACTATAAAAGTAGGAACAACTTTTTTGGGAAATCCAGTATTTTTGACTTTTAAAAGCCATATGTATATTTCTGGAGAAATATAAAAAAGGAAAAAGAAACAGGACTGACACTTCCTTCCGGATGACTAGATTCTTTTTTAAAGCAAATATCACCCTCTAAACAAGTTAGACAATAAACAGAAAATCAAACAAATATACTTGAGAAAAGTGTTTGATATGAATCTGCTCCTTAAGCATTCACATGCATTTTTGTTTCAGAGCTACCATATTTTTTGCCCAGTTTGTTCATGGAGCCACTTACACAGAGATAAGGAAAATGACCAATGATGTATTGGCTGTAATTAAGAAACCCACTGATGGTGAGCATCCTGCAGAATGTTTAGAAAACCAGGTGAGTGTATAATAAAAAAAATCACCATGATATTGGACCAAAATTTGGAATACAGAAGAGAAGATACAGGGAAGGCATGCATTTAAATTTTTAAAGAGTGTTGTGTGAAAGAAGGATTAGATAAATTGTGATTTGCCAAAGGGCACAGATGAAAAAATTAGTAGCTATTGCAAACAATAAAAGCATGGTGACTAGGAGTTCAGATTATAGAGATTCTCTTTGTGACTGTAGGCATATTACTTAACTAACTCCTTTGGGGGGCTTTAGTTTTCTTATCTATAACACAAGGGACAAGATTAGGTCTAATTCAGAGTTATCATGGAGGTTGATACAATAATAGTAATAGCTGTTAATTTGTATTAAATATACTATGTGTTTGTCATTATTCTAGGGAGTGCTACAAACACACTGATAATCAAAATATGATGTAACAGATAACACTCATGAATCAGAATGGTTGTACAGTGTGTACAGTGTGTGAGTCAAGAGACTCTGGCTAAGAGTCTGTGGGCAGAATATCAGCTTTGCTTACAAATACTAATTTATCAAATCTTTATAATAATCCTAGGAGATTGGTCTCATTTTCCAGTTGAGGAAGCTGAAGCACAGGAAAGGTTAAGCCAAATTCTTAACGGAACCATAAAATCAGAATTCAAATCAGACACATGGGTTCAGAACTAGCATCTTTAGTAACTTCATTAAACTATACCCAACACTCTGGTAAATGTGAGGTGCTCAGCACATATAAACAGGTTGCCAACATTAGCAAACAAATAATAGCATCAAAACATAGGACCCTGTTAAATTAAACTTAAGTAAGGAATGAGTATTTATTTTTAGTATAAAATTGTCCCAGTATAGATGCTCAATAAATAGTAGTTACATTTTATTTTATCTCAATATAGAAATGAATATTGATTTGAGATATCCTATTGTGCAACAAAAGGCCCCCCAAATCCTCTGCATCGTAGGGTTGAAGTGACCTAAAGGCAATCTGTTGGGACCACTGTAGGTGCCCTTTTAAGAAATAAAGTGTTTTCCAACTCTGAAACTTTGGCATTAATAAAATCTTGGTTTTTCCATCTATGTTTTCGACTTGTCCTGATAATCTTTTTAAATTTATGTATACATAAATTTATGTATAAATTATGTAAAATATACTTCCTATTCAACTTTATATCCAATTAGAGATTCAAGGTAATGTTACCATTTGATAATTTATTATAGTGAAGTTAAAGGTTTCTTTTATTTAATATGGATCAGAAATTAAAAGTCTTAATTAAAATTTTCAGGATTATCTAAATATTAACAAGTTAAAAGCAAAATAAAAGGTTTTCTGAGATGAACTAACCACATGTATTTCTTAGAAGCTTTCTTTTGAGATATTGGTGTCATCATCCACATTGGGTAAAATTAAAGCACCAAATAAGTGCTTTAAACTTTTCAGCTAAATCTGTAGTTTTGACCAATGAAAAATGCTTCAATTTTTATTTTGTTTTGAAGTCATTTTCATTTTTAACTGGAAATAAAATCCGATTTTAGATCAACGTCTTGTCATAAAAAGACTGTGAGAAATGATTGTCTCCGAAACACGTTTTATATACAAACGTGGAAAGCTTATATATATATCCTGGGGCCAAATTATTGATAACATAAAAGAGAAAATAACACAGAATTTAAAATTAAGTGGGGAAAGACAAAATATTTCATGGTTCTTTTCCCTTTAAAATAAAATAACTCTTTCTAATAGTCATGTGTATAACTCAAGGACAGAAATTACTAATCCCAAAGGCAATGAAGAAAGCTATCTTGTCAGATCCAAACTAAAAGTGTTGGAATTTGTGTCTGGAATTTTCTTAATCTATAGTTATGGCTTTAGTTATTAGAAAAAAATTTCATGTGCTTTAGAGAACTTTTAAGTAAAATAGTTGCCTTTTATTAAAAGAAAAGCTTTCTTACAGATGTCTGCCTTTCTGGAAGAAATTTGCCATGAGAAGGAAATTTTTGAAAAGTATGGACTTTCAGACTGTTGCAGCCGAAGTGGAGAGGAAAGACATAGTTGCTTACTTGCTCACAAGAAGGCTGCTCCAGCCCTTCCACCCTTCCAAGTTCCAGAGCCTGCCACAAGTTGTAAAGCATATGAAGAAGACAGGGAGACATTCATGAACAAGTAAGGAAAACCCCCAAAAGGAGCAGTACCAAACAATTTAGTATTTCTGCAATTTACTGGTGTACTCCGAAGTGCAGAGAAGTAGGAATAATGCTTTGGGTTGTATCTGCTGAGGCCTACACCAGGTAATGATAGAACAATTTTAAGTGCAACTTTTAAAGCACAGCATGCTACATGCAGTATGGACCACAAAACGGACGCAGAAGATGTTGCATTAGTCTCTGGAGATATATCTGCCTTTTTCCCTTTAATCTCAAATTTACCTAGCTCAGGAATATATTAATACTGCACAAAATGACTTCTTTCAGTGCCAAATATTGGCATATTATGCTCATCAAATTGCCTGAAAATTAAAAAAAAAATCAGAGATCCAGGCATAGTTAAGATACATAAACAGGGCTAAGGTTTATTGAGCACATAGCATGCTGAGGACAAAATGTGCTTGGCATAAAAGATGGTTTATGGCTCACAAACACCCTTTGATGCTGCTTTCTCCTCTTCCTCTTCATTCTTCTTCCTTTTCCTGGTTTGTCGATGAAGAAATTAAAGCTTAGGAGGTGAAAGCAAAGGGCTGATATTTGAACCCAGGTGGAAGTCTAGGAAGTTCATAGCTACTTCTTTGTCATATCCATTTTCCTGATTACTCCTTGAACCAGAGGCAGAACTTGCCCTTACCTGTGCTGTGGAGGATGCCAAGGTGGATGATTCCATTTTGCACTGACAAGGAAAAAAAAAAAAAGGGTCCAATTTTCAGCTTTGCTCAGCAGCAGCCTGGCCATGAGTCCTCAAACCTGGCTGAGTAGACATAGTGAAAAAGACACTTTAATAAGAATCATAGTCAGCATTTCTGCCTATTGGTTTTCATAATAGAATCTTGTATTATCTATCAGATATATCCCCCACTCCCACCCAAGTTTCTCTACTGACAGCATCTAGAAAAAAATATGACTGGTTTCCCTTTCAGAACAGAGCAAAGATAAAGCCCTCTGAAGTTTTTCCTGTTGTTTGTTGTTACCTGAATCTTTTAAAAAATCTTTTATTTATTTATTTTTTAAAAATATATGACAGCAGAATGCATTACAGTCCATATTACACATATAGAGCACAATTTTTCATATCTCTGGTTGTATATGAAGTATGTTCACACCAATTCATGTCTTCATACATGTACTTTGGGTAACGATGCTCATCACACCACCATCCTTGCTAACTAACCTCCTGCCCCCTTCCTTCCCCTCCCACCCCTCTGCCCTATTTAGAGTTCCTCTATTCCTCCCATGCTCCCTCTCCCTACCCACTATGAATCAGCCTCCTTATATCAGAGAAAACATTTGACATTTGTTTTTTTGGGGATTGGCTAACTTCACTTAGCATTATCTTCTCCAACTTTATCCATTTACCTGAATCTTTAAACAAATTTCAGAGTCCAGTTCCAAGCAGAAGTAGTCTTATTTTTATGCCTCTTTGAAACTTTTACCTTCTACTCCTTTCATAGATGCATCTATGAGATATCAAGAAGGCACCCCTTCCTGTATGCGCCCACCATTCTCTCTCTAGCTGCTGGCTATGACAAAATGATTCCACTTTGTTGCAAAGCTGAAAATGCTGCTGACTGCTTCCAGACCAAGGTATCTGATTTGTATGGACATCTGAGCCAATGTGTAGTCTGGCTATGATTCATTGGAACCAACATTCAAAATGAAAACAGGCTTTCAGTGAAAAGCTTATTTATTTTTCAGAATAGAGCACTTCCAGCACTCTGATATTCTTTGTGAGAAAAAAAATGGGATTTTTCTGTTTTCATTCATTCACTCAGCCAACAATTATTATTAAGTTTGGTGGGATCTAGAAGGAAAGCCAGAGAAAGAGATGATAATGTAAAAGAGAGAAGTGAAATATGTGGAAGAAAATGGAGAAAGGGAAGAGTAGGAGAAGAGAGAAAAAATCAAAGAGAACTGGGATACTTTATATTCATTACTTTTAGTCCTTAGAATAAATTTAAGGTGTATTATTGTTATTAATTGAACAGGGAAACTTAGGTTTAAAAAGCAAATAGCTTTCCCAGGTTTGCAAAGCTAGAATGATATCCACAATTAGCTACTCGAGACCCAAAGTTCTATAAAAATTTCCTAAGAATTATTACTATTCTCGATGTCAGGTTATGATGCAAATTTACTTTTTGTAACTGAGCAGAAATTATCAAGCTTCAATCTGTCTTAAAGCTATATGTAAATAAGTCTTATAGCTGTATTCACTCATGATCCCCCCAATTATAATCTTTTTGTTTGAGATATTTTTAATAAATCAATCTGGTATATAAACATCTCAACTAATCTAAAAGAAAGAATGAATAATCTCAAAGAATGATGGAGTAATGTTTCACAAAATTGTATAGCGTTTATAGTTCATGGCAAAAAAAATTTGTAGAGTCTTGTGTTTTACCTATATGTGCTGTTTTCCTAATTCTTAGAACTTACAAAAGAAAATACAAACTTTCTTACAACCTTATTTATACTTTTCCGCCTTAGGCAGCATCGATTACAAAAGAATTAAAAGAAAGCAGCTTGTTAAATCAACATGTGTGTGCAGTAAAGAGAACTTTCGAACCCCTCATTTTCCAAGCCATGTAAGTTTAAGCTCTATCTAGGGATGCAGGTGAGATTTGTTAGAATTATTAGCTTGCAATTAAGGTTCATTTTTCTGAGTGTTGCTGTTATAAAGAGTGAAGTCTCATTTGATGAGGGCTACTGTGATCAGAATCCTAGGATCTTAGTACTGGGTTCTCTCAGCTTTGCTGAGATAACCCTCGGAGAAAAAACTGGAGGTTTATATTATTGTCTCTCCTAGATACTCTTTAAGTTACTGCCTGCAATCAAATTGTATCTCCTCATTAGATTATGTCTTCCTAGCTCCTCTGCAACAGCCTTCACTGAGAATAATCTAAAGCTTGTGGCTTACCAAGATATTCTTTACATTAATTATGCTTCCTAATATACTATAAGGTCTCTTAAATCAATTGTTGCTGTAAAGAGTAATAGGTATGTTCATTCAGAGTTTGTTTATTAAATAACATATTAGAGAATATTATACACAGTGGAGAACTAGATGCAAATTTATATTCACCCCATTAGTTCTAAACTGACTAAAATCTCTTCTTGGCAGAGGTCAGATTTATCCTTTAACTACCTTCCAATTCTATTTGAAATTTAAAAACAGATTTATGAACTACTTTATTTAAATTTATCTTAGTAATAAAGTAGAAATTAAGATATGACTGTATTGACTCGATAATTTATCTCTAAGTAATTAAAGTTTAATGCTCCAAATTTATAAAGAAAATCCATCTTCATCAGTAGAAGCAGTGGCTTCACACACTCATCTCTTAAAATTTAATGAAACAAGTAGAAGAACCTGGAATTTTTATTTTTTACTTCCATTCCAGCCAAGCTACGTCTTGGCATGATGACATATCTGTAATGTTCAGTCTGCTCCACTTTCTTCTTCCATTTGTTTGATTTGCACATATGCACACCTCCCTGGATTCTCAGAAGTGTTTTTTTTTTAAACCCAAAGTGAAAAATGATTATCATTGTTATAGAATTTTCCATTTCTTAATTGTTTAGCCTTTTTAATATTTCTATCTACTCCCTAAAATGATACCAGATGCTTGCTATTGGGTAAAAACATAAAATTTATACCAGGTGTGGTGACGCATGCCTGTAACCCTAGTGGCTTAAGAGGCTGAGGCTGGTGGATCGTGAGTTCAAAGCCAGCCTCAGCAATGGTGAGGTGCTAAGCAACTCAGTGAGATCTTGTCTCTAAAGAAAGTACAAAATAGGGCTGGGGATGTAGCTCAGTGGTTGAGTGCCCTGAGTTCAATCCCTGGTACACCAATCTCCAAAAAAAAAAAAAAAAAAAAAAAAAAAATCTCAATTTCCAAATAATTTTGGGGGCCAGGTTGCCATGTACAGAGCTACTGCCTTGAAAGACTGAGCAGGACTTGACAAGACGTGAGAAGTGCTTCCTTTTCTTTTGAAACAGCATGTTTCTGTTCTTCCTCTGAGTTTTAACATTGCTGATACTCTCTGAATACTACATCATTTTGATAGCTAACCCAAATTGATTTTTAAATCCTTTCTTCTTCTCCTAGAACTGTTGCTAAGCTGAGTCAAAAGTTTCCCAGAGCAAATTTTACTGAAATTCAGAAGCTGGTTTTGGACGTGGCCCACATACATGAGGAGTGTTGCAGAGGAAATGTGTTGGAGTGTCTGCAGGATGGGGTGAGGAGCCTTGTTCCCTAAAAATATGTATTTCTGCTCCCTTTTCTTTCTTTCTTTTTTTTTTTTTTTTTTTTTTTTTTTGGTCTGGTTCTTAAAGAGAGGAGGCTGTCTGGCTTCAGTTGGTCACAGGATATGGCTAATTAGGCGACCACGTGATGTTACCCACTTCTTGCTAATAAAACTTAAGCCATCTTTTCTGATCCTGGCTTTTACTTCAGGGATGGATGTCCCCTTTTGTAAGACAAGGACCCATTCATTTCTTACATCTAAAGAAGATATGATCTCCCAGGAGACCTCCATACAGGGTTTTTAGGGGCAAGCTCTTTACTTTTTATTTATTTTTAAAAATATTTTTAGTTGTAGATGGATACATTACCTTTATTTAATTTATTTATTTTTATGTGGTACTAAGGATAGAACACAGTGACTCACACATGCTAAGTGAGTGCTCTACCTCAGATCCATAGCCCCAACCCCAAGCTCTTTACTTTTAATGTATTGTTTTTTCCTTCCATTTATTTCTTCATTTGATCAACACATATTACATACTTTCTATGGGCTAGCCACAGTGAGGGACACTTGTTAGGAAGGCATAAATTGACCTCCAGGAATTTCTAGTCTGATAGGAGAGATAAGACAGTGACCTCCTTGAAGTCAGGGACTGTTTTTTGTTTACTCTCTATAGGACAATGCCTGGCATGTGAAAAGCATTCTATTACAATTTGTTGAATGATTGAATACAACTAAAAGAACACAATACATTTTTCTGAAAGGCCAAAAGCTATTCATGGCCTAAGAGAGGTGTGAATAAAGAGCTCTAGGAGAATTAAACAAAACCCAAAGCCCTAGCAACAGATTCCTTTTGCATGCTATAGTCAGTGGTGATCAAAGCAATGTGGCTATTTGGACCAACTCTAGACCCCTCAGACATTGTACAAAAGTCCTGCCTATTCCCAATGTTCTTCCTCTCTGGTCCCCTGTGACACACTCTCCTCTCAGAGGAAGCTTAAAATCACTATCTCAGATGCTCAAATGACCTGAAAACCAGGCTGGAACCTGGATTCTAGAGGGCTGACCATGCAGAGTTAATGCTCATTTCAGCCCATTCCCATGGCAGCTAGTTTTAGAATCTGCAAGTAGCCAAGGTGCAGGAGAGGCCTCAGAGTGACAGCCCTTGAGCATAGCAGAGTCCTGGAGTGAGTTGCTGAGGGGGATGAACTGGAAACTTTGCCACCTCACTGAATTTCTCATCTAGAGGAGTTTACACACAGACTAGGAACATCAACAAGAACTATTTCATTTTATTTTTTTTTGAGGTCAGCTTTCTCAGTTTTTAAGTGGGAATTTTGTTCATTTTCTTAACTAGTTTCCCCCCCCACCCCTCCCTCGTGCTAGGAATCAAATCCAGGGCCTCACATGCACCAGCTGAATGTTCTACCACTGAGCTACATCCACAGCTCTAATTTTGTTGCTTTTCATAGTTACTTTTAAAACCTATTTAAAAATTGGAATTCATAACGACTCTTTTCCTTTAAAGTTAATTTCCATATGATACGTAAGTTAGATTTTACAAGCTGAAGAATGGATTCTAATTGACCCGGCTGAGAATGCCTGGAATTTTCAGTCCCATGACAGGGAGTGTATCTGAAAGCTTGACCTTTTTGACCACTTGGGTGCACTGCCCTCTGGTGGGAATAGTGGGTCACTGCAGATTGTTCTGATACAGAATGGAAAGTTTTGCTTTTCTTGACAACAGCAGCAAATGTTGTGTAGAGGTGAACTTGAATACTATTTGTTGCTATTTGATTTCCCTCTTTTTTTGAGGCCTTCGTACTGAAATGATAGGGTTTATCTGACAACTATGGGGAAAATAATTGAACAAATGCGTACCTGGATAGGAGTGACAAAAGCACTTTTTAGGATGGGAGACAAGGAAAGTGTCTTCTTTCTTCTTCCTTCCTCTCTTCTTCCTTCCCTTCCTCTGCTCTATTCTTTCCTCTTTCCTCAATCCTGGTTTTTTAAAAAATAATTACTTATTCATTCTTAGTAAAGATGGAGTGGAAAATTTGTTCTCCATAATTTCCTTCTCCCTCTGTCTCCCTCCCTGTCTTCTCCTTCCTTCCTCCTTTTCACCCTAGAACTGGCTCTGAGTCCCTACTTACAGAACAAAACTTTAAGACTTATGTTTTGTGTTTCCAACTACAGGAAAAAATTATGTCATACATTTGTTCTCAACAAGATGCTCTGTCAAGCAAAATAGCAGAATGCTGCAAATTGCCCACACTTGAACTAGGTCATTGTATAATCCACGCAGAAAATGACGACAAACCTGAAGGTCTGTCTCCAACCCTCAACAGGTTTTTAGGAGATAGAGATTTCAACCAGTTTTCTTCAGCTGAAAGAAACATCTTCTTAGCAAGGTAACACACTCTCTCTGCAAATGTGTGTTCAACAAGTTGAGATCATTATGTGGCTGGCAGCTTTGTGTGGTTGAAGTGGAGAGTGATGGTTTTTAAACTCATATGTGAGGATGTTTGGCTAGAATATTCTGAGTTGAAAGAGATGTAGGCAGATAACTAGAGAAAAGGGAAAGGCATCTATCTTACAAAGGTGAGGCTTTCACCATCTGTTATTAACTGGCTTACGTACAAAGTGCATTTTATTTAATAGCAATGTCTTTGGAGTAAGAATCATTGTCATTATAATAGTTTATTCATATAATGGTCACCATTGAAATGTCGAATAAGGTATAGATATTTTGTAATGAGAATGACTTATGGTTAAAAATGTTCTTTATTGTCATGGATATTTAAAGAACTTTTCCCAAAAATACAACTCCATAGATAGAAGGTTTATTTGTTATTTGTTGAATATGTGTTGTATATTTTTAGAAAATCAAGGCACATTTAGATACATCTGCAGTAGGGTAGTTTGTTGTAATAGAATTCACAGACCGTGTTCTTATTACATTTGCCTTTAGGGAAGTAAGCAGTCAGGTAAATATATTTTCCCTTATTGTATGTGTCTATAAACACTAAAGAATTGCATTTGTGCAACTCTTAGGACATTATAGTTAATGATCTTCAAGGTTCTTCCAAATTTAAAAGTCTGATTCTGATGCAATAATAAAAATAATGGCCCAATTTTCTTTCTAATATTCCCTGAAAATATTGTAGTTTTGTTACATTAAAATTAGACATTTACACATTGTTTGACCTGCTAAATAAAATTATGAAAATTGGAACTAAGACCAGAATTGGGAGACACATCTTGACATTTTATTGGTGGAAGAACTTAATATGACCAATTCCTATAATCTGGGAGTATAGTCAGTAAACTCAAGAGTTATCTTTAAGTTTACATATCCACACACCTCTAAAGCTAATTGTTTGCTTAACAGAAGCATTTCTTCTGGTGAAAAGGGTCTTAGCAGAAATGGTCCTCCCAGCCGGGCACTTGTATTGCTTCCCTCACCCAGGTCTCTGTCTGATATTACTGCCCAGAGATGCTTTTCTTGATCCCTTGCTAAATTAGTGTCCTCTCCACTTATGGGAGTTACCTCCTTTCCTCTCTTCCATCTTTCTTTCCCTTTATCGATGTATCACTACCTGAGATAGATGACCTCCCCCCTGTTTGCTTGATTCTGCCTCTCTCTAACACAGGAGAGGGCCGGCATTTTATCTTACACAGTGTTGTCTCCTTACTGCCTAAAGAAATGTTAGCATAAAGTAGGCACAACGAATGAAGGTAAAAATCCACAATCGAAAAGCCAACATGAGCTGCAAAAGAAAATAAAATACCATTTTACTGGACAACTTGAGGGACATGGTTTATATTCATAGTATTGTCATTCACTGTGTTCAGATCATATTTGATGTCCAGCTTTATTTATCTGATTTTTAACTTCCGTCGACACTATTACACAGGATTGGTTAGGAAAGCAATGATTTCATTTTGTCTTAGTTCCAAGGATTTATGATATTATCCCCACATATTTTAGTTTTGTTCATGAATATTCAAGAAGACATCCTGAGCTTGCTGTTCCAGTAATTCTAAGAGTTGTTAAAGGATACCAGGAGCTACTGGAGAAGTGTGTTCAGTCTGAAAACCCTCTTGAATGCCAGGATAAAGGGGTAAGTTGATTGATAATTTCATAGAAAACCTGAAATAAATGGATTGAGAGTATCCATTAAAAATCTGCTGGATGTGGTGGTGCACACCTGTAATCCCAGCTACTTGGGAGGTTAAGGCAGGAGGATTGAAAATTACAGGCCAGGCTGGGAAATTGAGCAAGACCCTGTCTGAAAATAAAATTTTAAAAAAGCTGTGGATGAAGTTTAGTGGTAGAGTACCTGAGTCAGGTCCTGGGTTCAAATCCCAGCACTGAAAAAACTCTTTGAAATATTCTAGTTATTGACTAGTAGTTAGCTAGTTATATCAATGAATGATTAATATAGACATTAAGTTGTTATTAACTAATAGTCAGCAAATAGTGCCTTACTTAAGAATAAAATTGTTAACCAAACATTCTTTGTACACAGAATAAAGATAATATTCATTTCTGGATAGATCCAGAAAGACAGAAATTTTGTACAGAAAGAACTGTTAACTTTTATGCAGAGATGGAGTTCTGCTATCAATTTTGTGATTCACAAAGTTTTAAACTAAATCTCTCCAAGTCCATTTCCTTTAATTCTTAAAATTTATACTTTATTACCTTTAATATTTAAAAAAACCTCTAAGACTGGTTTCATAATAGCATAAAATATTGATCAATTTTATATACAGTTATATAGAGAGTCCAGGAAGAGAGAAAAATGTATCCAATAATGTTTGTATTTTCAGGAAGAAGAATTACAGAAATACACCCAGGAGAGCCAAGCACTGGCAAAGCGAAGCTGTGGCCTCTTCCAGAAATTAGGACAATATTACTTACAAAATGCGTACGTTTTTGTAAATAGTATTTTCAGTGATTTAAAATTACTTAATGATGAAAGACTACTCTCATTTCAGTTCCTATTTCTAATGGAAGTCAGTATAATCTGTTTACCTCATTTCCCTCGAGAGAGCGTAGCCGACCCCATTTCCCCTTTTAGGACTCTGTGAAGTCTGATCTGTGAAACTGGCTTTATCTTCCTCAAACCTTGCAAATATTTAAAGACATTCATTCTTCCATGGTTTGTCACAGTTAAAATCACACACACACACACACACACACACACACACACAAAAATCAGTTACAATCAGTGGGATGCTGAGGTTAGGAATAAAAGTCAGCCTTCTGCCCAGATTTTACCTTTTAATGGCGACATGTTTGGATGAGGATAGTACAGAGAGAGTGATGTTGAGAGTAGCTGCATCTTCTTCTTTTTTTTTTTTCAAGATTTTTTTTTATTGGTTGTTCAAAACATTACAAAGCTCTTGACATATCATATTTCATACATTAGATTCAAGTGGGTTATGAACTCCCATTTTTACCCCAAATACAGATTGCAGAATCACATCGGTTACACATCCACATTTTTACATAATGCCCTATTAGTAACTGTTGTTAGTAACAGTTACATTAGTAACTGTTGTATTCTGCTACCTTTCCTATCCTCTAGTATCCCCCCTCCTCTCCCCTCCCATCTTCTCTCTCTACCCCATATACTGTAATTCATTTCTCTCCTTGTTTATTTTCCTCACAACCTCTTATATGTAATTTTGTATAACAATGAGGGTCTCCCTCCATTTCCATGCAATTTCCCTTTTCTCTCCCTTTCCCTCTCACCTCATGTCTCTGTTTAATGTTAATCTTTTCTTCCTGCTCTTCCTCCCTGCTCTGTTCTTAGTTGCTCTCATTATATCAAAGAAGACATTTGGTATTTGTTTTTTAGGGATTGGCTAGCTTCACTTAGCATAATCTGCTCTAGTGCCATCCATTTCCCTGCAAATTCCATGATTTTGTCATTTCTTAGTGCTGCGTAATACTCCATGGTGTATAAATGCCACATTTTTTTTTAATCCATACATCTATTGAAGGGCATCTGGGTTGGTTCCACAGTCTAGCTGTTGTGAATTGTGCTGCTATGAACATTAATGTGGCAGTATCCCTGTAGTACGCTCTTTTAAGGTCTTCAGGGAATAGTCCGAGAAGGGCAATAGCTGGGTCAAATGGTGGTTCCATTCCCAGCTTTCCCAGGAATCTCCATACTGCTTTCCAAATTGGCCTCACCAATTTGCAGTCCCACCAGCAATGTACAAGTGTACCCTTTTCTCCACATCCTCGCCAGCACTTGTTGTTGTTTGACTTCATAGTGGCTGCCAATCTTACTGGAGTGAGATGGTATCTTAGGGTGGTTTTGATTTGCATTTCTCTGACTGCTAGAGATGGTGAGCATTTTTTCATGTACTTGTTAATTGATTGTATGTCCTCCTCTGAGAAGTGTCTGTTCAGGTCCTTGGCCCATAAGTCAGTCCAAGTACTGAATCTTCTGATGTCAGAAGTAGGTCATTGAGAGGAGCAAGGAATCCAAAAACTCATGATGGACTCACCAGGACTTGGTGAAAAATGCTTCTTTCAGGTTTCTCGTTTCTTATGTGAAGAAAGTGCCTCAACTGACCTCCGCTGAGCTGATGGCCCTCACCAAGAAAATGGCCAACACGGCAGCCACGTGTTGCCAACTCAGCGAGGATAAGCAACTGGCCTGTGGTGAGGGAGCGGTGAGTGTTTTCTTTAAGTTTTTAATCTGGTTTCTTCTGCCTGACTTGAAGTGGCCTTCTAATTCCCATGTAGGGGAAATGGGAGAACCCAGCATGGAGACAGTTTTAGCAAGCTCCTTCAGTGAGGTGCAATTGGCGACCTGAGAACCCAGCTCCAAATGGGAGGCCTGTGGCCAGGACTCCAGTCCTTCTAGAAGGGATGGTGGAAATGCAACCAGGCGATGGCACAATGTCTGAGCAAGCTTTCTGTGCAGGAAAGATGGAATACTAACCTCGTATTTCCTCTTTTTTGCTCATCAAATGCTTACTTTAATTTACAAAAGAAAGAAAAAGCTGTACCCTCAATAGACTAAAATTTGCCATGTGACTTGAGCCATACTTAGATTTTTGCCTTTTTGTAGAACAATCTTATCATTATAATGATACCAGGGGAAATTTGTTCCCTTTGACAGGATATAAGGTTTAGAATAGTGTAAAAAAGTCCCATATTCTGACTGGTAAAAATGACTTTCCAGTTATTAACAGCAATAATCTTTACTTTCTAGTCACTCATGTCATATATGATTACAGACTGAATTTTTAAAAATTATTTTTCCTTAATGTCACAATAGTGAATTAAATTATATATCAGGTTTTCCTTGTTCTTCTTTTTGACCATGAGGAGTTATTTATTAATTGGTTTTCATGTCCCCAAAGATTAGGAGCAAAAGGAGAGTTTCCTGTGACTGTTACCTTACTCAGTGACCAAATTCTTCCCTGAGAAGCTGCAGGGATGCCAGGTGGTGTAACAATCCAGGAGTGGAGGTTCTGGGGCTTCTTTCCTACACCCCAGCCCATTTTACCACTTCCTAGTTGTGTCATTCTGGAAGCTATACTCATGTCACTAAGATTCCGCTTTTTCATCTGACATTTTAGAATGAAATTGTACCATCTTCATAGGATAGCTCTCTGAAACTATGTAATCTGAGTAACTCCTATCGCATTAACCTGAAAGATAGTGTATACACAAAGCATGTTTAACATTTATTGAAAGTTTTTCCTAGGCATTTAAGATGTCTATGAAGTGTGGAAAGCAGCAAGGTTCCACATTAGAAAAACTTTCATGGCACATGGATATTGGCCCTGTTTCTTTTGTGTTAGCTGTATGTATGTGTGGATATAGTTGGCAGAGAGCTCAGTTTGCACCATTCTTATCTTCAGAAAGTGATCCTCTGTATCTCGAAAGTAAGGCTCAACTAGACATACACAGGAAACAAACATGTATGTTTCAAGGATCAGGGATGAGACGTTTTCCCCCTTTAGAGGTGTTTCAAATAGCTGATACCAAATAGCTCAAAGACTGTCTTCAATATCAATAAGGTAACATCTGTCACTAAAACCAAAGATTCATCCCCAACAAATTGGTGAGCACTGGATTTATAAAATGGCAACACATGATTCTACACACATAGCAATTTTTTCCTTCAATATTAATTATAATTTGCTGGACATTAAAAATGATCACAAAAGTTTTCTGAAAACCTGAACCAACTTTGTGACTAATATCCCATCTCCTTGCTTTCTTCTTTCTCCTTCTTCTAACCAGGCTGACCTTATTATTGGACACTTGTGTATCAGGCATGAAGTGAATCCTGTGAACCCTGGTGTTGGCCATTGCTGCAATTCTTCATATGCCAACAGGAGGCCATGCTTCAGCAGCTTGGTGATAGATGAGACCTATGTTCCTCCACCATTCTCTGCTGATAAATTCATCTTCCATAAGGATCTGTGCCAACCCCAGGGGGTAGC
The DNA here is from genome assembly GCF_964194105.1 of Spermophilus citellus. NCBI lineage: Eukaryota > Metazoa > Chordata > Mammalia > Rodentia > Sciuridae > Spermophilus > Spermophilus citellus. The sequence goes on from NC_138189.1 coordinate 57,936,540, forward strand.
ACTGCAAACCATGAAGCAAGAGTAAGAAATTGTCTTTTGCTAGTATGGAGGAGACCAGCAATAACAAGTAGCAGTTGAGACTTCTTTCTTGCACATCTACAACTCCTGGTCCGATTAGTGAAACATATTATCCCTCAAACACCTATGGTGTCTTTCAAAATAGTTCTGTTCTCACAGACTCATTGGAAAGTAGTTCTGTAAAAATTCACTAGAGCACACAATTTCCTGTTTTCAAAAATTGTCTCTTTTTAATTATTGATTTAAATGCATTTTGGGGTTAAGGAAAAATGAACAATCTATTTAGGGAGATTAAAGTATATCTTTGTGGCGAGTGTGGTTACTTCTATTACAAGCACAGGAGGCACATAATTGAGTCTGTTTTTACAGTATGCTTTATAGAGAATAATCATATTTGATTCAACCTTGTGGCATGGGAGTTCAGAAATGAAGTACACATTGCAATTCATTGTGGGAGTCGTTCTGCAATGGTGATGGTAATGCAAGTCAGTGGAGCTTATGTTCTCCAAACACCCATGCATGTTAAAACTCACTTGCTTTGTAAATGGTCTTCCTTCTTTGGAAAACCTGTTCTTCCTCTTTTTCTTTATCACAGTCTGAGGCATGTTTCAAGGAAGAATAATGCTGCCTCCTCTGGCCTGCTCTCCCTGTTGCCCCAGGCAACACTAATTCCAGTGGGAAAGCATTGCTAAATGAGTAGTACAGGGGTAATTGGCTCTACCAGTGCTATAAGTAAAGGTGTCATCATGGTGGGTGGCAGGGTCTGGAAATCTGGGCCTTTGAGTATGGATAAGACACACTTTAGAGGAGAGAACAGCAAAGAATAATCTAGGCAAGTAAGAAAAAGACTATACTTCACTACATTAAAGTATGACAGAATCATAAAGTAGTGTTTGATCTATATTCTACAAAAGTCCAGACCAGTGGTAAGCTGGCATGGGACCAGCCTCAGTCTTTCTGATGAGAGCGCTTTAGACAGGTGTGTGCGCTAAGACTGAAGAAGGTTTGATGGACTGGTGGTTTGGGCTGAGGGTTACTAGAGCTTTGAAAATTCTCTAGGAGGAAGCTGTAGAAAAATACTAGCGAATAACAGACTTCTCTCTTATTTTGTGTTGTTTAAAACCATAGGTTTCTCATTAACCTTGTGAAGCAAAAGCCACAAATAACAGAGGAACAGCTTGAGGCTGTCATTGCAGATTTCTCTGGCCTTTTGGAGACATGCTGCCAGGGCCAGGAGCAGGAAGTCTGCTTTGCACAAGAGGTGAGCACAGCTCATTTTCACATGCAAACCTTGGTGTGGAGTTTTCTGTAGTGAAAAAGGGAAAACAATAATTTAAATTTCATATAGAAATAGACTGAAGAATTTCATGGGTTTTTTAAAATAATCACATTTTCCCCACTAAAATATTAGGAAGAATTATAATTTTATATGACAAATTGGCAACTTTGATTTATTTCCTAGTAGAAAAAACTAGTAAGTGACTCTCTAATTGATGATAATTTAAATGGTTTTTGGCCTAAAATTTATCAATATTGTTAAATGGATTTAAAAGATCTAACAAATTAATTGTGCAAACAGGATATCGAGAGAAATTTAAAAAAAGTTTTGAACTCATTAAGGAGCATGCCTTTTTATATCAACAGCAGTCACTAAGAATTGTCTTAAACCAATTGCTTAGTAATTTTAGCTGGGTTTGTAGTTGACTTCACATTTTTTTCCCTCTCTGGCTTCTACTGTCCCAGCTTGTTGACCTTAGAGTTGTATTTCTTTAATTCCTTAATTTCTCAATTGACTAATATACAAACCTGTGAATTCACTCTAGATTCTACAGAGTGACCTGTAGGACTGGCATGGTCATCCATTCCTTTTTCTGATTGTTTTTATTTGTTATTAATTTACAGGGTCCAAAACTGATTTCAAAAACTCGTGCTGCTTTGGGAGTTTAAATTCCTTCAGGTAACAATGAATCCAATGAGGTAACAATGAGGCTAAATATAATGTTGATTCTACCCAAATATCTACCCATAGTGAGAGAGATGCTAGGAAGTGCCTTAAAAATAAATGTAATTTAATTTTAGAAGCTTACTTAAAAAAATACACTGGGACAAATTTACGCCTAAAATGTTAAATTAGTGATTCAGCTAATTAAAAAAAAATAATTAGTTTACTTCGAAGCCTTCAGAGAATGCCATCTGAAGGCTTCCTCATGTGCTGTTTCCCTGACATAAGGTAATAGAGCCCATTGCCTTCTACGCCTGTTCATTTAATTAGTACTTAATATATATTTTTGTGTTGTTTCAGAGGGAGGATAAGAAGACAACGTGAGTCGTCATTGTTTGGTGTGATTTTTTTTTTAAAAATTACAACTGACAAAACTTATAAATTTATAAAATGATGAAAAGTTTTATGTGAGATATCTCTAACAAATAAAGTATCCTCAGATATTTCTGTTTTTCTAGTCTGATTATTTGTAAATATTTACAGATATTTCTTTAGTTTTATATATCATTGTCTGAAATATTCTGTTAAAAAAAAATCACTGAGGGGGCTGGGGTTGTGGCTCAGAGATAGAGCGCTTGCCTAGCACATGTGAGGCCGATCTTCAGCACCACATAAAAATAAATAAAATTAAGGTATTTTGTCCAACTACAACCAATAAATAGATAAATAAATCAATCACTGAGGACTGGTTGCTGTAGGAGATTAAAGCCACCTCGGAAGGACCTACAACACTGAAGGCTAGGTTAGCTTGGTGACTTGAGAAATTCTGTAACACTCTTTGGTGCTTCCAGGGCACATTGTTTCTTAAATGACCACTAAACATCAGAATGGATAATCTGGAGGCAAGAAAAGAAATTATTGTGCTTTTATAGGATCCATGAAAATTTAACATCTCAATCTTTCCTCAATCTTGTTCACTTCTCTACTCACTGGCATTTTAAAAACGTGTTCACTGTGCTATAGATGTCTGTATTGAATGGAATTAATATTTATATCAATCTTTTTATTCCGCAAGGATTTACTGAGTACACACTAGGTGGCAGCCCTGTTTTGGGTATAGTCACTGTCCCCAGTTGTTTTAGTAGAGAAGGAAGCAACTAAGTAGCAATACCACAAGAGTATGACCCTAGTGGAGCAGACAACAAATTGTTGAGGGAATCAAAGGATGAATGAGACCAATTCTGACTTTGGAAAGTGCCACAGTCAATTAAGGAGAGACTTAGAAGATGAACAGTCATTCAGCAGTTCTAGTAAAGGAGGAGATCATTTCATAAAATTAGAAACCATGGCCAAGGGACTGGGCATGACAGAACATGAGGATGGAGGAAGTTAAAGATGCTCAGGGACTGGTGTGCCTATGTGGAATGTGGTCTTGGAGCAGTGGTGTAGGGTAGCTGGTTTAAAAGACAGTGGGCTGGGAATGATTTTAATTTGTGATTTTGCCTATACACTAATTGCAAAGAAGACTCTCATTTGTCTCATTGCCAAGAAGTAATAGAAATCAGAAGTCCTTAAATTTTCTGGTGTCCATGGGATAATACTAGAAGGAAGCTAAACTTCTGAGGGAACAAGGTGATGCAAATTGGTGCCTGGAAACTAGCCACTCTTAAAAAATTAGCTCTCTCTTCAAAGCCAGCCTTAGCAACAGTGAGGCGCTAAGCAACTCAATGAGACCTGTTTCTAAATAAAATACAAAATTAGGGCTGGGGCTCAGTGATCGAGTGTCCCTGAGTTCAAATACCAGTACAAAAAAAAAAACAAAAAACAAAAAACAAAAAACAACAACAACAAAAAAAACAACTCTCTAAACCTCTTCCCTGGTTAATTATCATATAAAGAATTTGTCTATCCTCAATGATGCTGCTTTAAAAAGATTAAGGAAGATAACAGAGAATTACTTGATAATATGGAATTAAATTTGCAATCTTTAATAATAATATCTCCAGAAAGTTCCAATTATATATGAACTAAACAACACACTTCTCAACAACTCGTGAATCAGAGAAGAAAGCAAAAGGGTACTTAAAAACATTTTGATCTGAATGAAAATGAAACATATCAGAATTTATGAGAGGCCACTAAGACAGTACTTAAAAAGAAATTTATCCCAGTGGCTTGGGAGGCTGAGGCTGAAGGATCACATATATATTGATATATCTAACAGTATGATATATCTAGCCAGCCTCAGCAAAAGTGAGGTGCTAAGCAACTCAGTGAGACCCTGTCGCTAAATAAAATACAAAATAGAGCTGGGGACGTGGATCAGTGGCCAAGTGCCCCTGAGTTCAATCCCTGGTACCAAAGGGAGGGAAGAAGAAGAAGAAGGAGAAGGAGAAGGAGAAGGAGAAGGAGAAGGAGAAGAAGAAATTTACATAGAAGAGGAGGAGGAGGAGGAGGAGGGGGGGGAGGAGGAGGAGGAGGAGAAATAATTTACATCAGTAAATGTCTACATTAGAAAACAAAGAAAATATCAAATCAGTGATGTTGGCCTCCATCTTTCCAATAAATGTTGATGGAGCAATTATAAATTTGTGTCAAAAAAGAACTTAGAACTATATCTTACATCATTTAAAATTAATTAAAATGGATCACAAGAGTGAAACCTAAAGCTATAAAATTTATAGAAAATTCAAGAGACATTATTTGGGACTTTGAGGTTAGAAAATCCTTCTGAGACAATAAAAGTATAGTCTATAAAAGAATATATTGATGAAATAGATTTCCTAAAAAACTAAAATAAAATAAAAACTGCTCTAGGAAAAACACCATTAATAGAAAAAAAGATGAACCACAGAGTGGGAAAAATCTTTGCAAAGCATATATTTGATAAGGAACTTACTTGTAGCCAGAATAATTTTTCAGAGTCTCAAAACTGAAAGAGAAAAGCAATACTATAAAAGAGAAAAATAATTGGAGCAAACACTTCACTGAAGATGTGTTAAATACATATGTGGATGCCTACTCACAATAAATTTGGGTGGGGGGAAGGATAGAAGTTCACTAGATTAGACAAAGAGGAATGAGGGGAATGAAGGGGGAGATGGGAATAGGAAAGACAGTAGAATGAATCCAACATAACTTTCCTATGTTCATACATGAGCATTTCCAGTGTAACTCCACATCATGTACAACCACAAAAATGGCAAGTTATACCCCAAGTATGTATGATATGTTAAATACATTCTACTGTCATGTATAACTAAAAAGAACAATTAAATAATTTTTAAAAGATGAAGGCTGGAGATGGAGCACAGTGGTAAAGCATCTTTGGTTCAATCCCCAATACCAAAATATAAAAAAAAATAATATGCTGTGGGTTGAGCCCAAAGTGTGCATTCTAGGAGAACCCTTACATCTTGTCATAGTTGTTTTAAATTCCCAGCCTGATAATTCCACCATACCTACCATATCTGATTCTGGTGCTAATATTTGCTCTCTCTCTTAAAATTAAAAAAAGATGTGTTAAATAAGCAAAAATGGCAAATGAATACATGAAAACATATTGAATATAATTAATCATTAATTCAAAGTTATCAGTACACGCTTATTGGAATGGCTATAATTTAAAATACTAACACTAGTTGTCAAAGAAAATTTGAAAGATTGGATTGAGAATGTAAAATGATCCAACTAATTTGAAAAATACTTCAATGGTTTATTAATATTTTAAATTAATGCCTATCACATCATCTAGCTACTCTATTTCTCAATATTTACCCCAAAGAAAAGGAAATATATATATGTTCATACAAAGATATGTACACAAATGTTCATGGCTGATTTATTTGTAAGGATCTCAACTAGAAACAATAAAGATGTACAACAGGCAAGTGTATAAACAAACACATTGCAGTTTTATTCATACAATGGAATACTATTCACAATAAAAATTAAATTATTGATATATCTAACAGTATAAATGAATCTCTCTAGTTATGAAAAACAGCCTGAAAAAAGTACATGTTCTGTGATTCCATCTACAAAAAGAATTTTTGAGAATGCATACTCTTTATGATGTCAGATCTCAGTAATTGCTTGAGAAGGGAAAGAGTGGGAAGAGGTTGGAGGGAGGGGTTTACAAAGGGTCTCAGGGAAACTTTTGGAGGTGAAGGACAAGTTTACCTTGTTGATTATGATGCTGATTTCATGGGTGCTGCAATATGTCAAAATTTATCAAAATATGCACTTTAAATATATGCAGTTTTTTTGCACATCAATTATACTTCAATAAAACTGTTTTATAACGTTCATTTAAAAATGAGGGTTGCGTAGTTTCAACTGAAAATTTGTTATTTCTTTTCTTACACACTAAACAATATGATTTCTAAGACATTAACCTAATTCCTTCTTTTAAGTATTCTGCATGATATTGAATAGTTTCAAAATAATAACATAATATACTTAAAATAAGATTATTTTTGTGAAAACCTCAAAACTTAGAATGAGGGTGAGATACTTGCATGGAAAACAGAACCAAAACAAAACCAAGAAACACATTGGAATGGTAAGAGGAAGGTCTCATTTTGAACACATTTCCTGCACCCCCCAAGTTGGTATGATGCTACACAGAGGGGATTCTCTGGGTCCAGAGTTACAACACTGGGAAAAGAGAAGTTGAAGTGTACATCTAGTTTACCCAGAATTGTGGGATGTTTCTTAGTAGGACACTCCTATCTTGCCTCATGGGGCACAATAAAGATCAAAACATGACTAGATTGTCTGGAGTCAGGTAGAAACAAAGAAAGGCTCACAGGGTCAGCATGAAGATCTTGATGGTAGCTGTGTGTTTTTTCCAGCGGTGGTGATTAGAGATCAGCTTATCCCTTAGGCTGAGCTGACTGCTCCCAGAAACACAGTAAGAAGTTCTACCTGGTTGAGTCTTTAGACAGCCATCCCTTCCAGTCTCAGAACCAACATGAAAGCTCTCTGTGCATTTCTGCAGAGCATAGCAACTGCCCCCCACCCACTCTGGGAGTTTAAGCCTCACCCAAGCCCACCCACCCAAAGCTATTCCCAGGCAGAGAGGCAAGCCTCAACTGTACATCCCCATTGAGCATAATTTCTGTTCCCATTTGTCTTAAGCTACAGCTGTAGCTTTGGAACCCATGCTGGGACCTTGCCCAAATGCAGAATGCAAATAGCAATACCACCTGACTAATGAATTCAGCCTGCATCTCTGCCTGATGAGAAGCAATTGCAGTACCCGGCCAGTAACTGTGCCTGATTTCAGAGTCTAGCCAGTGGTCTCATCAGAGAGTGGAGCCCATTCAGTAGCCCACATGCTTTCAGAGCAAAGGCAATGGACTAGCCTGGCTAAAGAACCCAACAGCAAAGTCTGCCTGTCTATGATAATTACCAACTGGCTCATCCAGAATCCCAGATAAGACTAAGCGGTGAAGGTGTACCCCTGCCTAAGAACATTTATAAAATCTGGAAGAGGTAGCTACTTTTTCAAATGCACAGACAAAAATCAAAGAACAGAAGGATTGTAAAAAATCAGGGAATTATGACATCACCAAAATAAATTAAGAAAGTCTTAATAAAGAACAATGAATAGGTGATGATATATGAAATGACTGACAAAGAATTCAGAATCATCATCTTTTAAAAGTTCAGTGAGCTACAATAAAATGTGTATAGAAAATTATATAAAGTTTGGAAAACAACCACAGTAACAAATCAAGAAGTCTGACATAGAAGTAGAAACAATAAACAAGATATATTAGGTGAAGAGTGTAACAGAACTGAAAAATTTAATAGAAATCTTTATTAGCAGACTTGATCAAACTGGATAAAAAACCAATGAGCTGAAATACAGGACATTTAAAATTATAATAAGAATAAAAAGTTCTGTTAAAATTATCAGACACTACCGAAAGAATTATATTTGCATAATTTTAAGAAGTATGTGAGAAAAAATGGTCACAAAGCCTATTTAAAAACGTAATGCCTGAAAACTTTGTAAATCTTGGGAAAGATGACAACCTTCAGGAATAGGATGCTCAGATTTCTCCAATCAAATTCAACACAAAAAGGCATTCACATTATAATCAAACTATGGAAGATCAAAGACAAATAATTCTGAAAGTATCAAGAGAAATGAAGCATATAACATTCAAAGGAGACTCAATATAGCTATTGAATTTCCCAGCAAAAATTTTATAGGCTGTGAGATAATGGGATAATACAAAGTGCTGAGAAAAGTACCAACAAAAATCATGCAGAAAAGCTATTCTTCATAAATGAAGAAGAAATAAATATACCCTTAGACAAACAAAACATGAGGGAGTTCATCACCTTTGTAGACAAGCCTCACAGGAAATGTTAAAGTTCTTTAAGCTGAAGGAAAAAAAAAATGCTGATTAGTATCATGAAAACATAAAAAAAACCACATAAATCAATGGTAAAAGAGAATGTGTAGCCTCATGATAATCACAAAGCAGACACTTTTAGTAGGTACACAAGGGATAAAAAGAAAAAATTCAAAGTATATTATTACTAAAAAACATTAAACCACAGAGGAAGACAGCAAGAGAGGAAGAAAGGAACAAAGTCCTATAAAATAACCAGAAACAATTAACAACTTGCTATAGTAAGTCTTTACCTTTCAATAATTACCTGGAATGTAAATAGATTAAATTCTTCAATCTAAAACTATAGACTGAGTGATGGACTTTTTAAAAAAGACTCAACTCTATGCTGTCTATATGGAGATTCACCTCAGTTCTAAGGATGCACATAGTCTGAAAGTGAAGGAATGAAAAAGATATCCCATGCAAATGGAAACCAAAAGTCAGCAGAGGTAACTATACTTACATCAAAAACTAAAAAATAGACAAAGAATGTCATTATTAATGATAATGGGGCAATTAATCAAGAAGACATATAAATTATAAATGTGTATGCATCCCCCACTGGAATACCTAACTATATAAGAAAATGTTAACAGGTCCAAAGGGAGAGATAAATTGCAATGTAGTAATAGTAGAAACTTCAATTTTCCACTTACAGCAAAATTACACTTTAGACCAAATAAACCTAATAGACATATACACAACATTCCATTCAAGAGCAACATAATGCAAATTCTATTGAATGGCTTCAGAGCTAAAATCTACCAAACGTTTAAAGAACTAATGTCAAGTCATTCTCAACCTCTTCCAAAAAAACTCAAAGAGGAAGGAACACTTCCAAAGTTATTTTATGAGACTTGCATTACCCTGATACCAAAAACCAAAAAGGACATTACAAGAAAATTGTAGGTCAATATTCCTGATGACAAAAAAATGCAAAAACTTCTCAAAAAATCCTCAGTAAATTGAATTCCACAGCACATTAAAAGGATAATTCACTAAGATCATGTAGGTTTTACCATTGGGATGAAAAAAACGGTCAAACATAAGCAAATCAATAACTATGCTACACTAAATATGGAATAGAGGACAAAACCCATATGGTCATCTCAATGAAAGCAGAAAAAAATTGACAGAATTCAACCTCCATTCATGATAAAAACTTTTAGTAAATTAGGTATAGAAAGGAATGTCCCTCAACACAGTAAAGGCTATGAGCCTGTATTGAAAAATGTTTCTATATATGGAATCATGTCCTTGGTATAGATTTCCAGAATCTGGGTGATTGGTTCAAATGACATGAATATTTTTAAGACTATCAATTCTTATTATAATCTTATTTTCCAAAAGCTTTGAATATATGAGCACTTGTTTTTCTATGTTTCCAGAATTAACTATTTTCATTGTTCTAATTCTATGAAATATATAAAATTTACTATTTTAAAGGTTAAATTTCTTTGATTACCAGTGGAACTTAATGTCTTCAGAGTTTTTATTTCTTTTGGTAAATGTTTTTCCTTTAAAATTTTCAGCATTTAAAGTTTTTTTTTTTTCTTCTTTTGGTTGTCTGATTGTTCATACTTAGCTTGTAGACCCTTTTTCTAATTCAATAGATTTTTCCAGAGAAACACAGAGGCATATTTCCCCTAGCTAATAGTTCACAAGAAATTCTACAGTGTGATCAAATAAAAATCAAATACACAGTATTTCATAAATGGATTGAACAGGTTACTTTTTAACTCATGGTGTGAAAGGTAATATAAAACAGCATTCCTCAGCCACATGTCTTTCTTTTGTGAAGGTGATTTCTTTAAAAAAATGAAACAATTAAAACTTCCAGATTTTATATTTTTCTTATTGTTCTTGACTGAATCCCTAAGCCTGCTTACAGAGCCTCAGGATGTAGGTAAGAAATATACTAAATATCAGTAAGGAATGACAAAATTAGTATAGTTTCTCTTTTTAAACACATCTTAAAATTTAATTATTCACATATTTTTTCTCCTTCTCTCTAATTTATATTTAAATTTCAGTTATCTCAAGCTACCTCCTTCAGAATTTGTATTTTGTTGATTATATGACCAAACCTGTAGGCAGAGACAGTTTTCACACTCTGAAAATGGTCAGCAACCTATGGCAAGAAAGATGGTGTTGCTTATAGATACAATTTGAATTTCAAAATATTAACACTTCTTGCAAATGTATACAGTTGATGGTAACATTAGAAGAACAGATGGTGAACAACTTTAGGGTATAAAGGACCCTGATCTCTCCCTCAACTGTACATTTTATACATTCTCTCCAAAACTGCCCTAAGCAGTGTCAACCTGGAGGAAGGGGCAATTTTTCTATTTTTTTTTAATGCCCCAAAAGGAAAAACTGAACTTGTAAACTGGTCTTGTAAACCCTCTGACCTGGAAGTTGTACCTTTTTGTAACTTGCACAAAAATGTCCTAAGTGTCTTAGTCACAGGGCTTGATGAAAATGATTGTTCTTCAGTTCTCCCTCTCTTTTCCCCTTGTAACAATCTGTTTCAAATGTGGATGTGTAACCGATGTGAATCTGCAATCTGTATACGGGGTAAAAATGGGAGTTCATAACCCACTTGAATCTAAAGTATGAAATATGATATGTCAAGAGCTTTGTAATGTTGTGAACAACCAATAAAATAAATAAATAATTAAAAAAACAATCTGTTTCAAAATCCTGTTGATTTTTGTCTAATATCTTTTATGTTTGTGTTTTCCATTTCTTTTCTATTACTCCTACCCAAAGTAAGGTCCTGATGATTTCTCAATAGGACAATTGCAAAAATCTCCTAATGTGCTTCTTCTTCTATCCATCTATTTGACTAATAGTTCTTATCAGTTTCTGTGTGTTAGGCACTGTGGAAGTCCCACTATATAAAATATATCACTACCCGATTGGTATTTCTTGGTAGATAGCAATCATCATGTTACTGTCCCGTATAAACATATTCAATGGCTTTCAATTGAGGCCCTAACTCTTCAATTTTATATGCAAGAGTCCCATAATCTGAACCCAGGCCCTTTTTATCTTAAAGAGGTCCTATTGCCTTTCTTTATGACCTACCTTCTCATCAAAATAATTTGGCTTTCCCCAAATATATCTTAAAATTTATCATCTTTGTGTTTTAATCACATCACTCTCTCCACACTGAAAGGCAGGGCTCCTTATTTTCATGTTAGTTGAATCTTTTACATTTTTTTCATATGCAACCCATATGCCACTCCTGTAAATCCTTTTCTGGTTCCTCACTCAGGGATCACAAAGCATCCCTGTGAAATATGTAACCACATTCTAAATGGGATAATAGTCATAGGCACAAGCTGATTTCACTATGAGGGTGATTAAGAACACCATCTCCAGGAGACATATCTTTCTTGATCATTGGTGATGGCCTCATAGTGTCCAGCTTGATAAAACTAAGGACTTCATAAACATATTCTATGTGGAAAACATAAATGTCTTCTGATACACTTGCGCTCATTGGGAAAGAATCTATGATTTTATGATTTTAGTTGAGTCTGGAGATCACTTAAATATCTATGTCTGAGTAGTACTATAAACTATACTCCCCTCAGCATGCTGAAACCTCTCTTATCAACACCTGTTCTGGAATTATATCACTTACCAGTTAGTCTTCACATCACTTCTCTAGTCATAAGTGACAGACATTTGGCATGGACATGGTGTTTGTATTTCACATTAGTTATTGGGGGAACCATCAATGGCAAATTTAAAATCCTATCAGTTTGAGATTAAGTCAATCAGTTCAATTTAGTAAACATATCCCGAGCACACAATTAGCTAGGATTAAGATCTCCTATTTAGGGGCTGAGGTTGTGGCTCAGTGATGGAACGTTCGCCTAGCATGTGCAAGGTCCTGGGTTTGATCCTCAGTACCACATAAAAAGAAATGAATAAAATAAAAATATTGTGTCCAACTCAACTAAAAAATATATTTTTAAAAAGATCTCCTTTTTGGTTCATTTGACTCCTATCTTTCTCATTAAATGTCAAGATAATTTCTATCATAATATTTTATTTTATACTTTGTATGCTTAAGTGTCATATGTAGTTTTTCATTAGAAAACTGTTAAAATACCAGAATATTTAATAACCTAAATATCTTTTCTTTCCAGACAACTTCATATTTCTTTCCAGACAACTTCATATTTCAGAAATTTATAGAAGAGAACATGGGATCCATGTGAATTGTGATAGATCTTTTTTGATGATGATAGTTTTGTAATCTTATGTAATCATTCCAAAAATTTTAGTGCTTCTTAAAGATAATTTAGTTAAACTGAAGCCATATAGAAAAGTAAATACAACAACATTAATTATAAAATTCAGGCTATGCAATTGAATTGTTAAGAAAATATAAAATTTATAGCCTTCATACTTAATCTCCTGAGGCTATAGAACAAGTGGACATTCCTCTGAGTTTTCGTTAGCGGAAATTCCGTAGATGATCACTGATTCTGCACGCAGACTGTTGCAGCACCATTATTGCTTTGCTCAGTATGTTCAGGAAGAAACCTTTAGTGAAATGGAAATTCTGGTGAAATACACAATAGAATACAGGGATAAATGTTTTGCTCACAAGACCCTTCTAGAGTGTGCTGAAATAGCTTTAAATAAATCACTTGCATTTCTTATATATAGGAGATTATTTGCCAACAATGAGAAAGTTTCTGGATTACAATCATGAAAAGAAAGATACCTTTTCTGCATCATTTTTATTTTACCTAGTTTTAGTATTTAGGATAGGGCTTATTTATCAGGTGAGATGCACTTCTTTTTATTAAATACAGAAGGACTTAGTTATATACTTGCAATTTGTATGCATATATGTCTTATATATGCAGAGTCACCATCTGCATCTCTAGAAACTACTGAAAACTATTTCCAAGTCCTCTGCTGATACACTGACCTTGTTTCCTTGGGAGATCAGGAGAAAAGCCATGATGCAAGGGAAATATAGGTAGTAAAGAAAGAGTAGCAGGTTAAGGGGGCTTGTGGTGGGATAAAGACAGCTTCCCAACTCATGGGAGGGTTGTCAAGGGTGTGGGTGAAGATGTTCTGCTGGAAATAGCCGGGAAATTGCAATCTTTTCCCCATAAGATAGCACTGATCATTTGTTGTGTTTATTGTTTCTCTTCAGAAGATAGAACAGATTAACCATGACTAAAAATTGTCCTCTTGTTCTCTGTTGTCCAGATGAATGTGTTACAGGGAAGGATATGTACTATGGAGGTGTTGTCACAAAAGTATATTTTTTCACAGTGCTGCAGTAAAAAAAAAAAAAAAAAAAGTGGACTTTGAAAGAAGACTCTGTTTCTGTATAAAAGAAAGCTGTTGTAGGATTTCTGCCCCTTTCCCTACTCTGGATCCTGAAGAGAAATGCCAGGCTTATAAAAATAAAAGAGAATCTTTTCTAAATCAGTAAGTTTAATCTTGGTAGATAAATGATTTAATCAAAGCATTATTCTTAGGATAAGACATATACTTACCTCAAAAGAACATGACAGGGTTCATTGATTGATTGAGTCAAGGAATGTGTTATCATATGTCAGGTTCTGTTTAGGATACGGTTATGACTAAGATGTGGTCCACCTTTAAGATCTTTACATTAGTGCTGTGTATCTTCTGATGAGAAAAGCCCTAGAAGAGAGGTATGTGCCCAGTGTTTCAAATTGCTAGGAAACTAGTGAGTAAATGACATATTTTCCCAAGGTGAAGTTTCAGCTCTTTTTTTTTTAAAAAAAAAAATTTGTTTTAACTAATTATACATGACAGCAAAATGCATTTCGATGCATTGTACACAAATGAAGCGCAACTTTTTATCTCTCTGGTTGTACATGATTTAGAGTTGTACTACTTGTGCAATCATACATGCAACTAGGGTAATGATGTCCAGCTCATTCCACTATCTTGCCTACCCCCATTCCCCCTCCCTTGAAGTTTCAGCTCTTAGTTTGGGAAGACATGAAATTATTGGCTGTTTAGCTAACAAGCTATTTTAAAAGTTCAGTATTTGCAGAAGCACAGGCTTTGTATGGAAAGATAGTGTGCTTTGAAACCTTTCACAGACTTATTTGAATAGAAGTAAAAATTATCCTTGAATCTCAAATGGGGTGTATATTGGTTGTTATTCTTTGAATATGGAAGGGAGATCTGCTACCCACCAGGAATCAAGGGTAGAGAAAGAGATTATTCATAGATGAGTGTGCTAGATTAGAGCTGCAATTATCAATCTTAATTTAGAGTTAGCAATGTCAGGGATATGGACTTTGAAGGATGCTACTAAGGAATGTATAATGTTGCCTGGTATAAAATTTTCTATAATATAGACCTTTCTTTTACCTTCTTTATTTTTGCGGGGTGGTGGTGGTGGTAGTACTGGGAATGGAACTCAGAGGCACTCGACCACTGAGCTACATCCCCAACCTTATTTTATATTTTATTTAGAGACAGTGTCTCACTGAGTTGCTTAGCACCTCGCTTTTGCTGAGGCTGACTTTGAACTCACAATCCTCCTGCCTGAGCCTCCTTAGCTGCTGGGATTACTGGTGTGTACCATTGAGTGTGGCTTACCTTCACTT
Source organism: Spermophilus citellus (assembly GCF_964194105.1). NCBI lineage: Eukaryota > Metazoa > Chordata > Mammalia > Rodentia > Sciuridae > Spermophilus > Spermophilus citellus. The sequence goes on from NC_138189.1 coordinate 57,951,545, forward strand.
TCTTTCCCTTTCATTTTCTCTCCCTTCCCTTCTCTGATCTACCATTCCTTTCCTGCTTCTTCCCTTTACCTTTTCCCATTCTTCCCATCCCCTTGCCTCCCTTCTCCTTTTTTCACTCCCTTTCTTCATTCTCACCTTCCTTCCTTAGTGCTGGGGATGCAACTCAGGGCCTTGCCCATGTGAGGCAAGTGCTCTACTACTGAGCTATACCCCTACCCCTTCTTCTCTGCTTTGAGAAATATTTTGAACTTTTTTATGGCTACATGCATAAAGTTGCCAGAAGGAACCCCTTTGCCTTTGGCCCTACACTTTTAACTGTTGCTGCTTGATTTGAGGAAGAAGCAAAAACAGATAGCAAAGGTGGGTATTGCATTTTTTTATTAAAGGATAAGGAATCATCCCACTCCATGGCTCTGGACACTTACTTAAAACTATAATTATTTTATAGCAAATGAGTTATTTACCATATTCCCATATACCAAGATAGTATCATGGTATACTCACTGATTTAAACCCATTCTCTTTACCCCAAGACCCTTGACAGATAACCACAAATTTTCAGGGTCTATTTTCTGGCTTTTTTTTTCTTTTCAAGTTGGAGAAAAACGCTAGTGAGTCAATATCAGGGTGAAGGGAACTGTTTATCTTCTATCCTGGACAAACCCTCTTTGACACTTCCTCTTTGGCACTGGAGCCATCAAAGGAGAGATGGCCAAGCTCACAGCATACTGCCCAACCAGGTGAGCACCACACATCCCAGTCAGTTCAGCCATCAGAGACACCAGCCTAACCTTCAGAGTGTACCACAAATGCATATTTCTTTCCATATGCAAATGTGCCAACACAAAAATTCCATAGATTTTCTTCTGTGAACAAACTCTGTAATGATACAGATGTAGTTTATAAGAGAATAGGGAGATTTTGGTTTTGTTTTCAACAGAATTTCCTCTTTCTCCTTCAGGCAGCACCTGTCACACAATATTTAAAAGCATGGTTTTCCCATGAAAAACTGTGGTACCTTTTTGATATTTGGACCCAAAATGTTAAGCTCTGTATGAGTTCTACGTCATCTATCTTGTCTATACTTGTATTTTCTTGTCTGCATCCCATTTTGGTTAAATAATTGATCCTTTTCATTTGTATTCCTCCAGAGGTTTTGAGGTGGGTGAGCATGGCTGGCTCAGAACCAGGTCATTAGAATAGGATGAGATAAAACTTGGGAGGAGGGAAGCTGTCAAGGAGAAAGGAGGCACTTCTGAGATGTATTTTGGTCAGTTTGTGGATTATCTATGCCTCCTGTGGGCTCACAGCAGGAAGTGGAGGCCCTTATGCCTGTGCCCTGCTGGGATTATGGAAGGAAACATCTCTCTTGGGTCTTTTATTTGCTTGGATCCAGCCAGGATTTTTTGAAGTTTCGTACAGATGGTGCAATATGACATCAGCTGTTTGATGAGGACATCTGGGCAAAGTCAGTGTGATACCAGTGGCTTTGGAGCTGTTTATGTTGTATGAACAAAGAACTCGCTATTGTTTTATGGTTGTTCAAATTATTTCAGTGGTTTATCAGTTCTCTTTCTAGAAATATTGCTGTATTCAATCAAAAATTCCCCAAGATTGAATTTAAGGAGCTTACTTCCCTCCTAGAAGATGTTTCTTCCATGTATGAAGGATGCTGTGAAGGGAATGTTTTGCAGTGCATCTGTTGCCGGGTAAATATTCCCCAAAAGTAAGTAAAAATGTGATTTGTGGCATTCATCTAAAATTTTCTATTTCTAATTAACATGTAAAGTTGTACATACTTTTTAGATAAAGTGTGATATTTCAATAGATATATAAATGCATACTGATCAAATTTTCAATTAGCATTTCTTTGTTTAGATCTCTTCAAGCTCTTCCAGTTCTTCAATATATATATATGTAGGTTATTATGAACTATAGTTACTGTAATGGACTGCAGAACACTAAAAATTGTTCTTCTTACCTAACTATATTTTGGTAGCCATTATCCAACCTCCACTGCCTTATGCAACTCTAGTCTCTAATTGCTATTCTACTCTCGCTTATTTCAAGATAAACTTTTCAAGGTACCATACACGAAATAAAACATTTCACTCACTTAACATTATATCCTCCAGTTTCATCTATTTTACCACAAATATTTTATGGATGAATAGTATTCCTTTGAGTATAGAGATCACATATTTTTAAAAATCTATCATCTGTCAGTGGACACTTAGGTTGTTTCCACACCCTGGCTATTGTGAAAAGTGTTGCAGTAAATGCAGATGTGCAGGTATCTCTTTGATATGCTGATTTCATTTCCTTTGGTTATAGATCCAGAAGGGAAAGAGCTTGATCATATATCTATTTGTAGTTTTTGAGGAACATCACCATAATGTTCTCCATAATGACCATACTAATTTACATTTTCACCTAAAGTGTATTAAGTGTATTTCCTTTCCTCTGCATCCTCACCAGCATTTGTTATTTTTTGCTCTTTTTGAACATAGATGTTCTGATTGTAGTAAGGTAACATGTCATTTTGGTTTTGATTTGAATTTTCTTGACAGCTAGTGATGTTAAGACCTTTTTCTTATAAGCTGTACATTTTCTTCTTTTGAAGACTGTCTATTCAGATCATCTGCATATATTTAAATTGGATTATCTGCTTTTTTATTGTTGAAAATTTTTAGTTCCTTTTGTATTCAGAATGCCAAACCTTTCTCAGATGAATAGTTTGTGAATATTTTCTCTCATTCTTCATGTTGACTCCTTTGCTATGCAGAAGCTTCTAGTTTGATGTAATTCTGTTTCTCTAATTTTGCTTTTTTTTTTTTTTGTATGTGTTCTGGGGTCCTTATAAAAAAATGATTTCCTGTAAGAAATTTTGAATTGCTTTCTCTGTTTTCTTTAAGGAGTTTCAAATTTTCAGTTCTTAGATTTAGGTCTTTGATCTATTTTTTTTTTTTTGAGTTGATTTTTGCATATGGTCAGAGATAGAAGTCAAGTTTCATGTTTCTGTATATGGATATTTGTTTTACCTAGCAACATTTATTGAAGGGGATGCCCCTTTCCCAGTATGTTTCTCATACCTTTGTGGAGAATCAGTTGGTTGTAGATGTGTGGATTTATTTCTGGACTCTCTATTCTGTTCTACTGGTCAGTATGTCAGTTTTTATACCATTGCTATGCTGTTCCAGGTACTATAGCTCTGTAGTATATTTTGAAGTCAGGTATTGTGATGCTTCTATTTATGTATCTGTTTACCGATTCCTTCTTCCCTCCCTTCCTCCTTCCCTCCCTCCCTCCCTTCCAATTGACAAGTAAAAATGTGTGCATTTATGGTATATGGTACATTTTGATATACATATATATTGTGTAATGTAAGTAAAGCTATTAGCATATGTATTTTCTTATATTCTTATCTTTTCTATTATCAAAACACTTTAAATCTATTTTCTTAGCAAATGTTAAGTGTAAAATATATTGTTATTAACCATAGTCACCATGATATACAATAGATCTCTTGAACTTGTTCCTCCTGTTGAACTGAAATTTTGTGTCCTTTGAGTGACATCTCTTCAATATCCCTGTTCCCCAACATCTGTAACCATTAAAGTAGTTTTATAAAATTATATATTGGTAAGCATATTGTTGGCATGGTTTAAATTGTTCATGAACTCAAAGATAATATGGTTTCATTATAACCTGAAATAGTCTGCCTCAGTTAAATTAGGCTTTATCGTAGTGAATTTTAGTTTAAATGTTTTAGACTCAGTGAGGATAACATATAAATATGATGTATTTTAGTGTATTGAGAAATATCCCTTTCATTTTAAGCAGTAGACAGCAGAGGTTCCCAAGAGTCATCTTATTTCCAACAGTATTGCAGTGAAAGGAATCTTACTCATGTTTATATTTGTGGTTGTTTTGTTGCTTATGGAAATGCAGGATTTATAATGTTAAGTTGAAAGTATTGAATTAGGACATAATTAAAAATTTCTGTGAAGTTTGGAATGAAACTAAGGGATTGTATTGTATTTCAAATGATCTTCTTTTTAATGCTTTTATAGAAAAATAAAGGAATTCTATTGTTGTTAATTGAAAATAGAAGTAGATTCTCAGAGAATAATGATGCTGTTCCTGGGACACTGATGGCCTCAGCTGAGATCTGAATGTGTGAACTGGTGCCCTAGTCCTGTGTGTTTTGTCAGAAACGTGGTGCCAATCTCCATTCCATTTCTAACCACAACCCCAAACTTCATCTCATTCCTCACTCTTAGTGTTCACCAAAAGATTCCAGGCAGTGGGAATAATTTGAGTAGAGGCAGGGAGACCTGAAACAGTCAATGAGCCTGGATCAGAGTAAGAAGAATGTACAGCCTCATTCTGGAGATTCTGGAGAGGATTAGGGGCCAGATCAGTTTTTTTTTCTTTTGTGGTGCATATTAACTGTACAGCACAGTGGGTTTCATTTTAGACATTCAAACATGAATCTGATTTGATCAATTTCACTCCCCATTTCCTTCTCTTAGCATCCCCTCTCCTCCCCTATCCCCTTCTTCTTCTCCAGTAGTCTCCCTTCTACATTTATAATGTCCTTTTTGGTTGGTTTGTTTTCCTTCCTTTAGCTTCCACATAGGAGAGAAAACATGTAATACTTGTCTTTCTAAGTCTGATTTATTTAACTTAACATGATGATCATCAGTTCCATCCAGTTACCTGCAAATGACATAAATTTATTCTTCTTTATTGCTGTTATGGTTTAGAAGTGAAGAGTCCCCCAAAAGTCTAGGTGTGAGACAATGCAAGAAGGTTCAGAGGAGCAATGATTGGGTTTTGAGAGTCTTAATCCAATCAGTGAATTAATCCCATGGTAGGGCTTAACTGAGTGGTCACTGAAGGAAGGTAGGGTGTGGCTGGAGGAGGTGGGAATTAGAGGTGTGACTTTGGTATATATTTTGTATCTGGCAAGTGGAGTTTCTCTCTCTGCTTTCTGATCAAAATGTGAGCTGCTTCCTGTCATGAGCCATCCATGGGCTGTGTGTGTGAGCTATCATAGCGATATGAGGGGACAGGTCTGGCATTGCATTCTAATTGGGCTGTGTGATGCAAGTGCACCTCTCCTCTTGCTCTGCCTGTGGTCCTACACAGCACCTGAGATAGTGCCAAGATGTTAATCAATCTGCTGATCACAAGACATGATGAAGCAGAACTCTTTCGCTGACTAAAATAATGGCCGAATAATACTTCATTGTGTATATATGCCTCTTTCTTTCTTTCTTTCTTTCTTTCTTTCTTTCTTTCTTTCTTTCTTTCTTTCTTTCTTTCTTTCTCTCTCTCTCTCTCTCTCTCTCTCTCTCTCTCTCTCTCTCTCTCTCTCTTTCTTTCTTCAATCATCTGTTGATGAGCATCTGGGCTGATTCTGCAACTTGGCTATTGTGAACTGTATCACAATTAATGTGGGTATGAAGGTATTTGTAAAATATGCTGACTTTAATTCTTTCAGATAAATACCCTGAATCATATGGTAGTTCTATTTGTAGTTTTTTTGGGGAAACTCTGTATTGATTTTCATGGTGGCTGTCCTCATTTACATTAGTATTAAGTGTTTCTTACACTTCATTGCCAGAATTTCTTGCTTTTGTATTCTTGATGATAGCCAGTTTGATTGGAATAAGATGGAATCTCAATGTAACTGTGATTTGCATTTTAAATTATTGGCCATTTATACTTTTTGGAGACCTATCTGTTCAGTTCATTTGCCTATTTATTGAATGATTTATTATTATTATTATAATTATTTGATGTTAAGTTCTTTTGGCTTCCTTATATATTCTGAATATTTATCCTATCAGAACAGAAGCAGGCAAAGATTTTTCTCTCATTCTACAGGCTCTCTCTTCACTCCATCAGTTGTTTCCTTTGTGGTGCAGAAGTATTTAATTTGATGACATCCAAGAGACTGGTTTATGAAATCAACCTGTGCTTACATCTTGAAGTGTTTTCCAGCATTTTGTTCTACTGGTTTTCAAGTTTCAGGTCTTAGATTGAATTGACTTTAGTAGAGGTAAGATCTTCTATATATGAAAATGCAGTTTCCCAGCACCATTTGTTAAAAAGGTTGGCTTTTCTTCAATTTGATTTGACATCAGGAGGTCTGGCCTAAGAAGTTAACTGCCATGCAATGCTACCCCACAGCTCTTAACGGGAAGGTTAGCATGGACTAAATTGAATTCTGGTTGAGTCACTAGGACAGGTTAAATGTTTTGTGCTTTAATTTTTATCACATATAAAGTTCACAGAAGAATATTCATTTGAAGTTATTAGTTATGAAATATCATCTAAAGACTATGGGGTGTCTTCCTCCAGGACGATTTCATCTACAGGGAGTGTGAAATGGGAAGAGACAGATGCACAACTGAAATAGTGCAAAAAATGTTCTTTTAGTTCCGATAGCACCATGTGTTAGGAATGTGGCAAGTAACAGGTAGTAATGGGAGAGGCTGCTTCTCTTCTCTCAGGAAGGCTGCACTGGGAGTGAAAAGAAAGCCATACTGCCCCCCATCCCAAGTTGGAAGTCTGAATGTATTTTCCAACAGAATTCGTCACAGTGTATAATTGCTAAAATACTAGTTGCATCAGGTACTATTTCTGATACTTGATGAGTTGCATTGTTCTAATAATTAACTCCAAGTAATTCTAATAATTCTATCCACTCAAAAAAAAAAAGTCTAAAACATAACATGGATGAGAATTTATCAAACCTGAGGAGGAGCTTAGCAATTGAAAGTGGACTCAGTATTAGATGTGAGTAGCCTAAAAGAAAGCGAGGCTGGATATTTTTTTAAGTTTTAATATATAAAATATTTTACACATCTCAGATTTCTTCATGAATATACAAGGAGACATCCAGAGCTGTCTATACCAGACCTTCTAAGAGTTGCTAGAGTATATGAGGATCTGTGGGAAGGTTGCTGCTACAAAAAAACCCTCTAGACTGCTACTGTCAGGCGGTAGGTTCCATTGTTGCAGGTTCAGAAAAATCTAAAATAAATAAATGAATATAACACTTCAAAATTGGTATTTAAGTTTTACTCCAGTTTAGGACTGTAAAATGTGATTGATTGACCTGAGTTTATTTTAGATTCAATGAAGATGATCACTGGCAAAACCCACATCATCAATTTGGTTTATGCAAATGCTTTGAAGTACTAGTCCAGTTGTAATCCAAAAAACTCTTTCCAGTTAAAATTTTTTATTTTCACTTTTATTTCTATGCTATGTTTTATTGAGTCTTATTGGATTTTGGTATGATTATAAAAGTAATAAATGATTATTATAGATGACTAGAAAAGTAGTAAAGTTACAAAGAAAAAAGTAAAAAAAGAAAACTTTTGATTCTATTGCCAAGAAATAGCTATAACTATCATTTCTTTTAATCTTTTCTGTGCATATAGGCATATTTGTGTGTGTGTGTATGTGTATGTGTGTGTGTGTGTGTGTGTGTGTGTGTGTGTGTGTGTATGTGCCTGCTTAAAAACAAGATTAGAATAATTCCTTTATAGGAAACATTTGGACCTGCAATTTATTTGGAGTCATAGAAATTTTTGTTATAAATGATGCTATATTATCATTCCATTATGGTCACAAACATAGTAACTTAAAACAACAGAAATCTACTCTGTTTCAGGGGCCAGGAGTCTGAAATGAGTCTTATAGGGCTAAGATCAAGGTTTTAGAAGGACTGTGTTCCTTCTGAGGCTCTAGGGAGAATCTGATCCTTGACTGTCCCAGTTCCAACCTTACATGTCATTAAACAAACTTCAACATATATATCATTTTATTTTATGTTTTTAGTTGTAGATGGACACAGTATCTTTAATCAATTTATTTATTTATTTATTTATTTTTATGGGTGCTGAGGATCGAACCCAGTGCCTCAAGCATGTGAGGCAAGGGCTCTACCACTGAGCTACAGCCCCAGCCCTACATTATTTTAAATAACGTTTTCCCATCATAATGATTTAACTAATTTTACTGCTTTATTATTTGTGTTGGGCATTGTGGATGTTTAATTAGGTTGTTTTTCATTTTATAAGTGATTCGAACGTAAGTATCTCATTTCATTTTTTTATGAGTTTTTATGAGTTTTCTTAGGATAGATTATTAGAGGAGAAATTATTGGGTTTAAATATATGGACTTTTAAATAACATTTGACACAAATTGTCAAGTTATTTTCTAGAGATGTTTTGTCAGTGTACATAGCAATGTATGAGTATACTCATTTCAATTTCATATTTACCAACATTGGACATGATTATTAGCTTTGTTAGATTTACACATAAAAAATATGGCTGAGCACATCAATGTTGACAGCAGTACAATTCACAATAACTAAACTGTGGAACCAACCTAGATGCCCTTCAGTAAAGGAATGGATAAAAAAATGATATGTATAATATATAATGGAATTTTACCCAGCAATAAAAGAGAATAAAATCATGCATTTGCAGGTAAAATGATGGCGATGGAGAAGATAATGCTAAGTGAAGTTAGCCAGTTCCAAAAAAACAAATGCTGAATGTTTTCTCTGATATAAGGAGGCTGATTTTTTAGTGGGGAAGGGAGGGGGAGCAAGGGAAGAATAGACAAACTCTAGATGAGGTTAGAAATGATGGAGGAATGAGGTGGACATTATCATCCAAAGTACATGTTTGAAGACCCAAATGGAGTGAATACACTTTGTATACAACCAGAGATACGAAAAATTGTGCTCTATGTGTGTAATATGATTTGTAATCCATTCTGCTGTCATATATAGCAAATTAGAATAAAAAATTAGGGCTAGGTATGTAGCTCAGTTGTAGAGCATCTGCTGAAAACGTGCTAGGTTGTAAGTTTGATCCCCATCCCCCGCCAAAAAAATTGAGAGAAATATATATGTAAAAAAAATAATGGTTGTGTTTTAAGTCAACATTTATTTGATATTTTAAATTTCATTAAACTTTTCACATATGATTTTAGCTATTATGTTTATGAATTTCCTGTGAAAAATTAGTTCATGTCTGTTACCCATTTTCCTACTGAAATTAGAATGTTTTTCATATTAACTCTGATGCAATCCTTATATATTATAGAAATTAAGTATTTGACATTCTAAAATTTCTCATTCCTTTGATAAGTGCTAATTTTGCTTTATTTAAAATGTTTCTTTTACTTGCTATAATTGTTAGTTTACTGGTTCAAATTTGAGCAATGAAGTAAGAAAACTTGAGTTTTTAAATTCCTGCCCTGTCACTTTCCCTAACAAGGCAGTCTGCTCCTGATTCTTAATGAATCATGGTGCTAGAAAAGTCTTTTTATAAAGGGAAACACAATTTGTCCCATAGCATTCATACACTGGTATGTAGTTCTTTATGGTGGTCACTTGTTAGAAGTCCAGTTTTTATGCCATGTGACTGACGGTCCAAAATATATTTGAAGAAGACTATTGGAGGCCCCTACGTCCCAAATCTAAATGATGAAAAAAAAGATAGATAAACACAATTTAAAATGTTCTGTAGTAATACTTACTTGTTGGGTCATTCCAAGTAAGTCACTTAATTTTACAAGGCCAGTTTCATTTACTTAAAAATTCAAGGCACACTCAAACATTCCTGGTGGGACTGAAAATTGGTGTAACCAACCTGGAAAGCAGTATGGAGATTCCTTGGAAAACTTAGAATGGAACAATCATTTGATCCAACTATCCCTCTCCTCCATCTATACCCAAACAACTTAAAATCAGCATACCATAGTAATGCAGCCACATAATGTTTATAGCAGCTCAATTCACAATAGCTAAATTGGGTTTCAATAGTTATTCCATAGACAATGGGAACCTACTTATGTTCAGAACCAAATTAGATGTCCTTAAATAAATGAGTGGATAAAGAAACTGTGGTGTATATATATATATATATATATATACACACAATGGAATATTACTCAGTATTAAAAGAGAATAAAATTATGAAATTTTCAGGAAAATGAATGGAGTTAGAGAATATCCTGTTAACTAAAGTAAGCCAATTCCCCAAAACAAAGGCCAAATATTCTCTCAGATAAGTGGATGCTGATCCATAATGGGTAAGGAGGGGCATGGAAACAATGGAGGAACTTTGGGAAAAGGGGAGAGAGGGATAGGGAGGAGGCTTGAGGTCAGGAAAAATGGTGAAATGAGATGGACATTATTACTCTAGGTACATGTATGACTACACATATGGTGTGATGCTATATCATGACAACCAGAGAAATGAAAAGGTGTGCTGCAATTGTGTATGATGAATCAAAATGCATTCTACTGTCATATAGACCTAATTTATATAAATAAACTAATTAATAAAAAATGCAGATAACAACCACCCTGGCCATTTGAATGAGAATGAAATATAGTCATTGTCAACATAAAATTTGAATTGTACTTTGAAATTCTTTAAAGCTCCAAAAATTTTGTACTTTCAAATTTCAGCAAAAAATACATCTTTAATAGAAAAATTCAAATTCTTACACATACATGTAAGACATGCTCTCAACTTATTGAGTAACTTATAATAAGGAGAGTCTGAAAATGTTCTATAAATAGAGAAGGTATTGGACAAGTTGACATAGAGTTTATGACCGAATCTTAGATAAATGTTTCTACCTGTGATTATTCTTAATTTTCAGGAAGACAAATTCAATGAGACAACTGAGGGAAGCCTTAGGATGGTCCAACAAGAATGTGAACAGTTGCAGAATTTGGGGAAGGATGGCTTGAAATACCAGTAGGTTGCTTACACAAGTGTGCTAATACTTGGTGGGACTGAAAATTGGTGCAAATTGGTGACCAGGGCAAAATAAAAAATTCCTAAGAAGTAAAAAATAAAAGTCAGTCTTTGTTTTGCAGTTCACAAACTCTGGGAAATAATAAAAACACAAAACCCAACAATGCACATTGGATTGTCACATTAAATCTTCTATCAGAAATGAGGTTAGAATTGGGAAGAGATCTAGTATTCTGGACAAATGGCACAATTTGGTTCTCTGATCTTTAATTGCTGTTTGAAGTTGACTTTCCCAATCCCAAATCAGGGTCCCTGGATTTTGCCTTGTTTGGGAATAGGACGGAACAAACTAAAGGTCATTATCATTTTCTGAGAAAGAGATGGTTTGCCCAGGATTTGAGCCTATCTTAACTAAGTTTATAGAAATATCTCTGGATTTGCTTAACACTGTAATAATTATTCTTTCAGTGCTCTTGTGAGCAATCACGAATAATATACAGTTAATTCCAATTTTCTTAGTTATGCTAATACAGTGTTTGTTGATAGCGAACATCTTCAAAACAAAACATGGTTGTATTTATTTATTTATTTATTTGGTATGGGGGATTGAACTCAGAGGCACTCAACCAAACAGCCACATCCCCAGCCCTATTTTGTATTTTACTTAGAGACAGGATCTCACTGAGTTGCTTAGCACCTTGTTTTGCTGAGGCTGGCTTTGAACTCACGATCCTCCTGTCTAAGCCTTCTGATTCTCTGGGATTACAGGTCTATATGACAGTGCCCAACTAAAACATGGTTTAAAAAATATGACTTTACTATTTCTGCCATCTTGCTGTTAGCTGAGAATTCAAACCCAGACCATTAAAGATCTTATTTTCCTTCATCTCACTGCCAACATGTGTCTATCAATTTCTCCCTTTAATTCTTTTTTTTTTTTTTAGAGAGGGAGAGAGGAGAGAGAGAATTTTTAATATTTATTTTTTAGTTCTCGGCGGACACAACATCTTTGTTGGTATGTGGTGCTGAGGATCGAACCCAGGCCGCATGCATGCCAGGCAAGCGTGCTACCGCTTGAGCTACATCCCCAGCCCTCTCCCTTTAATTCTAATTGACTACACAAATGATTTCAAGCAGGATTTTCACTTATAAGCCAAGGTGTTTGCTGCCGTGGAGCTCCACAGGGGAGACAAGAAAAAAATCTAAGAGCTTCTGAGATGACCATGAAATGAGAAAGGGAGCAAAAATGCAGAGATATAGGAGGCAGGGTAGAGGAAGATGGAGAGTGAGGAGACATTTCTCTACCATTTTCTGAGAGTAGGGAGCACATTGTACTTATTTTGACTTACTTGAAGGGTCTGGGTTTCAATAGTTATTCCATAGACAACGGGAACCTACTTATGTTCAGAACCAAATTATGTTCTCTCAGCTCCCTTATCAAGCTCACAAAGATAGCCCCCAGATCTTCACTTCTTGGCAAGGAAGTGGTGACAGCTTTGACTACCTGCTGTACACTAAGTGAGGAGTTTGCCTGTGTTGATAATATGGTGAACATGGCCCGTACATCTGAAATTGATTCCCATGCATGTATGAGTTTATCAGGATGAACCAACTACTATGTAGAATCAAAAAGATAGACTAAAACATAAATAAATAAAACAAAATTTAAAAAGGAAAATGAAGAAAAAGTATTTCCACTCACCAATTAGTATTGATTATCTACTTTCCTCTCTTCCTTGTTTTCAACATTGTTGAGCAAGTAATGTCAAGTCCTCCTTTTGGTTTACTGTATGAAGACCCTAAGAGGGAAAAGAGAATGACTTAAATATTTGTCAATGATTTTCTAAATTATCTTGCTCATTCCTTATTTATATGAGAAATGATTTGTTATGGTAAATGATCTAGGAATCACAATATTGTTTCAGAATCATGCAGGAAACCTTATAATTTTAAGTCCTGATACAAATTCTTCCTTTTGCTCTGAGAGGAAGAGTTCAGGAAGAGATCTGCTACTTCCAGCCCAATCCTTTTAAGCCTGGGGAGGAAAATACCCAGCAGGGAAACATACTCAAGAAACACAGTGTTTGCTCACCACTTTCTGTTTGTTGACTGCAGTTCTCTGCTTACAACTAAAAATTTGTGTGTATGTTACTAAGAAATTGATCTGTACGCATTCCAATTGCTATACTTTGAATTTTTGTCATAATGTCACTTAGGCCCTAGGCTTCACTTTCCTTTGGGCATAATATAGTGTTTTGAGATCTTGTGTCTTCTGAGTGAAGTTCACAGTGATCATGGAGCTTATAACTATTCATCTAATCATACTTTTCAAAACTCCATTTAATATTTAAAATCACATCTGAGTTCCAATCCCCATCGGTACAGGAGGATTTAGATCTTGGAGAATTATGTGGAATAAATGAAAATCGAACCATCAACCCTGCTGTGGACCACTGTTGTAAAGCAAACTTTGCCTTCAGAAGGCTCTACTTCAAGGATTTGTAAGCTGATGAAATGTATGTGCCGCCCTCCTTTCAAGATTTCTTTACCTCTTGTGTGGACTGGTGTCAGGCTTAGAATGAGGACCTTCAGAGAAAGATAGATAAGAAGTTATTCTTCTATGCCTGCTCTTTTCAGCCAGGGGGCACACCATACAACCAAGAGAGGTTTATTGTAACCTAATGACATGGGTTATGTGCTTTTGGTGTTCCTTGCACCAAACTGTCTACTCTCTCCTATCAGAAAAGCACCAGTGTATATTTATTGCCACTGTTTATAATAAAATCCCGTTTTGTCTTTTCCTCTGCTAGACACTTGGAGTGCTTAGCAGACCGTGATTTGGAAATGTGAGCTAGGGCAACTAGCAAAACGCCCATGGACAGGTTCACAGTGAATTGGATTTTATTAAGAGAATGACAAGAATATTTGTCTTGAATATTTCACTTAATGATTGAAAAAAGAAGGAATCCTAAAAAAATTTACTCACATTCCTTTAGATGTGATACTTTAGATGCTAAGAAATAAGACCTGTTTTTAAAATTATTTACACAATATCTGTATCAATGTAGTACAAACATTGTTCTTGAAGAAGGGAGATTAGAATTGTTTTGGAAATAATGTTCTGGAAAAATCAAGTATAGCAATTTATTTTACAGTTCTGTTCATATTTTATACCGTTTTACTTATAGATCCACAACCCTCCAAGAGTCCATCCTGTAATTTTAATGGTAAAGTTTCAGAAGATCTTTTCAAAAATGGAATATTTTAGCTCTTTACATTTACTCAATATTTAGATGCCCAAGATATGCAATTCTCCAACAAGCATTTTGGAAAAGAGGAGTGTCAGGGGCTGGGGATGTGGCTCAAGCGGTAGCGCGCTCGCCTGGCGTGCGTGCGGCCCGGGTTCGATCCTCAGCACCACATACCAACAAAGATGTTGTGTCCGCCGAGAACTAAAAAATAAATATTAAAAATTCTCTCTCTCTCTCTCTCTCTCTCTCTCTCTCTCTCTCTCTCCTCTCTCACTCTCTCTTTAAAAAAAAAAGAAAAAAAAAGAAAAGAGGAGTGTCAGGAAGAAATTGTAAACTAATTCTGTTTGATTTCTTTGGGCTCAAGCCTGGACTCACCTATGAGTAGCTGCAGCCTTTGTTTACAAATCTCTATAATATGGCAAAGAAATGTTGCCAAATGCAGGAGTCGGAAGCCTGTCTTCTTGAAGAGGTAATTATATTTCTTTTCCACTGATGTGCCACTGGTATCTCTGGTCAAATAAAATCAAATAGAATTCCCTATGGAACTCTGTGTCCACTGTGCATTGTCTCTGAGACCTGTGTTTGAGAGTACACGTGCTGTCTAGCTCACCTGCAGATACCTCTCTGATTCAGGTGTTGGGTACTGTCTCCTTCATGAGCACATGGTGTAAAGATAGCTGACAGGAGTCATTATAAGATTTTGAGTGAAAGAAAAGATAACAGATGCATATCATATTCTAGAAAACAATTTGGGGGAATAATATGCAAAATAGCTTGTGTTTGAAGTATATCTACTCTTTAATATATCACTACAATGAAATAGACTAAGAGATGAAGTACAAATAGATTGAAAGAATTAAAAATTAATTATTACTCATTGACTGATATATAGGGAACAAAGAAGCACAAAAAGATAAAAGATACAAAGAGTTGTCAGCGAATAAAATGTGAACAATTTTTTCCATTACGTCCAACTATGATGCACCAATAAAAAATAGGGGGGAAAAGAATATGATTTCACTGAGGTCAACATCAGAGAGGCTAATCAAATGCCATTGACTGTGTCCTTTCATATGCATGGAACATATAGCCAGTTCTTTCTCACTGGGATTGAATAGTGACTTGAATGCAGTTTCAGAGCAATGATAGGGAGTGGTGTGACAGAAACGTGTGAATTAGGCCAGGGTAGGACTGTTGGGAGTAAGGCTCTGTGGTGAACTGAATGGTCCATGATCTGCCTAATGACATGCAGATTAAAATGCTTATAAAACATTTTTAACCACCAAGTTAACAACTGGAATATTTATGTAACTGATCAACGAGATTTAAAAATGCAAATGTTAGATTGAGTTGTAGAGGGAAGGACCTCTTGCATTATGGAGTGGTCATATAACCTGACCTCTATCAAATGGATGTTTGGGTTAGAACTCAGACCTCAGGTTTTACATCATATCTTTCCTTTCTATCGAGTTAGTAGTTTAGGACATGAAAGAATGATAACAGTGACTCACTTGAGTTGCCACTATCTCTGGCTATAGTGCTTGGAATAAGGCATTTTTTACAGTCTTAATTCTTATGTTTAATTTGAACTCCCCCTACCTTTAGCCTAGTCTGAGTAGGAGAACAACACAGAACAAAAAGGTTGTTAAAAACAAATATGTTGAATTCTTAGTGAAGAGGGGATAACTGGGTATTTTTAGAATTTTCCGTGGTTGTTCACTTTCACTGAAAAATAAATAGTAGTGACCACAGCCAATTAATATTGTTAATATTATCAATACTGTTGTAAATATTTATAGGCAATTAACTCAATTTATTTAATTAAATGATTGCAAGTGCCTTTGGTATATAATTGTGTGGCTTTAATTGGTGAAGAGGTTACATTTTTCCCTATAAAAATAAGCATATAATGTTATAAGAAAATCCAAGAGAAGAACAGAAATACCCTATCAGAAATTTAAGAACACTTTTGCACTTCAACACAGAATATTATAAAGCAAAGCAGTTGAAGATTATCATATCATAAGATATTTTAACATTATTTTCAAGTAGCTGTAACACAAGATCATACAGGATTATTCTTTTGAAGAATAAAGCAGAAAGGTAGAAGTTCTTTTTATATGAAGTGTAAGTGACAGAAGAGATAGGAAATATTTTTTCAGCATGAGGATTTAAAATTTACTGTTTCAGGGGATGACACCCTTTAAACAGCATGTGTGTATGTCCAAGGGTTTGTTTAACTTAAAGAGATGCAATATCTACAAGTTTCCACACAAAAATGTCTGGTACAAAGTTCTGTGACCAGTGGCATGTAAGGCAATCCAATCAGGGCAACTCTGGTGATGCTCTGTTAAATTTCAAAGGTTACCATGCATGGGTTTAGAATTTGTTTAGAGAAGCTGTGATAACCTTTACTCCCTTTTGGCAGAAGCACAATTTTATTAATCTGAGACCCACTCCCTACGTTTGAATCATTAACGTTTACCTTGAGTTTCAGGTAATCACATTTTTTCTACTTCAGGTTTGTTGATTCTTGAAGCTGGGTGACTATATCTTGTTTGCTTTTCTTCATGCTCCACCATCTTAAATTATCTTTCTACAATTTAGTATTAATTCAATTATTAAACTTAATGAAAGATGGCTGAATACAGTTATTAGGGATCCTTCTTGATATTCTTGTAAATAGTAGGATTGGGTTCATGACTCCATTGTTAAACTCAAGTTTAGGCAATCATTGTTTTGTTGAAGAAATGGAAATAGATCTTAATTTTATCTTATAAATAATCCACTTTTTATTGGAAAGGTCTTTTGTATACAAGTCAACAAACATTTCTTTCAAAAAAATATTTAAAGATAAATTGGTTGAGATCGAACCTCATCAAACTCAGTGAAGAGGTGTTTAATGTGCAAGAACATATGCTCCATGAGTATCTTCAGGTTTCTCATTCAGGCTTCCCCCTTCCTCTTTTACATGTGATCAGTTCTCAGTTTTCTTTTATGATGTCTGAAAGGCAGATTTGCATTTCACTTTATGATGTGTAACAAAACCACAATTGTTATCTTCTGTTAGTTGTGATCTCCCAGTTTCATCCTTTCAAATGCCAATAAAATAAAGCTTGTTTTATTTTGGCAGATGTTGCTGTGACAACCTTTTATTTGACATCTATATTTAACACACATTTCTTGGATATTGGTGCATAAGGTAATAAATCTGCTCTTGTATGCTTTACATGTTTTAAATGAATACTAGGAGAATGGGAGGATGCTAGACTCCAACTTAGAAGAACCAGGTTTTCATCCTGCTCTACCACTTACTAGCATTTGAACTTTGGGCAAGTTCACTCTTCTGTCTGTGCTTTCCTCATTGCCTTCCAGTGCTGTTAGAAGAGCTGTATTCAATTGTACAAGTAATTTTGTTGCATAGCTGTTAGTGTTACAGTTCTTGTTAGGTCCTGAAATTAAGGACTAGTGCCTGTTTAATTAAATTACGAGGGTCATATTTTGAGCAAAAAATCATTGTAAAACAAAAGATATTTTTTCTTTGTGAATTTTAATGGGAAGACTTGAAATGTATAACATTAAGTCATATTCACTCTTTTATCTTTATTTTGAAAGATAATTATAAAATTATCTTTATCTGAAGATAATATTGAATAGAATATAATTACATTAAAAATCAGTTTGTCTCAGAAGATTTGGATGGTGATTTGCCACACATAGGAATCAAACAATTTTCGAAAGCAATAATTTGATCATTTAAAATACTCTAACACTTCTATTAAATGTATTTTTTGTTGTTGTTGCAAGGAGAATGAACAGTAGAAAATCAGCTACTTTTCTAAAAAATAGTATAAAAATTTTTGTTTCTGATTTTGGGAACAATTGGTGCATATGTGCTCACTCATTTAAATAATATTTATTGAATGTGCAGTATTTTACCCAATGGAGATAAAATAAGAATTAAGATTGGTTAGGAACCTATGATCTTGGGCTGGGGATGTGGCTCAAGCGGTAGCGCGCTCACCTGGCATGCGGGAGGCCTGGGTTTGATCCTCAGCACCACATACAAAGAAAGATGTTGTGTCTGCCAAAAACTAAAAAAAAAAAAAAAAAAATTAAAAAATTCTCTGTCTCTCTTAAAAAAAAAAGAACCTATGGTCTTCAGTGAGAAATGTTTTATAATAAAGGAACAAGTTCCACTGAAGGCTTTCAAGAGGAGGATGGGAATTCAGAATTCAGAATATAATAATCAGGATAGTCAAAAGATGTCTGAATTCTTCATGAGACCTCTATTTTCAAAATATAATCGCAAATATTATTATAATGTATAATGGAATTTCAGGGAGATATATCTATATCTTTGTCTATATATCTATCTATCTATATTTATATCACATGTTTGTTTATCTCTGCCTTTTGCCTTCGGTTAATATTTAGGGAAACCAGGTACTGTTTATGTTGACATGTATTAACTAATTTAGCTTTTTATAGCCACCCTATTAATAAATATTATCCTTAATTATCAGGAGAAAAATTCAAGGACCACAGTGTTGAAGTAAGTTACCTAATTCCATGCAACAAGTAAGTAGTAGAGTTGGTATTTGAATCTGGGAATCTATTTCCAAGTCTGTCTTCTTAACAAATACATAATAATATCTCAGATGGCACCTAGAACAGACACTTAATAGAGTGGGAAATATAGCACACACTAAACACACATTTGAATGAACTCAGTGAATAAACAGGAAAGAAATACAAAGGTGTAGCTTTGTGGAGTGTATGTATATCATATATATACTATTTTTCTTAAAAATAGTAAATTAATATAAAATAGTAGGTTCCATCCTGGATCTATTGGGAGAATATCTAAAATTTGAAATGGGGGTCATGGATACATATAAAAATTCAAATTAAATTTATTTTTAACTTAAAAATAAAAGTTATTATTATTAATGGTATGTCATATAATGTAGTGATACAGGTATACATGGTGTAATGTTTAAATCTGGTTAAACATACACATACACACACACACACACACACACACATCCTCAAACATTTATCATTTCTTTGAGGTGAAAACTTTTAAATCTTTTCTTTTGACTTTGTAAAATGCCCAGAACATTATTATTATCTGAGGTCATCCTGTTATGCCATAGAACACCAGCACTTCTTGCTCCTATCTAACTGCAACTTAGTACACATTGATCAATCTCTCCCCACCCCTCACTTCCCTCTACACTCTCCATCCCCTTATAACCACCATTCTACTCTCAACTTCTATGAGACCAATTTTTTAGATACCACATATTAGTGAGATCATGCCTGCTTCTGAAACACATTCCCCTCACATACTCTCTCTCTCTCTCTATATATATATATATGTATGTGTATATATATATATATCACTTATTACATTTTTTTGGTTTAACAAGAAGGGAATCTATGTTAACATCTGACCAAACCAGATTTGTTCTTTTGAGTGAAAGAATGCCACCAATATCTGCCCTTCCTTTTCTTGCAAACACATTTTATATTTGATATTTCCCAGGATTATTCTCAATTTTAATTCATAATGAGAATGAGCCAAAGAGTAACCTCTATAAGGATGGATTAGGTTGTTGTGGCTGACATTTCAATTTGACTTTCAAGAACCATCAAGAACCATGGTGAGTGGCTATGAACATGTTTCTCTACAACAAAGGCCCTTGTTTTGCAGGATGGTTGAGTTACTGGAAAGATTTTCATGGTTTTTTTTTTTTTTTTAAAGAGAGAGAGAGAGAGAGAGAGAGAGAGAGAATTTTTTAATATTTATTTTTTAGTTATTGGCGGACACAACATCTTTGTTGGTATGTGGTGCTGAGGATCGAACCCGGGCCGCATGCATGCCAGGCGAGCGCGCTACCGCTTGAGCCACATCCCCAGCCCAGATTTTCATGTTTGACTTTCTTCAGCATTCCTTTTACTTACTAAGATAACAGAATACAAAAGAATGTAAGTGGGAATTACCATTAGGTTGGGACTTAGATTTGGGTGGGGAGGGCAAAGAAGTGTCTGTCTTAAAGGCTCATTGTAAGTAAGTATTGACCAATATTCTTTGCAATACATGTATCTACTGGGCCAATGGGATAGATCATAAACCTGTTTAAAGAGACCCCAGTATATCTAATGCTAGAGTGGTTTAGCCTCTTCAGTTGGCCATGGTGAAAACAAGACAGCTTCTGCTAACCTGTTTACCTCCATTTTATCTAACTATGCTAATATTCATGGCATTCTTGTGAATAAAAGAATAATGTGGGAGGACACATCAGTTGCTCAGGACCCCTTGCCACATGAGTGAGGTTGTTTCTTTATCAGTTAAATTAAATTAACAATCAATGAAAGTTTTAAATCGCTCTTGATTCAAGATACGTCCTAGACTGTTAGATATAGTGAGCATGAGACATGGATTGTGCTTTCAAGGACTTTATGTTGGGGATGTAGGACACAAAATGAAGCATTTCACTTGTAAGGAAACATTAATCTATCAACCTCAATGAGAAACACAGTGATGGGTGGATTTCTGAACAGCCAAACAAACATACATTCCAAAGTTTGCACATCAAAGTTCAGGCTGTAATGGCTGTTTACAAAAGTCAGTTAACCTTCTGTCCTAATGCACTAAGACCTGTGTGATAAGATCTGAAGCAGCACAGAACTACTGCTTTAGTTTCTTCTCTCCACTTTGTCACCTCACTGAGATGCCCTCCATTAGGAGCTCACAGAGACTATAGCAGCCTTTTCTAAAATTCTTCTACTTCTAGGAAGGTTAGGTGCAGTTTAGGAGTGGAAATAGTGCTAAGGAAATTGTGAATATGGTTTTGGGGTAGGGAGAGACAGTCAGGTTTTGTGAAGCTTGTTTAATAAATTGTTGCTCTTCATCACCTGTCTGATTTTGTCCACAAGTTAAGAAATGGGAATTTCTAGCATGTGGTATGCATTACAGAAAAGGCACATGGGTAATAGTGCTGGGTAATAGTGGCGGACTTGGTGCCCCTAAGAGATATGTCCTGGGGCGGAGCGGGGGGGCGGGGGTGTAGACCAGTGTTTGAGGTTAGGGTTATAGATTTTTCTTACTTTTCAACGTAGCCCAAGGCAATCAATCTCTCCACTCAGGACTCTCTCTCATTCACTCTGACTGCCTCATGCTTCTCCATTTCCCTGTAGTATTCAACTCCAGGCTCTTCATTCTTAGGTGCCCCTACTTTAAAGACAAAACACTGTAGGAGTTACAGATGGATTTTGATTCTAAATGAACAAATCTAACTGTATCTACATCCATTCAATCCTGCTTCCCTTCAGTTTTGCTAGGTAAGCTGCTCCTCTGCTCAGCTTCATTTGTACTTTTGAGCTTATCCTTTCATCCACTATCTCTTCTATTTTCTATGTTTAATACCTGAATCTCAGCGGAACTCTTCTTTTTAACTTCTGTTTGCGCTCAAGCAAAATCTTTCATTTCCCTTCAGCCCTTTTCAGCTGCCCACCTTCACATTCAAATTTCTTGGGAGATTTATCTATGTCAGTTTCTTATTTTTCACTTTCAGTCTTCCTTTTTTTTTAAATATTGTTTTTAGTTATAGATGGACACAATATCTTTATTTATTTATTTTTATGTGGTTCTGAGGATCGAACCGAGTACCTCACAGGTGCAAGGCAAGTGTTCCACCCCTGAGCCACAACCCCAGCCCACTTTCAGTCTTTCTGTATCCACTCCAGTCTGGGTTTTGGTCTCAACATTCTACCAAAGTAGCTGTATTAGGGATCTAGGTCACCTTCGTGCAATAGATGGTTTTTCAATTCTCATCTGTAATCCTTGCTGGTAATATTTGTAACTCTTGAACTATTCCTTCTCAAGCATTCACTTCCCTGTGCCTTGACCTACCACCCCTCCCGACAGCTGCCTGATCTTGACTCATTTATCTTTCTCAAGACTCCATCATGGGGCTCTCCCTGTTTCACTTTCCTTACTTCCTCGGCTATTTCAATCTTGCCCTTCTTGAAGGTTCACAAATAATGTTCCAAGGTTAGGCTTGTCTCTAGATCTTTTCATCTATAATACCTACTTGATGTCTCTTCTTAAAAAATAAAAAATGCCTAAAACTCAACATGTCCAATCCTACCATAGATTTTTCTATAGGAAGACTGACACTTGCTAGACCATTTTGTTGTATTAAAATTATTGCATTATACAAGGCAAAAGGCCTAAATCGTCACACTTGGAGTTTTGTACTGGGGACAATCAGGCTCCAGCCCTGGCCCACATCTGTGCTCTGCCCATCCTTGGCTCCCTCATGCATTGTGTGGAAACTTCACTCCTCCTTTCCCAGCTCCACCCTTGCCCCTGTGAATAGCTGCCTCCTGGCCACTCCTCAGGCCCAATGGTAAACACTTCAGTGATGTTCTTTGCTCAAGGTGGGATTTGTGCATATCAGAAGCCCTCTCAGGCTCTAGAAGAGATTCATGGCTATTTGGATAGGGAAACCCAGAATCAGTGTGCCCAATCATGGTCTAGAAGAGAAGGAAGGCAGACTTTGGTGTTCACATAGCCTTGGTTTTGTAAACTTTTTGGTCCATGGGGCAGAATAGAGATGGAGAAGCTCATGAGAGGTCTTCTAAGCATTAACTTTCAGAAAGAGGACTCTCTTGCTTAGGTGAAAAGCCAGTACTCCTCCTAAATCTCTCTAATATTTTTCCTTCTCTCCATTCCTCCACCACTGATGCAATTCAAGATCTCATCCTGTTTCAAGGGATTGTTGCATTTGTTCCCTGACTGGTCTTCCTGTATACACTCTTGCCCTCTTCATGCTGTTCCCCACATGTTAACCAGGGTGACCTTCTGAAGCATAAATCAGATGACATCATTAAGCTAATAAATTCATTCAACATCATGTCATTGTTTTTGAAAAACCCAAATACTTACTGTAGCTAAGATGACATACAAAGTTACCTCCTACTCTTCTTACCCTCCTCACACTATACTTCCCTATAACTTAGAATGTAGACTTTCTTAGTTTCTTTCTCACATTATTTATTTATTAATTTCCTCAAGCATTTGCACATGCTATTGCTTTTGCCTGGAAGCTATTTTTTTCCCCTCTCATTATTCATGCATTTTATATTCTCAGCTCAAAACCACATCTCCCTGAAGGCCCTTTCAGATTTGTAGGTCCATGCTATTGATAAAAAAAATATATACTGCCTGAATCAGGTAGAGTGTTTCATCCTTAAATAATCATGTTGTCTACAGACTTTGTCAATCATCTTAGATAATCCGTTTCCCCTTGAAGCTTTTGTAGTTTTCTATGAGAATATTATTCTGTGGTGGTGGAGGGAATTATAATATTAAAATGACCACATCCTCATACTTACCTTTGACTGGAAACCCAAATAATTGCAAGTTCTGCTTTTCTTTTCAGAATGCTTTTCTTTATTTCTTAAAATTCCTGCAGGGAGTTCCCTTCCATCCTTCTCTATGTTGAAGCCCATTTCCTTTTTAAATATGTGACACTAGAATGTATTTTGCAAATTATACATAGATAGGATATAACTTATTCTACGTAGGATCCCACTATGTGGTTGTAGATGATATGGAGGTAAGGCTAGGAAAGTTATGACCAATTCATTTTACTGTTCCTGTTACCCACCCAATCCCATCTTTTTTTCCCCCTTTGTCTAATCCAATGGATTCCTATTATTATTTCCTACCCCAGCCTCCCTTGTTTTAGGTTACTATCCATGAATCAGAGAGAACATTTGGCCTTTGGTTTTTTTGTGATCAACTTATTTCACTTAGCATGATATTCTCCAGTTTCATCCATTTACTGGCAAATGCCATTATTTCATTCTTCTTTATGGCTGAGTAATATTCCATTGTGTATATATACCACATTTTATTTATCTATTCATCCATTAAAGGATACCTTTGTTGTTTCCATAGCTTGGTTATTGTGAGTTTAGATACTATAAGCATTGGTGTAGCTGCATCACTGGAGTATGCTGATTTTAAGTCCTTTGGGTATAGACTGAGGAGTAGGATAACTGGGTCAAATGGTGGCTCTATTTCAAGTGTTTTAAGGAATCTTCATACTGATTTCCATAGTAGTTGCACCAATTTGCAGTCTCATTAGCAATGTATGAGTGTAAATTTCTCCCACATCCTTGCACCATTTATTGTTACTTGTAGTCTTTACAATTGCCATTCTAACTGGACTGAGATGGAATATCAGTGTAGTTTCAATTTGCATTTCTCTAATTGTTAGAAATGTTGTAATTTTTTTCATATATTTGTTGATTATTCATATTTCTTCTTCTGTGAAGTGTTTGTTCAGTTCCTTTTCACATTTGTTGATTGGGTGATTTATTCCTCTGGTGTTAAGTGTTTTGAGTTCTTTGAATATCCTGGAAATTAATGCCTTACTTATCTGAGGTACTGGTGGTAAAAATTTTCTCACATTCTGTAGAATCTATGTTCACATTTTTGATTCTTCCTTTGCTGAGAAGAAGATTTTCAGCTTGATACCATCCCATTTATTGATTCCTGATTTTAGTTCCTGTGCTTTAGTCTTGTTGAGGAATTCAGTTTCCAAGCTGACATGTTGGACAGTTGGGCTTACTTTTTCTTCTAGGAAGTGCAGAGTCTCTGGTATAATGTCTAGGTCCTTGATCCACTTGGAGTTGAGTTTTGTGTAGGGTGAGATATAGGGGTTCAATTTCATTCTATTACACATGGATTTCCAGGTTTCCCTACACCATTTGTTGAAGAGTCTATCTATCTTTTCTCCAATGTATTTTTATGGTGCCTTTGTCTGGGATAGCATAACTGTATTTATGTGGGTGTGTCTCTGTGTCTTCCATTCTGTTCCACAGGTCTTCAATCTGTGCTGGTGCCAGTACCATGCTGTTTTTGTTATTATAGCTCTGTAGTATAATTTAAAGTCTGATATTGTGATGCCTCCTGCATCACTTTTTGTGGTGAGGATTGCTTTGGTTATTCTGGGTCTCTTATTTTTCCAAATTAATTTAATGATTGCTTTTTCTATTTATGTGAAGAACATCATTTGGATCTTTATAGGAATTACATTAAATCTGTATAGTGATTTTGGTAAGTATGGCCATTTTTATGATATTACTTCTGCCTATCCAGAAATATGGGAAATCGTTCTGTTTTCTAAGGTCTTCTTCAATTTCTTTCTCAAGTGTTCTGTAGTTCTGTTTATAGAGGTCTTTCACCTATTTTGTTATATTGATGACCAAATATTTTATTGTCTTTGAGGCTATTATGTATGGGTAGTTTTCTAATTTCTCTTTCAGCTGGTGTATCCTTGGTGTATTGAAATGCAATTAAATCATTGTTGTTAATTTTATATCCTGCTACTTTGCTGAATTTGTTCTAGAAGCTCTAGAAGCTTTCTAGTAGATTTTTTTGGAGGAGGGGTAGTCTAAATGTAGAATAATGTCATTGGAAAATAGGGATTGCTTGAGCTCTTCTTTTCCTATTTGTGTCCCTTTATTTACTTTCTTTTTTCGGATTACTCTGGCTAGGGTTTTGAGGGCTATGTTGAATAGGAGAAGTGAAAGAGGGCCTCTTTGATTTGTTCCAGTTTTGGAGAGAGAATGTTTTCAGTTTTTCTTCATTTATTTCAGGGTCCATGATCATAATTGTATTCTCATCAGGATTTTAATAATTTGGGCTTTTCTCTTTTTCTTTGTTAGCTTGGCTAAAGTTTTATCAATATTGTTTATTTTTTCAAAAACCTAACTTTTTTTTCTTTTGAGTTTTTTATTTTTGTTTTTTGGTTTCACTTTCATTATATTTGGCTCTGATTTTTATTGTTTTGTATCTTCTACTGCTTTTGGTGCTTGTTTGTTTTTCTCTTTCTAAAGTTAGATTTTTTTTTTTTGTGATTTTCTGTTCTTTTAATTAATGAGCTCAATGCAATGAACTTTCCTCTTAGAACTGCCTTCATAGAATCTCATGGATTTTGGTATGTTGGTTTACTATTCTCATTTACCTCTAAATATATATTTTTTAATTTCGTCCCTGATTTCTTCAGCTACTCATTGTTCATTCAGTAGTGTATTATTTCGTCTCTAGGAGTTACAGTTGCTTCTATTTTTTAATTATATAATTAATTTCTAATTTCATTCCATTATGATCTGATAGAATGCAAGGTATTATCTCTATTTTTTTTTTGTATTTGCTAAGAGTTGCTTTGTGGACTCAAATGTGGTCTATTTTAGAGGATGTTCCATGTGCTACTGAAAAGAAAGTGTATTGATTCGTTGATGGATAAAATATCCTACATATGTCTGTTAAAACTAAATTATTAATTGTATTTTTTTAGCTCTAAGGCTTCTTTCTTTAGTTTTTGATTTGAATATCCATCTATTGGTGAGAGAGGAATGTTGAAGTCATGCAGTATTATTGTGTTGTGATCTATTTGATTCTTGAGATTATGAAGGATTGGTTTGATGTACGTATGTACACCATTGGTTTGGGGCCTAAATATTTAAGATTGTTATGTCTTGTTGAAGTATAGTTTCCTTAGGCATGTGAAATAGCCTTCTTTGTCCCTTCTGATTAATTTTGACTTGAAGTACACTTTATCAGATATGAGGTTAGAAACCCCTGCTTGCTTGCGAGGTCCATGTGAATGGTACATATTTTGCTATCCTTTTATCTTCAGTCTGTGGATGTCTTTTCCTATGAGGGGAGTCTCTTGGAGACAGCATATTGTTGCGTCTTGTGGTCTTGATTTTTAGTTCAATCTGCCAATCTAGGTCTTTTGATTGATGAGTTTAGACTGTAACATTCAATATTATTATTGAGAAGTGATTCTTATTCCCTGTCATTTTGAATTCTTTCCAGTTTTTAATTTGAAATAGCTTCTTTTTTGATGGACTGTACTTCTACTGTAGTTTCCCCCTTTGCTGGATTTCATTTTCATTTTATATTTCTTCTTCAAGAAATATTTGGTTGCAAATGTTTTGTGGTGCAGGCTTTTTGGTTGTGAATTTTTTTGTTTATCATGAAAGGTTTTTATTTCATCCTCAATATAAAGCTTAGTTTTGGAGGGTATATTATTTTTGCTGGAATCCATATACTTTCAGAGTTTGGTACATGTTATTCCAAGACCTCCTAGCTTTAAAGTTGTGGGTTGACAATTCAGCTGAGATCTGAATTAATTTCCCTCTAAATGTTACTTGATTTTTTCCCTCTGGCAACCCTTAGAATTCAATCCTTAATCTGTATGTTAGATATCTTCATAATAATGTGCCTTGGTGTGGACCTGTTGTCATGTTTTATATTTGGGGTCCTATTTGATTTTTAAGTTCATTCTTAAGGTTTGGGAAATTTTCAGACATTATTTCATTGAAAAGATTGTGCATTCTTTTGGTTTGTATCTGCGAGCCTTCATCTATCCTGATAAATCTTAATATTTTTTTTTCATGCAATCCCATATTTCCTGGAAGTCTGTTCATAGTCTCTTAACATTTTTTCTGCATACCCAGCTTTATTTTCAATATTATATATTTTGTCTTCATTGCTTGTGACTCTGTCTTCTAGTTGGTCTAGTCCGTTGATGATACTTTCAACAAATTTTTTTTATTTGATTTATTGATTTCTACATTTCCTCGATTTCTGTTTGTTTAGTTTTTTTAAAATCTCTCTTTATTGAAGTAATCTTTTGCTACCTGTAATTTTTCCCTTACATCAACCTTTACCACACATATCAGTTTAACTCTGTACATTCTAAATTTCTTCTCTGACATTTCTTCCATTGTGGTGTTGATGGATTCTCTTTTTGACATATTTTGTTTATTTCAGGCAAATGGTTCCCTTGCTTTTTTTATGTTGTTTTTATGTATAACCATCTAACAGTTGATTTTGAGACATTAGGTTTTTTCCTTGTGGTATTATAGTGTTCCTGAAGGTTTCCAGTATCTCACGGTTTAACAGGAGATAGATATTAACAATACTGACCCAAACAATTACAGCATTAAACCAAGGAGCTCTTGCAATGAACTCTACAATGCTGGTTGTTACAATACTGAGAAATGATACGATCATTTAGATCATTTATTACCCACGAGTAAATCAGTAAGTTCACATAAGAATTTACAATTTCATGTGATGACAGGGGTATAATAGAAGTGATATAGGATGTGATGATTATAAAGGTGGAGGAGGAAACATTGAGGTAGAAAGTTAAATAATCAGTGGAAAAGAGAACATTAGAGCTTGGCTATTAGTGGAAGAAAAGAGAGAAGGAGAGTGAAAGGAAATTAATAAGTGAGAGAAAAAATAATAATGAAAATAAAATAAAAAATAGAAAAAAATTAAAAATTAAAAGAAAAAAATGAAGTATACAGAAAAGAAATAAAGTTTACAAGAACAAAATTGATACATTCTAATCAAACATTTTAGTCTATGAAATATTGATCCATGAAAAATAACTGCATTCAAATAAAATGGTAGAAAGAAAAAGAAAAAAAAGGATATGTAAGTATGTATAAGTACCAGTTAAAAATAGAGTTCTTTAAGAGGAAAAGAAGAAGAGATGGGACAGTAGAAAAGGGTTTATAGATTCAAGAGGGGAGTAGGGTCTATGCAGATGCTACAGGATGTATTATTAAGAGGTGAGACAAAAAACCAAAACAACAGCAACAACAACAACAAGAAGAAAACAATAATTAAAGATAAAATAGAAGTAAAAGAATTAAAGGAAAAGTGAGAGAAAAAAAATAGTAGAGTTTGGCTGTTAAAAATAGAGAAGTATAAATAAAGGATAACAGAGTTATGAAAGAGTCAATAGGGAGTCAATCCAACATATACTAATCCATGACCTAGTCTTCCAAAAAATAAAGAAAAATTAAAAAATAAAAAACTTTAAAAATATAAAGAGAATGAAATAAGGAAAAAAGCTATCTTAAATCCTAAAAGCTAAAAAAAAAAAAAACCCAGAAACAAATTGTATATGTACAAATGCATAAATGTCAATCATTTGTCAATCAGTACACTTCAAAAACAATTCAAAATATGACGAAAGGAAAATCAAAGTAGCAAAATAGTCAATGAATTTTTTTTTTTTTTTTTTTTTTTTTTTTTTTTTTACTGTCTGTACTAAAGTGCCTTTCAGTTTCTAAGCATCCCTTCTCAGTATGATGGGCTGAGGAGCTGTGGAAGATGCTGGCAGCATGACTCCTTGAGTGTTGTCTTTGAGATCTGTTAACTGCAAGTGAAGCTCCCCAGGGTGGGGATTTGCTATTTCCCCAGCTGTTTTTTATGAGGGGATTTTCAGGTGTTTAATGAATCAGCTTGCTTCTAGGACTGTATTCCAATGCCTTGCACAGGGCACTGCCCAGGGAAAGAGGCAGTTGGTCCTTCAGCAGTTCTGTGTTTCTGGGATACTGACTGTTATTGTATTTTTGGATTCTCAAGGATGGCCGGGGTCGGGGGTGGGGGTGGGGGTTGTGGTTTAGAAACTGAAATCAGTCATTCAGCCCCCCTTCAGTTTCTCCCAGCTGCTGGTCTTGCTCACTGCCCATTCAATGGAGTAGAGAAGGGGGCATGGACTTTCTCTGGCCTCTCTGATCTGTAATGCCCTGAGGCAATATGATCTCCATGCAGACTCTGCTGCTTTGCTAGGCTCACTTTACATCTCACAGTTGGAATCTGCTGGATTCATGTGCTGGGATTTTGAGGATCCAAGCACCTGATCTGAGTTTGTGCTGCTTTTACATGGAGGTATTTAAGCCTATGCTTCCTGTGCTGGTCTGGCTGGCTATGTCATTTGAGTACCAGTTTATTTGGACAAATAGCCTCTGGCTCTGCCCAGGGTGGCCTGCCCTGATTCCAGGGTTCCCCACACCATGATATTCCAGAATTTATAGACCTTTTCAGAACTTGCAGTTTTCTTTTTTTCTTCATCTCCAGCTCCTGCCTGGAGTTCAGCTCCAATTCAGTTCCTTAGCCTTGTCTGGTATATCCCAACTTTTCCAATGTTCAAGGTTTTCTGTCAGACATTGAGTATCAAGGGAGTTTTTTTTTTTTTCCCCCTTTCACTCACCTCCTGCATAAGTAATTTCCCTGCTGTTTAAGTCCAAGTCATGGAGTTGTGAGCATTACCTCTTTCAGCTAATCTGCCATCTTTCCAGTTTGCTTTAATCTTTTGTACAACAGAAATTGCACATCTTGATTTTTCTTACCTCCCTCAGTACTCTGCCAACTCATTCCATTTCTGCAGGCAAAGTTCTTTCACAAGTTAAAATGAGCTCAGTGACAAATTTGAAATTTAACAGTCTGTTTAATTGCATAGGTAGCTAAAGAGGTTAAAGTCCACATATCTCATTTATGCACAAGATTGCCTTTCTCCAAGTCCTAACTTGTATTCTACATGCATAGTAACTTATAATGTTGCACTATAATTATCTTCCAATGTTTGTTGAACGGCGAGCTTCTTGAAATCAGGGGCTGTGCCTTATTAATCTTTTGTATCTTCAGAGTTTAGTAAATGCTTGCTTGGCATATAGGGGACACTCAATAAATTTTAAATCTGAATTAGAATAAGAGACACAACTGAAAGTATGAAACGTTACTTAGTTCCTTCTGCCCTGTCAACAAGAACACTGTGGTTCTTAAATAAATAGTTACCTAACTGTTTACTTCACATTTCTCAATTATTTACTCTGTAGTTAAATTCAGTTCAGTGTCAGTTTCCAGCTGCAGACTTGCACATGTAGATCTGAATATATCTCCATGTTGCATGAGTCAAGTTGTGTTAAATTATCTTTAAGACAATAATCCAAAAATTTTGCTGTGATGCCAAGACAGTGTTTGCTTTAGATACTAACATTCCTGATGTACTTTCCCCCCCAATATTCCATATAGCTGCAAAAAGAAATTTGCACTAATCAATACCATCATTTGCTTTTAAGATGTTAACTGCAGAAAGACTAATTTATATAATTTTAATGCATGAACAAATAAATTGTATAAATAAAAATTTAAATTGTATTCAAATAGTAATTATATATATTTTAAACTACTTGTTGAAGCTATTAATGCTAAATATACTTGCCATGTCACAACTATAAATCAGAAGCTGTTTCTGATTTTGAAAGGACAGCACCATCCTGTTACTGAAATTCATTCTTTATTCTATTTGAATGTGTACTTCTGACAGTTTTTATTATTAAGTGAACTATTTTTGCAAAATACCTTCAAACCCACATATATTGTTCTAATAGAAAGTTTTTTTCTAATGTTTATATAATTAAAAACTAATTTGAAGAATTCAAAACTTATATATCCTATAGTAATATATTAAAATCACTTTAAACCATTTACATCAGGTTTTTTACTATAATTTAGCCAGAGAATAATTTTTCTCCTTATTAAAAAAACATATAGGCCAATTATTTATATGATCTATTTTTTAAATGTTTCATGGTTTAACTTTTAGATCAAATCATCCATTTTTTAATGTTAGCCCACACACAGCTCTTAAAAAGCTATGACAATTCCAGGACTTAAATTCCCAGCTTCAGTTGGGTAGCAGGTTGGGAAGGATTTAGCTAAGAACTAGCACTAGAAGATCACAAGATACCTAACAATTTCTAAAACTTTAGAAGATACTGAGGAGAAAATTTTACCCTGTAATTAAAATAATCTGAATCTGAGCCACTAAAATTTCAACAAAGGAACATTATAACAATACAATCTTTGTACAAGTTAGGAAAATTTATTTTTGTAACTTTAAACTTCTTTTAGTTAGTCTTTTGAATTGTATTTGGAAAAAACATGGAATGTGAAAAGACTCTCAATAGTGCATTCATTTCTGCTTGATTTCCATCTTAGCTATCATTATGAATGGAGTTACTAATATTAATTTCTGTTTATGTTTATATATTCTATTTGTTGTGAATATTTCAAGAATGAATAAACAGATTATAGACATTAGTATATTTTTCTTTCAGGTAAGGGAAAGTCTCATTAATGTAGCTTAGAAAGTTTGCCTTTTTAAATTTCTTAAAAATGTTAAGCTGAGCTCTATAGAAAGAAATGCTTGCCAAGCACCTGTTTAGCTTAGGAATGGACAAGCTCTCAAATTTGAGTTCCAATTCCCTAATGTGTTATATTTTTTCCTAACAGATAGGATGTTTTTTCATTTGATAAGACCATCATCAGAAGTATAGAATTATGAAATATTCAAGGTAGAAGGCTCCGTAAGTGTAATTTAATCCAACTTTATTCATATGGCATAGAAATGTACATAGATTTACATCTCCATGCCTGAAGCTAGAAAATTACACTGAACTAACTGAAACTACCAAGTAAATAATCAAGAAATTTGAAGTAAATGGTTAGGAAATATGAGTGGAAATAAACAAAAATTCCAGAGACTCAATCTAAAATGAGAAAGGGCAGAAAACAGGACCCTTACCCCAAGGGAGCTTTGGGGGAAAGGAATTAAGAGAGAGGACAAGCTGTTTTAGACAGTGTTTTTGCTGCTGTGACTAAAAGACCCAACCAGAACAACTTTAGGGAGGAAAAGTTTATTTGAGGACTTATGATTTCAGAAGTCTCAGTTCATAGACAGCCAAGTCCATTTCTCGGAGCTTGAGGTGAGGCTGAACATCATGATGGAAGAGGTGATCAGAAAGAAGAGAGAGAGGTTTTCACTATCCAGATACAAATATATACCCCAAAGCCCTGCCTCAATGCCTACTTCCTCTGGCCACAACCTACTACTTCAGTTACCACTCAGTTAATCCCTATCAGGGGATTAATTTACGGATTGGGTTAAGACTCTCACAACCCAAAAATTTATCCTCTGAACTTTCTTTCATCGTCTCACATGTGAGATTTTGGGGGACACCTCACATCCAAACCATAACATTCCACCCTGGGTCCTCTAAAGCTCACAACCATCTCATAATGTAAAATACATTTTGTTCATTTCCAAGAGTCTCTATAGTCTCAACAGTTCTGAAATAGCTCAGAGTTCAAGTCCAAGTCTTCTCTGAGGCTCAAAGCAATCTTGCATTGTGAGCTCCTGTAAAATTGAAAGCATTTTACAAGTATCCAATATATAAAGGTACAGAGCAAACTTTGGTCTTACTTTGGTCCCATCCCTGTGGATGGGACCAAAGTAAGAAAAAGGGATGGGACCAAAGTAAGACCAAAGTCCAACTGGGCAAACAAGTACTATAGTTCTGTGTTCTACATCTGGAGCACATGGCATGATGTCATCTCCAAAGGGCTTCTGTAACTCCATCCCTGTGTCCTTGTTGGTTGCAGCCCAAGTGGCCTTTCTTTTGCTTGTCTCAGCTGAATTCCTACAGCTTTCCTAGGATGATGTCATATATTACTGGCATTTCTTAATCTTGGGGGTCTCCAATGCAGCTTCATTTTCCTCCTCAAATCTCTACACTTTGCATTCTCAGGGAGTGCCTCCAAGGCTCTGATTCTGCTGCACTTAACCTGACTTCCAAGGTCTTCCTTCGAAATCTTGCTGGAAACCTCCAGTGACCCCCTAACTTCAGCATTCTGCATTACTGCAGAACCAGCACTATGTGGTTGACACCAAGTTCTACTGTCATCTTGAGCAATAGCCAAACCTCCAGGGACCCTGGCTGCAGCAGCTTCAGACTATGTGGGTGGCTGAGCATGTTAAAAAAACTTCCTCTATCAGACGCCGTGTCTCTGATTTAATATCGAGCTCCTTGATCCATTTTGAGTTAACTTTTGTGCATGGCGAGAGAAAGGGATTCAGTTTCATTTTGATGCAAATGGATTTCCAGTTTTCCCAGCACCATTTGTTGAAGATGCTATCCTTCCTCCATTGCATGCTTTTAGCCCCTTTATCAAATATAAGATAGTTGTAGTTTTGCGGATTGGTTACTGTGTCTTCTATTCTGTACCATTGGTCCGCTCGCCTGTTTTGGTACCAGTACCATGCTGTTTTTGTTACTATTGCTCTGTAGTATAGTTTGAAGTCTGGTATCGCTATACCGCCTGATTCACACTTCCTGCTTAGCATTGTTTTTGCTATTCTGGGTCTTTTATTATTCCATATGAATTTCCTGATTGTTTTATCTATTTCTACAAGAAATGCTGTTGGGATTTTGATTGGGATAGCATTGAACTTATAGAGAACTTTTGGTAATATCGCCATTTTGATGATGTTAGTTCTGCCTATCCATGAGCAGGGTATATTTTTCCATCTTCTGAGGTCTTCTTCTATGTCTCTTTTTAGGGTTCTGTAGTTTTCATTGTATAGGTCTTTCACCTCTTTTGTTAGATTGATTCCCAGGTATTTTATTTTTTTGGGGGATATTGTAAATGGAGTAGTTGTCCTCATTTCTGTTTCAGAGGATTTGTCGCTGATATACAGGAATGCATTTGATTTATGCATGTTGATTTTATATCCCGCCACTTTGCTGAATTCATTTATTAACTCTAATAGTTTCTTTGTAGAACCTTTTGGGTCTGTTAGGTATAGAATCATATCGTCTGCAAATAGTGATAATTTAAGTTCTTCTTTTCCTATTTTTATGCCTTTAATTTCTTTCGTCTGTCTAATTGCTCTGGCCAGTGTTTCGAGGACTATGTTGAACAGAAGTGGTGAGAGAGGGCATCCCTGTCTTGTACCAGATCTTAGAGGGAATGCCTTCAATTTTTCTCCATTTAGGATGATGCTGGCCTGTGGCTTATCATAGATTGCTTTAACAATGTTGAGGAATGATCCTGTTATCCCTAATTTTTCTAGAGTTTTGAACATAAAGGGATGCTGTACTTTGTCGAATGCCTTTTCTGCATCTATCGAGATGATCATATGGTTCTTATTTTTAAGTCTATTGATGTGGTGAATAACATTTATTGATTTCCATATATTGAACCAGCCTTGCATCCCAGGGATGAATATGATCTACATACTGTGGGGTCAGGCCCCAAATTCCTCAATAGGACACCCATAGCGCAAGAGTTAACAACCAGAATCAACAAGTGGGACTTACTCAAACTAAGAAGTTTTCTCTCAACAAAAGAAACAATAAGAGAGATAAACAGGGAGCCTACATCCTGGGAACAAATCTTTACCCCACACACTTCAGATAGAGCCCTAATATCCAGAGTATACAAAGAACTCAAAAAATTAGATAATAAGATAACAAATAACCCAATCAACAAATGGGCCAAGGACCTGAACAGACACTTCTCAGAGGAGGACATACAATCAATCAACAAGTACATGAAAAAATGCTCAGCATCACTAGCAGTCAGAGAAATGCAAATCAAAACCACCCTAAGATACCATCTCACTCCAGTAAGATTGGCAGCCATTAAAAAATCCAACAACAACAAGTGCTGGCGAGGATGTGGGGAAATGGGTACACTTGTTCATTGTTGGTGGGACTGCAAAATGGTGCAGCCAATTTGGAAAGCAGTATGGAGATTTCTTGGAAAGTTGGGAATGGAACCACCATTTGACCCAGCTATTCCCCTCCTCGGTCTATTCCCTAAAGACCTAACAAGAGCATGCTACAGGGACACTGCTATATCGATGTTCATAGCAGCACAATTCACGATAGCAAGACTGTGGAACCAACCTAGAAGCCCTTCAATAGATGAATGGATTAAAAAAATGTGGCATTTATACACAATGGAGTATTACTCTGCAATAAGAAATGACAAAATCATAGAATTTGGAGGGAAATGGATGGCATTAGAGCAGATTATGCTAAGTGAAGCTAGCCAATCCTTAAAAAACAAATGTCAAATGTCTTCTTTGATATAAGGGGAGTAACCAAGGACAGGGTAGAGACGAAGAGCTTGAGGAAGATTAACATTAAACAGGGATGATAGGCGGGAGGGAAAGTGAGAGTTAAGGGAAATTGCATGGAACTGGAAGGTGAGCCTCAGGGTTATACACAATTACATATAAGAGGAAAGGAGGAGTAGGAGGAAAATTATATAAGTGGAAGAAACGATTTATAGTAGAGGGGATGGAGAGAGAGTAGGGGAGGGGAGGGGAGGGGAGGGGTGAGGGGACAGTGGAGAATGGGATAGACAGCAGAATACATCAGTCACTAGAAAGGCAATTTGTAAATCAATGGAAATGTAACTGATGTGACACAGCAATCTGTATACGGGGTAAAAATGGGAGTTCATAACCCACTTGAATCAATCTGTGAAATATGGTAAGTTAAGAACTATGTAATGTTATGAACAACCAACAATAAAATAATTAAAAAAAAAAAAACTTCCTGAGCTCCCTTGTGCAAGAAGGATGCCCCACTGGTCTCAAGAGAATTTTTACTTTTACTTACTTGAGTCTGAGATGGATATGATCTTGCTAATTCCTGAGATGCCCTCAAGCCATCTTTCCTATTGTCTCTGAGCAAAGTCTTTAGCATTTCTTTAGTGGCAATAATGTCTTTAACAACTGCAACTCCATTAGTCCCAGTTTTACTCTCACCTTTCAAGTCCAAGTTTTTCAAATCTTTCTGCTCTGCTGTTTGTTCCTAATTATCACAATAAACTTGGCTAAAAACTGGCAGCAATATCCACACAACTGCCTGAATGCTATGCTACCTGAATATTTCTTCCACCAGATTAAGAAGTCCATCACATTTAAAATTAGCTTCACAGAAAGTCATGGGCAAAATGCAGACTACTTCTGAGCCAGAACATAACATGAATGGCCTCTACTCCAAATTCCACTAGAGTTCTCCTTCTCTGAACCCTATTGATTCCTGCCCTCACTGTCTATGGTCCTTTTGGCATTCTGGTCTCCTGAGCTCCCACCAGAATTGGTCATTAAGCTCCATTTACAACAATCTAAAGTATTTCCAGCTTTTACTGCTAAACATCACAAAATTCCTCCCACCAATTCCCCAAAGCTCCAAAACTTATGAACCATATTGTTAGATAAGTCACAGCAACAACCCCACTCTCAGTACCAATTTCTTTTTAGTCAGCTTTTTCACCACTGTGACTAAAAGAACCAACCAGAACAACTTTAGAGGAAGAATTTATTTGGAGGTTTACAATTTTATCTCAGTCCATTCCTTAGGCTCAAGGAAAAGCTATACATCATGGTGGTAGACTATGACAGAGGGAAGCAGCTCATATGGTGATCAAAAAAGTGTGTGTGTGTGTGTGTGTGTGTGTGTGTGTGTGAGAGAGAGAGAGAGAGAGAGAGAGAGAGAGAGAGAGAGGTAATTCACTTTCCAGATACAGTTATATACCTATATACCCAGGCCATGCCACCAATTCCCACCTTCTCCAGTCACATCCTACTACTCAGTTAATTCCTATCAGGGGATTAATTCACTAATAGAGTTAAGGTTCTCACAACCCAATCATTTCTCCTCAGAACCTTCTTGCATTGTTTCACATGTGAGCTTTTAGGGGCATCTCACATCAAACCATTACACTAGCCAAAGATGGTGATTGTGTGTGTGTGTGTGTGTGTGTGTGTGTGCGTGTAAACACCTAGACAACAGTGCTTTATTGAAAAGATTTGTTTAAATGAATATAAAATTGTGAAAAATAATTGTTTTCGAAATACAATTCTGTAGGTAAAAATTATCTTTTACTAAATGAGCAACTATCACCAAGAATATGTATTTAGATTTGGGTAGCAAAACAACAGGGGATTAAGAAGTGTGACAGTGTGAGCTCTCTCACCCAAAATAACCATTATTAGGTGGCAACTCTTTCAACCAGCAGTTTTACTCAAACATACATAGGGTTTTCATTGATCACTTGAATATGTTTTTTAAATTTTTTACACTTTTTTTTCCTAGCAAAGTTAATAAATGTCAAAATAATTCAAATAACTGACTCTGCCTGGATGTACTCTGAAGTCATGTAACACTTTTCTTGGTAAGAACTAAACACAATAAGTGTAAACATAGAGTTTTTTGACCATTCACAATTATGCAACAGTGAAGGGACAAAGTTAGAACAGCAGATTATTTTCTGTAATACACCTTTGTAATATTTCTTGATCAACACTGACTTCATTTTATTTTTTTTCTGGTCAAAATAGCAACAACAACAAAAATTGCTTTCTCATTCTTGAATGAAGTGTTTTTTTCTATCTCAACTTTTGCTGAAGCAAAATGATAGCACTGACCTAGCACTTGCCTCCTCTCAATGAGTTGTCTCCTTTCTGTAGGCCCTTTCTGTGGTCAAGTTTCCTAACATTAGTGTAAATGATTAAAAAAAAAAAAAAAAGCTACTCCTGAAGTGTGTCACAGGGATACAAAGGAAGAAAGGGCAGGAAAACGAAAGCACAAGGCCACAGTGCACCGAAACCTGACCAGGTGCAGTTTTGACTGTGGGCAACTATTGATAAGCTTAGGCTACAGATTTGAAATGTATTTCATTTTTTCTTCCACACATGGATAAAATTGTACCAAACAAATGAATAAACTGACAATAGCTGAAAATAGAGTAGGAAGTCTACCACTGATATTTTCCTCCTAACAGAAAAATTATTTCAAAAGGAAACAGAGGAAATCCAAGACAGGTAAATTGGTAGGCATTTGGGTTTCCTGGTGGGGAGACTTTGGGAGTAGGAACTCTGTCCAGTAACAAGTCTAGATTCGGGGGTGTGCCTACCAAAGGATCTCAATTTCCATTGCTAGGGTGGATCTTGTATACTTGCAGATACTGAAAATGCATTATAGTGCAGTATAAAATATAAAAAGGATGATTTCTGAATAGGTCAACTGCCAATTTTCCTTAAAAAATTATTCTCTAATTTAGTTGAGTAAAAATAGTGTGTATACTTAATTGTAATATGAAAACTGGAGATCATAGCTGCTTTGGTTTTCTTTATAACATAGTAATAACGCCATTCCTGGAGAACGCTAAATAAATTGACTTTGTAGGGTATGCTCTTCAGAGTGGATTTAAAAATTACCTAGTATGAGAATCCAGAGACTTCTTAAAGTTTATGCTTAAAAGTGTGCATTTTAAAAGCTATTTAAATTTAGAAATTTGTCATTAGATAATTCTATTTATTTCATTTTGCTAAAAATGTGCATATATGTAAATGAAGTAATGATATTGTCATAAAAGCAAACCTGGTTTTAAATGTTGTATATAAACATAAAATAAAGGAATTTAATTGTTACCACAGGGTATGTGGTAACATTTTATAAACATAAAATAAAGGAATTTAATTGTTACCACAGGGTATCTAGTGATATAAAGCTTTTTATATCACTAGATATATGTCTCTGCCATACAGGAACATTCTGGGTAAGTCTGAATGTTCTAGATGTAAATCAAGAATGCTTGTTAGTGTAATTATTAGTTAGGCTATATAAATCAAAGAAATTCAAAATGAACTAAACATTCTGACTCATTCTTGGAAATCAGTTCTACCATTTGTGATTAGTTAAGGAAGAAGAAAATGAAAACAAAAGTTTACCTCCAAAAATATAAAGTATAACATAGTGGTGAAATACAAATGTCAAAAGTACTCCTTTGAGTCACTGAAAACAAAAACAAAAACAAAAACTCAATGAACAAAACAGAAACAACAATAAAAACTCCTATGTTTCTCTCAGTTATTCTAGCCTCTTCTGTGTATAATTATTTAAAATAAGGTCATAGAAAATATATTTCATTATAATACTTCTCCTGAGTATTTATTAGTTTCTGTACCTGTATGTGTTATGGGGCATTTTGACTGACTCAATTATTTAGTTAAATAACTGGCTTGTTACTTAGGCCATAGCTAGGATGGAATCATGGGACTTGTTAATATCTATTTTAGTTGTCATTGTTGCTATGCTTTTCTCCTAGTTTGTGTTTGAGGCAAAAGTCAGACTTTTTCTGATAGTTTCAAAAAAAAAAAAGTAGAACCCCCATGAGATGTCTCTTTGTGTAAATTTCTCATTACCTTTAGTAAAAAGCATACTTGGAATTATTAGTAGATGCAGTTTAGATCTTAACTCAATTCCAAGCAGCAGCATCGGGTTAGTTGTATTTTTTGCAAATATCACAAACCAAAATATTGAAATGAGAAATAGCAGATATAGAACATGGTCTTGAATAATAGGTACAAATCATTTAAACTGTTATACAAAATTTGATAAGATGTTTTACATAACTTTGATAAATTGACAAAGTGTTGTGGAGAAAACAGTTCCAGATGGCAAACATACGCAAAGAATCTAGTCAAACATTTTTTTTGGAAAGAATCTTATGACTTTGTAATCATCTGGGAGCCAATGAAATACAGAGATGAGTCTAGTTAATAATCTACAATTATTGGTTAAAGAAGTATATTAGGGCTAATTTTCCTGCATTCATCCTGCCTTTTCTATCAACCCCACAAGCCCTTGGCACAATGAAGTGGGTAACCTGCATTTCTCTTCTCTTTCTCTTCAGCTCTGCTTATTCCAGGGGTGTGTTTCGTCGAGAAGCAGGTAAGAATTCATTTTTCCCTTTGTACAACTTTTTTTTTCCTAATAAAAGTTTCAGTAAGCCCCCACGTATTTAAAGAATTGAATTTTCCTTTAGCATTTATATCTAGAATGTGATGATTTTTTGTTTTTGTGAATGCTTATGTGGTTATTTAATTAATATAGTTAAGAAGAAACAACATGGTGAGAATTATTTAGTGAATGTAATTTCTTTTCTCTAATGAAGAAATGCCAGGCAGAGTGACTTACACTTCATAGAACAGAGAAGAAGATAGGATTCACAACAATTTCTAAGGCCTACCTAATGCACCTTGCTTTATTTAGAATAGAAAAACTCTTGTGTTATTAATAATAAAAATAGGATTTCCACTTGTATTTACTTCTCATTTGCTGTTCATAGGTTCTATAAGAGCATTAGATTTTATACAGCTAGAATATAAAGTTATAAATATTTAATATTAAAAATAATATTCTTTGTGATCGAATAATATCTTCTTTAAGTGCAGAAGACATAGTTCACCATCCTAAGACTTTCTGTAAGAATAAGAATCCAATATTTTGAAGCAAATAAACAACCTAAGTTAAATGAAAAGAAATATAGAACATAGCATATAATTAATTGTTTTCTTCAGTATTTAAACACATGTTGTTTTGTTTCTTCTCCTTTTCCTTAGATGAAAGTGAGATTATTAAACGATATAAGGAATTCGGAGAGCAAGAGTTCAAAGGCCTGTAAGTTAAAATATGGAAGAGTCAAATTTAATGTTTCTGATTACATTGATTATTACTCTAAATGTCTTACATTTTCCTGTCATCATGGTCCAGATTTTAGAGCATTGTTGCCCCATACAATTTTCTGTACTGATGAAAATATTCTGTATCAGTGTCATGTAATATGGTAGCCACTGGCCACACGTGGCTGTTGAGTACTTTAAATATGGCAAGTGCAATGGAGGAATAAAATGTCAAATTGTATTAAAGTTTAGTTAAATTGCATTTAAGTATGTACATTTTAATTGATTTAAATTTAAATAGAATATTAATTAAATTTAAACAACTTAAGAATATAGTCACATATGTCTAATGGCTACTGTATTGAACAGTTAAAATCCAGAGTTCTCATACTACCCAGAAACTCTGGAACAGTGGTGGAAAGACTAGTACATGTTCCTTTGGCAGCTCACTTACTAACTTCCCTTTATATAGCAAATTCTTCTGTGGTTTCTTGGGAACATTTTAATATTTTTTAAAAAATTGAGAAAATAATCTATTTTTTTAAAGGTCATTACAATCCTATAGCCCGAATAATGATGTATGTGTTTTTATTTTCATTTTAAGTAACCCAAAGGATTTATGCAAAGCCCAGTCTCAACAATTAAATCTATTTGGTATAAAAGTTTTCTAGTTTGCCCTCTGTGTCTGCCTCTACTGACATGAACCCATACAAATTTGGACATGGCTGAAATACTATCCTGCCTACCTAAGAAGCCACATGTACCTGATAGGCCTTAGATAACACCTCATATGAATAGGCTTTCTGGATAATTATAAGAAAGATACATAAAACATAGATTAAAGACACATAAGTGATTTGCTCTCTAGTATAGCAACCTGTTTTATGTTAAAGTTTTATTGTGCTACTGTATTTTTTTGTTTCAGGGTACTGGTGACCTTTTCTCAGTATCTCCAGAAGACCGAATATGATGACCTTGCAAAATTTACAGTTGAAGTGACTGACTTGGCAAAAGCATGTGCTGCTGATAATACAGGAGCAGATTGTAACAAACCACTTGTAAGTTCTGATTTTGAGGATTCTTTCTTTTCCTTTAAGTTATTATGAGTATTTCAAAGGAAAAAATTCTTTTAAAACATTACTATTAAGTGACAATTTGTAAGCTACACTCAAAAGTTTCATATGGACTGATAAGTCATTCACTGTTTATTCAGGGACAGAGATGTTGTGGGTATGCCCAGTTTTTTTTTTATTGGTTGTTCACAACATTACAAAGCTCTTAACAAATCATATTTCATACATTAGAATCAAGTGGGTTATGAACTCCCATTTTTACCCCAAATACAGATTGCAGAATCACATCGGTTACACATCACATTTTTACATACTGCCATATTAGTGACTGTTGTATTCTGCTACCTTTCCTATCCTTTACTATCCCCCTTCCCCTACCCTCCCATCTTCTCTCTCTACCCCATCTACTATAATTCATTTCCCTCCATGTTTGTTATCCCATTCCCCTCATAACCTCTTATATGTACTTTTGTATAACAATGAGGGTCTCCCTCCATTTCCATGTGATTTCCCTTTTTTTTCTCCCTTTCCCTCCCACCTCATGTCTCTCTTTAATGTTAATCTTTTCTTCCTGCTCTTCCTCCCTGTTCTGTTCTTAGTTGCTCTCATTATATCAAAGAAGACATTTGGTATTTGTTTTTTAGGGATTGGCTAGCTTCACTAAGCATAATCTGCTCTAGTGCCATCCATTTCCCTGCAAATTCCGTGATTTTGTCATTTTTTAGTGCTGCGTAATACTCCATGGTGTATAAATCCCACATTTTTTTTATCCATTCATCTATTGAAGGGCATCTGGGTTAATTCCACAGTCTAGCAATTGTGAATTGTGCTGCTATGAACATCGATGTGGCAGTATCCCTGTAGTGTGCTCTTTTAAGGTCTTCAGGAAATAGTCCGAGAAGGGCAATATCTGGGTCAAATGGTGGTTCCATTCCCAGCTTTCCCAGGAATCTCCATACTGCTTTCCAAATTGGCCGCACCCGTTTGCAGTCCCACCAGCAGTGTACAAGAGTACCCTTTTCCCCACATCCTCGCCAGCACTCATTGTTGTTTGACTTCATCATGGCTGCCAATCTTACTGGGGAGAGGTGGTATCTTAGGGTGGTTTTGATTTGCATTTCCTTGACTGCTAGAGATGGTGAGCATTTTTTCATGTACTTGTTGATTGATTGTATGTCCTCCTCTGTGAAGTGTTTGTTCATGTCCTTGGCCCATTTGTTGATTGGGTTATTTGTTTTCTTATTGTCTAATTTTTTGAGTTCTTTGTATACTCTGGATATTAGGGCTCTATCTGAAGTGTGAGGAGTAAAAATTTGTTCCCAGGATGTAGGCTCCCTATTTATCTCTCTTATTGTTTCTCTTGCTGAGAAAAAACTTTTCA
Source organism: Spermophilus citellus (assembly GCF_964194105.1). NCBI lineage: Eukaryota > Metazoa > Chordata > Mammalia > Rodentia > Sciuridae > Spermophilus > Spermophilus citellus. The sequence goes on from NC_138189.1 coordinate 57,995,283, forward strand.
GTTTAAGAAAGTCCCATTTGTTGATTCTTGTTATAAACTCTTGTGCTATGGGTGTCCTATTAAGGAATTTTGAGCCCGTCCCCACAATCTGTAGATCAGAGCCAACTTTTTCTTCTATCAGACGGAGAGTCTGTGATTTGATATCTAGCTCCTTGATCCACTTTGAGTTGACTTTTGTGCATGGCGAGAGGAGGGGATTCAGTTTCATTTTGTTGCATATGGATTTCCAGTTTTCCCAACACCATTTGTTGAAGATGCTATCCTGTCTCCATTGCATGTTTTTAGCTCCTTTATCAAATATAAGGTAGTTGTAACTTTGTGGATTAGTCTCTGTGTCCTCTATTCTGTACCATTGGTCCACCCGCCTGTTCTGGTACCAGTACCATGCTGTTTTTATTACTATTGCTCTGTAATATAGTTTGAAATCTGGTATCACTATACCATCTGATTCACACTTCCTGCTTAGAGTTGTTTTTGCTATTCTGGGTCTTTTATTTTTCCATATGAATTTCACGATTGCTTTATCTATTTCTACAAGAAATGCCATTGGGATTTTGATTGGCATTGCATTAAACCTATAGAGAACTTTTGGTAATATCGCCATTTTGATGATGTTAGTTCTGCCTATCCGTGAACAAGGTATATTTTTCCATCTTCTAAGATCCTCTTCTATTTCTTTCTTTAGGGTTCTGTAGTTTTCATTGTATAGGTCTTTCACCTCTTTTGTTAGGCTGATTCCCAAGTATTTTATTTTTTTTTGAGGATATTGTGAATGGAGTGTTTTTCCTCATTTCCGTTTCAGAAGTTTTGTCGCTGATACACAGAAATGCCTTTGATTTATGTGTGTTGATTTTATATCCTGCCACTTTGCTGAATTCATTTATTAGTTCTAGTAGTTTTTTTGTGGACCGTATTGGGTCTTCAAGGTATAGAATCATGTCATCCGCAAATAGTGATAATTTAAGTTCTTCTTTTCCTATTTTTATGCCTTTAATTTCTTTCATCTGTCTAATTGCTCTGGCCAGTGTTTTGAGAACTACATTGAATAGAAGTGGTGATCCCTGTCTTGTTCCAGATTTTAGAGGGAATGCCTTCAATTTTTCTCCATTCAGAATGATGCTAGCCTGAGGCTTAGCATAGATAGCTTTTACAATGTTGAGGTAAGTTCCTGTTATCCCTAGTTTTTCTAATGTTTTGAACATAAAGGGATGCTGTACTTTGTCAAATGCTTTTTCTGCATCTATCGAGATGATCATATGGTTGTTATCTTTAAGTCTATTGATGTGGTGAATAACATTTATTGATTTCCGTATATTGAACCATCCTTGCATCCCAGGGATGAATCCTACTTGATCATGGTGCACAATTTTTTTGATGTGCCTTTGTATCCGATTCGCCAGAATTTTATTGAGGATTTTTGCATCTAGGTTCATTAGAGATATTGGTCTGTAGTTTTCTTTCTTTGAGGTGTCTTTGGTTTCAGAATCAGGGTGATGTTGGCCTCATAGAATGAATTTGGAAGAGCTCCCTCTTTTTCTATTTCCTGAAATAACTTGAAAAGTATTGGTATTAATTCCTCTTTAAAGGTTTTGTAGAACTCCGCTGTATACCCATCCAGTCCTGGGCTTTTCTTGGTTGGAAGTCTTTTGATTGCTTCTTCTATTTCATCTATTGATATTGGTCTGTTTAAGTTGTGAGTTTCCTCCTGACTCAATCTGGGCAAATCATATGACTTAAGGAATTTTTCGATGTCTTCACTATCTTCTATTTTATTGGAATATAGGTTTTCAAAATAATTTCTAATTGTTTTCTGTATTTCTGAAGCGTCTGTTGTAATATTGCCTTTTTCATCCCGTATGTTAGTAATTTGAGTTCTCTCTCTTCTTCTCTTCGTTAGTATGGCTAGGGGTCTGTTGATCTTATTTATTTTTTCAAAAAACCAACTTTTTGTTTTGTTAATTTTTTCAATAGTTTCTTTTGTTTCAATTTCATTGATTTCTGCTCTGATTTTAATTAATTCTTGCCTTCTGCTACATTTGCTATTGTTTTGCTCTTCCTTTTCTAGGGCTTTGAGATGAAGTGTGAGCTCATTTATTTGTTGGTTTTTCCTTTTTTTGAGGAATGACCTCCAGGCGATGAATTTCCCTCTTAAAACTGCTTTCATTGTGTCCCATAGATTCCGATATGTTGTGTCTGTATTTTCATTTATCTCTAAGAATTTTTTGATTTCCTCCTTTATGTCTTCTGTAACCCATTGATCATTCAGTAACATATTGTTCATTGTCCATGTGATGTAGGATTTTTCCTTCCTTCTTTTATCATTGATTTCCAGTTTCATTCCATTATGATCTGATAAAGTGCATGGTATTATCTCAACCCCTTTATATTTACTGAGGGTTGCCCTATGGCATAATATATGATCTATTTTTGAGAAGGTTCCATGTGCTGCTGAGAAAAAAGTATATCCACTTGATGATGGTTGATATATTCTATATATGTCAGTTAAGTCTAGGTTATTGATTGTGATATTGAGGTCAATAGTTTCTTTATTCAACTTTTGTTTGGAGGATCTGTCCAATGGTGAGAGAGGTGTGTTGAAGTCACCCATGATTATTGTGTTGTGGTCTATTTGATTCTTGAACTTGAGGAGAGTTTGTTTTATGAACGTCGCAGCACCATTATTTGTTCCATAAATATTGATAATTGTTATGTCTTATTGGTGAATGGTTCCTTTTAACCGTATATAATGACCTTCTTTATCCCTTTTGATTAACTTAGTCTTGAAGTCGATTTTATTCGATATGAGAATGGCCACCCTGCTTGCTTACGAGGACCGTGTACGTGGTATTTTTTTCCCAACCTTTTACCTTGAGCCTGTGTATGTCCTTTCCAATCAGATGTGTCTCCTGGAGGCAGCATATTGTTGGATTTGTTTTTTTAATCCATGTTACCAGCCTATGTCGCTTTATTGCAGAGTTTAAGCCATTAACATTCAGAGTTACTATTGATATATGGTTTGTACTTCCTGCCATGTTTGATTATTTATCCTTTTTTTTTCTAATTTAGTTTGTTTCTCCATGATTAGCTTTCCCCCAGTCCTCTGTCTTTACCGAGGCACTTCCCGCTGATGGTTTTGGTTATTGTTTTTCATTTCTTCCTCATGTAGAGTTTTGCTCAAGACGCTTTGCAATGCTGGTTTTCTGGCTACAAATTCTTTTACCTTTTGTTTATCATGAAAGATTTTTATTTCGTTGTCGTATCTGAAGCTTAATTTTGCTGGATACAGAATTCTTGGTTGGCATCCATTGTCTTTCAGTTTTTGAAATACATTGTTCCAGGATCTTCTCGCTTTCAGCGTCTGTGATGAAAAATCCGTTGTTAACCTTATTGGTTTACCCCTAAATGTAATCTGCCTCTTTTCTCTTGTAGCTTTTAATATTTTCTCTTTGTTCTGTATATTGGATAGCTTCATAACAATGTGTCTTGGCGTTGGTCTACTGTGATTTTGTGTGCTCGGTGTCCTGTATGCATCTTCAATTTGTATATCTGTTTCCTTTTTTATTTCTGGAAAGTTTTCTGTAATTATTTCATTCAGCAAGTTACTCATTCCCTTGGCATGAATCTTTGTGCCTTCCTCTGTCCCGATGACTCGTAAGTTTGGTTTTTTTAAGTTATCCCAAATCTCTTGGATGTTTTTCTCGTGATTTTTTTTACCAGCCTATCTGAGTTGGCTAGACTCTTTTCAAGATGATATATTTTGTCTTCATTATCTGACATTCTGGCTTCTACTTGCTCCACTCTGTTGGTGATACTCTCAATTGAGTTTTTAATTTGGTTTATCATTTCCTTCATTTCTAGAATTATTGTTTGATTTTTTTTTATAATCTCTATCTCCTGATCTAACTTCTTCTTTTATCTGTTTATGTAATTCATTTTCAATGTGATCTTTAAGGTTCCTTTCCATCTGTCTAAGGTCTTCCTTGAGTTCTTTATATGGCCATTTTTCTGATTACTCCAGGTCCTCCTGAATATTTAGGCTGTCTTTCATTGTTTGTACTCCTTTTCTTCCTTGCTTTTTTATGCTCATGATACTTCTTGTTCTGTTTGACTGCTGAGTTACTGTTTACTCTTATATATTTATTTGATGCTTGGGAGGAGAGGTATTAGAAGGGAAGGGAAGAAGTCACTAAAGAGAGTGAGTGTAGGCAGGTAGAATTCAAGAAAGGGGGAAATAAGAAAATTGAAAAGAAATGAAAAGACAAAAGAAAAAAAGTGAAAAGAAAGAAAGAAAAAACGAAAAAATAAAAATTTAAAACAAACAAAAAAATTATAATGATAATAAAAAATGGAAATTGAAGTTTAAAAAATAATAGTAATAATAGTAGAATAAAAAGAATTTAAAAAAATTGAAACCATTAATAAGAAAGTTAAAGAACAACAACAACATCAACTACAAAAAGTGAGAATAAAATAAAAAAAATACTAATAATAATCATTAAAAATAATAATAATAATAATAAATGCAGTCATAGAGCTCGATTAACTTCTCTTCCAGTAGGTGGAGCTATGCCCACTGGGCCATGCTTCTCCTCTTGATAGGTGGGAACCAATCACTGTGCCTCAGCTCTTCTTCCCAGACTGTGCGGGTCTCCAGTCCTGAGTGCCTAGGTCCTTCTCTTGTGGTTCCTCAATCCAGGCCCCACTCGCCCCCTCCTCCAGAGCACGGGTCCCCTCGCAGGGGGATGCCGAACGACCCCAGAGCAGGCTCTGCCCCAAGGTGCAGCAGGGAACAGGCTACCGAGGCACTTGAGGCCGTGGTCCAGCCTTCGGAGGACAGGGCTCGGCACGCAGCCCAGTTCCAGTCTCTAGATGCGGCAGCTGGACTGTGTAGACAGGGCCATCAAGACAGCATGCAGAAAGCAAATGGCGGCTCCCGCGGAGTGGATTTTTGGCCCCGAAACCACAGCCCAGCCAACAATTCCAATCCACTAACTCTCCCTGTATAGACAATATTCAAAAAAAAAAAAAAAGGCGGGGTGTACTGAGCTTTCTTTGCCTCAGGTACTTACAATCCACTGCTAATTACCCATTCAGCTTCTCTGCCGGGAGCGAAGTGAAAGAGGAAGCAGATGGGCGCAAAGCGCCCACGGCTCTGAGCAGGAAAGCGTCACGGAGCCAAGCGTCTCTTTTTCAATCTCTTTGTTTTTTCTGCTGCTTGGCCGGGTGGTCCAATACAGATTAATGGTGAAAGGAGCTCTAACAAGCTGCGCGAAGTCTCGATTAAAGCTGCTGCTCTGAGCACCAGGCTCAGCACTTCAGCAACCCCCCTACGCAGCGGCCATCTTTGGTATGCCCAGTTTTAACAAGATTTTTTTCATTGAGAACACACGTGACAGTCACAGTGTATTTAAATGGCAATTTGTGATTTGTAACCATCTCTTTTCAAGAAGTTTGGTTTCTTTTCATAGAAGCTAATAGAGATAAAGTATCTTTGTGTATTTATTAACTTTATTTTATTGTGGTTAGAACACTTGACAGGAGTTCTATCCTTTTAAAAGTTTATGTGTGAAATACATTATTCGTGATTATAGGTACAATATTATGCAGCCGATTGTCACAGTTTATTCATCTTGCTTAAGTAAAATTTTTGCCATTTCATTAGCCACTCCCCATTTCCTCCTTTTCCTAGTTCCCGACATTTTTATTCTTTGATTCTGTGAATTTGACTATTTTAGAATTTATTATTTTTTTTTAAATGCACTTTAAAAAATTCATATGTAGAACTATAAAATTGGGGGAAGTTAAAGTACTTATTCGCAGCAATGAGATATTAACGGAATCATCCATCTTCGTCTGTGATTGGTTTATTGCACTTAGCACAATGCTCTCAAAGATCATCTGCATTAGTGCCCATTGTATAATTTCCTTCTTTTAAAGGATGAATGATATTCCCTTGTATATAGATACTACATTTTCTTTATTGCATCCACATTTTTCTTTATCCGTTTATTATCTGTTGATGGACACTTCAGTTATTCTCATATCTTGACTAAATAATGTAAATAATGCCTGACTGAATACAAGAGTCTAATATCTCTTTGAGGTAATAGCATGATTTTTACTTCCAGAAAGCACCAACTGATTTCTATGCTATGGGCAAAATAATAGTTATAGTTATTTATTCATCATTTTAGGGTTATTAATTTTTTACATAAAATAAAAAAACAAGGCACTCAGTCCTTTTGAAGAACTTGAACGTTTGCTATTTCTAAATACATCTTTAAAATAAGAGGCCTATGTTTCTTTCACCACTAAATCTTTATATGCCTCTCCAGGGTCAAGGTCCATATTGTCATTGGACCCTTTCCTCTTATTGTTTATCTCTGGACACACAACTCTCGTTGCTCCAAATAAGTACTTTAACTTCCCCCAATTTTATAGTTCTACATATGAATTTTTTAAAGTGCATTTAAAAAAATAATAAATTCTGTCTAGACCAGTGAATTTTCTATATGGTTAGAATTACTTATATAATAACAATGAATGAGGGAAAAAAGGATTTATTCAATGAGTGAAATAATTAGAGAGAAATATTTCTAGAATAAAAAAATCTATATTTTAATGCAGTAATAATGTGTGGTAGATTTGTATATGGTATCTACCAAAAAATTGAGTCTCTCAAAAAGAAGCAGATTAAATGAGAAAGTATCTGAGTATTTCCTCCCTAAGATGAATTCACCTGCTGCACTATAGGCTACTTTCCCTAGTGATGGGTAAGAAGCAGAGAAAGGTAACATTCCTTAGAGCCATCAACTCTCTTTTTGTCCTTCAATTTTATTCATCATAAGTAATATTGTGGCAGTTGATTGTTATGACAATTTCACAGAAGTAGCCAAATCAAGGAAATTTAATGGGGGAAGTGAATTTTTATATAATTTCCTTTTTTGATGGGTTTAAAATTTTGTATTTCATTAAGTTTTTTTTCATATTTAAATTTATTCTTTCACTCATACATAAAACATATTCATGGGGTCCCCTGGGATGTTTCAATATAAGATATATCAGATATATGTGCAATATAGATGATTTCTTCACCAAGCTTTAACAGTTTGTTAAATATTTATGCTGGGTTTTTTTTTTTTTTTTTTTTTTTGTAATAAAGAAAATAAACACCTTCCCAGTAATGTGTAGGTTGCTCTCTTTCATTTAGGACACTATCTTTGGAGAGAAAACATGCTCAATTGCCAATCTTCGTGATACCTATGGTGATATGGCTGACTGCTGTGCTAAACAAGACCTTGAGAGATTTCAATGCCTCATAAAGCACAAAGAAGAAATGCCTAACATCCCTGCACTTGATCTAAAACATCCTGATGCTTTGTGCACCTCCTTTGAAGAAAGTGAGCCGAAGGCTTTGGGACAGTAAGTAATCTATGTTTCAAAATTAAAAATTAAGGAGTAAGTCAATACCCATTATAATAAATACCATACCACAAGCCATTTCCAAAATTAAGACTTGGAAGTTTTGTTTTCATGTTGAGTTTTAAAGAAGTAATACTTCACATCACAAAATTCTGGTCAACAAAAAATATAATCAAAATTCTTTGATCTTGAAACAGTATGATCTATATGAAAATTTGAAAGAGACATGTTTTAAAACATTCTGAAAAAATATATACTCTCTCAGGATTGATTTAGTCAGCAATATTATATCACCCCAGTTTAACCATTTATTATGTGATCCACATACATGTACGTCACAAATTCATCCTCTCTTTTCACTGACTTAAAGAATGACAAAGACAAGGCCATCATATGCAAACTGAGCTTCAGTGGTAAATTACATGTCTTTGGCTTTTGGAGGCTCTTGGGAGAATGTTGATTGTAATTGTTTCTGTAATATTGTGTGGTATGGAAAAATGACTTCTTGTTATCTTCTTTTAAAATTAGCTTTGTATATGAAGTTGCCAGGAGAAATCCTTACTTATGTGCCCAGAAAATCATTGACTTGGTTGAAAAGTATAAAGGCTTTGTGACAGAATGCTGCCAAGCTGCTGATAAAGCAGAATGCCTGACACCAAAGGTATTTCCCAAAAAGAACCAATTCATAGTGCAATGTCAGATTTTAAACATCCTATGGTTAGGTTTAGGAAACCTTATTCTCCTAAACACACTTCCCTACATGTTCCAAAGACCTTTACTTTTATGTCTTCCAAAGAAGTTTTATTCTTTTTGAAGGCCTCTCCTATTCTTCCTTCCTCCTTTTGAGATTTAGAAGTGCTGATCTGATGGAGGGAATCACTGTGCACATAGTTAAATGTCATGCCCCTCTCTATGGTGATTCTCTCTATAGGGAAGTATTTGTCAAGCAAGGGCCCACAGTTTTGTTTTATTTTTCATGAGACTTTTTGATGGATAAGGAATTCAAAGTAGAGAATTTTACTGCAACTAGAAACAAGAGATCATTTATTTCTTCCATAAGTATTTATTGTGTACCTCGTTGTGTTCTCCGGGGAGTTTCTTGATGTTATCAGAGGAGGGACTTAAATGGATTATGCACAAAATGCAGAACTCAGCTAGGTTATATGTTCCTGGGATATTAGCATATACTTTTTCTTTCAGAAGCCTTTTTCTCTGGCAATGTGTCCTAGCTGGTTTTAACTACATAGAGGCTTCCACTGTGACCAGAATAATTTTTTCTCTTACATAGCAAAATGATTATTTCCCAAAGGGAGTACTTGGGAATTTAGATTGAATGTGGCATAGTCTCATCTGAGTTTTTGAAGTTGTGTTTTGTATAGAAGTTTTCTTTTCTTAATTTTTTTCAAATTGCTTTCTTTCTTTAGATTGAGAATTTGAGGAAGACAATAATGCTTTCTTCTGCCAAAGATAGACTCAAGTGTAGCGTTATTGAGAAATATGGAGAAAGAGGTTTCAAAGCATGGTAAATATTTTTAATACAATTTTGTATCTTTATAAAAATGTAAAAGTGATAATGGTTCAATTGACAAAAGTATAATTTATGTGTCATTTCTCCGAGTGTTTACAAATATAGTTTGTTGTCATTGTGTCTAAAAGGTAAAATTTCTTTGAGGTGAAAATCAGAGCATAAGGAACAACTTGACATTATTTTTGTCTTATTTTTCTAAGTTGTTAAAGAATTAAGAAGACATTATCATTTTTGTCCTAAAATAAAGACATATGGATTCTATTTTTTATGAAGACTAGGAAACACACTCTAATGGTGTATTATTTTTACAGAGCTATAGTCAGGATCTTTAATTTAATTTTATCCTTTCCCACAATGATCTGAAAGCATCTACTTGTCTTGTTGTGTCCTATAATTAAATTCAGTCACGAAGTAAGCCAAATTAGTACTCATAATTTTTACTTAGCTTCAACTCTGCTCTTAATCTCGTATTTTTGCCTTGGCCTCTGTTTTTATACTATTTAGTTGATTCTGGGAACATCCTTCAGTATTTGACTAAGAAAAATATTACCTACCTCTCTAACTCCTCACTTGTCAGTCAACAATGAATCTATATAACAGGAGATAAAATTAAAATAACAGACATTATGCATGCTCTCTAGAAACTGTCGATTGAACTATCTTTGCTTTTCATTCCTACCACCTAGACCACAAAATACAACCAAATTGATAAACAAAATACCCTTAACATGAACCAATGCACATTACACAGGCAATGATTGGTTCTGGGAAAGAATTCTCTATTTCTGGATTTAGACAGCATGAAAATGATTTTGGAAAGAATGATGATATTAGCCTTTTATATCTTGTCAGAGAGCTTAGAGGCTGTGCTGGATAAATTTCTTGGTAAAAGTATGCTTAATAAAAACTCCATCAGTATGTAGGTGTTATGAAATTAATTTTCTTGAAGAATTTTAGTAGTCAGGAAAATTGTTTTTTTTTTATTGGTTGTTCACAACATTACAAAGCTCTTGACATATCATATTTCATACATTAGATTTAAGTGGGTTATGAACCCCCAATTTTACCCCAAATGCAGATTGCAGAATCACGTCGGTTACACATCCACAATTTTACATAATGCCCTATTAGTAATTGTTGTATTCTGCTACCTTTCCTATCCCCTACTATCCCCCCTCCTCTCCCCTCCCATCTTCTCTCTCTACCCCATCTACTGTAATTCATTTCTCTCCATGTTTGTTATCCCATTCCCCTCACAACCACTTATATGTAATTTTGTATAGCAATGAGGGTCTCCCTTCATTTCCATGCAATTTCCCTTTTCTCTCTCTTTCCCTCCCATCTCATGTCTCTGTTTAATGTTAATCTTTTCTTCCTACTCTTCCTCCCTGCTCTGTTCATAGATGCTCTCATTATATCAAAGAAGACATTTGGTATTTGTTTTTTAGGGATTGGCTAGCTTCACTAAGCATAATCTACTCTAGTGCCATCCATTTCCCTGCAAATTCTATGATTTTGTCATTTTTTATTGCTGCATAGTACTCAATTGTGTATATATGCCACATTTTTTTTATCCATTCATCTATTGAAGGGCATCTGGGTTGGTTCCACAGTCTAGCAATTGTGAATTGTGCTGCTATGAACATCGATGTGGCAGTATCCCTGTAGCATGCTCTTTTAAGGTCTTCAGGGAATAGTCCGAGAAGGGCAATAGCTGGGTCAAATGGTGGTTCCATTCCCAGCTTTCCCAGGAATCTCCATACTGCTTTCCATATTGGCCGCACCCGTTTGCAGTCCCACCAGCAGTGTACAAGAGTACCCTTTTCCCCACATCCTCGCCAGCACTCATTGTTGTTTGACTTCATCATGGCTGCCAATCTTACTGGGGAGAGGTGGTATCTTAGGGTGGTTTTGATTTGCATTTCCTTGACTGCTAGAGATGGTGAGCATTTTCTCATGTACTTGTTGATTGATTGTATGTCCTCCTCTGTGAAGTGTTTGTTCATGTCCTTGGCCCATTTGTTGATTGGGTTATTTGTTTTCTTATTGTCTAATTTTTTGAGTTCTTTGTATACTCTGGATATTAGGGCTTTATCTGAAGTGTGAGGAGTAAAAATTTGTTCCCAGGATGTAGGCTCCCTATTTACCTCTCTTATTGTTTCTCTTGCTGAGAAAAAACTTTTCAGTTTAAGAAAGTCCCATTTGTTGATTCTTGTTATTAACTCTTATGCTATGGGTGTCCTATTAAGGAATTTGGAGCCCGACCCCACAATATGTAGATAGGAGCCAACTTTCTCTTCTATCAGACACAGAGTCTCTGATTTGATATCAAGCTCCTTGATCCATTTTGAGTTAACTTTTGTGCATGGTGAGAGAAAGGGATTCAGTTTCATTTTGTTGCATATGGATTTCCAGTTTTCCCAACACCATTTGTTGAAGATGCTATCCTTCCTCCATTGCATGCTTTTAGCCCCTTTATCAAATATAAGATAGTTGTAACTTTGTGGATTAGTCTCTGTGTCCTCTATTCTGTACCATTGGTCCACCCGCCTGTTTTGGTACCAGTACCATGCTGTTTTTGTCACTATTGCTCTGTAATATAGTTTGAAATCTGGTATCGCTATACCGCCTGATTCACACTTCCTGTTTAGCATTGCTTTTGCTATTCTGGGTCTCTTATTTTTCCATATGAATTTCATGATTGCTTTATCTATTTCTACAAGAAATGCCATTGGGATTTTGATTGGTATTGCATTAAACCTATATAGAACTTTTGGTAATATCGTCATTTTGATAATGTTAGTTCTGCCTATCCATGAACAGGGTATATTTTTCCATATTCAAAGATCTTCTTCTACTTCTCTCTATAGGGTTCTGTAGTTTTCATTGTATAGGTCTTTCACCTCTTTTGTTAGGTTGATTCCCAAGTATTTTATTTTTTATGAGGATATTGTGAATGGAGTGTTTTTCCTCATTTCCGTTTCAGAAGTTTTGTAGCTGATATACAGAAATGCCTTTGATTTATGCGTGTTGATTTTATATCCTGCCACTTTGCTGAATTCATTTATTAGTTCTAGTAGTTTCTTTGTAGACCCTTTTGGGTCTTCTAGGTATAGAATCATGTCATCCGCAAATAGTGATAATTTAAGTTCTTCTTTTCCAATTTTTATGCCTTTAATTTCTTTAGTCTGTCTAATTGCTCTGGCCAGTGTTTTGAGAACTATATTGAATAGAAGTGGTGATAGAGGGCATCCCTGTCTTGTTCCGGATTTTAGAGGGAATGCCTTTAACTTTTGTCCATTCAGAATGATGCTAGCCTGAGGCTTAGCATAGATAGCTTTTACAATGTTGAGGTAAGTTTCTGTTATCCCTAGTTTTTCTAATGTTTTGAACATAAAGGGATGCTGTACTTTGTTGAATGCTTTCTCTGCATCTATCGAGATGATCATATGGTTCTTATCTTTAAGTCTATTGATGTGGTGAATAACATTTATTGATTTCCGTATATTGAACCATCCTTGCATCCCAGGGATGAATCCTACTTGATCATGGTGCACAATTTTTTTGATGTGTTTTTGTATCCGATTCGCCAGAATTTTATTGAGGATTTTTGCATCTAGGTTCATTAGAGATATTGGTCTGTAGTTTTCTTTCTTTGAGGTGTCTTTGTCTGGTTTAGGCATCAGGGTAATGTTGGCCTCATAGAATGAATTTGGAAGAGCTCCCTCTTTTTCTGTTTCCTGAAATAACTTGAAAAGTATTGGTATTAATTCTTCTTTGAAGGTTTTGTAAAACTCCGCTGTATACCCATCTGGTCCTGGGCTTTTCTTGGTTGGTAGTCTTTTGATGGCTTCTTCAATTTCATCCATTGATATTGGTCTGTTCAAATTGTGTGTATCCTCCTGACTCAGTCTGGGCAAATCATATGACTTAAGAAATTTATCGATGTCTTCACTATCTTCTATTTTATTGGAATATAGGTTTTCAAAATAATTTCTAATTGTCTTCTGTATTTCTGTAGCATCTGTTGTGATATTGCCTTTTTCATCCCGTATGTTAGTAATTTGAGTTCTCTCTCTTCTTCTCTTCGTTAGCATGGCTAAAGGTCTGTTGATCTTATTTATTTTTTTGAAGAACCAACTTTTAGTTTTGTTAATTTTTTCAATAGTTTCTTTTGTTTCAATTTCATTGATTTCCGCTCTGATTTTAATTATTTCTTGCCTTCTGCTACATTTGCTGTTGTTTTGCTCTTCCTTTTCTAGGGCTTTGAGATGAAGTGTGAGCTGATTTATTTGTTGGTTTTTTCTGTTTTTGAGGAATGACCACCAGGCGATGAATTTTCCTCTTAAAACTGCTTTCATTGTGTCCCATAGATTCTGATATGTTGTGTCTGTATTTTCATTTATCTCTAAGAATTTTTTGATTTCCTCCTTTATGTCTTCTGTAACCCATTGATCATTCAGTAACATATTGTTCATTTTCCATGTGATGTAGGATTTTTCCTTCCTTCTTTTATCATTGATTTCCAGTTTCATTCCATTATGATCAGATAAAATGCAAGGTATTATCTCCACCCCTTTATATTTACTGAGGGTTGCCCTATGGCATAATATATGGTCTATTTTTCAGAAGGTTCCATGTGCTGCTGAGAAAAAAGTATATCCATTTGATGATGGTTGATATATTCTATATATGTCAGTTAAGTCTAGGTTATTGATTGTGATATTGAGTTCTATAGTTTCTTTATTCAACTTTTGTTTGGAGGATCTGTCCAATGGTGAGAGAGGTGTGTTGAAGTCACCCATAATTATTGTGTTGTGGTCTATTTGATTCTTGAACTTGAGGAGAATTTGTTTTATGAATGTTGCAGCACCATTATTTGGTGCATAAATATTGATAATTGTCATGTCTTGTTGGTGAATGGTTCCTTTTAACAGTATATAATGACCTTCTTTATCCCTTTTGATTAACTTAGTCTTGAAGTCGATTTTATTCGATATGAGGATGACCACCCCTTCTTGCTTACGAGGACCGTGTACGTGGTATATTTTTTCCCATCCTTTCACCTTCAGCCTGTGTATGTCTTTTCAAATCAGATGTGTCTCCTGGAGGCAGCATATTGTTGGATTTGTTTTTTAAATCCATGATACCAGCCTATGTCGCTTCATTGGAGAGTTTAAGCCATTAACATTCAGAGTTACTATTGATATATGGTTTGTACTTCCATCCATGTTTGATTATTTATCCTTTTTTTAAAAAATTTAGTTTGTTTCTCCATGATTATCTTTTCCCTCGCCCTCTGTCTTTACTGAGGCACTTCCCACTGATGGTTTTGGTTATTGTTTTTCATTTCTTCCTCGTGTCGTGTTTTGCTCAAAATGCTTTGCAATGCTGGTTTTCTGGCTGCAAATTCTTTTAACTTTTGTTTATCATGAAAGATTTTTATTTCGTTGTCATACCTGAAGCTTAATTTTGCTGGATACAGAATTCTTGGTTGGCATCCATTGTCTTTCAGTATTTGAAATACATTGTTCCATGACCTTCTTGCTTTCAGTGTCTGTGATGAAAAATCCGTTGTTAACCTTATTGGTTTACCCCTGAATGTAATCTGTCTCCTTTCTCTTGTAGCTTTTAATATTTTTCTCTTTGTTCTGTATATTGGATATCTTCATAACAATGTGTCTTGGCGTTGGTCTACTGTGATTTTGTGTGCTTGGTGTCCTGTATGCATCTTCAATTTGTATATCTGTTTCCTTTTTTATTTCTGGAAAATTTTCTGTAATTATTTCATTCAGCAGGATACTCATTCCCTTGGTTTGAATCTCTGTACCTTCTTCTATCCCGATGACTCGTAAGTTTGGTTTTTTTATGTTATCCCATAACTCTTGGATGTTTTTCTCGTGATTTTTTACCAGCCTTTCTGAGTTAGCTAGACTCTTTTCAAGATGATATATTTTGTCTTCATTATCTGACGTTCTGGCTTCTACTTGCTCCACTCTGTTAGTGATACTCTCAATTGAGTTTTTAATTTGGTTTATCGTTTCCTTCATTTCTAGAATTTTTGTTTGATTATTTTTTATAATCTCTATCTCCTGATAAAGATGCTTAACTTCTTCTTTTATCTGTTTATGTATTTCATTCTCAATGTGTTCTTTCGCTGCTTGAATTTGCTGTCTTGTATCCTGTTTAAGGTTCCATTCCATCTGTGTAAGGTGTTCCTTGAGTTCTTTATATGACCATTTTTCTGATGACTCTAGGTCCTCCTGAATATTTAGGCTGTCCTGCATTGTTTGTACTCCTTTTCTTCCTTGCTTTTTGAAGCTGCTCATGTTACTTCTTGTTCTGTTTGACTGCTGAGTTACTGTTTACTCCTATAAATTTATTTGATGCTGTAGCCTCAGGTTTCAATGAAGTTCTGTACCAGCATATCTTCAACAGGGTGATCCTTTTAAAAGATAGGCAGGCCACAGCGCTCTGGCCAAAGCAGGCAATGGCTTCTGATATATACTCAAAGGAAAAGCCAAAGTCTTCACAGGACTATAAGGCCTTATGCACTCTGTCTCCACACTTCCAACCTCCCTGCTCCCCTTCCTGCCATCCGAAAATTGGGTTTTAATGAGGGAAAGAAGAGTAACTGGAGTTTGTGTGATACTTCCTAGATTATCTAATTTAATCTTCAAAATACTCCTTCCATTTAGCATGGTGTTGTGACACTGAGAAGGCTAAAGTTCAGAGAAGTAACTTGCCTAGGTCTCACTGTTATAAGATATGAAGTCAGATCAGGAATACAGATTGGGGTTCCATACCTGATGCCCCTCACACTGTTGCCCCTTTCAACATTCCTCTTTGATTGCTAATTTTATGAATTATCAGCTTTCCATCCAACCCACACTCTTACAATGGATAATTTTAAGAAAACAAGAAAAAAAAAGAACACCATTTGATTCAGCTCTAGCATTAAAATAATTAATGAATTGAGAAAAATTTCTATGTGTCTGTCTTGAATTTCCTTGTTATAAATGGAATTTTCATAGGAGTTTAACATCAGTTATTGCCTTATTATAATATGTTGATGGGGGGACATTTTTTTTTAGGGTAGTATCTCGTCTAAGCCAGAAATTTCCCAAAGCTGAATTTACAGAAATTACCAAGATGGCAACAGATTTTACTAACATCAACAAGGAATCCTGCAGTGGTGATCTGCTTGAAGCTATACATGACAGGGTAAAGAGCCATATATTTTCCATTTGTAGCTTATATGCTTAAGATGCTAGAATACATGTACTTAGCATAACTGGGAACAACTGGCAATGGATGACTGAGTCTTCTGTGCTTTCATTTGCTCTGTCTTCCAGTTTTCCCTTCTCTGTGGTACTTTCTTGTAAACCTTACTATCCTAATTACTAAATGACCTGAAAAACTCTTTCACCCATTTGTAACTTTTTTCGGTCATACTCTGAGAATCTAGGCTGAAGGTGAAGGAGGACGGCTGGTTACTGACATATTTGGGGTGGGGGCAAGGTTGGGTTGGAGAAGGGCCATTTTTCTCAAGAGACCTTTGGAAAGAATGCATTTTTCCCCTCTATGTTGTCTCCTTTCATTAAGTGTTTTCCCCAAAACGATCTTTTCCCCCAAATTTGTAGTGTTGTCTCCCTTTCTTCAAAGATTAAAAATAATGACCATATATCAGAATCCTGAGCTATCATGACACTTCCTGGAAATTTAAGACAGATATTTTATACATATAAGCAAAACCCATGACTGTCATCCTGACTCATTTGTTAAAATCTTTCATGCTTTACTTAGTTATTTGGTTTCAAAATGCCTGCATTTATTTTGAGTGCAATATTGAAAAAAATAGCCTTGAATTTTAATTAAAAAAATTACATGCCTCTACAGTGGAAATATAAAACTGATAAATAGCTGAGATTAATTAATTAATTATAATAAACAAATAAATGATAACTGGTTCCTAACTAGTGTATTTTGATCAAGTAGGTGTGTTTTAGTAGCCTAGAGCCTCAGAAGTACTGACAGAGGATATATGTTCATAGAAGGCACAGTAGTTGTGAATGAATGGCCTTGGAATACAGTGAATGTGTTCTGCAACATCACAAATATCTGAAGAGAAAGTGTAGCAATGCTAATTTATGTTGAACAATTGTTGACCTTCTCACAGATAACCCTTTCTAATTACACTTGTGATAATCAAGATACAATCTCCAAGAAAGTGGGAGAATGTTGTACTAAGCCCCCGTTGGAAAGATACCACTGCATCATTGATCTGGAAGAGGATGATAAGCCTGCTGACTTACCAGCACTAACAGCTGATTTTGCTGAGGATAAGGATGTTTGCAAAAACTATGCTGAGGCAAAAGATATCTTCTTGGGCACGTAAGTTATATAAGGAATTACCCTTTTTAGCACTTGATTTAACAAGATCATGATTTAGGAAGATATGCTAGGCTTTCCTTTGGAGTTACTACAGTTTCCATGTTGCCAAGGATGCTTTTTTGACTCATCGTCTCCCAGTCTTTAAAGGTTGAAACAATTAATTAATTTCAAAAATTGTCATTCAGTATATATTCATGGTAAAGCTCAATGTTCCTTACTTCTTAGGGACATCTCTATAAATATCTCTAGAAATATTTGTATGTATACAAATTATGTATATAATGTTTACTTGTTCAATCATTCATTGAAAGGCTACTTCTTAAATATCTAAAATATATATGAACTTATATTGCCTATCAATCATCTTAATACATCTATATCTATGAATCTTTGTGTTGACAGGAAATATATAAAACAAAGTATAGAATTTGACACTAAGTGTTTCATACTTTGATGAAAAGGCTAAAAGTTCAGTAGTATGGCAAGGCAGTTAAATAACAAATGATTATATACGATCAATAAGAATGATGACAAGCTTTACAATTTTATTGTTGGATTGCAATCGCTTCCTTTGCACTAAATAATATCATAAAAGATTTCAATCATATGAAGAGGAAAAAGAAAATTTTAAGAACATATTTCTGTCTAGTACAATACTTTTGAGATATAATCCAAATCAAACTACATATTTATTTTAAAAAGTGACAGATATGATTCATAAAATATTTAAGATGTATGAGTATATATTTTGCACACATTGTTCATGTATTTCTCATAACCCAACATATGAGATGAATATTATCATCATTCCCAATCTACAGAGGAGGAAACTAAAGCTCTTTAGTTTTAATAAGTTGCCAAACGTAATAGAGTAGAATAAGCGGCAGAAACAGAAATTGAGCACAGGAAGAACCCCAAGTCCTTTGCCACTAAGCTTCACTGCATGGGGATTTGTCAAATTCAGACCCTGGGGAGATGAATTACACTTGGAGTGAGTTAAGTACATATTCTTTCTCATTGGTTCAACTAAATCTATGTTTCTCTTATTTAGGTTTTTGTATGAATATTCAAGAAGGCACCCTGAGTATGGTTCCCTCTTGCTGCTGAGAATTGCCAAGGTTTATGAAGCCAAACTCGAGAAGTGCTGTGCTGAAGCTGATCCTCCTGCATGCTATGGCAAAGTGGTAGGTGTCCTGCAGGAAAAGAAGAATACAGCTCTTTGCTGATTCTAATAATGAGAAAGAAAAAAAAATCAAGACTGAAATGATACACAGTTCAATTTTTAGATCTTTTCTTGAGATGGATTCAGTTCTGTGCTCTTAAACATTTTAGAAAAATAGCTTTAAATAGAATGGTTAATAAATTTTGAACAGTTGGTCTAGAAAAGAAAGATATAAAGACAGTAATCTCTAATTTCACAAAATCTTGGCCATCCTTTCTTTGTTTTCCATATTCCTGAGAAATGTTAATTAAAAGAGATGTAACTTAGATATGAAGAAAGTTAACCTGACCCAAGATTTATCAAGTACTGGAGGTAATATCTTTAGGGAGGTTATGAAACTTTATTTCTTTAGAATATTTTAAAATCTTTTTGAGAAGGTTTAGGAATTGTTTTACAAGATGATAAGTTAGAATACATCTGTTCTGGAGGATTTTAGGGTGCCTACTATTACATGTTAAAGGTTTCCAAAATGTTATAGAATCAGAGAAAGACTTTCTTTCCTCTACCAAGAAGCTGCTGTATTCCAGGCACTGTCCTGCAACTGATGCTGAGGGCAACATTCTTCAGAGAGCTGCGGATCCAACTGGAGAGATGGCCTAATAATAATAGTAATAGTAATAATGATGATGATGATGATGATAATAATAATAATAATAATGCTCAGGACCAACATTTATCGGCCTTTTACTATGTACTAGGTGCTGTTTTAATTTCATTACCTTAGTTGAGTCCCAGAGCAATTCTGGGTGGTGAGCACTATTTTTACCTCTATTGTGAAGATGAGGATTCTGAATCTCAGAACTGGTAAGTAAAGCTGCACCACTGGAAAATGAGTCAGGTGGCCTGGCTCCAAAGCCAGCCACTGAACTCCAGAGACTCTTGCACTATACGGTCTTGTCAAATAAGAGAAACAATTTGAATGTGATGTGACAGATGTGGCACTGAACATCTGCTCATGTGGTTTGGGGAAGAAAGAAGGAAGGGGTAAAAAGTGACCGGTATCTGTCCTCAGAAGGATAGTATAAATGGATTCTTTTATGTTTCAGTTTGAGGAATTTGAGCCTCTTGTGACTGAGCCTCAGAATGTAGTCAAGCAAAACTGTGATCTCTATGAGCAGCTTGGGGAATACAAATTCCAAAATGTGTAAGTAGTTTTGTTTATTCACTGACTTTCTTCCTTGACCAATTTGCTATTATTTAATACTTCATATATAGGCTGCCTAGCATATGACTTTTAATAGCAAAGATACACATATATTTCTAAACTGTCTTTATCAAGAAAGTCTGGAGAGTAGAGAAAATATAGTCGATGGGATGCAGAGGCCTCTATTTATGTACAGTTTTTAAAAATGGTCTTTTGAGACTGGGAGTATGTAGGCTGGGAGGGTTAGTGCCAAATGTTGGCTTATCAACTGAGGACGTTCCTTGGAGGTTAAGGGATAGTCTGTGAGTAAATGAACCCTAGCAGCATTTTACAGATCAGGAAGTAGCAGGCCTTGAATAGTAGTAGTTCAAGAAGTAATATAAAAGCTGAACACAAAAACATGACAAAGATATGGACTTAGCTAATATGGGAAATTGCATTCCTATTGGTCCATTGGTGGGAAGAGTGGATGTTCAGAAGGTACATTAGACTTTGATGGTCATGACCTTGTTTTCCTGTGGAATTTCCCTCCCTAGAAGAGATAGAGACAAAAGGACATGTTGAAGTAATGTCCCCATTTAATAGGCCCTTATGTGTGGAGGAAAAGTTAAGAAAGAAGAAGGGACACATGATTCAGTAGAAATTTATTGTGCAGTTTTATATACATAGTTAGCACTTTTTTAACTATAGCTCAGGGCTAACAATAATGAATGATACATAGATTCTTCCATTAAGTAGATTACAGTCATA
This sequence comes from Spermophilus citellus, assembly GCF_964194105.1. Lineage (NCBI taxonomy): Eukaryota > Metazoa > Chordata > Mammalia > Rodentia > Sciuridae > Spermophilus > Spermophilus citellus. The sequence continues at coordinate 58,015,743 of NC_138189.1, forward strand.
CATTGACTTTACATGGTGACTGGGATACTTTATAAGTGATTCTTACATGCTGGATAACATGCCTTGTTCATTGCCTATATTATCACTTTCAATTTAATCCTTTCATCATACCTATTGAGGCAGGGATATTTCCTCCCATTTTTCACCTACATCTTTCAAATTCATCATAGTCCTGATATATGTTACACTCTCAAAAGAATTTAATGAAACAAAGATGCAATAATAAGTATACTAATGCCACTGGATTATAATAAAGTAGCTAACCTTCCTGAGATTATATGGTGCAGGTGGTATTCAAAGCCATGTTTAATGATCTCTTGGACAGGACAAAGTCTTTTTCTGATATTGAGCCATCATTCTGAAGATGAAGATAATTTTTGGTAGCAGGTACTGGGTATTAAACTCAGGGGAGATTTACCACTGAGCTGCAATTCTTTTAAAATTTTAAATTTTAAATTCTTTAAAAAATTTTTTTGAGACAGAGTTTTGCTAAGTTGCTTAGTCTCTCACTAAATTGCTAAAGCTGGCCTAAAAATTGTAATACTTTGGCTCAGCCTCCTGAGCAACTGGGTTTAGAGTCCTGCATCACTGCACTTGACTTAGACAAACATAATTCTATGAATGGTAAACAAGAACATATTAGTTGATTTTAATTTTGTTTGAATTTTCTCTGCCTGATATACTGTATTATAAAAAGACAGTTTCTTGTTTGGTTAAACACACATGAAAATTTTTTTTCCCCAACAGACTTGTAATTCGTCATACTCAGAAAGCACCCCAGATGTCAACTCCAACTCTTGTGGAGGCTTCAAGAAAATTAGGAAAAGTGGCCACCCAGTGTTGTAAGCTTTCTGAATCACAAAGAATGCCCTGTATTGAAGGCTATGTGAGTCTTTTAAAATATAATAATTATAATACTGAATTCTCATCTTATGAAATTGACAAAGCTAACTTTTAGAGGCAGGAGTGGACTAACGTGTGTACATGACTAACAGGGGTATATCTATGTCTATGTATTTTTGTGTGTGTGCAGAACTTGGTCACCTATATTATCTCGACTGCCAAAGTTAGAATTTAGATAAGATCTCAAAGTTATAACTTGCTTTTAAAAAGGATTCATGAATATTCAGTGTTTTGGAATTTCCTAAATATTTACATTTTTGGGGTCTCTGTTTCATGTGTCAGTATAAGACTACTTCTTTTTCATTCTAACACATATGTTAGGACATATTACTTTCAATTATTTTTGTGAATCATCTTCTCAAGTATTAAGAATATTGAGACATCTAGACTTACTTTTAAAAGAGTCAATATTAAAGAGTCCCTTATGTTTAGTTCCAAAGATAGTCATTTGCTGCCTCAGTAAACTTTGGATTCATTGTTCCTAGTTTAATATGTCACAACTTTGGGTGCATGGGAAAAAGAGTGTTTGTGGACTCTTTTGCCTCTTTTGAGTTTCTGCTCTCCTTCCTGTTCTTCAGCTGACTGCAATCCTGAACACAGTGTGTGTGATGCATGAGAAGAATCCAGTGAGTGAGAGAATCACCAAATGCTGCTCTGAGTCCTTTGTGAACAAGCGGGCATGCTTTTCTGCTCTATCAGTTGATGACACATATGTTCCCAAAGAATTGCACGCTGATACATTCACCTTCCATGCAGATATATGCACACTTTCAGAGACTGAGCAACAAATCAAGAAACAAACGTGAGCAGTATTTCATTATGACATGTTTATAGTTTTTATAAAGAGAACTGTTAATTGAAAGGAGTAAACCCTCTCATGTACTGATTATATTCCTTGGAGGAAAGTACTTAAGTATTGGCCTTATTAAGTTGATAAAATTGTCAAGAATAAAATGAATGGCTTTTTTTTCCCCTTGGAGGGCAAAAACTATTCATAGTGATATTGTGGATGAACACCCCAGTAGAATAAGATCATAGGCTAGGTCGAGTAGAAATGGCTTAACATTTAACTGATGAATTTGTGGCTAGAAAAAAACTAGTTGTAGAAATCATAGGGGGATTTATTTCTAGGCATGAATGGTACTTTAAGTTTGTTCTAGAGTGACCCCACAGGTGAGAGAAAGCCCTGTGATGTGACGTTTGGGAATGACAATTGAATAGAAAACATCTAGAAATGTGAGTTTTGAGGCTTAACTCCTCAATGCTGTCAGAAAGGATGAGAATAGCATGAACTTTAGCAAAAGAAAGTTGCTGTCATCTCTGGTCACCCATAGTCATGATAGAGACTTAAAACTAATATTATAAAACCTATTATTCCCACACAACACATTGGGGCACTGTTGTCTTTTTATTTGTCAATGAAAGGGAAACACCACCTTCCACTTGTTTGGAAGTCTTAACTCCTGTAGCCTCCCCTTAATTAAATTTGAATAGGGCAAAAGTGACAGACCAACTTTAAAGATTCTTAAAGAAGAAGATTTTTCAATGAAGTTCAAGGTCATTAAAAATTTAGAGGTCATTTTAAACCCTCCAAGAGCTATAAAGTCAATGAAGCATAGCTCATAAAAATCTGAACAATATCTGAATGCCATGACATACGTTTTCTGGCAATCTACTGAAACTCTGTAAAACACTGAGTGATTTGCATTGATTATCTTATTTGATCCTCTCACCAACCCTAGTGAAGTGGATTTATTAATGTTACATGAGGTTAGAATGGCATACATGACCTCAAACCCAGAGCTGCCTGGCTCCAAAATTTAATGCTTTTTCTTTCTTTCTTTTCTTTTTCTTTCTTTTTTTTTTTTTTTTTGGTACTGAGGATTGAACCAGGGGTGCTTAGCCACTGAGCCACATCCCCAGCTCTATTTTATGTTTTGTTTAGAGACATGGTCTCGCTGAGTTGGTAAGTGCTTCCCCCAAGTTGGTGAGGCTGGCTTTGACTTTGTGATCCTCCTGCCTCAACCTCCTGAGCTGCTGGGATTACAGGTGTGCGCCACAGTGCCCTGCAAGGTTTATAATGTTAAGTGCCATTCTTATATCCTTCATATTTCTTATATTCTTAAGTTTTTCTCGCTGTGTCTTTCATTTTCTGTTCAAATGCAGAGCACTTGCTGAGCTGGTGAAACATAAGCCCACAGCAACAATGGATCAACTGAAAACCGTGATGGGGGATTTCGTAGCTTTTCTAGACAAGTGCTGCAAGGCTGACGACAAGGAGACCTGCTTCTCTGAGGAGGTGCTGGAGCTGCTTTCATTTTAATATTTCCAACTTTCATTTTTGTGCATTTGGTCAGGTCAGGGATTAGGGATTTAGGTTTTGAAAGATGTGTGGAGCAGAGATCTTATTCTATGAACAATTGTCTTACAAAATGAGTTTAGTAGTTCTTGGTTTTATCTCCTGTGGCACCGTGGAATATTATTAAATTTTTGTAATGTCTCTTTTGTTCCAAATTTGTGATCGTTATGAATAGATAGACATATTTATAAGGCCTAAAATGTTTTGGTCAGTAAAACAAAGCATTAATCTAAACATTTTCCCCCAAATTGCTGTCTTCTCATTTGGCTGAATTTTACAAGTTAGTTCAGGTGGGAATAGACTTTTAAATATCTAAATCATTTAATAGTCATCCCTGTACCCTGACTATCTATCTATCTATCTAGATAGATAGATAGATATTTATTTTCTTGGGGAGAGTGATTGTTGGTGAACTTCCTTGTAGAGATCCTGGTAGTTTAATGTGAATTAAAGGGGGTGATGCATGTACAATCACTGTATATCACCTATTTTTTGTATAACCTGCTAATTTTTGTATTCTATGGTAATGCTAATATTTTCCCAATGTCTGTCATTTCTTTGTATTCAGGGCCCCAAATTGGTTGCTGCAAGTCAAGCGGCCTTAGCATAAAAACATCACAATCACAAGGATCTCAGGTAACTATATACTTTGTATTTTTAAAAAAGTAATTATAATTGTTATTATTAAAAAAAGCAAAGATGACTGAACATTTGTCAACAGTCATATAGATAAGTACCAACCACTACTTTTAGCTCTTTGTATATATTAACTTATATAATTATTTTAAAAATATCTGAGTTGGGTACTCTTATTATTCTCATTTTGTAGATGAATAAATGGTCACATAAAGGCATGGGTTATATAATATATTTACCTAAGGGGCAACCAAGCTAGTAAGAGTTGGAGTCATATTTCAAAATTCCAGCAGGAATTGAGTTAACCATTGTCCTCTTCTGACATATGTGAACTGTGTGCAGAGTCCTCTCAGTGATGCCTCACGAGCAGAGACTCTAGTGTTAGAACCATATGAAAGAACATTTTGCATGTTAAAAACAGTTGAATATCAATGGTTTCACATGGTTCAACCTAATAATTTAATAAGCAATCTATCTTACATTAATTTCCAGTGTAGAATGAATAACACGCTCCTAAATTTTTATGCTAATATAATAGAATTTAATATAATAGAATAATAGAATTTTTTCTTCTTATGACAAAAGGTCCACTGTAAAACATAGACATTTGAGCATAAACATGTTTGACTATTTTTTGGAACAGAATTTTAAAAATAGAATAGCAATGAAATAAAGTATTGGTAAAACCAGATTATTTGACCATATAATACTACTTGTGCATCCAAACAAAGAATAGCCATTTTGTATCTCCAAAAATTTTGTCATTCCCAAATGTGATGTGTTTCAGTCCTAAGTGGAAAAAATGTCTTCCTAGGTTTCCAAATTTGAGCAGATATTTTTTTGTTTAGATATGACTTAGGTAAGAGTAGGTGCTAAATAGCCCTGAGGAGTGGTGATAGAGGCCTCTGACTTGAGTCTGGTGGAACCATTGAAGAAGAGGGCACTTCACAACATGTTGGTGTGTCCTGTGCCCTTGCCCAGCAGAAGGGAAACCCAGCTAAGCTTTGGAAGGTTTAAATTGTTTCTGCTGGTGGAAATTGTAGAAAGACAATCGAAGCAATTTAGCATTAGTTGTAACAGATTGGGAAAATATAAGATGTTTTACAAACAGCTCTTCTATCTTTCTCTTTTTGTTTTTCAGCCTGACCAGAGAAGAGAAAGAGACAAAGACTTTATCCATCTGTTTGTCTTTTCTGTTGGTGTAAAATCAACACTCTAAGAAACACAACTTTTTTTCAAACATTTGACCTCTTTGCTCTATGTTGTAATTAATAAAAAATGAAAAGAATCTAATATTGTGATCCAGGACTGTTATTTTCCAAAAGTGTGTTTCCATCCTTGAAAATTCTGTGGATCTGTGAAAGTTTCAATTTTCTGTCTCCCACCCCACTTCAGCAGAGGACTTCTAGTTCCTCAGAGGCTACTTCATGAAAAGAAAAGTTAATTCTCATCTGAGTTATGGGTTATAAACATTCAAAATAGCCTTTTAACATTATGAAACAATAACACCTGTGGCAGGGATAAGGCATTTACAACCTGTCTCTTCCTCCTACTGGGATTCTCTGAGAACTAGTGAGAGACAAAAGAGAGATGACTTTTAAGGTGACTAATTAAAATTTAGATTTAAAATTCTCCAAGTCATTCTTGGAGAAATTTAATGACAGTTTAGGATGAAAATACATGAAATGTGTTAGAAATTTGTAGAAGCATTAATGGAAGAGAGGGTTGGGTGATCTGGAGGAACTTATATCCAGTATTGGTTAAAATGTGTTGAACTGATGAAGTACAAGCATCTTTAAAGTTTCTTGTAAAGAAGTTAAGGGGTTGTACTCAACACTAAGCCTCTTTTCCCTGTTCCTGGAGGTAATTACTTATACCACACTTTTGTCTAGGAGTTTACATAGTCATTTATATTCATAATAGTTTGTATTTTTTTTTTAATTTTTACAGGCTTGGTTTCATTCTGTGCTTACTATTTCACAACTCATTCTTAACAAATAGTGCTCTATAGTTTCATTTTAAGTCTGATGCTTGCTCAAGTTGAAAAAAAAGTCCCTTCTCTTCCTGTTATATTCTGCACACCCACCTTTACATCCCTCATCCCTATGCAACCCCTACTTGGCCAGCTCAAATGAATCAAGCACTTAACATATTTGTTGCAATCTCTCCAAAGCAGGAGAGAGCCCAAGGGGACAATAAAGTGTGGGATCTCTGGACGATTTATATTTTTAATATTTCCATCCACTCATTGCAATGATTCCAGATGCTTGGCATCAAAGATGAGGCCACAAACATAAAGTTCATCTCAGTTTCCAAGAAGGGTTTTACAAAAAGTATAATTTGGGCATAGGTTGCTATGTACAGAGCTACTGCCTTGAAAGACTGAGCAGGACTCGAAAAGACCTAAGACGTCCTCCCTTTTCTTTTGAAACAACAACGTATTTCTGTTCTTCCTCTGAGGTTTAACTGTAGTGATATGCTGTGAATGCTACATTATTTTGATTGTTAACCTAAGTTTATTTTTAAATCATTCTCAGAGGTCAGTCCAAATACTGAATCTTCTGATACCAGATTAGTGTCTTTGAGAGGAGCAAGGAATCCAGAAATTCATGAGGAACTCAGTAGGACTTGATGAAAAATGCTTCCTTCAAGTTTCTCATTGCTTATGTGAAGAAAGTGCCTCAGCTGACCTTGGCTGAGCTGATGGCCTTCATCAGAAAAATGGCCACCATGACAGCTACGTGTTGCCAACTCAGCCAGGACAAGCAACTGGCTTGTGGTGAGGGAGCAGTGAGTGTTTTCTTTAGTTTTTATCTGGTTTCTGCTGCTTGACTTGAAGTGGCCTTCTAATTCCCATGTAGGGGAAATGGGAGAAACCAGCATGGAGACGGCTTTAGCAAGCTCCTTCAGTGAGGTGCAGTTGGAGGCAGTGTGAGAACCCAGCTCCAAATGGTTGGCCTGTGGCTAGGACTCCAGTCCTTCTAGAAGGGCTGGTGGAAATGCAGCCAGGCTACAGCACAATGTCTGGGCAAGCTTTCTGTACAGGAAAGATGGAATACTAACCTCATATTTCCTCTTTTTGCTCATCAAATGCTTACTTTAATATTGCAAAAGAAAGAAAAAGCTGTACCCTCAATAGACTAAAATTTGTCATGTGACTTGATCCATTCTTATATTTTTGCCCTTTGTAGAACAATCTTATCATTATAATGATATCAGGGCAATTCGTTCCTTTTTAACAGATATAAAGTATAGAACAGTGTAAATAAATCTCATCTTGTAAAGAGTAAAATGACTTTCCATTTACTAACAGCAATAATATTTACTTTCTCATCACTCATGTCATACAAATAATTATAGATTGAAGTGCTTAAAATTATTTTCTCCTTAACGTCAGAATTGTGAACAAAATCATATATCAGTTTTATCTTGCTCTTCTTTTTGATCATGGGGAATTATTTGTTAATTAGTTTTCATGTCACCAAAGGTTAGGAGCAAAAGGAGAGTTTCCTGTGATTGTTACCTTAATCAATGATTGGATTCTTCACTGAGAAGCTGTAGGGATGCCAGGTGGTGTAATGATTAAGGAGTGGAGGTTGTGGGGCTGTCTTCCTGTATGTTCAGCCCATTTCACCACTTATTAGTTATGTTACAATGGAGAAAATATGTGTGTCACTAAGCTTCAGCTTTTTCATCTGACATTTGAGAATAAAAATTGTACCACCTTTTTAGGACAGCTTTCTTAAACTAGGTAATCTCAGTAACTCATACAGCATTAAGCTGAAATGTAGTATACACACAAAGCATGTTAACACTTATTGAAAGTTTTTCCTATGCATTTAAGAAGAAAGCAGGAGGATTCCACATTAGGAAAGCCTTCATGGCACATGAATATTGACCCTATTTCTTTTGTGTTAGCTGTGTGTATGTGTGGATATATAGATGTGAGAGAGCTCAGTTTGTACAATTCTTATCTTCAGAAAGTGATCCATTGTATCTTGAAAGTAAGGCTCAACTAGACATACACAGGAAACAACCATGTGCTGATTTTCATGAATCAGAGAAAAGTTCTATTTTTCTCCCTTTAGAATTAGGTATTTGGAAGGGTTTCAATAGCTGGTATCAAATAGCTGAAGGACTGTCTTCAACATCAATAAGGTAACATCTGTCACTAAAAGGTAAGATTTATCCCTCCAAAATGGGTAAACACTGAATTTATGATATGGCAACACATGATCCTTCACACATAGCAAAATTTCCTTCAATATTAATTGTAAGTTGCTGGACATTAAAAATAATTACAAGTGTCTGTTCAGGTCCTTGGCCCATTTGTCGATTGGGTTATTTGTTTTTTTGTTATTTAACTTTTTGAGTTCTTTGTATATCCTAGAGATTAGTGCTCTATCTGAAGTGTGAGGGGTAAAAATTTGTTCCCAGGATGTAGGCTCCCTATTTACCTCACTTATTATTTCTCTTGCTGAGAAAAAACTTTTTAGTTTGAATACATCCCATTTGTTGATTCTTAATTTTTTTTAAAGAAAGAGAGAGAGAGAGAGAGAGAGAGAGAGAGAGAGAGAGAGAGAATTTTTTAATATTTATTTTCCATTTCTCGGCGGACACAACATCGTTGTTTGTATGTGGTGCTGAGGATGGAACCCGGGCCGCAAGCATGCCAGGCGAGCGTGCTACCGCTTGAGCCACATCCCCAGCCCTCTTAATTTTAACTCTTGTGCTACAGGTGTCCTATTAAGGAATTTGGAACCCGACCCCACAAGATGGAGATTAGGGCCAACTTTTTTTTCTATTAGACACAGAGTCTCTGGTTTGATTCCTAGATCCTTGATCCATTTTGAGTTAACTTTTGTGCATGATGAGAGAAAGGGATTTAGTTTCATTTTGTTGTATATGGATTTCCAGTTCTCCCAGTACCATTTGTTGCTATCCTTTCTCCATTGCATGCTTTTAGCACCTTTGTCTAATATAAGTTAATTGTAATTTTGTGGATTGGTCTCTGAGTCCTCTATTCTGTACCATCGACCATCGATTGTAACCCAATCGACAAACGGGCCAAGGACCTGAACAGACACTTCTCAGAAGAGGATATACAATCAATTAACAAATACACGAAAAAATGCTCACCATTGCTAGCAATCAGAGAAATGCAAATTAAAACCGCTCTAAGATACCATCTCACTCCAGTAAGAATGGCAGCCATTAAGAAGTCAAACAATAACAAGTGCTGGCGAGGATGTGGGGGGAAAAAGGTACACTCATACATTGCTGGTGGGGCTGCAAATTGGTGCAGCCAATTTGGAGGGCAGTATGGAGATTACTTGGAAAGCTGGGAATGGAACCACCATTTGACCCAGCTATTCCCCTTCTTGGACTACACCCAAAAGACCTTAAAAGAGCATATTACAGGGACACAGCTACATCAATGTTCATAGCAGCACAATTCACAATAGCTAGACTGTGGAACCAACCTAGATGCCCTTCAATAGATGAATGGATAAAAAAAATGTGACATTTATACACAATAGAATATTACTTAGCACTAAAAACTAATAAGATCAGGGCATTTGCAGGGAAATTGATGACATTAGAGCAGATTATGCTAAGTGAAGTTAGCCAATCCCTAAAAAACAAATGCTGAATGTTTTCTCTGATATAAGGGAGGTGACTCAAAACAGAGTAGGGAGGAAGAGCATGAGAAGAAGATTACCACTAAACAGGGAAGAGAGGTGGAAGGGAATGGGAGGGAGAAGGGGAATTGCACGGAAGATGGAAGGAGACCCTCATCGTTATACAAAATACATATATGATGGTGTGAGGGAAAAGGAAAAGAGAGAGAGAGAGAGAGAGAGAGAGAGAGAGAGAGAGAGAGAGAGAGAAATGTGTCACAGTAGATTGGGTAGAGAGAGGTGAGGGGAGGGGAGGGGAGTGGAGGGGGGGATAGGGAGGGCAGCAGAATACAACAGACACTAGTATTGCTGTATGTATATGTAACCAATGTGATCCTGCAATCTGTACACGTGGAAAAATGATAATTCATAGCCCATTTGAACCAAATGTATGATATGTCAAGATCATTGTATTGTCTCAAGAAACTAATAAAAAATAAAAATTAAAAAAAAGAAAAGAAGGAAAAAAATAAAAATCTTGTAAAAATAAATAAATAAATAAAAATAATTACAAGAGTTTTTTAAAAATCTGAACCAACTTTGTGACTAATGTCCCATCTCCTTGCTTTCTTCTTTCTCCTTCTAATCAGGGTGACCTTATTATTAGGCAGTTGTATATCAGGCAGGAAGTGACTCCTGTGAACTCTGGTGTTGGCCAGTGCTGCAATTCTTCATATGCCAACATAGGCCATGTCTCTGTTTTAATTATTGTTTGAGTGCATTTTGGGGCTAAGGGAAAATTAACAATCTATTTAGGGAGATTAAAGCCTATCTTTGCAGTGAGTGTAGTTACTTCTATTGCATGCACTTGAGGCACATAATTGAGTCTGTTTTTACAGTATGTTTTATAGAGAATAATCATATTTGATTCAACCTGCTGTTGGTCAGTATTGCAGTTCTTCATAGGCCACGTTTCAGCAGCTTGAAAATCTATGATCTATTGTGGGGAGCCATTCTGACACGTGATTGGGTGACTCCCGTTAAGGGCCTGAGGCACTCTGGCTGTGTCGGAGTTATCCCGACCCTTTCCTGATGAGAGAGCCCATCCGTGTGGGGGTGTGCGTGACCACTGACCCTGGAGACCCAATCACTGACCCTGACCTTGGAGTACAGCCCCCCCTCAACCTTCATTGGATGGAATTCTCCCCTGAATCTCTTGTTCCCCCAAATAAAAGGCTGCTCCCAGGCGTGTTCGCTCTCTCTCTCCCCTGCTAGCCCAGAGTAATCCTCGCTGCCCTGCTGGGCGGCTGGAGGCGGGAACCAGGGAGGCGAGCCGTTTCGGTCCTAGCAATGTAAAATAAGGTACTGTCTGTGTGTTTTATTTTGATCTCTTCTAACTAACTTAATGCCAGAACCTCATTAATGAAACCACTGCGCAGGCCGCGTGGTAGAATCTATGTTCCTCCATCATTCTCTGCTGATAAATTCATCTTCCATCTTACTTTCCCACCTCAGGGTGTAGCACTTCAAGCAACGAAACAAGAATAAGAAATTGTCTTTTGCTAGTATGGAGGAGACCAACAATACCAAGTAGCAGTTGAAAGTTGTATCTTGCATATGTACAACTCTTGGGCTGAGTAGTACAACATATTATCCCCCAAACACTTATTCTTTCAAAATAGTTCTGTTCTCATAGACTCATTGGAAGTTTAGTCTGGAAAATTCACTAGGGCAGACAATCTCCTGTTTAGAAAAATTGTCTCTGTTTTAATGCATTTTGGGGCTAAGGGAAAAGGAACAATCTATTTAGGGAGATTAAAGTGTATCTTTGCAGTGAGTGTAGTTACTTCTATTGCAAGCAGAGGAGGACACTTAATTGAGTCTGTTTTTACAGTATGCTTTATAGAGAATAATCATATTTGATTCAACCTTGTGGCATGGGTGTTCAGAAATGAAGTATACATTGCATTAATTGTAGGAGCCATTCTGCAATGATGACGGTAATGCAAGATAGTGGAACTTACGTTCTCCAAACACCCATGCATGTTAAAACTCACTTGCTTTGTAGACTCTTCCTTCATTGGAAACCCTGTTCTTCCCCTTTTTCTCCATCACAGCCTGAGGCATGTTTTAAGGCTCTTGCCTGCTCTCCTAATTGCCCCAGGCAACACTAATTCCTGCTGAGGGGCCTGCCCTTCCTGTGGGGGAGCTTGAGGGCAAGGAGAAACCCCTCCCAAAGCAGTTTCAGGGAACTTTTGTCTGCTTTATTGTGCAGCAAAAATAGCTTTTATAGTGGGTGTATGCCAATTTACATATAACAGTCATGATAGGCCAGAAGTGATACACAACATATCATATTTCAGGAGTCCAGACACCAGGAGTTCAGAACCTGCCACACAGGCTGACCTTGTACTAACAGGGGAATAAGTTGATGTCAAAGAAGCAAGGACATTGAGCTTGCCAGTGTTCTGACAGCACTTTGTCCTAATACATAGCGTTCTATGTTAGGACTTCCCTGCTGAACAGTGAGCAAGATAAGCATTCCTCCATGAGAGTCCAGAATCAGGCCCATCAACAAATTCCAGTGAGAAAGCATTGCTAAATGAGTAGTACAGGGGTAACTGGTGCTACCAGTGCTAAGTAAAGGTGTGATCATGGTGGGTGGTAGGGTCTGGAAATCTGGGCCTTTGAGTATGGATAAGACACACTTTAGAGGAGAGAACAGCAAAGGATATTTTAGGCAAGTAAGAAAAAGACCACACTTCATTCACTACATAGAAGTATGACAGAATTATAAAATAGTATTTTATCTATATTCTACAAAAGTCCAGACCAGTGGTAAGTTGGCATGGGACCAGCCTCAGTCTTTCTGATGAGAGCGCTTTAGACAGGTGTGTGCGCTAAGACTGAAGAAGGTTTGATGGACTGGTGGTTTGGGCTGAGTGTAACTAGACCTTTGAAAATTCTCTAGGAGGAAGCTGTAGAAGAATACCAGTGTATAACAGACTTCTCTCTTATTTTGTGTTGTTTAAAACCATAGGTTTCTCATTAACCTTGTGAAGCAAAAGCCACAAATAACAGAGGAACAGCTTGAGGCTGTCATTGCAGATTTCTCTGGCCTTTTGGAGACATGCTGCCAGGGCCAGGAGCAGGAAGTCTGCTTTGCACAAGAGGTGAGCACAGCTCATTTTCACATGCAAACCTTGGTGTGGAGTTTTCTGTAGTGAAAAAGGGAAAACAAAAATCTATCGATGGATAATTTTAAAATAATGATTTTAAAATAATTTAAATTTCATATAGAAATAGATTGAAGAATTTCATGGGTTTTTTAAAATAATTACCTTTTCCCCACTAAAATATTAGGAAGAATTCTAATTTTATATGGCAAATTGGCAATTTTGATTTATTTCCTAGTAGAGAAAACTAGTAAGTGACTCTCTAAGTAATTGATGATAATTTAAATGGTTTTTTTGGCCTAAAATTTATCAATATTGTTAAAGGGATTAAAAAGATTTAACAAATTAATTGCGCAAACAGGATATTGAGAGAATTTAAAAAGTGTTTTGAACTCATTAAGGAGCATGCCTTTGTATACCAACAGAGAAGTCACTAAGAATTGTCTTAAACCAATTGCTTAGTAATTTTAGCTGAATTTGTAGTTGACAACACATTTTTTTCCCTCTCTGGCTTCTACTGTCCCAGCTTGTTGACCTTAGAGTTTAACTCCTTAATTTCTCAATTGACTAATATACAAACCTGTGAATTCACTCCAGATGCTACAGAGTGACCTGTAGGACTGGCATGGTCATCCATTCCTTTTTCTGATTGTTTTTATTTGTTATTAATTTACAGGGTCCAAAACTGATTTCAAAAACTCGTGCTGCTTTGGGAGTTTAAATTCCTTCAGGTAACAATGAATCCAGATGAGGCTAAATATAATGTTGATTCTACCCAAATATCTACCCATAGTGAGAGAGATGCTAGGAAGTGCCTTAAAAATAAATGTGATTTAATTTTAGAAGCTTACTTAAAAAAATACACTGGGACAAATTTACGCCTAAAATGTTAAATTAGTGATTCAGCTAATACAAAAAAAATGATTAGTTTACTTCGAAGCCTTCAGAGAATGCCATCTGAAGGCTTCCTCATGTGCTGTTTCCCTGACATAAGGTAATAGAGCCCATTGCCTTCTACGCCTGTTCATTTAATTAGTACTTAATATATATTTTTGTGTTGTTTCAGAGGGAGGATAAGAAGACAACGTGAGTCGTCATTGTTTGGTGTGATTTTTTTTTTTTAAATTACAACTGACAAAACTTATAAATTTATAAAATGATGAAAAGTTTTATGTGAGATAGCTCTAACAAATAAAGTATCCTCAGATATTTCTGTTTTTCTAGTCTGATTATTCGTAAATATGTACAGATATTTCTTTAGTTTTATATATCATTGTCTGAAATATTCTGTTAAAAAAAATCACTGAGGGGGCTGGGGTTGTGGCTCAGAGATAGAGCGCTTGCCTAGCATATGTGAGGCCAATCTTCAGCACCACATAAAAATAAATAAAATTAAGGTATTTTGTCCAACTACAACCAATAAATAGATAAATACATAAATCACTGAGGACTGGTTGTTGTAGGAGATTAAAGCCACCTCGGATGGACCTACAACACTGAAGGCTAGGTTAGCTTGGTGACTTGAGAAATTCACTCTTTGGTGCTTCCAGGGCACATTGTTTCTTAAATGACCACTAAACATCAGAATGGATAATCTGGAGGCAAGAAAAGAAATTATTGTGTTTTTATAGGATCCATGAAAATTTAACATCTCAATCTTTCCTCAATCTTGTTCACTTCTTTACTCACTGGCATTTTAAAAACGTGTTCACTGTGCTGTAGATGTCTATATTGAATGGAATTAATATTTATATCAATCTTTTTATTCCGCAAGGATTTACTGAGTACACACTAGGTGGCAGCCCTGTTTTGGGTATAGTCACTGTCCCCAGTTGTTTTAGTAGAGAAGGAAGCAGCTAAATAGCAATACCACAAGATTATGACCCTCGTGGAGCAGACAACAAATTGTTGAGGGAATCAAAGGATGAGTGAGACCAATTCTGACTGCAGAAAGTGCCACAGTCAATTAAGGAGAGACTTAGAAGATTCAGCAGTTCAAGTAAAGGAGAAGACCATTTCATAAAAATGGAAACCATGGTTAAAGGGACTGAGCATGACAGATCATGAGGAATGGAGGAAGTTAAAGATGCTCAGGGACTGGTGTGCCCATGTGGAATGGGGTCTGGGAGTAACAGCAGTCGAGGGTAGCTGGTTTAAAAGACAGTGGGTTGGCAATGATTTAACTTGTGCTTTTGCCTGTACACGAAATTGCAGAGAAGACTGTCACTTGTCTCATTGCCCCTATGAAATAGAAATCAGAAGTGCTCAAATTTTCTGGTATCCACAGGACAATATTAAGAATAAAGCTAAAATTCTGAGGCAACAAGGTGATGCAAATTAGTGAATGAAAACTAGCCACTCTTAAAAAATTAGCTCTCTCCACTTCTTCTTTGGTAGATTATCATATAAGCAATTTATCTACTCTCAATGATGCTGCTTTCAAAGGGTTAAGGGAGATGACAGAGAATTGCTTAATAATATGGAATTAAATTAACAATCTTTAATAGTACTATCTGGAAATTCCCCAATGAACTGAACAACGTACTTCTAAACAACTTGTGAATCAGAGAAGAAATCAAAAGGGTATTTTAAAAGGTGGACAACAGAATGAAAACCAAATCAGGAAACACATTGGAATGATAAGAGGAAAGTCTCACTTTGACCACATTGCCCCCACTAATGTTGGCATGGTGCCACACAGAGAGGATTCTCCTGGGTCCACAGTTACAACACTGGGAAAAGAGAAGTGGAAGTATACATCTAGTTTACCCAGCATTGTGGGATATTTCCAACAGGCCACTCCTGTCTTGCCTCATGGGGCACAATAAAAATCAAAACATGGCTAGATTGTCTGCAATCAGGTAGAAACAATGAAAGGGATTCGGACTACAGGGTGAGCATGAAGATCTTGGTAGTAGTTCTGTGTTTTCTTCCAGCAATGGTGATCAGAGAACAGCTTATCCATTAAGCTGAACTGACTGCTGCCAGAAACACAAGGAAAAATTATACCTGGCTCGAATGTTTAGACAGTCATTCTTCCCAGTCTCAGAACCAACCTGAGGCTCTCTGTGCATTTCTTCAGAGCATAGAGGCTCCCTCTACCCAGTATGGGAGTCCAAACATGCATTCATTCCATCCTCATATAAGCCTACCCACCCTAAAGCTATTCTTATGCAGTGAGACAAGTCTCAACTATACATACCCATTGAGCATAATTTCTGCTCCTCTTTGTCCCAAGCAACAGCTGTATCATTGGAGCCCAGACTGTGACCCTGTCCAAATACAGCAATACTACCTGACTAATGAATGCAGCCTGCATCTCTGCCTAAAAAGAGACAATTGCAGTGCCCAGCCAGTAGCTCTGCCTCATTGCAGAGTCTAGCCAGTGGTCTCATTAGATAGTGGAGCCTATCCAGTAACCCCACATGCTCTCAGAGCAAAGACAATGGACTAGCCTGGCTAAAGATCCCAACAGCAAAGTCTGCTTGCCTATGATAATTACCAACTAGCCCATCCAGAATCCCAGATAATTTTTACTCAGTAGTGAACACCTATAAAGTCTGGAAGAGTTGGCTGCTTTTTAAAATGCATGGACAAAAAATCAAATGACACTAGTATTATAAAGACCCTAGTGAAGCAGGCAACAAATTGTTGAGGGAATCAAATGGTGAGTGAGACCAATTCTGACTGCGAAAAGTGCAGGAAGGAGAAGAAGGAAGGAGAAGAAAGACTTGTGTGGTGGCACACATCTGTAATCCCAGCAGATTAGAAAGCTGAGGCAGGAGGATCTAAGTTCAACGCCAGTCTCAGCAAAAAAGAAATGCTAAACAACTCAGTGAGACTCTGTCTCTAAATGAATAAAATACAAAATAGGGCTGGGGACATGGCTCAGTGGTTGAGTGCCCCTGAGTTCAATCCCTGGTAAACCCACAAACAAAAGACAAAAAAAAAGAGAGAGAATCAGGGAATTATGACTTTGCTCAAAGAGATTAAAATAGCTCTAATAGAGAACACCAAGGCACATTATAATGAAAATGCCTAGCATACAGCGAAAGGATAGACTAAAAAGCCACAAGAGAGAAGAATCAGGTAACATGTAGGAGCAGACCAATTTGTATCTCAGCAGATTTTTCAATCCAGACCCTCAAAGCCAGGAGATCATGAAACAACATATATCAAACTCTGAAAGAAAATAGATGCCAACCAAGAATCTTATATCCAGCAAAACTAAGCTTTAGATTTGATGATGAAATAAAAACCTTCCATGATAAACAAAAGTTAAAAGAATTTATAGCTAGAAAGCCTGCACTACAGAACATTCTCAGCAAAATATTCCAAGAAGAGGAAATGAAAAACAATGATGAAAATCAGCAGAGGGAGGGATTACACTAAAGGAAAATCTAATCAGAGGAGAAATCAAGTCACATTAAATACAATAAATAAATAAAAATGGCTGGGAATACAAATCATGTCTCAATAATAGCCCTGAATGTTAATGGCATAAAATCACCAATCAAAAGACATATAGACCAGCAATCTGGATAACAAAAAAGACCCAACAATATGCTGTGTCCAATAGACTCATCACATAGAAAAAGACATCCACAGACTGAAAGTGAAGGGTTGGGAAAAATCATACCACACCCATGGACTGTGGAACCAAGTAGGGGTTTCCATTCTCATATCAAATAAAGTATACCATTCAAACTAAAGTCAATCAAAAAAGATAAAGAAGGACACTACATACTGCTCAAGGAAACCATACACCAACAAGACTTAACAATTATAAATATATATGCCCCAAACAATGGAGCAGCTATGTTCATCAAACAAACTCTTCTCAAGTTCAAGAGTCAAATAGATCAGAACACAATAATTTTAGATGAGTTTAACACACCTCCTTCATCACTAGATACATCTTCCAAACAAAAGCTGAACAAAGAAACTATAGAACTTAATAATACAATCAATAACTTAGGCTTAACTGACATATATAGAATATTCCATTCTTCCATGAGACAATATACTTTCTTCTCAGCAGCAAATGGGTCCTTCTCTAAAATAGACCATATACTATGCCATAAAGCAATTCTTAGCAAATACAAAAAAGTAGAGATACTACCCTGAAATCTATCAGATCATAATGGAATGAAATTTTTAGAAGTCATTGATAAAATAAGAAATAAAATCCACTCCAACACCTGGAGACTAAATAATATGATATTGAATGAACAATAGGTTACTGAAGACATCAAGGAGGAGATTAAAAAAATTTAGAGGTGAATGAGAACACAAATACAACATATTGAAATCTCTGGAACACTATGAAATAACAGTTCTAAGAAGAAAGTTCATTTCATGGAGTTCTTTCCTTAAAGAAGAAAAAGTCAACAAATAAATGACTTAATACTACATCTCAAAAGTCATCATTCATCACATCAATAGACTTAAAGATAAGAATCATACGATCATCTCAGTATATGCAGAAAAAGCACTTGACAAAATGCAGCATGCCTTTTTCAAAACACTAGAAAAACTAGGGATAATAGGAACATATTTCAACATCAGAAAGGCTATCTATGCTAAGCCCCAGGCCAACATCATTCTAAATGGAGAAAAGTTGAAGTCATTCCCTCTAAAAACTGGAAAACTGGAATAAGATAGGGATGTCCTCTTTCACCACTACCATTTAACATAGTTCTTGAAACATTGGCCAGAGCAATTAGACAGTCAAAAGAAATTAAAGGGATACACATAGGAAAAGAAGAACTCAAATTGGCACTATTTGGTGATGATATAATTCTATACCTGGAAGACCCTAAAAGTTCCACCAGAAAACTTCTAGAACTAGTGAACGAATTCAGAAAACTATATAAACTGTATAAAATCAACAACTATAAATCAAAGGCATTTCTGTATATCAGTGACAAATCCTCAGAGAGGGAAATGAGGAAATCTATCCCATTTTCAATAGCCTCAAAAAAAAAGTGGGGGGAATCAACTTAACAAAAGAGGTGAAAGATCTATATAATGAAAATTATAGAACCTTAAAGAAAGAAATCAAAGAAACCTTAGAAGATGGAAAGCTCTATCTTGTTCTTGGGTAGGCAGAATTAATATTATCAAAATGACCTTACTTCCAAAAGCACTACACAGATTTAATGCAATTCCTATCAAAATTCCAATGGCATTCTTCATAGAAATAGAAAAGACAATCATGAAATTCATTTGGAAAAATAAGAGACCCAGAATAGCTAAAGCAATCCTTAGCAGGAATAGTGAAGCAGGTGGCATCGCTATACCAGAACTTACACTATACTACAGAGCAATAGTAACAAAAACAGCATGGTATTGGCACCAAAACAGACTGGTAGACCAATGGTACAGAATAGAGGACACAGAGACTAACCTACAAAACTACAATTATCTTATATTAGACAAAGGTGTCAAGAACATGCATTGGAGAAAAGGGTCTCTTCAACAAATGGTGCTGGAAAAACTGGAAATCCATATGCAACAAAGTGAAATTAAATGCCTATCTCTCACTATGCACAAAATTCAACTCAAAATGGATCAAGGACTTAGAAATATAACCAGAGACTCTGTGTCTAATAGAAGAAAAAGTAGGCCCTAATCTCCATCATGTGGGATTAGGCCCCAACTTCCTTAATAAGACTACTTTGGCGTAAGAATTAAAATCAAGAATCAATAAATGGAATTGACTCAAACTAAAAAGTTTCTTCTCAGCAAAAGAAACAATCTGTGAGGTGAATAAAGAGCCTACATCTTGGGAGCAAATCTTTAACCCTCACACATCAGATAGAGCACTAATCTCTAGGGTATATAAAAAACACAAAAAGCTGGACACCAAAAAAAAAAAAATCCCCAAATAACCCAATCAATAAATGGGCCAAGGGCCTGAAGAGATGCTTCTAAGAAGATGATATACAATAAATCAACAAATACATGAAAAAAATGTTCATCATCACTAGCAATTAGAGAAATGCAAATCAAAACCACTCTAAGATTTCATCTCACTCCAGGCAGAATGGCAGCTATTATGAAGACAAGCAACAATAAGTGTTGGTAAGGATGTGGGGTAAAGGTACACTCATACATTGCTGGTGGGACTGCAAATTGGTGCAGCCAATAGGGAAAACAGTATGGAGATTTCTTGGAAAATAGGAATGGAACCACCATTTGACACAGCTATCCCTCACCTCGAACTATACCCAAAGGACTTAAAAACAGCGTACTACTGGGACACAGCTACATCAATATTTACAGCAAAACACATCACAATAGATAAATTGTGGAACCAATCTAGATACCCTTCAATAAATGAATATATAAAAAAACGTGACATATATATATACCAACGGAATATAACTCATTAATAAAAGAGAATAAAATCATGGCATTTTCAGGTAAATGGATGGAATTAGTGAAGATAATGCTAAGGGTAGTTAGCCAATCCGAAAAAATCAAATGCTGAATGTTTTCTTTGATTTAAGGAGGTGGATTCATAGTGGGATAGGGAGAGGGAGCATGGGAAGAATAAATGAACTCTAGATAGGGCAGAGGGGTTGGAGGGCATGGGAAGGGCATGGGGTTATTAATGATGGTGGAATGTGATGATCATTATTATCCAAAGTACAGGTATGAAGACACAAATTGGAGTGAATATACTTTGTATACAACCAGAGATGTGAAAAATTGTGCTCTATATGTGTAATAAGAATAGTAATGCATTCTTCTGTCATATATAAATAAAAAAGAAAAAGAAAAAATGTGCATAGAAAATTAAGGTTTGGAAAACAATACCGTAAAAAATCAAGAAGTTTTACATAAAAACAGAAACAATAAAAAAGCTATCTGAGGTGAAGAGTACAACAGAACTGAAAAATTCAATAGAAATCTTTATTAGCAGATTTGATGAAGCAGAGAAAAGAACCAGTGAACTCAATCCAGGACATTTGTGATTATCAGCTAGAGAAAAAGAAATAAGAATAAAAAGGTTTAAAAATTATTGGACACCACCCAAATAACTGCATTTGCATAAATTTAAGAAGTATAAGAGAGTGAAAAAGGGCTGCAAAGCATATTTAAAAAAATAATGGCTGAAAACTTTCTAAATCTGGAAAAGATGACTATGTTCAGGAACAGGATGCTCAGAGGTCTCCAATCAAATTCAATACAAAGAAAAGTTCACATTATTATTTTTTTTGTATAAATATTAATTTATTTTCTTCTAAGACACAGATGATTTCTACATTTATCACAGCATTTGGAGTTTATTTTGACGTACATAAAGAGATAGGGATTGGATTTCATCTTATTTTTTTTTTTACTTTTTTAATATTTATTTTTTAGTTGTACACAATACCTTTATTTTGTTTATTTATTTATTTTTTTATTGTTGGTTGTTCAAAACGTTACATAGTTCTTGATATATCATATTTCACACTTTGATTCAAGTGGGTTATGAACTCCCATTTTTACCCCGTATACAGATTGCAGAATCACATCAGTTACACTTCCATTGATTTACATATTGCCATACTAGTGTCTGTTGTATTCTGCTGCCTTTCCTATCCTCTACTATCCCCCCTCCCCTCCCCTCCCCTCCCCTCTTCTCTCTCTACCCCCTCTACTGTAATTCATTTCTCCCCCTTGTATTATTTTTCCCTTACCCCTCACTTCCTCTTGTATGTAATTTTGTATAACCCTGATGGTCTCCTTCCATTTCCATGCAATTTCCCTTCTCTCTCCCTTTCCCTCCCACCTCTCATCCCTGTTTAATGTTAATCTTCTTCTCATGCTCTTCGTCCCTACTCTTTTCTTAGTTACTCTCCTTATATCAAAGAAGACATTTGGCATTTGTTTTTTAGGGATTGGCTAGATTCACTTAGCATAATCTGCTCTAATGCCATCCATTTCCCTCCAAATTCTATGATTTTGTCATTTTTTAATGCAGAGTAATACTCCATTGTGTATTGAAGGGCATCTAGGTTGGTTCCACAGTCTTGCTATTGTGAATTGTGCTGCTATGAACATCCATGTAGCAGTGTCCCTGTAGCATGCTCTTTTTAGGTCTTTAGGGAATAGACCGAGAAGGGGAATAGCTGGGTCAAATGGTGGTTCCATTCCCAGCTTTCCAAGAAATCTCCATACTGCTTTCCAAATTGGCTGCACCAATTTGCAGTACCACCAACAATGAACAAGTGTACCCTTTTCCCCACATCCTCACCAGCACTTGTTGTTGTTTGACTTCGTAATGGCTGCCAATCTTACTGGAGTGAGATGGTATCTTAGGGTGGTTTTGATTTGCATTTCTCTGACTGCTAGTGATGCTGAGCATTTTTTCATGTACTTGTTGATTGATAGTATGTCCTCCTCTGAGAATTGTCTGTTCAGGTCCTTGGCCCATCAGTTGATTGGGTTATTTGTTATCTTATTGTCTAATTTTTTGAGTTCTTTGTATACTCTGGATATTAGGGCTCTATCTGAAGTGTGAGGAGTAAAGATTTGTTCCCAGGATGTAGGCTCCCTATTTACCTCTCTTATTGTTTCTTTTGCTGAGAAAAAACTTTTTAGTTTGAGTAAGTCCCATTTGTTCATTCTAGTTATTAACTATTGTGCTATGGGTGTCCTATTGAGGAATTTGGGGCCCGACCCCACAGTATGTAGATCGTAGCCAACTTTTTCTTCTATCAGATGCTGTGTCTCTGATTTGATATCAAGCTCCTTGATCCATTTTGAGTTAACTTTTGTGCATGGCGAGAGAAAGGGATTCAGTTTCATTTTGATGCATATGGATTTCCAGTTTTCCCAGCACCATTTGTTGAAGATGCTATCCTTCCTCCATTGCATGCTTTTAGCCCCTTTATCAAATATAAGATAGTTGTAGTTTTGTGGATTGGTTTCTGTGTCCTCTATTCTGTACCATTGGTCCACCCGCCTGTTTTGGTACCAGTACCATGCTGTTTTTGTTACTATTGCTCTGTAGTATAGTTTGAAGTCTGGTATTGCTATACCGCCTGATTCACACTTCCTGCTTAGCATTGTTTTTGCTATTCTGGGTCTTTTTTTTTCCATATGAATTTCATGATTGCTTTCTGTATTTCTACAAGAAATGCCATTGGGATTTTGATTGGCATTGCATTAAACCTATAGAGAACTTTTGGTAATATCGCCATTTTGATGATGTTAGTTCTGCCTATCCATGAACAGCGTATATTTTTCGATCTTCTGAGATCTTCTTCTATTTCTCTCTTTAGGGTTCTGTAGTTTTCATTGTATAAATCTTTCACCTCTTTTGTTAGGTTGATTCCCAAGTATTTTATTTTTTTTGAGGATATTGTGAATGGAGTGTTTTTCCTCATTTCCATTTCAGAGGATTTGTCGCTGATATACAGGAATGCCTTTGATTTATGCGTGTTGATTTTATATCCTGCCACTTTGCTGAATTCATTTATTAGCTCTAATAGTTTCTTTGTAGACCCTTTTGGGTCTTCTAGGTATAGAATTATGTCATCTGCAAATAGTGATAATTTAAGTTCTACTTTTCCTATTTTTATGCCTTTAATTTCTTTCGTCTGTCTAATTGCTCTGGCCAGTGTTTCGATGACTATGTTGAACAGAAGTGGTGAGAGAGGGCATCCCTGTCTTGTTCCAGATTTTAGAGGGAATGCCTTCAATTTTTCTCCATTCAGAATGATGATAGCCTGAGGCTTAGCATAGATTGCTTTTACAATGTAAAGGTAAGTTCCTGTTATCCCTAGTTTTTCTAATATTTTGAACATAAAGGGATGCTGTACTTTGTCGAATGCTTTTTCTGCATCTATCGAGATGATCATATGGTTCTTAATTTTAAGTCTATTGATGTGGTGAATAACATTTACTGATTTCCGTATATTGAACCAGCCTTGCATCCCAGGGATGAATTCTACTTGATCTTGATGCACAATTTTTTTGATATGTTTTTGAATCCGATTCGCTAGAATTTTATTGAGGATTTTTGCATCTAGGTTCATTAGAGATATTGGTCTGTAGTTTTCTTTCTTTGAAGTGTCTTTGTCTGGTTTAGGAATCAGGGTGATGTTGGCCTCGTAGAATGAATTTGGAAGTTCTCCCTCTTTTTCTATTTCCTGAAATAGCTTGAAAAGTATTGGTATTAGTTCCTCTTTAAAGGTTTTGTAAAACTCTGCTGTATACCCATCCGGTCCTGGGCTTTTCTTAGTTGGTAGTCTTTTGATGGTTTCTTCTATTTCCTCAATCGATATTGGTCTGTTTAGGTTGTCTATATCCTCCTGACTCAATCTGGGCAGATCATATGACTTAAGAAATTTATTGATGCCTTCACTATCTTCTATTTTATTGGAGTATAAGGATTCAAAATAATTTCTAATTATCTTCTGTATTTCTGAAGTGTCTGTTGTGATATTGCCTTTTTCATCCTGTATGTTAGTAATTTGAGTTCTCTCTCTTCTTCTCTTCATTAGCATGGCTAAGGGTCTGTCAATTTTATTTATTTTTTCAAAGAACCAACTTTTAGTTTTGTCAATTTTTTCAATTGTTTCTTTTGTTTCGATTTCATTAATTTCAGCTCTGATTTTAATTATTTCTTGCCTTCTACTTCTTTTGCTGTTGTTTTGCTCTTCTTTTTCTAAGATTTTGAGATGAAGTATGAGATCATTTATTTGTTGGTTTTTTCTTTTTTTAAGGAATGAACTCCAAGAAATGAATTTTCCTCTTAGAACTGCTTTCAATGTGTCCCATAGATTCCGATATGTTGGTCTGTGTTTTCATTTATCTCTAAGAATTTTTTAATATCCTCCTTGATGTCTTCTATAACCCATTGATCATTCAGTAACCTATTGTGCATTCTCCAAGTGATGCATGATTTTTCCTTCCTTCTTTTATCGTTGATTTTCAGTTTCATTCCATTATGATCAGATAAGATGCATGGTATTATCTCTACTCCTTCATATTGTCTAAGAGTTGCCCTTTGACATAATATATGATGTATTTTTGAGAAGGATCCATGTGCTGCTGAGAAAAAAGTGTAACTGCTTGATGTTGGGTGGTATATTCTATATATGTCCATTAAGTCTAGGTTATTAATTGTGTTATTGATTTCTATAGTTTCCTTATTCAACTTTTGTTTGGAAGATCTGTCCAGTGGTGAGAGAGGTATGTTGAAGTCTCCCATGATTATTGTATGGTGGTCTATTAGACTCTTGAATTTGAGAAGAGTTTGCTTGATGAACATAGCTGCACCATTGTTTGGGGCATATATATTTATGATTGTTATGTCTTGTTGGTGTATGGTTCCCTTGGGCAGTATGTAGTGTCCCTCTTTATCCCTTTTGATTAACTTTGGCTTGAAATCTATTTTATTTGATATGAGTATGGACACTCCTGCTTGTTTCCAAAGTCCATATGAGTGATATGATTTTTCCCAACCTTTTACCTTCAGTCTATGTATATCTTTTCCTATCAAATGCGTCTCCTGTAGGCAGCATATTGTTGGGTCTTGTTTTGTGATCCATTCTACTAGCCTGTGTCTCTTAATTGGTGAGTTTAAGCCATTAACATTTAGGGTTATTATTGAGATATGGGTTGTTCTTCCAGCCATATTCGTTTATTTATGTTACTAAACATGGTTTGTTTTCCTCTTTGATTATTTTTACCCCCTTTACTGTCCTACCTCCCACTGTTGGTTTTCATTAGTATTTTCCATTTCCTCTTCCTGTAATATTTTGCCGAGGATGTTTTGAAGAGATGGTTTTCTAGCTGCAAATTCTTTTAACTTTTGTTTATCGTAGAAGGTTTTAATTTCATCTTCCATCCTGAAGCTTAATTTCGCTGTATACACGATTCTTGGTTGGAACCCATTTTCTTTCAGTGGTTGAAATATGTTATTCCAGGATCTTCTAGCTTTCAGAGTCTGTGTTGAAAGATCAGCTGTTATCCTGATTGGTTTACCCCTAAATGTAATCTGCTTCCTTTCTCTTGTAGCTTTTAAAATTCTCTCCTTATTCTGTATGTTGGGCATCTTCATTATAATGTGTCTAGGTGTGGATCTCTTATGATTTTGCACATTTGGCGTCCTGTAAGCTTCCAGGATTTGGGATTCTGTCTCATTCTTCAAGTCTGGGAAGTTTTCTTGTATTATTTCATTGAATAGATTGCTCATTCCTTTGGTTTGGACCTCTATACCTTCCTGCATCCCAATGACTCTTAAGTTTGGTCTCTTTATATTATCCCATATTTCTTGGATGTTCTGCTCATGGTTTCTTAACAGTCTTGCTGAGCTGTCTATGTTCTTTTCAAGTTGAAATACTTTGTCTTCATTGTCTGATGTTCTATCTTCTAAGTGTTCTACTCTTCTGGTAGTATTCTCAATTGAGTTTTTAAGTTGGTTTATTGCTTCCTGCATTTCTAGGATTTCTGTTTGTTTGTTTTTTATAACCTCTATCTCCCTGTATAGTTGATCTTTTGCTTCTTGGATTTGTTTATGTAATTCATTGTCGAAGTGATCTTTCATTGTCTGATTTTGCTGTCTAATGTCTTCCTTGAGACTCCAGATCATCTGAAGCATGTATATCCTGAATTCTTTATCTGACATTCCATCTCCTGCAGCTATTACCTCTTCTAAAGTTGAGTTGACCTGCATTGCTTGTGGTCCTTTCTTTCCTTGTCTTTTCATACTGCTAGCGTTTCTTTCTGCTTAGTGAAACTGTTGTGTTTTTGAAATTTTCCCCCTATATATTTATATTGCTCTTGTATAGTTGAAAAGTCTCCCTAGCAGGGGCGGGCGGCGGCTGTGCTCCTCCTCCAATTGGGGTGATCTGTCTACCATGCTGGCAGGCCGCTGGGTCTGTTCTGCCGGTCAGTTGCAGGTCTGCCTACCTTGCAGGCGTGGGCAGTCGCTCTGCTCTGCCCCTCCTCCAATTGGTGTGACGTGTCTACTATGCCCGCGGACCCCTGGGCCTGTTCTGCCGGTCGGTCGCAGGTCTGCCTACCTGGCGGGCGCAGGTGGCGGCTCTGCTCTGCCCCTACTCCAATTGGGGTGTTGTGACTACCATGCCAGCCGGTCGCTGGGCCTGTTCCAGGCGCAGGCAGCGGTTCTACTCTGCCCCTACTCCAATTGGGGTGACGTGACTACCATGCCGTCGGGCCGCTGGGCCTGTTCCGGGCGCGGGTGGCGGCTCTGCTCGGCCCCTACTCCAATTGGGGTGACGTGTCTACCATGCTGGCAGGCCGCTGGGCCTGATCCGCCATCGGTCGCAGGTCTGCCTACCTTGCAGGCACGGGCGGCGGCTCTGCTCTGCCCCTCCTCCAATTGGTGTGACGTGTCTACCGTGCCCACGGACCACCGGGCCTGTTCTGCCCATTGGTTGCAGGTCTGCCTACCTTGCGGGCGCAGGTGGCGGCTCTGCTCTGCCCCTACTCCAATTGGGATGACGTGACTGCCATGCTGGCGGGTCGCTGGGCCTGTTCCGGGTGCGAGTGGTGGCTCTCCTCTGGCCCTACTCCAAATGGGGTGACTTGACTGCCACGCCGGCGGGTTTCTGGGCCTGTTCCAGGCGCGGGCGGCGGCTCTGCTCGGCCCCTACTCCAGTTGGGGTGATGTGATACCACACCTGTGTTGAGAGCCACAGCCAAAGGGGCCCCAGCAAACTTCTAGCTGCCAGCAAACTTCCAGCTGCCGGCTGATGATTGGCTCACAGCGGCCCCAGCAACATCTAGCTGATTGGCTCCTCTGCAGTGATGTTCATTGGGCTGTTTCCCTGCCCTTCAGACTGCCAGCTGATGATTGGCTCACAGCGGCCCCAGCAACACCTAGCTGATTGGCTCCTCTGCGGTGATGTTCATTGGGCTGTTTCCCTGCCCTTCAGACTGCCAGCTGATGATTGGCTCACAGCGGCCCCAGCAACATCTAGCTGATTGGCTCCTCCACGGAGCTGCTCATTGGGGGACTTCTTTGGCTCCGCCCACGCAACCCAGCCAATCGGCCTCAAGAACAGGAGGATTGTGGGAGGTGGTGAGGGTTGTGTGGGGGTGAGAGGCTTGTGGGAAGCCGGTGGTGGCAGTTGGGCTCTGAGGGTTTTTTCCTGAGGAGCTGTTTTGTTTGGCGTTTGTGGTTCTAAAAATAAAGTTAGTTTCTTTTGACAAGTGGCTCCTGAATTGTGCCCAGCCAGACTGCGGCACACCTGCGGGTCGCTGGGCCTGTTCCGGGCGCGGGCGGCGGCTCTGCTCTGCCTCTCTGGCCTCCACAGTATTCAGCAGGACTGGACCGAGAAGCAGTTTCTGCGGGTTCTTTAGCCCTTGGCAAGAGCAGTTCCGGGAGCTGGAATTCTGCCGCTCCTGGCTCGGTGTATGTTCTGATAGGAGCAGGCTCCAAGAAGCAGTTTCCGCCGGTTCTTTAGCACTGAACCTGAGTAATTTGTCTGCGAGACGCAGGCGAATGGCAGCCTGAAATTACCTGTTCTAGAGCTGAATGAGCTGCGATCAGTCGAAAACAGGGATGGTGACGTCAGCTCTCCAAGATGGTGGCCGCTGGCTTCCTCTGTGGTCTGACCGGTGTGGAGAACCGAATTGGACCACTTCCTTCCCCTGTCTCAAACCCAGAATTCAGCACTGAGTACAGTGATTGCACAGCTGGCAGGAGCCCACAGAATCCGTAGCGCTGTATCTTTGCGTTGCTATCTCGTCGTTTCCCAGCGTGCGCCGCAGACTCTAGCTGCGGGGCGATTTGCTGAATAAGCAGTGTGACCCTGCGTGCTGACAAATTGCTCGAGTTTGAGCCCCCGTAGCTGATCCTCGTGCGATGAAAATCCTTCCTCTAGGTTTTGGAGCACCCCAATTTTGCTGGAAATTCCTAACAAGATAGCTTTTAGCGGTTCTAACATGTCATTCTCCCGCACAGTGACGCAGTACACGGGGGTGATGCACTTCCTTCGCTGCCATCTTCCCTTAAAAGTTCACATTATATTAAAAGACAAGTAATTTTGAAAGTATCATGAGAAATGAAGGATATCACATACAAAGGAGCCTCAATACTACTATTGGTAGATTTCTCAGGAAAATCGTTTTATTGGCTATGAGATAACAGGAAAATACAAAGTACTGAGAGAAAAAAAAAAAACTACCAACCAAAATCATTTTAAAAAGCTATTCTTCAGAAATGAGGAGGAAATAAGACTCACTTAGACAAACAAAAGTTGAGGGAGTTCATCACCACTAGATTAGCCTGATTTTTAATGAAGCATGGTGCCAGAAAATTCTCTTTTTAAAGGGAAACAGAATTTGTCCCATGGCATTCATACATGGATATGTAGTTCCTTCTGGTGTTCACTTGGTAGATGTCCAATTTTATGCCATGTGAGATAGAGTCCATAAAATATTTGAAGATGACCATTGGAGGCCCCTAAGTTACAAATCTAAATTATGAAAAAAGATAAAGAGAAACACCGATTTAAATGATCTGCAGTAATACTTAACTTGTTGAGTCATTCCAAGTAAGTCACTTAAATTCACAAGGCAGTTTCCTTTACTTAAAAATGCAGGTAACAACTACAGTAGCAATTTGAATTGAAAATGGAATATAGTCATTGTCAACATAAAATTTGAATTGCACTTTGAAACTCTTAAAGCTCCAAAAAATGTAGAAGATAATAAAAATTTTGGACTTTCAAATCTTTGCAAAAAATACACCAATAATTGAAAAATTCAAATTCTTACACACATTTAAAAATTGCTGTCAATTTAGTGAGTATAATATAATAAGGAGAGTCTGAAAACGTTCTATAAATAGAGAAGCTATTGGTCAAGTTGACAAAGAGTTTAAGATTGAATCTTAGATAAAATGTTTGTAACTGTGATTGTTCTTAATTTTAAGGAAGACAAATACAATGAGACAATTGAAAGAGCCTCACGATGGTCCAATAAGAAGGCAACAGTTGCAAAATTTTGGGGAGGATGACTTGAAATACCAGTAAGTTCCTTATACAAGTGTGCTAACATTAGTGACCAGGCAAAATAAAAAAATTCCTCAGACATAAAAAATAAAAGTCAGCCTTAATTATGGCAGTTCACAAACTCTGGGAAAGAATAAAATCAAAAAGTCCAACAATGTACATTGAAATGTCACATTAAATCCTATGTCAGAAATGAGGTTAGAAATGGGAAAAGATCCAGGATTATGGATAAACTGGTTCTCTGATGCTTGAATTTCTGTTTGAAGTTGGCTTTCCTACTCCCAAAACAGGATCCCTGAATTTTGCCTTGTTTGGGAGTAGGATGAGCAAACTAATGGTCATTATTGTTTCCTAAGAAAGAGATGGTTTGCCCAGGATTTGAGCCTATCTTAAATGAATTTATAGAAATAACTCTGGAACTGCTTAACACTGTAATAATTATTCTCTTAGAGCTCTTGTGAGCATTCATGAGTAATATGCAGTTAATTCCAATTTTCTTAGTTATCATGTAGTGCAGTGTTTGTTGATAGTGAACATCTTTAAAACATGGTTTAATCTTTATTTATTTATTTATCTATTTATTTATTTGGTATCTGGGATTAAACTCAGAGGCACACAACCAAAAAGCCACATCCTCAGCCTTATTTTGTATTTTATTAGGGTCTCACTGAGTTGCTTAGCTTCTCACTTTTGCTGAGACTGGTTTTGAACTCATGATATTCCTGTCTCAGCCTCCTGAACCTCTGAGATTACAGGCATGCGTCACCACATCAGGTTAAAACATGGTTTTAAAAATACGAATTTACAGTTTTTTTCTGCCATCTTGCTGTTAGCTAAGAATTCACACCCAGACCATTAAAGATCTTATTTTCCTTCATCTCACTGCCAACGTGTCTATCAATTTCTCCCTTTAACACTTACTAATTACACAAAGGATTTGAAGAAGGATTTTCACTTTCCAGCCAAGGAGCTCCACAGGGAAGAAAGGACAGGCAAATCTAAGAGCTTCTGAGGTAACCACGAAATGAGAAAGGGAGCAAAAATGCAGAGCTATAGGAAGAAAGGTTGAGGAAGATGGAGAGTGAGGAGACATTTCTCTACCATTTTCTGAGAGCAGGGAACACACATTGTACTTATTTTGACTTACCTTGAAGGGTCTGGGTTTCAATAGCTATTCCATGGTCGATGGGAACCTACTTATGTTCAGAACCAAGTTATGTTCTCTCAGCTCCTTTATCAACTTCACAAAGATAGCCCCCCAGCTCTCCACTGAAGAACTGATCCTTCTTGGCAAGGGAATGGTGACAGCTTTGACTACCTACTGTACACTAAGTGAGGAGTTTGTCTGTGTTGATAATTTGGTGAGCATGGCCCGTACATCTGAAATTGATTCCTGTGCATGTATGAGTTTATCAAGATGAATTCAACTACTGTGTAGAATCATAAAACTCGAATAAAAATAAATGAATAACTTTTTTTTCTTTTTCTTTTTCTTTTTTGGTATCAGGGATTAAACCCAGGGGCACTTATGAGTTTATCAGGATGAACCCAACTATTGTGTAGAATAAAAAGCTCTAACAAAAAATACATAAATAAAACAGATTAAAAAACCAAAAAAGTATTTCCTCTCACCAATTGGTAATGTTTATCTACTTTCTCTCTTCCTTGTTTTCAACATAGTTGAGTAAGTAATGTGAAGTCCTTTTGGCTTACTGTATGAAGACCCTACGAAGCAAAAGAGAATGTCTTAAATATTTTTCAAAGATTATCTAAATTATCTTGCTTATTTCTTATTTATATGAGAAATGATTTGTTATGGTAAATGTTCTAGGAATTACAATATTTTTTATAATGATGCAGGAAACCTTATAATTTTAAGTACTGATACAAATTCTTCCTTTTGCTCTAAGAGGAAGAGTTCAGGAAGAGATCCTTTTAGGCCTGGGAAGGAATGTACCCAGCCAGGGAACATACCCAAGGAACACAGTGTTTGCTCACTGCTTTCTGTTTGTTGACTGCAGTTCTCTGCATACAACTAAAAGTTTGTGTGTATGTTACCAAGAAATTGATCTGTACACATTCCAATTGCTATCCTTTGAATATTTGTCAAAGTGTCACTTAGGACCCCAGGCTTCACCTTCCTTTGGGCATAATATAGTGTTTTGAGATCCTGTGTCTTCTGATGAAGTTCACAGTGATCATGGAGCTTATAACTATTCATCTAATCATACTTTTCAAAACTCCATTTAATATTTAAAATCAGATTTGAGTTTCAATTCCCATCGGTATAGGCAAATTTCGTTCTTGGAGAATTAAGTGGAATAAATGAAAATCGAACCATCAACCCTGCTGTGGACCACTGTTTTAAAGCAAACTTCTCCTTCAGAAGGCTCTGCTGCAAGGATTTGAAAGCTGATGAAATGTATGTGCTGCCCTCCTCTCAAGATTTCTTTACCTCTTGTGTGGACTGGGGTCAGGCTTAGAATGAGGACCTTCAGAGAAAGACAGATAGGTACAAACCTGCTCTTCTATGCCTGTTGTCTTCAGCCAGGGGGCACACCATGCAACCAGTTATGTGCTTTTGGTGTTCCTTCTACCAAACTGTCTACTCTCTCCTATTCAGAAAAACACCAATGCGTATTTATTACCACTGTTTATAACAAAATCCTGTTTTGTCTTTTCCTCTGCTAGACACTTGGAGTGCTTAGCAGACTGTGATTTGGAAATGTGAGCTAAGGCAACTAGGAAAACGCTCATGGACAGGTTCACAATGAATTGGATTTTATTAAGAGAATGACAAGAATATTTGTTTAGAGTATTTCACTTAATGATTGAAAAAAGTAGGGGTCGTAAAGAATTTTACTCTCATTCTTTAAAGTGATATTTTAAATGCCAAGAAATAAACCCATTTTTAAATTTATTTACATAATCTGTTTGTCAAAAATAGTGGAAATTATATCTTTACCGAAGAAGGGAGATTAAAGTTGTTTTGGAGATAAATTTTCTGGAAAAATCAAGTGTCGTTGTTGCCAAAAGCTTGCTATTGTCCCCCATGCCAATGCAATAACAAGGACATGGTTTTTGAGAAAAAGGCAAAGAAGGTTTATTGCTTTGCTAGCAAAGGAGAAATATAGGGGACCCTTGTCCCAAAGGTTGTGATTCTGCCCATCAGTAGGAACATGGGGCTTTTAAAGAGGTAACTCAAAGGCTACATTCCTTGTGTTCTCTGTCTGCAGTTGTAATTCACTTGTTAATTTGGGAGCTAGTCATTTCTGAAATCTTCAGGTGTCATCCATCCACAAAGTCTGGATTACTTTATTCCTTGGGTGTGTGTGTACTCCGGGATAGTTAACTGTGTGTAGGATGGGAAAGAAAGGTCATCCTGTTTCCCCTGAGATTTGGGAGGGGAAGAGTTTAGGGAGGAGCAGGGAGACCAGAAGAGAAAGAAACATGTCCATTTAAAAAATAAGTTGCAGTGAGCGAGCAGCAAAGGGTATATTCCAAGCATCAAGTGGACCACTGTTACAAAGTCATTTATTTTATAATTCTGCTCATTTTTATACCATTTTGCTTGTAGTTCCATTACCCTCCAAAGAGTGCATCCTAGAAATTTAATGAAAAAATTTAAAAAATTGAATATTTTAGCTCTTTACATTTCCTCAAGTATTGAGATGACCAAGACATGTGATTCTCCAAACAAGCATTTTGGAAAAGAGGAGTGTCAGGAAGAAATTGAATTAATTCTGTTTGATTTCTTTGGGCCATAGGTTTCTTGTCAATTTGGTGAAGCGTAAGCCTGGACTCTGTAAGCACAGTCAGGCTTTGGAGGGGCTCATTTTCTGGGTGGAAAATGGCCCGTGGTTACAGAGGGGCTCTGAGTTTTATAGGTTACAATGAGGGTGAATTAATCATTGGAGATTGAAGCAGAATGTGTTGGTTTGGCCAATCAGGAAAAAAGTTGTGAAACATCTGAAACTTCTTGTTACTGGGAAGAGCCAAAAGCCCAGAACCCAGCAGGTGTTCACTGTTTATCTTCCTCCTCTGGAATTTCACTATTTGCTTTTCTCCCAGAAGGACTCATTGGCTATGGAAAAGGGTGAAAATCCATGGCCTCAGGCTCAGTCCCTTCCGGATTCTTTGTTATTGGGAAGGGTTAATGTTTGCCTTACTTTTTCTCCCTGCTCTGTCTCTACACTGCCCTCCTGTTTTCCCTGGGGGCTGTCTTGGGGGATGTTTATTTCCCTAATCCTTCACACTTACCCAGGAGGAGCTGCAGTCTTTGTTAACAAACTTCTCTAATTTGGCAGAGAAATGCTGCAAAGTGCAGGAGCCAGAAGCCTGTTTTCTTGAAGAGGTAGTTCTATTTCTTTTCCACTAAGATTTAACTGGTATCTCTGGTCAAATATAATCAAATGGAGCTCCCCATGGGACTCTGCCTTCTCTGTGCAGTGTCTCTGAGTCCTGTGTTTGAGAGTACAGGTGTTGTCTAGCTCACCAGCAGGCACCTCTCTGATTCAGGTATTGGGAACTGTCTCCTCCATGAGCACATGGTGTCAGGAAAGCCAGGGTTCTAATCCGTGCAGCTTTGGTCATGTCATTCAAACTGAATTTCAGTCTATCCTATGTAAATGGATGGGTGATAATGCCCTTGAGTTATACCACTGATCCTTACACACCTGTTTGGAATCTCTCATCATAATAAACAGAGTCAAGGTGACCTACCAAGGAAATCCTGATCTGCTTCAAAGGAAGGAGAGCAGGAAGGATATGAGAAAGGGAAGACTTGCAGAGGTGGAGTCTCACCTTCCTGAGCCATCCAGTAGCCCTAGTTGAGAGCACATGAGGGAGTGGAAGGGAAGGAGTGGGGGTAGGGATGTCCCTACTTCCTCTTGCTCCAGTGACTGCAGCAACTCCTGTGGAGTGAACCTCAGTTACCCATGAATGTTACCTGCAATGGGTGATATGTGACCTCTAACTCCTGTGGTTATTATTTCATGTCCAGAGCCAATAAGTTCTCATTAGGATTTGGTAAAAATTTTGTAGGAGAGAACAGAGTAGACAAACTTGTGTGGGGATTTTCTGGGAGAAGACACAATGTGAATGTTCTGGATGTTTTTTTCCATGTGACATTCGACCTAGTGATAAACTGCTGCCAAAGAGACTGTTGCCATCTAATGACATGGGCTAGTCAGCCTGAGACCTTTCCAGAACACCATGTTCTTGTCCAAAGATAGTGTTATCACAAGGACAGCCTGATACCAGAATGATGGTCATTTTTCAGGACTTTATTTCCTTTCTAATTTGGGGCTCACCTAAAGGGATGATTAAGATTTAACTTCCCATTCTGCCAAGTATATATGGTTCTATGTTTTACTACTATAGAGTACTTTTCATCTTTTCTCCACTACGTTTAAATCTAATTCTCTTATTGCACAGGATTCTATAGTGTACTCTCCACACAGTGAACTATCCTGTGTAGATATTTCAAACTCTTTGTAGCTGAAATATGCCAGGATTCAACTTTACCTAAGATGAAGCTTTGGTGAGGACTGTATTTGGCTGTCCTCACAAAGCATGGCATATAAATTCACCAAATAGGGCTGTCCAACCCCAACTTCAGACCCATGAGCTGGCATATGATCTTAGTGCATATGCTTCTCATCCCTTCACGGGGCATGTGATTATAAATCGTCAAGGTACAGTGATAAAGATCATTTAAGAACCCTCTTGTCACTATGTAATTATATTTATATCCACTCTCCAAGAGCCTTCCTGGGTTGGCCCAGGCAGTTATTTTGTGAGAGAATTGTTCTAAAATTTCCAAATAAGAAGAGAAATGGTGCAAAGTTGCTTTTGGCTTTCTCCTAAATCTATCTAAATTTCTCTCATCTTACTTCCCTTTTAAGGGATAATAGGTCTCAGAGTGAAATATTCTTTCTTTTGTCATTCTTTTTGAATGTCTCTTTTGCTTTCCTTATTCTTCCTCTGGAAAGTCTCTCCACTTTATTTTTAGGTAGAATGGAATGTCCCTTATTTACATTCAGAGTTCTAGCCACAGTCTATAAAATGACATAAAAAAAACCCCAAAAGATTGAGACCATTCAGCTTTTGCTTTTGATATGTAGATGAACAAGATTAAAGTGTAAAATATTTCTCTTCTATCAAAAAAAGTTCTCAAGATTTTTGCATCCTGAAAACTCTATAATGACAGATGGATAGTAGCATTTCTTTCTCTTTTCATTCCTGCTATAACATTTTAATTTTCCCCAAAGCATTGAATACAGAGAAGATAATATATAAGGAAGTAAAAATGAAAACTATTTCAAAAAATTATCCTCTGTAAATATGTATTTTCATGTCTACATATATTTATTTTCCTCTGCCTTCTTCTTCCTGGTTTTAGTAAATTAGCTTTAACACTCCACATTTGTTTCAGAAATAATTGTATTCTCTCATTCAAAAGTTCTCTTCTCCCTCCCTTTAGAGAGAGATCCTTGCAGATCACTGTATCTTCACCCAATCTCTGTGGATGTTAATTCTTTACCTTCATCTAGATCATACTGTCTCATTTCCTTAAGGTCTATTAACATGGTTGCATCTCCAGCCTTTGTATACCAAGCCTATTTCATATCTCTTCTCTATACCTCCTTGCCTTGATTTTGATTACTCTTCTCATTGATAAATATTAAATATCAATGTTATACAACCTTCTTCTTTGGCACCTTATATTTTACCAATTTGTTGGCCTTTCTCTTCTTTAAAAGAACAAGCATTTGTCACCTATGTTAGCTGAATGATTCAGATTATAAAAGACTCTAATTTCTACTTTACTTCTCTTTCTATACTAAACACAGAGTCAATCACATTATTTGCAGTTAGGACTTTATTTTATAGGCAATGGAGAGCCATTATAAATTTTTGAGTGGAAGGAAGTTAACAAATGCATATCATATCCCAGAAAAGAAAAATCAAGTGTAGTCATTTATTTATAGTTCTGTTCATTTTTTTATACCATTTTCCTTATAGTTCCATGACCCTCCAAAGAGTCTATAGTGTAATTTTAATGGAAAAGTTTCAGAAGATCTTTTCAAAAATGGAATATTTTAGCTCATTACATTTATTTAAGTATTGATATGGCCAAGACATGAATTCTCCAACAGCATTCAAGAAAAGAGGACTGTCAGGAAGAAATTGTTAATTAATTCTATTTGATCTCTTTGGGCCATAGGTTTCTTTTCTACTTGGTAAAGCTCAAGCCTGGAGTCACCCATGAGGGGCTGCAGTCTTTGTTTACAAATTTCTCTAGTATGGTGGAGAAATGTTGCAAAGTGCAGGAGCCAGAAGCCTGTTTTCTTGAAGAGATAGTTTTCTTTTCCACTGAGATTTAACTGGTATCTCTGGTCAAATAAAATCAAATGGACCTCCCCATGGGACTCTGTGTCCACTGTTCAATGTCTCTGAGTCCTGTGTTTTGAGAGCGCAGGTGCTGTCTAGCTCACCTGCAGACACGTCTCTGATTCAGGTGTTGGGTACTGTCTCCTCCATGAACACATGGTGTAAGGATAGCTGTCAGGAGTCATATGAGTTTTTGAATGGAAGATAACAAACACATATCATATTTGAGAAAGTGTGTGCGGGAATAATGTGAAGGATAGCTTGTGTTTGAAGTGGATCTATTCCTTAAGATATTACTACAAGAAAACAGAACTGAGAGAGAGAAGAAGTACAAGAGATTGAAAGAATCAAAAAGATAAAAGATATAAACAGTTGTCAGCAAATAAAAAAGTGAACAATTTTTTTTTTCACAAAGAAGATGGGGAACAAAAATAGTATAATTTCAATATTGGAGAATATTGGCCAAATTACATTGCTTTATTGTGTTCATTTATGAATATGTAAGAATAAATCCCACCATTATGTCCAACTATGATGCACCAATAAAAATAAGGAAAAAAAAACATGATTTCACTGAGGTCAACATGAAATAAACTAATCAAATGTTATTGACTGTGTCCTTTTATGTGCATGGAATACATAGCAAATTCTTTCTCACTGAGATTGAATTGTGACTTAAATGCAGCTTCAGAGCAATGATGGGGACTGGTGTTACAGAAATGTGTAAATTAGGACAGGGTAGGACTGATGGGAGTGAGGTTCTGTGGTGAACTGGATGATCCATGATCTACCAGATTAAACCATGATCTACATGCAGATTAAAATGCTTTTAAAACATTTTTCATCACAGTAAAAAACTGGAATATCTCTGCAAATGTGTTAAGATTGAAGTGTAGAGGGAAGGAACTCTTACATCATGGAGTGGTCATACAACCTGACCTCTATCAAATGTATGTTTAAGTTAGACCTCAGACCTCAGATTTTATATCATATCTTTGCTTTTTATTGAGTAGGAAGTTTAGGAAATGAAACAGTGATAATGGTTACTCACTTGAATTGCCACCATCACTGGCTGTGGAGTTATCCCTGTGCTTGGAATAAGGCAATTTTTGTAGTTTTAATATTTATATTTACTCTGGACTCCCCCTACTTTTATCCTAGTTGAAGAACATCCTGGAACAAAAATGTTAAACACAAACGTGTTAAAATTTTAGTAAAGAGGGGATAAATGGGTCTTCTTAGAATTCATCATGGCTGTTCATTTCCCCTTTAGTATTTTCACTACAAAACAAATAATAGTGATCTATAGCCCAGTAATATTACTAATATTATGAACAATATTGTCACTATTTATAGGCAATTGACTTCATTTGTTTAATTAAGTGTTTAAAAGTGCCTTTGAAATATAATTGTGTGGCTTTAATTGAACAAGGGTTTGCATTTTTTTCTAATAAAAATAAGCCTATAATGTTTTAAGAAAATCCGATAGAACATAATTACACTATCAGAAGTTTAATAACACCTTGCATTTCAATGCAGAATATTATAAAGCAAAGCAAATGAAGTTTATGATATCATAATATTTTAGCATTATTTTTAAGTAGCTGTAACTCAAGATCATACAGGATCATTCTCTTGAAGAAAAAGCAGTTTTTCTATTTCATGGAATAATTGGAGGAGTATTGGTATTAATTCTTCTTTGAAGGTCTTGTAGAAATTGGCTTAGAATCTCTTTGGTCCCAGGCTTTTCTTGGTTGATACGCTTTTGATGGCATATTCTATTTCATTGTTTGAAATTGATCTGTTTAAGTTGTATATGTCTTCCTGATTCAGTTTAGATGAATCATATACCTTTAGAAACATGTCAGTGTCTTCAAGATTTTTTTATTTTATTGGAGTATAAATTTTCAAAATAGTTTCTAATTACATTTTATTTTAATTGTGTTTGTCATGATATTTTCTGTTTTATCACGAATTTTAGTAATTTGAGTTTTCTCTCTCCTTTTTGTAGGATGGCCAAGGTTTATCAATTTAATTAATTTTTTTCAAAGAAACAGCTTCTTGTTTTGTCAATTTTTTCAATTGTTTCTTTTGTTTCAATTTCCTTGATTTCAGCCATGATTTTAATTATTTCCTGTTTTCTACTACTTTTGGTGTTGATTTGTTCTTCTTTTTCTAGGGTTTTGAGATGTAATATCAAGTCATTTATTTGTTGAATTTTTATTCTTTTAATGAATGAGTTTAATGCAATGAACTTTCCTCTTAGCACTTCATAGTGTCCCAGAAATTTTGATGTTGTATTGCTGTTCTCATTTACCTTTAAGAATTTTTTTATCCTTCCCTGATATCTTTTGTTATCTATGCATCATCAATAGCATATTATTTAGTCTCCAGGTGTTGGAGTAACTTCTATTTTTTAAATTTTATCTTGATTTCTAATTTCATTCCATTATGTTCTGATAGATTGCAGGGTAATATTTCTATCTTTTTTTTTGGATTTGCTAAGACTTGCTTTGTGGCATAACATATGGTCTATTTTAGAGAAGGATTTATGTACTGCTGAGAAAAAAGGTATTTGCTCATTGATGGATAAAATATTCTCCATATGTATGTTAAGTCTAAATTATTGATTGTATTATTGAGTTCTATAATTTCTTTGTTTAGTTTTTGTTTGGAAGATCTATCCAATAGTGATAGAGGTATGGTAAAGTCACCTAGTATTATTGTGTTGTGGTCTATTTGATTCTTGAAATTGAGAAGGGTTTGTTTGATATACATAGATGCTCCAGTGTTTGGGGCATAAATATTTATGATTGGTATGTCTTCTTGATGTATGATTCCCTTAAGCAGTATGAAATGTCCTTCTTTATCCCTTCTGACTAACTCTGCCTTGAAGTCCACTTTATCTGATATGAGGCTGAAAACCCCTGCTTGTTTATGCTGTTCATATGAGTGATATGTTTTTTCCCATTCTTTTACCTTCAGTCTGTGAATGTCTTTTCCTATGAGATGAGTTTCTTGAAAGCAGCATATTTTGGGGTCTTTTTAAAAATCCAGTCTGCCTATGTCTTTTGATTGATGAACTTAGGCCATTATGGTTTGTATTCTTGGGTATTTTGGTTTATTTTTGTTTTATAACTTGAGCTGATTTCTCCTTTGGTTGGCTTTTCCTTTGGCATAGTTTCTCCCTTTGCTGATTTTCATTGTGGTTTTTCATTTTCTCCTCATGAAATATTTTGCCAAGAATGTTCTGTCATTCAGATTTCTTGTTGTAAATTCTTTTAACCTTTGTTTATCATGGAAGGTTTTTATCTCATCATCAAATCTGAAGCTCAGTTTTGCTGGATATAAAATTCTTGGTTGGCATCCATTTTCTTTCAGAGCTTGGTATATATTGTTCCACAATCTCCTAGCTTTGAGGGTTTGGGTTGAATAATCTGTTGAGATCTGAATTGTTTTTCCCCTATATGTAATCTGATACTTTTCTATTGTGGCAAAGAGAAAAGAAGAACTCAAATTATTACTATTTGCCAAGGACATGACTATATTTAGAGGATTCAAAAAATTCCACCAGAAAACTTCAAGAACTAATAAACAAATTTAGCAGACTAGCAGGATACATAATCAACATCCATAAATCAAATGCATTTCTATACATCAGTGATGAATCCTCTGAAAGAGAAATTAGGAAAACTACCCAATACACAATAGCTCCCCTAAAAATAAAATACTAGTGAATCAATTTAACAAAAGAGATGAAAGACCTCTACAATGAAAACTACATAGTGCTTAAGAAAGAAATTGAAGATGAGTTTAGAAGATGGAAAAGCCTCCCGTATTCTTGGATAGGAAGAATTAATATTGTCAAAATTGCCATACTACCAAAAGTGCTATATAGATTTAATGCAATTCCAGTTAAAATCCCAGAAACATTCCCCATAGAAGTAGAAAAAGCAATCATGAAATTCATTTGGAAAAGTAAGAGACCAATAATAGCTGAAACAATCCTTAGCAGGAAGAGTGAAGCAGGAGGCATCACAATACCAGACCTTAAACTATGCTATAGAGCTACAGTAACAGAAAATGGCAGGGTATTGGCACCAAAATAGAAGGATAGACCAATGGTACAGAATAGAAGACACAGAGACCATCCCACATAAATACAGTTATCTCATACTAGAAAAAGGCACCAAAAACATACAATGGAGAAAAAATAGCCTCTTCAACAAATGGTACTGAGAGAATTGGAAATCCATATGTAGCAAAATGAAACTAAACCCCTATCTCTCACCATGCACAAAACTCAACTCCAAGTAGATCAAGGACCTAAGAATTAGACCAGAGACTTTGCATCTAATAGAATAAAGAGTAGGCCCAAATCTGAATCATGTTGGATGGATTAGGTGACGACTTCCTTAACAAGACTCCTAAAGTGTAAGAAGTAAAAACAATAATCAATAAATGGGATGGATTTCAATTAAAAAGCTTCTTATCAGCAAAGGAAACAATAAATAATGTGAATAAAGATCCTATAGAGTGGGAGAAAATCTTTACCACATGCACATCAGATAGAGCACTTTATTTGTCAGGGTTCTCTACAGGAAAAGAATCAACAGGAAATATAATTATATAAAGGGGATTTATTAGGTTGCAACCAAAAGTTGGATAGTCTATAATGGCCATCTGTAGGCTAGAGAGCTGGAAGAAACAGTAGCTGCACAGTCCAAGAAGCTGAAGCCAGAAC
Source organism: Spermophilus citellus (assembly GCF_964194105.1). Taxonomy (NCBI): domain Eukaryota; kingdom Metazoa; phylum Chordata; class Mammalia; order Rodentia; family Sciuridae; genus Spermophilus; species Spermophilus citellus. The sequence goes on from NC_138189.1 coordinate 58,057,565, forward strand.
AAGAGGAATCAACGGTGCTATCCTAGTCTGAGGAAGGCTTCTGGGGAATCACTGCAGAGTCTGCTTTGGAATAATGGAGAAGGGAGAGTCCAATATCCTCAGATGATTACAGCAGGAATCAAGAACCTGTTCAAGAACAATCAGGATGGCATCTGCTACTGCTTTCTTGTTCTTCCAATTTTTATTCCATCCAAGCCATCATCCTATTGGACAGTGCTTCCCACAATTAGGGCGGGTCTCCATTTCAGTTGGCTATCACACATGACAGTCATTCCTAGACACACCCTCATTGACATACCCATAAGCCTTGTAATCCTTGGCATCTCTTAATCCAATCAAGTTGACAATTCAAATCAACCATTGCAAGCACTAATCTCAAGGATATATAAAGAACTCAAAAAGCTTAACACCCTCAAAACAAATAATTCAATCAATAAATTGGCTAAGGAACTGAATAGAAACTTCCCAGAAGAAGATATACAATCCATCAACAAATATATAAAAAAAATGTTCAACACCTCTAGTTAGAGAAATGCAAATCAAAACTATTCTAAGAGTTCACCTCATTCTAGTTAGAATGGCAGTTATCAAGAATACAAGCAACAATAAGTGATGGCGAGGATGTGGGGAAAAAAGGCACACTTAAACATTGTTGATGGAACTGCAGTTTGGTGTAACCCATCTGGAAAGCAGTGTGGAGATTTCTTAGAAAACTAGGAATAAAATCACCATTTGACCCAGCTATCTCACTCCTTGGGCTATAACCAAAGGACTTAAAATCAGCATACTATAGTGACACAGCCACATCAATGTTTATAGCAACACAATTCACAATAACTAAACTGTGGAGCCAACCTATATGCCCTTCAATGGATGAATGGATAAAGAAACTGTGGTGTATATATACACAATGGAATATTACTTAGCATTAAAAGAGAATAAAATTACGGCATTTTCAGATAAATGGATGAAGTTGGAGAACATCATGCTAAGTGAAATAATTCAATCCAAAAAACCCAAAAGCCAAATGTTTTCTCTGATAAGAAAATGCTGATCCATTATGGGGGTGGGTGGGGAAAGAATGGAGGAACTTTGGATTGGGCAAAGGGGAGTGAGGGAAGGACAGGAGGTATGGTTAGGATAGATGGTGAAATGAGAAGGTCATCATTACCCTAGGTACATGTATGATCGCATGAGTGGTGTGACTCTACATCATGTATAACCAAAGAAATGAAAATTTGCATACAATGAATCAATATTTATTCTATCACCATGTATAACTAATTAGAACAAATATAACAGAAAGGATGGAGGTTTATTTTGGCTCATAGTTCTAGAGACTGAAAATCCAAAATTGGACATCTGCATCTGGTGTGGGCCTTGTTCTATGTTATAACATTTTGGGCAGATGAACGTGAGAAGAGACAAAGCAGGAGGGATGGTCTTAGCAGGCCACACTTATGGTAAGAATCCAGTGCTAGAGAACAGCATTAATCCATTTATGAGGACAGTCCCTATGACCTAAACACCTCTTAAAGAATCTATCCCTTCTCCGTATCATTACATTGTCAATAAAATTTCAATATGAATTTTGGAGGTGAGAAACCACCGTCAAATCATAGCATTCTCCATGAATTTTATTTTATTTTTAGCTGAGTATTTGTTGGCTATTTGGGTAGCACCGATTTTATTTGCAGAGGATGTGGAGTATTAAATTTAAGTGCTGTCACTTAAAAATGGACCCATTTGCTTTAAGAGCAGTTGAGCTGATAGACACATTTCTTACAAAATAAGGTTCTTTTCTCCTCCATTTATTTTGAGGAAAGTGTTTTTTTTTTTTCATTTTTCATAAACATATTGTTTAGTGGTTTCTATTCTGCAAAGCCTTCTTATAACCACCCAGCAGAGTTGATTTTCTTTGTATGTAATTTTATTATCTTACCTGTATGCATCATACATACATTATGATCTCACTTCACTACCTTATATTCTAATTATATGTCTGTGTATCTCCCGCTAGGCTGTCAGTGCCTTAAGGTTAGGAACAGGTATCATTCATCCTTTTGTGTGCCTGTGCTCCCCAGGACAGTGTCTGACATGATGTATAAAGAACAAGTATAGTGAGTATCTATATATGTTAAATGAATAAATGAATAAATGAAGGACACCCCAGTGTTGAAGCCTGCCTCCAGAATATTAGCACCTCATGCCCAGTATTCTGGATGTAGCCCTTAAAACTAGCATACTGTGTTCATTGGCAAATTCTTGAAACCTTTTTCCTCTTAGCTTATAGAGAAGCATCCTGATGTGTCTCATTGTGATCTGACAAGTGCTTGCTTGATTGCTTGTTGATAATGAGTGGTGATAAGTGCCCTCATAGCAAGGTCATATCTTTCTGTTGGTTGAACATAAGTGGGTTTTACATTTCAAGATGTAGACTTATGAAATAAAAAAAGAATACAGCAGCAAGGCAGAGGTGTCTTTTCATATGAAATGTAGGTGACAGAAAAGATGGGAAATCTGAGTACTTTTTCAACATGAGGATTAGAAGTTTTGGTCTGTACTTTTCCATTGTATTCCTAACCCGTGAAATGTACTATTTCAGGGGACAGCACCTATTAAGCAGCATGTGTGTATGTCCAAGGTCTTGTTTAACTTAAAGAGATACAATATCTACCAATTTCCACACAAAAATGATCTGTTCAAAGTTCTGTGACCAGTGGCATGTAAGGCAATCCAATCAGGGCAACTCTGGTGATGCTCTGTTAAATTTCAAAGGTTACCATGCGTGGGTTTAGAATTTGTTTAGAGAAGCTGTGATAACCTTTACTCCCTTTTGGCAGAAGCACAATTTTATTAATCTGAGACCCACCCCCTATGTTTGAATCATTAACATTTACCTTGAGTTTCAGGTAATTATGTCATTCTACTTCAGGTTACTTGATTCTTGAAGCTGGTGACTATATCTTGTTTGCTTTTCTTCATGCTCCACCATCTTAAATTATCTTTCTACAATTTAATATTACTTCAGATTATTAAAATTAATGAAAGATGGTCAAATGCAGTTACCAGGGGTCCTTACTTATCTCCTTGTAAATAATAAGATTGGGCTTGTGACTTGATTGCTAAACTCAAGTTTAGGCATTCGTTGTTTTGTTGAAGAAATGGAAATAGATCTTAATTTTTTCTTATAAATATTCCACTTTTTATTGGAAAGGTCTTTTGTATACAGGTCAACAAACATTTCTTTCAAAGAAAAATTTAAAGATAAATTGGTTGAGATCGAACCTCATCAAACTCAGTGAAGAGGTGTTTAATGTGCAAGAACATATACTCCATGAGTATCTTCAGGTTTCTCATTCAGGCTTCCCCCTTCCTCTTTTACATGTGATCAGTTCTCAGTTTTCTTTTATGGTGTCTGAAAGGCAGATTTGCATTTCACTTTATGATGTGTAACAAAACCACAATTGTTATCTTCTGTTAGTTGTGATCTCCCAGTTTCATCCTTTCAAATGCCAATAAAATAAAGCTTGTTTTATTTTGGCAGATGTTGCTGTGACAACCTTTTATTTGACATCTATATTTAACACACATTTCTTGGATATTGGTGCATAAGGTAATAAATCTGCTCTTGTATGCTTTACATGTTTTAAATGAATACTAGGAGAATGGGAGGATGCTAGACTCCAACTTAGAAGAACCAGGTTTTCATCCTGCTCTACCACTTACTAGCATTTGAACTTTGGGTAAGTTTACTCTCCTCTCTGAGCTTTCTTCATTGCCTTCCAGTGCTGTTAGAAGAGTTGTATTCAATTAATTTTGTTGCATAGCTGTTAGTGTTACAGTTCTTGTTAGGTCCTGAAATTAAGAACAAGTGCCTGTTTAATTAAATTATGAGGGTTATATTTTGAGCAAAAATCATTGTCAAACAAAAGATTTTTTTCTTTATGAATTTAAATGGGAAGACTTAAAATGTATTGCATGAAATTATATTTATGTATGTTTTTATCTTTATTTTGAAAGATAATTATGTAGTTATCTTTATCTGGAGATAATATTAAATAGAATTACATAAAAATTAGTTTGTCTCAGAAGATTTAGATGGTGATTTGTCACATGTAGGAATCAAAAAGCAGTAATTCGATCGTTTAAAATACTTTGAGTAACATTTCTCTCCATTACATGTATTTGTTTTGTTGCAAGGAGAATAAATTGTAGAAAATCAGCTACTTTTTTTTAATATTTTTTTTAAAAGAGAGAGTGAGAGAGGAGAGTGAGAGAGAGAGAATTTTTTTTAATATTTATTTTTTAGTTCTCGGCGGACACAACATCTTTGTTGGTATGTGGTGCTGAGGATCGAACCCGGGCCGCACGCATGCCAGGCGAGCGCGCTACCGCTTGAGCCACATCCCCAGCCCGAAAATCAGCTACTTTTATAAAGAATAATTTTAAAATTTTTGTTTTTAATTCAGGAAACATTTGTTGCATATGTACTCACTCACTTAAGAAATACTTATTGAATGTACAGTATTTCCCCCCATGGAGATAGAGTAATTAAGATGGGTTAAGTCCCAATCCTCAAAGTGCCTATCGTCTTCAGTGAGAAATGTTTCATAATAAAGAAACCAGATCTATTGAAGGCTTTCAAGAAGAGGATGGGAATTCAGAATATAATAAGGATAGTCAGAAGAACATCTAAATTCTTCATGAGACTTCCATTTTCAAAACATAATAGCAAATATTATAATGTCCAATGGGATTTCAGGGATATATAAATATGTGTGTATGGGTGTGTGTGTGTGTGTGTGTGTGTGTGTGTGTGTGTGTATTTCACATTTTTTCAACCCTGCCCTTTGCCTTTGGTTAATATTTAGGGAATCTCAAAGAGTTCTATGGTCTTAAATGAACAGCGCTTTTCATGTGGATAAAGTATGAGGTTTCTGTGACTCTAAGGCATGCATCAGAGTAGAGTAGTTAAGAGAACTACTTTTGAAGCCAAAACTGCCTGAATTTTGCGTTTTCACCACACTACTTGCTAACTATGCACTCTCAAATTATTGAGACTAATACTTCAGGCTCTTCATCTGTTGAATGGGCATAATAATAGTACTACTTTTTAAATGAGAATTAAATATGTGCATATGTGTAGGATGTGGTCCATTTAGTGTTATTTAGGGGTTTCATTGGGGGAGTTTAGACAGTTTTTCCGGACAATCTTTAAAAGGATATATAATATGAAAAGGTTAGAATGAAGTCTGTCATACAATTTCCACTTTTCCTGATGCTCTAATTATTTTACTGTTATTACATATCTCTTAGAATATTTTTTCAAGCTCTCAGAATATAATGTTTTATTTAATTAATTAAATTCTGTTAAACCATGTCTTGAATTCATTATCTTTAAGATTTCTTGGTTTTAATAGAAAGCTTGCTATAGTAAATATATAATTTTCTATAATTTAGTTTAAACTTTCTACCTATTGAACAATTCCTGGCACACTGCAGGTACTCAGAAAATATTGGTGGACTGATTAACTGAAACAATGAATATTTCAAAGGAGCATAATGTATTTTATTTTTTTTTATTTTTTTTTTTAAAGAGAGAGTGAGAGAGGAGAGAGAGAGAGAGAGAGAGAGAGAATTTTTATTATTTATTTTTTAGTTCTCGGCGGACACAACATCTTTGTTGGTATGTGGTGCTGAGGATCGAACCCGGGCCGCATGCATGCCAGGCCAGCGCGCTACCGCTTGAGCCACATCCCCAGCCCCAGCATAATGTATTTTAAAATGAGCTCAAGATTTTGCTAAAAAATTTTACCAGGGTATTTGAATAAAGCCTACAAATATACTTAATAGTGAAATAGAAACAGAAAGATACTAGATTAACAAATTAATATAATTTAGAAATCATAGAATATGTAATGCTGAATAATTAATCTGTTTGATCAATTTCCCCCATTATACTCGATAGTTTGGGTGTTTATTTGCATCATAAATTTGTGAATCCTCTGGGGTTTGTTGAATGTGTGGGGAGATGTAGAAAATCTTTTAAAGCAAAATTAGTTTTAATTTACTTGACTACATATAGGTATATGTATGTTTGTGTGTGTTGGATATGTTTGATGTATGAGTGAGAGGGTTCACATATGTTTTGTAAAAAGAGCAACTGTACAAGAATGTAACTTTCCTTAATTGTAAAAATAGGTTACATTTTAGAGCAATTTTAGGTTAATAGCAAAATTGAGCAGAAATTCAGAGACTTTGCATATTTTCTCATCCCCTGTACTTGTATGTATCCAATGTCTTCTACCAGAATGGCACAGTTGTTACAACGGATAAATCTACAAGGACACCTCATTATCACCCAGAGTGCACTGTTTACATCAGTCAGAGTTCATTCTTAGTGTTGTGCATTCTATGGGTTTGGATAAGTTTATGGCATGTATTTACCATTTTAGTACCACACAGAGTAGTTTCATTGTTCTAAAAATCCTCATTGGTTTGCCCATTTATCTTTTCCTCCCCACCAGTCTCTGGTTATCTTTGTACTATCTTCATAATTTTGCCTTTTCCAGAATATCATATAGTTGGTGTCATATGGTGTATAAACTTTTCAGATGGGCTTCTTAAACTTAATAATATGCCTTTAAATTTCCTCTATGACTTTTCATGGATTGATACCTTATTTCTTTTGAGTACTGAATAGAATTCTATAGTCTGAGTGTATTGTAGTTTGTTTATCCATTCACCCACTAGAGGACATCTTGGTTGCGTCCAAATTTTGGTGATTATGAATTGATGTTTTACAAACACTTAAGGTTCTATAATCATCTGTGCACAGGTTTTTATGTGGACATGTTTTCAACTCCTCTGGGTAATCAGCAAGGAGTAGAATTTCTGGATCCAAATCAGCCTCATGAGTCATTGAATGACTGTTTTATTATTAAGAAACTCCTGAACTGTCTTGTAATGTGGCTGTACATCTTGAAGTCTCACCAGCAATGAATGAGAGTTCCTGTTACTCCATGCTTTCTGACACTTGCTGTCATGAGAATTCTGGAATTTAGCTATTCTAATAAGTATGTAGTGGTTTCTCACTGCTATTTTAATTTTGCATTTCCCTGATGACATATGACATGGAACATCTTTTCATGTACGTATTTGCCATCTTTATAGCTTCTTTGGGTGAAGTGTCTTTGGCCTATATTTTAATCAGACTGATGTTGCCTTATTACTGAGTCTTAAAAATTCATTGTGTATCTTGGATAACAATCCTTTATTAGTTGTCTTTTGCAAATATTTTCTCCAAGTCTGTGGCTTGTCTTTTCATTCTTTTGGCAGTGTCTTTTGCAGAGCAGAACATTTTAATTTTAATGCAGTTCAGCTTTTTCAGTTCTTTCATTTATGTTTTTTTTTTTTTTTTTTTGCCTTTGGTATCATACCTAAGAATTCACTGCCAAAATTGAGGCCTTCTAGATTAATTTCCTAGAAGTTGTATAGTTTTGTGTTTAAATTTAGGTCTGTAATATTTCTCAAGTTAATTTTATGAAATTTATAAATTATGTTCCTATATTCATTTTTTTGACTGTGGATATCTTTTTGTTCTAGCACCATTTGTTGAAAACACAAACTTTTCTCCACACTATTTCTTTCAGTCCTTTGTCAAAGATTTGTTGACTATATTAGTTGACTATATTTATGTGGGTCTATTCCTCATTCTCTATTCAGTTCCTTTGATAGGTTTGCCTGTTCTTCTGCCAATACTCCATTATCTTGCTTACTGTAGGTTATAGTGAGTCTTAAAATAGGGTAGTGTCAGTTCTCTGACTTTGTTCAATATTGTATTGGCTATTCCTGATCTTTTATCTCTTTATAAATTTCAGATTCACCTTGTCAATATCTACTAAATAACTTGCTAGGATATTACATTGACTCTATTAATCAACTTGGGAAGAACTGACATCACAACAATATTGTTTTCCTATCCATGAACATAGAAAATCTTTGAACTCTATAATACACTTTGTAGTTTCTTATATAGATCTTGTGCACGGTTTCTTAGATTTTTTATCCTAAGATGTCATTTTTTGGGAGGTGCTAAAGTAAATGGTTTTGTTTTTCATTTCAAATTCCACTATTCATTGGTGACATATAGGAAAGCAATTTACTTTGGGGTATTAATGTTGTACCCTGAAATCTTAGTAATTACAACAAAATCTTCCAGATTTTCTATCTTGATGATAATGATTATGTCATTTGCAAAAAATTATCTTTTTCCTTCCAAATTTGTATACCTTTTCTTTTCTTTCTTATTTTATTACATTAGCCAGGGCTTCCAGTACAATATGAAAAAAAATTATTGAGAGGAGACATCCTTGCCTTATTCCTGAAAACACTCCTTAACTTTGTATAAGCTTCTATTTTGAAATGGAGACACTTTAATTTTTTATGTGTATGGTTATTTTCTAGGCCCTTTGGATATACTTAATCACTGAATACTCAAAATAAACTTTTGTTCTTAATTTGTGGTTGAGGAAATTGAGACACAACAGAGTTAATTTGTCTAATAGCAAAAACTAGTAAATGGCAGAGAGAGAATCATACCCAGGCAGACCACATTCTTAGTCACTTCTTTTTCTGAATATAGAAGGCAATATCAGGGCTGTATGTTCTTGTTGAATATCATGTTTTTTTTTTTTTTTACATTGGGAATTGAATCCAGGAGCACTTTACTACTGAGATACATCCCCAGCCTTTTAATTTTTTCATTTTGAGACAGAGTCTTGCTAAGTTGCTGAGTATCTTAGTAAATTGCTGAGGCTAGCCTTGAACTTGCTATCCTTCTGCCTCAGCCTCATGAGTCACTGGAATTAACAGACATGCACCACCACGCTAAAGCCTACATCATGGGTTTTTGACAATGGTTTAGTGGGGAAAAGAATTATTTACATAAGGCAAATATATTTGGAATAATTTTTCTAATTTGTGTGTAATATAGTACACATTTATATATATATAAATGTGTACTTATAATATAAATAATTAATTACACCTTTATATTTATATATATATATAAATGTGTGTAATATAGCACACATTTATATATATATATATATATATATAAAATATAGCATATATATATAAATATATATATATATATATATATATAAAGGTTCATCATATGATGATGAACCTTTATTTATTTATTTTTATGTGGTGCTGAGAATTGAACTCAGTGTCTCACATATGCTGGGCAAGTGAGCCACCACTGAGTAACAACCCCCACCCACACATTGCAATTTAAAAAATTTTTTTTTCCACATTGAAAGACATAAGTGATCTTTATAGATATTATAGAAATATGACATAACCTCTGGTTTTGCCTTACCACATTGTCCCTTATAAATCTTTCTCCACTTATGTCTTTAAAATTGGACTTGTAGAACATGAGACTTAACAATAAAATATGATTTTGGTGTTTCTTCAAATGAGATCTTTATATTTAATTGAATGACTGTTTTATTATGTTTTTCACTGGAGGTTTTCAGAATTTTATACTGTCACCCACATTAGAGGATAATGGGACTCATTTATTGACTCTCTGCCTGTGAGATATTCCAATTGATACACAAATGCTGGACTCAGCATTTGTCTCAGCATTTGTCCTTCCTCCAGACTCATAGACCTTGGAAGGCATGCTTTTGTGTGTGGACTTTCTGTAATTCATTTGCTCAGTGTATACTTTTCAATGGACATAGTTCAGTCTTTGTCAATTAGGATTGTAGAGTATTTGCTGTCTGCCTAGATTTTGCAAATTATCTGTGGCAAAGGATTATGGTGTAAACATCATGTCAGAGGCCTTCAGAGGTAGATGGACTGGCATTATATTTCTAAGACGTTTAAATGAATTCATCTTTTACTATTAAAGGATTCCTACAGGAGACTTGTATGTCAAAGTCTCTAACTATGGTCAGAGGTGATTCTAAAGTTTAAGGTGTTGAATATTTCTTAATTTCAAAATTTAAGATTACTATGAATGGGAGTACATAATGTTTGTAACTCTGGCGCTCATGGCTTTCTATCATGTATTATACAGTTTTTCCCCTGCTTTAGTTTTTAATTTATAAAATCCTTACAAGGAATTGATGCACACTTTTATATTTTTGTATGTCTCATAAAATCTCAGAACATTAACTCTCAATAAAAAATTTGGAGTTAATTCTTTGTCCCAGTCAAATAACTATAAATCTATTTTGTTCTATTATTTCAATCTTGGGATCAGGATATAGAGGCATGGTCATCAAAATAGGTAATATGTCATCATGACATTGGTTAGTGTGATGTGACTAACCAATAATTGTCCATGAGGATAATAACCAAGCGATGTTACACAGAAATATCCATTGACAACTCAGTAGGACTACAAATAAGTATAATGGAAGTTTATTATTTTTCATATAAAGGTAAATTTGGTTTGCATTGGGTTACATAAGTATTTAATCAATCAACAATAACTCAATGAGTTCTCCCCATGTTTCCATATAGTCAGCTCCATTAAATAGTGTTGGTGATAGAGAAATAAAATAATTTAAGGCCTCTGCCAACTTCAAGGTGCATATAAATTACTTACGAGGTGACAATAGAAGTCTGGGCTGTGCTACCAACCAGCAACATCACAATGCATGTGTGCCTGTCCTCTTTTCTAGACCCCTACATCCTGCATGCTCCTGGCTTTTCAGTGCTTCACTGCTCCTTTCTGTTGGCTTTCTCTGTCTCTTCCTCTAACCTCAGACTCTAAATTGTACAGTCCTGAGGGTTGCATGCTCAGCACCCAACTCTTTCTTGTCTATACTCCTTTCCTGGGTGTATACCTTATTCAAATCCATTGCTTTAAATACTATTTATGTAAGATCTTTTTTTTCAAATTTTTATCAGTGGCCTGGATTTCTCCCCTAAGTTACAGATTCGTATATGGAATAACATATCTCTCAGGATGTCTAATAACTTCATACTTGATAAGATGAAACAGAAGTATTGATTACCTTTCTTAAATCTAGTTTATATCCTCCCACCTCTGCCCATCTGCCCTTACCCTTAACTTTCCTCACCTTCATAAATGGCCTTAGCATTATCTCAGTTGTTAGGTCAAAACCTAAGAGTCATCATTGAGAGAACATTTTTTTTCCCTTATACTTCAATTCTGATTTGTTAGTTACTGCTGACAGCTCTAATCCCAAAGTACATTCAGAATTTTGCCACAGTTTATCATTTCCTTTGCTATAATTCTGGTACTCTGGACCTTTGTCTTCTCTCGCCTGGGCTATTGCCATAGCCTGCTAGTTTTCTGATCTCCAGTCATGACCACTGTGGGTCTTCACATTCAGTGATCTTTTTAAAGTTTAAATCAGATCTTCTCATGCTGCTTCTTAAGAATTGACCTAAAACACAACAACCAGAATAAAGTTCAATCTCTTTACTGAGGTAGAGAGAGCCTAGCTTCTGCCTCCCTCTGGGCTTCATCTCCCTCACTCTCCACTTGTTCACTCTAGTAGAGCCACCCTGGTCTCCTTTCCACCCTCTATTAGACCCTTTTCACCTACTGTGTCTTTTGCATTTAGTGAACTTGCCCCTCATCTTCCCAAACATATATTGGAATGTGTCATCATTCCAATCTCAGCTGAAATGTCACTTTCTCAGACAGGCCTTCTCTGACATCCTTCAGTAAAGTTTCTGCCTTTCATTGGTCACATTAATTGAGTACTTTTTAAATTTTATTATCATCAACTTAGTACACAAAACTAAGACATTTGCATTTTTGTGTTTACTTGCTTATTTTCTGTTTTCCCCAACTGAAATGTCAATTCCTTTAAGTCAAAGAATATGTAACCAATTTTCTCTAAAGATTATTTTTAAATTATTATTAGATTTTTAAATTGTGTGTGCATCATAGGACTAAAATCTATTTTATTCTTTTAAAACTGAATTGGTCTGAATAATAAGGATAGTAAAATGTTCAAGCTGTACTTTTTTATCTAAAGACATTCGAATAAGTCACATCTCTGACCACGGGGACCCAAAGAAGTTTCTCCCATCCTGTGTGGATAATCTTAGAGTACCTATAAGGTGATCTGCCTTGTTACTTAAGTGCTTTTGTGTGCATATCTACAACTCCATTTTTTTTAAATATCAGGAATTGAACCCAGAGGCACATAACTACTTAATCACAACCCAGTCCCTTATTAAAATATTTTATTTATTGCTACATTGCTTAGGTCCTTGCTAAATTGCTGAGGCTGGCTATGAACTCATGATCCTTCTGCCTTAGCCTCCTGAGCCACTGAAATTACAGACATGTGCCAGGATACAAGTGCAATTTCATTTGAACATCTCTGAAGCAAGACCCTCTGCTGGTCCCAGTCTTCTTTCTCTCACAGTACTAATGATAAAGTTTGTTAAAATTTCCTGAGTGTCCGCTTGTGTCAGATATTGTTTATATTGATATGTATTAACTAATTTAGCCCTTATTGCTACCCTATTAATTAATATTATCCCTAATTATCAGGAGAGGAAATCAAGGTGCACAGTGTTGAAGTGACATATCCAATTACATACAAGTAGTAAGTAGTAGAGTTGGTATTTGAATTTGAGAGTCTATTTCCAAGTCTGTGCTCTTAAAAAAAACCATAATAATATCTCATATGGTATTTAGAACAGACACTTGAAATAGTGGAAAATATAGCATACACTAGACACATATTCGAATAAATTGGGTGAATAAATAGGAAAGAAATACAAATGTGCAGCTTTGTGGAGTGTATGTATATCACATATGTACTATTTTGCTTAAAATAGTAAATTAATATGAAATAGTGGGTTCCATCTTGAATCTGTTGTGAGAATATCTGAAATTTGAAATGGTCATAGACACTTATAAAAATTCAAAATAAATTTATTTTTAACTGATAAATAAAAATAAAAGTTAGCTTATTAATGGAATATCCTATAATGTAGTGATACAAGTATTGGTGTAATGTTTAAATCTGGTTAAACACACACACACACACACACACAAACATATCCTCAAACATTTATCATTTCCTTGAAGTGAATACTTTTAATTTTTTTCTTTTGACTTTTTAAAATGCCCAGAACATTATTGTTATCTGAGGTCATCCTGTTATGCTATAGCAAACCAGCGCTTCTTGCTCCTATCTAACTGCAACTTAGTACACATTGATCAATCTCTCCCCACCCCTCACTTCCCTCTACACTCTCCATCCCCTTTTAACCTTTAACCACCATTCTACTCTCAACGTCTATGAGACCAATTTTTTAGATTCCACATATGAGTGAGATCATGCCTGCTTCTGAAACACATTTCTCTCTCTCTCTCTCTCTCTCTCTCTCTCTCTCTCTCTCTATATATATATATATATATATAATTTATTACATTTGTTTGGTTTAACAAGAAGGGGATCTATGTTAACATCTAGCCAAACCAGATTTGTTTTTTTGAGTGAAAGAATGCCACCAATATCTGCCCTTCCTTTTCTTGCAAACACATTTTATATTTGATATTTCCCAGGATTATTCTCAATTTTAAGCCATAATGAGAATGAGCCAAAGAGTAACCTCTATAATGATGGATTAGGTTGTTGTGGCTGACATTTCAATTTGACTTTCAAGAACCATCAAGAACCATGGTGAGTGGCTGGCTATTAACAAGTTTCTCTACAACAAAGGCCCTTGTTTTGCAGGATGGTTGAGTTACTGGAAAGATTTTCATGTTTGACTTTCTTGAGAGTCCCTTTTGCTTACTAAGGTAACAGAATACAAAAGAATGTAAGTGGGAATTACCATTAGGTTGGGACTTAGATTTGGGTGGGGAGGGCAAAGAAGTGTCTGTCTTAAAGGCTCATTGTAAGTAAGTATTGACCAATATTCTTTGCAATACATGTATCTACTGGGCCAATGGGATAGATCATAAACCTGTTTAAAGAGACCCCAGTATATCTAATGCTAGAGTGGTTTAGCCTCTTCAGTTGGCCATGGTGAAAACAAGACAGCTTCTGCTAACCTGTTTACCTCCATTTTATCTAACTATGCTAATATTCATGGCATTCTTGTGAAAAAAGACAAGTGTGGGAGGATGCATCAAGTTGCTCAGGCCACTTGCCACATGGGTGAGGTTGTCTCTTTATCAGTCAAATTAAATTAACAACCAGTGAAAATTTTAAATAGCTCTTGATTCAACATATGTCCTAGACTGTTAGATATAGTGAGCATGAGACATGGATTGTGCTTTCAAGGACTTTATGCTGGGGATGTAGGACACAAAATGAAGCATTTTACTTGTAAGGAAACATTAATCTATCAACTTCAATGAGAGACAGAGAGGAAGGAATTTCTGAACAGCCAAATAAACAAACTTTGCAATCAAAGTTTGCACATCAAAGTTCAGGCTGTAATGGCTATTTACAAGAGTCAGTTAACCTCTGTCCCAGTGGGCTAGGACCTGTGTGATAAGATCTGAAGCAGCACAGAACTACTGCTTTAGTTTCTTCTCTCCACTTTGTCACCTCACTGAGATGCCCTCCACTGGGAACTCAGAGACTGTAGCAGCCTTTTCTAAAATTCCTCTAGTTCTAGGAAAGTTAAGTGTAGTTTGGGAGTGGAAATAGAAAATCGTGAATATATATGGTTTTGAGGTAGGGACTGTCAGGGTTTTTGAAGCTTGTTTAATAAATTGTTGCTCTTCATCACCTGTCTGATTTTGCCAGCAAGTTAAGAAATGGGAATTTCTGTCATGTGGTATGCATTAGAGAAAAGGCACATGGGAATGACAGGCTGGGTATTAGTGCAGGACTTGGTGCCCCTAAGAGAGATGTCCTGGGGGTGGGGGAGACCAAGACAGGCCTCTGAGGTTAGGGTTAGGGTTATAGATTTTTCTTACTTTTCAACGTAGCCCAAGGCAATCAATCTCTCCACTCAGGACTCTCTCTCATTCACTCTGACTGCCTCATGCTTCTCCATTTCCCTGTAGTATTCAACTCCAGGCTCTTCATTCTTAGGTGCCCCTACTTTAAAGACAAAACACTGTAGGAGTTACAGATGGATTTTGATTCTAAATGAACAAATCTAACTGTATCTACATCCATTCAATCCTGCTTCCCTTCAGTTTTGCTAGGTAAGCTGCTCCTCTGCTCAGCTTCATTTGTACTTTTGAGCTTATCCTTTCATCCACTATCTCTTCTATTTTCTATGTTTAATACCTGAATCTCAGTGGAACCCTTCTTTGGCATTTCTGTATGCTCTCAAGCAAAACCTTTCACTTACCCTCAACTCTCAACACCTGTCCACTTCACATTGAGATTTTTTTGGGAAAGTTATCTAAGCCGGTTTCTTATCTTTCATATTTCAGTCCTTTCTATATCCACTCCTGTCTGGATTTTGGTCTTATCATTCTAACCAAAGTAGCTGTATTAGGGATCTCAGTCACCTTCATGCAACAGATGATTTTTCAATTCTCATCTGTAATCCTTGCTGGTAATATTTGTAATTCTTGAACTATTCCTTCTCAAGCATTCTTTTCCCTGTGCTCCTTAATATAAACACTACCTCGACCTACCACTCCTCCTCACTTCTGTGGGCCACCAATTCTTGATTCCTTGATTTTTCTCAAGACTCCATCATGGAGCTTTCCCTGTTTAACTTTCCTTTCTCTCTAGGCTATTTCAATCTTGCCCTTCTTGAACATTCACAAATAATGTTTCAAGGTTAGGCTTACCTTTAGATCCTTATATCTATAATACTTACTTGATATCACTTCTTAAAAAAATAAAAAATGCCTAAAACTCAACATGTCCAATCCTACCAAAGATTTTTCTATAGGAAGACTGACACTTGCTAGACCATTTTGTTGTATTAAAATTATTGCATTATACAAAGCAAAAGGTCTAAATCGTCACACTTGGAGTTTTGTACTGGGGACAATCAGGCTCCAGCCCTGGCCCACATCTGTGCTCTGCCCATCCTTGGCTCCCTCATGCATTGTGTGAAAACTTCACTCCTCCTTTCCCAGCTCCACCCTTGCCCCTGTGAATAGCTGCCTCCTGGCCACTCCTCAGGCCCAATGGTAAACACTTCAGTGATGTTCTTTGCTCAAGGTAGGATTTGTGCATGTCAGAAGTCCTCTCAGGCTCTAGAAGAGATTCATGGCTATTTGGATAGGGAAACCCAGAATCAGTGTGCCCAATCATGGTCTAGAAGAGGAGGAAGGCAGACTTTGGTGCTCACATAGCCTTGGTTTTGTAAACTTTTTGCACTATGGGGCAGAATTGAGATGGAGAAGGTCATGGGAGATCTTCTTCTAAGCATTAACTTTCAGAAAGGGGACTCTCTTGCTTAGGTGAAAAGCCAGTACTCCTCCTCAATCTCTCTAATATTTTTCCTTCTCTCCATTTCTCCACCATTGATGCAATTCAAGATGTCATTCTCTGTTTCTCGGATTGTTGCTTTAGTTTCCTGATTAGTCTTCCTATATATACTCTTGCCCTCTTTGAGTTCTTCCCCACATAGCAATCAGAATAACCTTTCTGAAACATAAGTCAGATTGTATCATTGAGCTAATAAATTCATTCCATGTCTTATCATGAATTTCGAATAAAAACCAGATACTTACTGTAGCTATGAGGACATACAAAGCCACCTCCTACTCTTGTTCCACTCACACTATACTTCCCTCCAACTTGGTGTAGTGTCCTCAGTTTCTTTTATGCTGTTTTTTAATTTTTTTTTTAAATTTTAATTTTTTTCCCCACAAGTATTTGCACATGTCATTCCTTCTACCTGGAAAGCTATTTTTTTTCCCTCTCATTATTCATGTGCATTTAAAATATACTCAGCTCAGAAACACATCTCCACAATGGCCCTTTCCGATTCCCAGATGCTAGGAGCCACAAGCAAATAATACGATGTATGGCACCTTTGGTTGTAAAGTGACCCAGCTAGCCACTGAGATGATATGATTATGTTAAGATTTACATTCATATGGAAATTGGACTCCCGCTGTTCACCTTGGCCTGCTACCTGACTCATGTTACGGGACTCCTGGAGAGTTCCCATTGGTTGGGGAAGGATAGTAGGAGGAAATTCCGGGGGAGGTCCGGGGCCCCCCGGTGGGAGGCGCGCGGTTCCGGCAGACGCCCGCGTGGGAGGACCGGGTTTGCCTTGCCGGCGCCTACGGAGTATTGGCGGCTTTTTCAAAAATAAAGTTTTGTTCCTGCTTGAGTGGCTCGTGATTCTGTGCCCAGCCAAGACTGCGGCATTTGGCGGCCCGTGCGGGGATCACCTGAAACTTAGAGGTGAGTAAAATTGCTCGCCCCTGAGGGAAGGCGACAGAATAGGTGACCATTTCAAAAAACAATGTGTTCTTGTTTTGATTTATTTTGTTTTTATTTCAAGCTCCCTAGCCCTAGAATTTTCTCAGGCGAACTGGGAAAAATGGTTGGCTCAAGGTTTGAAGTTATTTGGCCCTGAGAAAGAGAAAATTGATATAACCATTCTCTGTTCCGTTTTTGTTTCATTCTGTTTTGGCTTTGTTTTATCCTATCTTATTGGGTTACGCTACCTTTATAGTAGATTAGAATCCAGTAAAAAACAAATTGAAAAACTGTTAAGTAAATTGTTAGAGGTCCAAACTATGGTAGAAAAAACGCTAGGTCAAGCAAAAGAGAAGGTCTCTCAAGCTAGTCAGACAGAGGAAAATTTAAAGAAAGAAAGCTTAGAGGAAAAACAGCCATCAGGTGGAGAATTACAACCAGAGGTTGCTACTAACTCCGTTCTATCACCAGCGGGCGTGATTCAACCAATAGCTCCATCTACCGCTGAGCGGCCCTCAACTCCCATAGTTGATGGACGGAATTCTGAGGCAGGACCCCAAAGATTAGCATGCCCTGTGCTTGAGCAGGCAGGAGGGCAACAAATTCACCGTGCTTTAGATTTCAAAACAGTAAAGCAATTAAAGGAGGCTGTAACAACCTATGGGCCGCAAGCTCCCTTCACGGTAAGCATGGTTGAATCTGTTACCAACTTGGACATGACACCAGCAGATTGGGCTAACAAGTGTCGATCTGTGCTAAATGGAGGACAATACTTGTTATGGAAGGTTGCCAATGAGGAATTTTGCATGGAGACAGCTAGGTGAAATGCAGAAGCCGGTTACCCTCAAAGAAATATAGATATGCTATTGGGAAAGGGACCTTATGAGGGTCAAAGACAACAAATTGAATATGATCCTGGCGTATACGCACAAATTGCTGTAGATGCAGTTAGGGCATGGAAAACTTTACAGGGGCATGGAGATTTACAAGGTCAATTATCTAAGGTAATACAAGGAACTAATGAACCTTACGCTGAATTTGTAGATAGACTTATTCAGACAGCCTCTAGGATATTTGGAAATACAGAACAGGTAATGCCATTTATAAAACAACTGGCTTATGACCAAGCAAATCGTTGCTGCAGAGAGGTCATTAGACCATGGAGACATGAAGATTTAAACACATATATTAAATTATGTAGAGACATTAATGAACAAGGGCAAGTCTTAGCAGCAGTACAACAGGCTTTAGATGCCAGGCCAAAAACATGCTATAATTGTAATCAAACAGGACATTTTAAAAGGAGTTGCCCCATAAGAGGAGGGTTTAACAAAGCTGGGTATCAAAGGAATAGAATACCGGGTATTTGCCCACGATGCCATAGAGGGAAACATTGGGCTAATGAATGCCGTTCTCAAACCACCATAGAGGGTATTCCATTGTCAAAAAACGGACAAGGACCAAGTGTTTACCCACGATATCGTGGAGAAAGGTATCAAGCTCCATTGCCAAAAAACGGACTAGAGGGCCCAATGCCCCGGGGCCCAAAACCACAAATATATGGGGCAATGGAGGAACCCAGCAGCACCATCAAGGTAGTGCCCAGGACGCATTATCCATTAAATCCCTCATCAGACAAACTAGAGGGAGCGCAGGGCTGGACATCTGCGCCTCTGCCAGAGCAGTACTAACTCCAGAGATGGGAGTTCAAATCATTCCCACAGGAGTAAAAGGACCTCTTCCCCAGGGAACAGTAGGCTTATTATTGGGACGCAGTTCTTCTACACTAAAAGGACTTATGATAAGTCCTGGGGTAATTGATCCCGATTATGAGCGTGAAATAAAAATTATAGCTAGTTCTCCAAGAGGTATATCAGTAATTTCACCAGGAGATAGAATAGCACAGTTATTAATAATACCCAGCCTGCATGATAAATTTTCCAGTTGTAATGTAGAAAGAGGTTCCAAGGGATTAGGCTCCACAGGTGTAGATTGGGCTATGCTGTCTTTAAATTTAGATTCTCGCCCAATGCTAAAATTAAATATTCAAGGACATGACTTTAATGGGCTGCTGGACACAGGAGCTGACCTCAGCATCATCTCTCGTCAAGAATGGCCAAAACATTGGCCATTACAACAAGCCACTCAAATGCTTTGAGGCCTAGGAGTGGCAACAAATCCCCATAGAAGTGCTGTGGTATTAGATTGGAGGGATCCTGAAGGATGTGAAGGAACTATACAGCCCTATGTATTTGATCATCTTCCCGTAAATTTATGGGGACGAGATGTCCTAGATCAATTAGGATTGACATTAACAAATAACATCAATCCTAATGCGCCCACTACTAGGGCTAAACAAGGCTTTAGGAAAGAAAAAAGATTAAGAGAACAAGAACAAGGTATGAAAGCACCTATTCAAATAGATCAAGAAATAAGTAGACATGGTTTGGGTTTTCAGAAAGGGCCACTGAGACAATCAAAATTACTTGGAAATCAGAAAGACCAGTGTGGGTTCCTCAGTGGCCCCTGACTAAAGAAAAGATACAAGTAGCCCATGACTTGGTCAGACAACAATTAGCGGAAGGACATATACAACCTTCCGTATCCCCCCATAATACTCCCATTTTTGTCATTAAAAAGAAATCTGGTAAATGGAGATTATTACAAGATTTAAGAGCCATTAATAATGAGATGGTTATTATGGGACCTGCTCAATCAGGGATTCCCCAATTGTCTGCTTTACCAAAAACCTGGCATGTTTTAGCTATAGATATTAAAGATTGTTTCTTTTCAATTCCAATTCATCCCGAGGATAGTCCACATTTTGCTTTTACTATCCCTGCACTGAATCATGAAGGTCCTGATCAGAGATATGAATGGAAAGTACTCCCTCAAGGGATGGCTAACATCCCAACTATGTGTCAAATTTATGTTAATAAAGCAATCCAGCCACTTAAAATCAAAATCCTGAACTACAAATATTTCACTATATGGATGATGTGTTATTGGCACATAAAGATAAAAATACATTACTAGAATGTTATGCCACACTTACAAACTTATTGAAAAATTATAATCTAGAGATAGCAATAGATAAAGTACAATTAAATCTTCCAATTAATTATTTAGGAGTTCTATTATCCTCAACCATGGTCTATCCACTAAAAATTCAAATACGAGTAGATCAACTCAAATCACTTAATGACTTTCAAAAGTTATTGGGAGACATAAATTGGATAAGGCCTTATCTAGGCATACCAACAGGAGAGTTAGGACCTTTATTTGATATTCTAAAAGGTCCATCAGATCCAAATTCACCCCGCATGTTAACGCCTGAAGCAAGAAAAACATTAAAAATCATTGAAACATATATGGAAAATATGCATTTGGATAGAATTGATATAAGTTTGCCTTTATTATTTATTGTACTACCAACAAAAAATATTCCTACAGGAGTATTTTGGCAAGAAGGTCCATTATTGTGGATACATTTATCTTATTCTCCTAACACTATTCTTACTAGATATCCTGAGGCTGTAGGACAATTAATACTCAAAGGAATAAAAGCAGCAAAGGGAGTGTTTGGGATTTCTCCCAATAAAATTATTACTCCATATACTATGGATCAAAATGATGAGTTAGCTAATGAGTTAAATACTTGGGCAATAATCATGTGTAAAACTAGTGTTTCATTTGATAATCACTTACCATCTAATCCTTTGTTGTCTTTTTGGTCTAAGCATCCTGTAGTTTTTCCAAAAATGACAAGAAAAACCCCTATCATAAATGCTCCAAATATATTCACTGATGGGTCAAACAATGGTACAGCAGCAGTAGTTACTCCTGATCAAACTTTTACATTTTTAGTACCCAAACAATCAGCTCAAAAGGTAGAGCTTAATGCAGTATTACAAGCTTTTATGATGTTTAAAGATTCTGTATTTAATTTATTTTCTCATAGTCAGTATGTAGTTAATGCTATAGTATCCCTTGAAGATGCTGGTAGGATTTCACCTTCTACTGTTTTCTCTTTGATTTCTGCTATACAATGTCTAATCTGGGACCGAAAAGATCCATTCTTTATAGGTCATATCAGGGCACATACAGGATTTCCTGGAGCCCTTAGTTTGGGCAATGAACTAGCAGATAAATCTACACATGACATACATATTTTCTCCACAATAGAAGAAGCTATAAATTTTCATAAAAGGTTCCATGTCAATGCTAATACTTTACAAAAGTGTTTTAAAATAACTAAAGAACAAGCCAGACATATAATAAAACAATGTCAAAATTGTGTGACATTTTTACCACAAGTTAATCTTGGAGTCAATCCTAGAGGACTGATACTTAACCATATTTGGCAGATGGACGTCACACACTTGCCAGAATTTGGAAAATTAAAATATTTACATGTTACAGTTGATACTTCTTCCGGATTTTTGATGGGCTCCCTTCATGCTGGAGAAAAAACTAAAGATGTTATAGCTCATTGCTTACAAAATTTTGCCACTGTGGGCGTTCCAAAACAGTTAAAAACGGACAATGGTCCTGGTTATACTTCCACCTCTTTTAAACAATTTTGCTCATCATTTGGCATTACTCACATAACAGGAATTCCATACAATCCACAAGGACAAGGCATAGTTGAAAGAGCTCATCAAACTATTAAAATGTACTTATTAAAACAAAAGGAGGGAATTGGAAAGGGGTATATATCCCCCAAAGATAAACTTAAAATAACCCTTTTTACTCTAAACTTTTTAAATTTGGATTCATCGGGACTTAGTGCTGTGGAAAGACATTTGTATCCAAAAAATGTACATAAGCCTAAAGTACTTTGGAAAGATATTCTAACAGGACAATGGAAAGGCCCGGATCCAGTGATAGGCTGGAATCGGGGCGCTGTCTGTGTTTTCCCACAGGAGGAACAGCAACCGATTTGGATTCCAGAGAGATTAACTAAAACAATTTCTACAGAAAAAGAAGATGATTTGACTCAAATCCATAACAACTGACATCCAGAGCTCCAGCTTGGCTATTCTTACATCTGCAACAGTGATTAACCAAGGTGTTTTTTTCAATATCTATTTTATTATTGCATTTTTCCCACATCATAAAGTTCTATTTTATTTTTGAGCTCATACAAACCTAGGTTAATGTTTTTCAGATCAGTTTTATTTTTTGACTGTGTTTTATTTTTTGACTGTGGAGTTTTTAAACATTGCAATGGAGATTTCACCTAGGTATAGCTACAAGGCCTTTATTTACTATTGTCTTATGTGTTGTATGTTGTGTGCACACTTCTGTTTTGTGTTGTATGTCTGTATGTGTGTATGTCCATATTTCTTATATGAGGAGCGCTCATGAAAAAATGGATCCGAATTTTTTCTTTATTCACGTGATTTATATTGTTTAATTTAAATTAGGTGAACAGCTATTAATGATTGTTTTCAAAGATGGTTAACAGATCTGTTTGTTTACTAATTTAAATTAGGTAAACAGCTGTTAAGGATTGTTTTTAAAGGAGTTTAACAGATCTGTTTGTTTACTTTCACCTTTCCTTTTCATTATATTTAATAATTCTATTCAGGATAATGTCTCTTTAGCATCATTGCCAGAATTTCCATCTCCATCCCAATTCCGGTGAAGACTAAGATAAAACCAAACTACAGCTTCTATGATAGCTATCACAGTAAACTGTATAAACTGATGCATCAATGAATATAACTCAACAAGTAATACTCAATCAAGGACTTGATTTACTTTGGGAGGAAATGGACATATTGATAGACTCCTCTGATTTGAACTGCCTGCAGAACTTGCCTGGACTACATATCAGTTGCATGCATTGTGAAATATCATCTGGTGCACCGAATTGTGGTACTGCTGGCATATCTTTGCTGATGGTGTCACCAGTGATGCAATTTCCTTGCCAGCTCACCCCATGTTAATTGTGGTAATGCTGGCATATCTTTGCTGATGGTGTCACCAGTGACGCAATTTTTCAAAAGGAGCCATCAATTGGCTTGGTGTCGTGGCATTTCTGTATCCTCCTCCCTTCTACTAGTGATGGTCTAAAATTTGGGGGCCAACAGAGGTGAGGCAAAGAACCTCACCCCCCCACTGGCACCAAGGCAAAATTTGGGGGCCAACAGAGGTGAGGCAAGAACCTCACCCCCCCACTGGTGCATAGGCCTATCCACAAGCATGGCTGAATGCTGGACCGGTAGTCAGTGACGGGTTGATCTGATTGCAGTGGATTCAACCTAAGACAGGAAGTTGACGCCTAAAGGTCAGTTCTCCCATGACGGGTAAGAAACATATGTTGAATTGGACAACCTACCAGGCACGGTACCTAGCCACATTGCTTGTTGCTTAATTAAACAGAAGGGGGCAGATGCTAGGAGCCACAAGCAAATAATACAATGTATGGCACCTTTGGTTGTAAAGTGACGCCAGCTAGCCACTGAGATGATATGATTATGTTAAGATTTACATTCATATGGAAATTGGACTCTCGCTGTTCACCTTGGCCTGCTACGGGACTCATGTTACGGGACTCCTGGAGAGTTCCCATTGGTTGGGGAAGGATAGTAGGAGGAAATTCCGGGGGAGGTCCGGGGCCCCCGGTGGGAGGCGCGCGGTTCCGGCAGACGCCCGCGTGGGAGGACCGGGTTTGCCTTGCCGGCGCCTACGGAGTATTGGCGGCTTTTTCAAAAATAAAGTTTTGTTCCTGCTTGAGTGGCTCGTGATTCTGTGCCCAGCCAAGACTGAGGCACCCAGATGTATGCTATTGATAAAGAAAATTCTGGCCTGGCCTGGTGGGGCACACCTGTAATCCCAGCGGCTGGCGGGGGATGGGGGGTGCTGAGGCAAGAGGACTGCGAGTTCAAAGCCAGCCTCACCAAAGTCGAGGCTCTAAGCAACTCAATGAGATGCTGTCTCTAAATAAAATATAAAATATAAAATAGTCCTGGGGATGTGACTCAGTGATTGAATGCCTCTGAGTTCAATCCTTGTAACCCCTCCTCCTCAAAAAGAAAGAAAATACTGCTTGAAATAGGAAAACTGTTTCATCCTTAAATAGTCATCTATAGACTTTCAGTCATATTAGATAATCTATATCCCCATGGAACTTTTGTAGTTTTCTATGAGGATATTATTCTGTGGTGGTGGTGGGTCTTATAATATTAAAATGACCACATCCTCTTACTTAGCTTTGCCTGGAAACCCAAATAATTACAAATTCTGTTTTTCTTTTCTGCTTGCTAGACTGCTTTTCTTTCTTTCTTAACATTCCTGCAGGATGTTCCATCATGTTCTAAGTTGGAGCCGTTTGCTTTTTTTATTTGTTCTTTTTAGCTATACATGACAGTAGGATGTATTTAATCAAATTATACATACATAGGATATAACTTATTCTATTTAGGATACCAATATTGTGATTATAAATGATGCAAATTTTCTCTGGTCATGTATTCAAGTAAAAGGCTGGGAAAGTTATGACTGATTAATTCTACTGTCGTTCCTTTTCTCTTCCCTCCTCTCATCCCTTAGTTTCCCTTTGTCTAATCTAGTGGATTTCTATTATTCCCCTCCTTGTTTTCAGTTAGTATCCATAAATCAGAGAGAACATTTGGCCTTTAGTTTTTTGGGGATTGGTTTATTTCACTTAGCATGATATTCTCCAATTGCATCCATTTACTGGTAAGTGTCAGTATTTCATTCAACAGCTTGGCTATTGTGTTGTTGAGCTGCTATAAACATTGATGTGGCTGAGTCACGGTAGTATGCTGTTTTTAAGCCCTTTCATAAAGACTGAGGAGTGGGATAACTGGGTCTAATGGTGGTTCCATTCCAAATTTTCTAAGGAATCTCCATATTGCTTTCCATAGTGGTTGCACCAAATTTCAGTCCCATCAACAATGCATCACTATGTCTTTCCCCCCACATCTTTGCCAACATTTATTGTTACTTGCATTCTTTATAATTGCCATTCTGACTGGAGTGAGATAGAGTCTCAGTATAGTTTTAATTTGCATTTCTCTAATTGTTCGAGATGTTGTAATTTTTTTCATGTGTTTGTTGACCATTCATTTTTATTCTTCTGTGAAGTATTTGTTTAGTTCCTTCACACATTTGTTAATTGGGTTATTTATTCCTCTGGTGTTAAGTTTTTTGAGTTCTTTGAATATCCTGGAAATTCATGCCTTACTTATCTGAGGTACTGGTGGTAAAGATTTTCTCACATTCTATAGAATCTCTGTTCACGTTTTTGATTCTTCCTTTGCTGAGAAGAAGATTTTTAGTTTGATACCATCCCATTTATTGAGTCTTGATTTCAGTTCTTGTGCTTTGGTCTTGTTGAGGAATTCAGTTGCCAAACTGACATGTTGGAGAGTTGGGATTACTTTTCCTTCTAGAAGTGCAGAGTCTCTGATCTAATGTCTGGGTCCTTGATCCATAGTTGAATTTTGTGCAGTGAGAGATACAGGGGTTCATTTTCATTCTATTACATATAGATTTCCAGCACCATTTGTAGAAGTGTCCATCTTTTCTCCAATGTATATTTATGGCACCTTGTCTAGGGTGAAGTCACTGTATTTATGTGGATATAGTTCTGTGTCTTCTATTCTGTTCTACTGGTCTGCATGTCTATTTTGGTGCTAATACTATGCCATTTTTGTTACTATAGCTCTGTAGTATAATTTGAAGTGTGGTATTAGGATGTTTCCTATATCACTTTTTGTGGTAAAGATTGTTTTGGCTATTCTGGGTCTTTTATTTTTCTGAATAAATTTCATGATTGCTTTTTCTATTTATGTAAAGAGCATCTCTGGATTCTTTATAGGAATTGCATTAAATCTGCATAAGCACTTTTGGTAGTATGGCCATTTTGATAATATTAATTTTTTTTGCCTATCCAGGAACATGGGAGATCTTTCCAATCTGAAGTCTTTTTCAATTTCTTTCTTTAGTGTCCTGTAGTTTTCATTATAGAGGTTTTTCACCTCTTTTGTTAGGTTCCAAAATATTTTATTTTCTTTGAGGCTATTGTGAATGAGAGGGTTTTCCTAATTTCTCTTTCAGCTGATATATCCTTGGTGTACAGAAATGCAATTAACTAATTGGTGTTAATTTTATATCCTGCTACTTTGCTGAATTTGTTTATGAGTTCTAGAAGCTTTCTAGTGGTGTTTTTTGGGTTTTCTAAATGTAGAATCGTGTGTTAGTAAACAGGGGTAGTTTGAGCTCTTGTTTTCCTGTTCCTATCCTTTTACTTTTTTTGTTTTGTCTGATTGCTCTGGCTAGGGTTTGGAGAACTGTGTTGAATAGGAATGGTGAAAGAGGGCATTCCTGTCTTGTTCCAGTGTTGGAGAGGGAATGCTTTCCTTTTTTCTCTATTTAGAATGATATTGACTTTGGGTTTAGCATAGATAAGTTTTACAATGTTGAGGTATGTTCTTACTATCCCTAGTTTTTCTAGTGTTTTGAGCATGAATGGATGGATGCTGAACTTTGTCAGATGCTTTTTCTGCATCTATTGAGATAATCATGGGATTCTTGTCTTTAAATCTATTGATGTGGTGAACTGCTTTTATTGATTTCTGTGTGTGGAACCAACCTTGCATCCCTGGAATGAACCCCAATTGATCATGGTGCACTATGTTTTAAATTTGTTTTGTATGTGATTTGCCAGTATTTTATTGAGAATTTTTGTATCAATGTTCTTCAGGGATATTGGTCTGATGTTTCCTTTCCTTGATGTGTCTTTGTCTGGCTTTTGTATCAGTGTGATACTAGCTTCATAGAATGAGTTTGGAAGGGTTCCCTCCTTTTCTATTTCATAGAATAATTTGAGAATTGTTGGTGTAAGCTCTCATTTGAAGGTCCTGTAGAACTCAGCTGAGAACCATCTGGTCCTGGGCTTTTCTTTGTTGGTAGCATTCTGATGGCACCTTCAACTTGATTGCTTAAAATTTCTAAGTCCCCTGGATTCAGTTTGGATATTTCATATGACTCTAGAAATTTGTCAATGTCCTCAGGATTTTCCATTTTAATGGAATATAGATTTTTAAAGTAGCTTCTGATTATCATCTTCATGTCATGGTGATATTTCATTTCTCATCATGAATTTTATTTATTTAGGTTTTTCTCTTTTTATTTGTTAGATTGGCTAAGGGTTTATCAATGTTTATCTTTTCAAAGAACAAACTTTTGGTTTCCTTGATTTTTTGAATTTTTAGTTTGTTTGTTTCACTTTAATTAAATTTGGCTCTGATTTTTATTGTTTTCTGTCTTCTACTGCTTTTGGTGCTGGTTTGTCCTTCTTTTTCTAGGGCTTTGTAACGTGAAATTAGGTTATTTCTTTTCTTTTAATGAATAAACTCAATGCACTGAAATGTCCTTTTAGAACTGCCTTCATAGTGTCCCATGGATTTTGATATGTTGTATTGCTATTCTCATTTGATTCTAAGTATTTTTAAAATTTCATTCCTGATTTCCTCAGCTATCAATTATTCATTCAATAATGTATTATTTCATCTCCATAAATTAGAGTAGCTTCTATTTTTAATTTTATCATTAATTTCTAATTTAATTCCATTATGATCTGATAGAATGAAAGGTATTGTCTCTATTTTTTTTTTTTTTTTGTATTTTCTAAGAGTTGCTTTGTGGAACTCAGATGTGGTCTATTTTAGAGAATGTTCCATGTGCTGCTGAAAAGAAGTGTATTGAGTGTTGATGGATAAAATATTCTATACATGTCTGTTAAGTTTAAATTAATATTTTTTTTAGTTGTATGGCTTCTTTCTTTAGTTTTTGATTTGAAGATCCATCCATTGGTGAAAGAGGCTGTCAAAGTCATCCAGTATTATTGTGTTGTGATCGATTTGATTCTTGAAATTATGAAGGGTTTGTTTTATGTACATAGATACTCCATTGGTTTGGGGCATAAATGTTTAAGATTGTTATGTCTTGTTGAAGTATAGTTACCTTAGGTAGTGTGAAATAGCTTTCTTTATCCCTTCTGATTAATTTTGACTTGAAGTCCACTTTATCAGATATAAGAATATTAGAAACCCCTGCTTGGTTGTTATGTCCATATGAATGATACATTTTTTGCTACACTATAACCTTCAGTATGTGGATATCTTTGCCTATAAGGGGAGTCTCTTGGAGACATCATATTCTTGGTTCTGATTGTCCTGTTTTTTAATCCAATCTGCCAGTCTATGTTTTTTGAATGATGAGTCTAGGCCATATACATTCAAAGTTATTATTAAGAAATCTGACAAGTGGAAAAATAAGAATTCATACCCCATTTGAATCAAATATATGATATGTCAAGATCATTGTATTGTCTTGAGCAACTAATAAAAAAAGGCAGTTTTTGTACATCCAAGGCAGCAACTGAGGATCAGTGACATGAATGGAAAGCTAGTTTATTAATGGAAAGCTAGTCCTTGCTAGCCCACATAATTACTATTAAGGGACACTGGAACTTTCTTCCAAGAAAGAAATTGTGTCCAGGAGGATGATAAAAAGCCATGTATTGGAAAACATCATGCTAAGTTAAATAAGCCAGACTGAGAAAAGCAAGGGTCTCTCACATGTGGAAGCTAGAGCAAAATAAGGAAAAGCAGGGGAACGGGATCAGATGTTATAGAAACACAGGGAAAGTGAGTGAAATAGAAGGAGACTGAGAGGGAGGGAAGAGGGATGGGAAAGGGGAGAAAATGCAGAATAAAGTTAACAAAGTCACACTATGTGCACATATAAATATACCACAGGGAACTTCACCTATAGGTGTGTGTGGGAAGCACCAATCAAGG
This sequence comes from Spermophilus citellus, assembly GCF_964194105.1. Lineage (NCBI taxonomy): Eukaryota > Metazoa > Chordata > Mammalia > Rodentia > Sciuridae > Spermophilus > Spermophilus citellus. The sequence goes on from NC_138189.1 coordinate 58,086,786, forward strand.
ATGAATAAATGGATGAGCGCAGGGAGGATTGAATTGATGAGTGAAGCAGGGGAGGGAGGGGACTGAAATGAAGTGGTTCAGATTCTATGCATATATGATTTTGTCAGGATGAGCCCAGCTACTATGTATAACTATAATGTCCTAATAAAAAATAAATATAACTAACAAAAACAGCAGTCATTAAAAGATTTTTATAGAGGGAAAAAAAGAAATTATTCTCATTGCCTGTCATCCAAACCTCCTAGCTTTAAGGGTCTGGATTGACAATTCAGCTGAGACCCAAATTGGTTTCCCTCAAAAGGTTACTTGATTTTTTTTTCTTTGTCAGCCTTTAGAATTCTACCCTTAATCTGTATGTTAGTCATCCTCATAATAATGTTCCTTGGTGTGGGTCTGTTGTCATTGTGTATATTTGGGGTCCTGTATGCTTCCTATATTTGATTGTCCAGTTCATTCTTAAAGTTTTGGAAATTTTCAGACATTATTTCATTGAAAAGATTGTGCATTCCTTTGGATTATATCTCTGAGCCTTTGTTTATTCTGATAAATCCTAACTTTGGTGTTTCATGTTATCTCATATTTCCTGGAAGTTCTGTTCATGGGTGTATGTATATGTGTGTGTGTGTGTGTGTATGTGTGTGTGTGTGTGTGTGCGTGTGTGTGTATATATATATTTTTTTGCATGCCCAACTTTATTTTCAAGATTATATATTTTGTCTTTACTGCCTGAGCCTATGTCTTCTAGTTGGTCTAGTCTGCTGGTGATACTTTCTAATGAATTTTTTATTTGATTTATTGATTCCTTCATTTCCTCAATTCTTGTTTGTTTCAGAATCTCCATTTCTTTATTGACACAATCTTTTGTTACCTATCATTAGTCCCTTACATCAGCCTTCACCTCACATATCAATTTAACTCTGAATTCCTTCTCTGACATTTCCTCCACTATGATGTTGATGGGTTCTATTTTTAATGTTTTTTTTTGTTTGTTTCAGGCAATTGGTTCCCTTCCTGTTTCATGTTATTTTAATGTCTAGCCATCTAACAGTTGATTTTGAGGCAGTAGAGTTTCTACCTTGTGGACTTTAGAATGTCCCTGAAGGTTTCCAGTATTTCACAGTTTAAGGGGAGATAAATAGTAACAACAACTTATCCAAACAATTACAGGATTAAACCAAGTGTCTCTTGTAATGAAATCTACAATGCCAGTTGTTACAATACTGAGAAATGATATGATTAGTTATTGCCCATGGTGAAATCAATACGTTTTCATAAGGGTTTACAATGTCTTGTGATATCCAGTGAAATAATAGAAGTGATGTAGGATACAATGATTATGAAGGAGGAAGAACAAAAATAGAGGTAAAAAATTAAATAATGAGTGAAAGAGAGAACATTAGAGGTTGGCTGTTAGTGGAGGAAAAGGAAGAAAGAGAGTAAAAGGAAATTGATAAATGAGAGAAAATTAAAATAAAATAAAAAATATTTTTTAAAAAAATTAAAAGAAAGATAAAAGAAAAAAATAAAATATACAACATAGAAATAACAGTTTACAAAAACAAAATCGATATATTCTAATAAAACATGATAGTCTTTGAAATATTGATCCGTGAAAAAGAATTGCATTCTAATAAAATGGTAGAAAGGAAAAGAAAAAATGAATATATGAGTATGTATATGTATCAAGTTAAAGATAGAGTTATTTAAGAGGAAAAGAAGGTAATATGGGGCAGTAGAAAATGTTTTTAAGATTCAAAAGGTGAGTAGGGTCTATGTAGAAGGCACAGGAAGTATTATTAAGAGGTAAGAATAAACAAACAAAAAAAAGTAAAGAAAAAAATAGATGTAATAGAGTTAAAGGTAGAGTGAGAGAAAGAGCAGTACAGTTTGGCTGTTAAAAAGAGAGAAGTATAAATAAAGGAAAGCAGAATTGTGAAGGAGTCAATAGGAAGTCAATCCAACAGATACTAATTCATGACCTAATCTTACCAAATTAAAAAAAAAAATAAAAACTGAAAATTAAGAAACTTAAAAAAAAAGAGTGTGAAATAATTTTTTTAAAAAAGCTAAAGGCTAAAGAAAAACAACAGAAACAAATATGTATGTGTACAAACACACATACGTCCTTCATTTGTCAATCACAATACATTCAAAAATAAATCAAAATGTACCAAAAGCAAAAACAAATTAGCAGAATAGTCAATGAAAGTCCCCCGCCTCCTATACTCATTTTTGTTTTTTGTATTTCAAGGGTTGAGGGGAGGATTTGAGGACTGAACTTAGTCATTCAGCCCCATTCAGTTTCTCCCATCTGCTGGTCTTTCTCCCTGTGGATTCAATAGCGTGAAGGAGGGGAACACAGACTTTCTCTGGCCTCTCTCATCTCTAATGCCCCCAGGCAATATGATTTCTTATGACAGAGACTCCTGATTTCTAGGCCCACTTTAGATCTTGCAGTTTGGGCTGCTGGATTCATGTGATGGTTTTAGCTTGGAATTCCAGGATCCAAGCATCCGGGTTGAGTTCATGCTTTCACATGGAGATGTTTAAGTCTATGCACCCTGTGCAGAGCTGGCTGACCATACCTTTTGCTTACCAGTTTATTTGGCCAAATAGCCTCTGGGTCTGCCCAGAGTGGTCTGCCCCTCCGATTCTGGGGTTCCCCACATCAAGATATTTCAGGACTTATAGATCTTTTCAAACCTTGTATTTTTCTGTTTTCTTTTTTTCCCCACCCAGCTCTCACCTGGAGCTCAGCTCCAATTCAGTTCCATATCCTTGTCTAGTGTTCACCAACTTTTCCAAGGTTCAAGGCTTTCTCTCCCACATTGAGTATAAGCACAGTGACTTTTTCTCCCTGCTTTTTCATTTCTTGGAGATGTGATTTCCTTGCTATTTGAGTCCCAAAGTTGTGAGAACTGCCTCTTCCAGTTAATCTGCCATCTTTCCAGTTTGCTTTAATCTTTTATCAAACATACAGAAATTGCACATCTTGATCCTCCTTACCTCCCTCAGTACTCTGCTGACTCACCATTTCTGCAGGCAAAATTCTTTCACAAGTAAAAATGAACTCATTGACAAATTTGAAATTCACCGGTCTGTTTAATTGCATATGTAGCTGAAGAGGTTAAAGCCCACAGATCTGATTTATGCACAAGATTGCCTTTCTCCAAGTCCTAACTTGTAGTCTACATGTATAGTAGCTTATAATGTTGCACTATAATTATCTTCCAATGTTTGTTGTACTTGTGCTCCTTGAAGTCAGGGAATATGCCTTATTAATCTTTTGTATCCTCAGAGTCTAATAAGGCTTGGCATATAGGGGACACTCAATAAATTTTAAACCTGAATAAGAGATACCACTGAAAGCATGGGATGTTATTTAGTGCCTTCTGCCCTGTCAACAAGAACACTGTGGTTCTTAAATAAATAGTTACCTAACCGTTTACTTCACATTTCTCAATTATTTACTCTGTAGATAAATTCAGTTCAGTGTCAGTTTCTAGCTGCAGACTTGAACATGTAGATTTGTATATATCTCCATGCTATATGAGTCAAATTGTGTTAAATTATCTTTAAGGCAATAATCTAAACAAAGTGTTTGCTGTGATGCCAGGGCATTGTTTGCTTCAGATACCATCATTCCTGATGTGCTCCCACCCTGCCCCAATATTCTATATAGCTGCAAAAAGAAGTTTGGACTAATCAATACCACCACTTGCTTTTAAGACATTAAATGCAGAAAGGCTAACATATAATTTTAATGCATGAAAACATAAATTGTGCAAAAAAAATTGAAATTACATTGAAATAGTAATTATATGTATTTAAACTACTTATTGAAGCTGTTAATGCTAAATATACTTTCCATGTCACAACTATAAATCAGAAGCATTTTGAAAGGACATTACCATTATCAATATCCCATGTTACTGAAATTAGTTCTTTATTCTATTTGAATATGTTCTTGTCACAGTGTATTAAGTGGACTATTTTTAGAAAATACCTTCAAACCCACATACATTATTCTAATAAGAGAAATTTTTCTATTCAATGTCTATATAATTAAAAACTAATTTGAATAATTTAAAACTTATACATCCTATAATCATATTTAAAAATCACTTTAAAACATTTACATTAAGTAGTTTTACTATAATTAAGCTAGAGCAGAAAATAAACCAATTATTTATTTGATCTATTTTTTAAAAATAATATTCATAGTTGTGTATGGACACTTTTATTTATTTTTACGTGGTGCTCAGGATCAAACCCAGTGCCTCACACATGTAGGCAAGCACTCTATCACTGAGCTATAATTCCAGTCCTAGATCTATTTTTTAAATGTTTCAAGTTTTTTTTTTTAGATCAGATAATTTATTTTTCAATGTTATCCCATATGGAGCTACTTGAAAAGATACAAGAATTTCAGGACTTAAATTCCCAGCTTCAGCCAGGGAGCAGGTTGGGAAAGATTTAGCTAAAACCACTGGAAGATCACAAAACACTGACAATTTGTTAAACTTTAGAAGATACTGAGGAGAAAAAATTTTTTACCCTGTAGTGAAAATATTCTGAATCTGATCCACTAAAATTTAAGGAATGGAACATTGTAGCTATACAATCAGTACAAATTATGAAAGTTTATTTTTGTAACTTTAAACCTCTTTTAGTTAGTAAGCTCTTGATTTGTATTTGGACAAAATATGGAATGTGAATAAACTCTCAACAGTGCATTCATTTCTGCTTGATTTCTATCTTAGCTATCATTATGAATGGAGTCACTAATATTAATTTGTTTCTATGTTTATATATTCTATTTGCTGCTAATTTTTGAAAAAATCGATACGCACAGATTAGAGGCAGTAGCTATATTTTTCTTTCAGAAAAGTTTGATAAAAAAGTATGGGAAACTCTCATTTTATTAATACAGTTTAGAAAGTTTGCATATTTCCTTTCTTAAAAATGTTAAGTTGATCTGTATAGAAAAATGTTAGTTGATCTGCAAAGCAACTGTTTAGTTTAGGAATGGACAAGCTCTCCAACTTGACACCCAGTTTCCTAACTTGTTACATTTTTTTCCCACCATTTAGGACCTTGTCTCATTTAATAAAACCATCACATGGGAAACATGGAATCCTGAAGTATTCAAGGTAGAAGGATCCTTAGGGATAATTTGATTCAACTTGATCCATATAGTATAGAGATATACATAAATCTACCTGTATAAGCCTGAAGCTAGAAATTATACTGAACTGAATGAAACTACAGAGTAAAATAATCAAGAAATTTAAAGTAAATGGTTAGTAAATCTGAGTGGAAATAGACAAAAATTCCAGAGGCTCAATCTAAACTAAGAAAAGGGCAAAAACAAATAAACAAAAAACCAGGAACCCTTCACCAAGGGAGTTTTGGGGGAAAGTAAGAGAAGGGACAAGCCAAAGATGATAATTGTGTGTGTGTGTGTGTGTGTGTGTGTGTGTGTGTTTGTGTATGTTTATAAATACCTAGACAATAGTGCTTTATTGAAAATATTAGTTTAAATAAATATAAAATTGTTGTGTAAAATGAGTGTTTCAAAATACAATTCCATAGGTATAAATTATCTTTTAGTAAAAGAGCAACTATGAGCAAAATTATGTATTTAGATTTGGGTATCAAAACAGCAAGGATTAAGAAGTATGGCTATGTAAGCCCTCCCACCCTTCATAACCATTATTAGGGGGCAGTTAATACAGTTTTACTTGAACATACATAGAGTTTTCATTGATCACTTGAATATTTGATTTTCTTTTTTCTTTATATTTTTTATGAGAAAAGTTAATAAATACCAAAATAACTGTAGTAATTGACTCTGCACAGATGTACTCTGAAGTCACGTAACACTTTTCTTGGTCAGAACTTGACACACTGAGTGTAAATATACAGTCTTTGACTATTATGTAACAGTGAAAGGGCAAAGTTAGAATGGCAGATTATTTTCTGTAGTACATTTTTGTAACTAATATTTCTTGATCAACACTGACTTCATTTTATATTTTTCTGGTCAAAACAGCAGCAAAAACAAGAATTGCTTTCTTATTCTTGAATGAAGCATTTTTTTTCCATTTCAAAATGATAGTACTGACCCAGCACTTGCCTCCTCTTAATGTGTTGTCTCCTTTCTGCGGGCCCTCTCTGTGGTTAGGTTTCCTAACATTAGTATAAATGATTACAAAAAAAAAAAGTGACCCTTGAAATGTGTCACAGGGAGACAGAGGAAGAAAGCACAGGAAAGGGGAAGGACAAGACCATAGTACACAGAAAACAGACCAGGAGCAGCTTTGACTGCTGTTGATAGCTTAGGCTACAGATTTGAAATGTTTTTCATTCTGCATCTATACAAAGAAAATTGTACTACACAAAAGGAGAAAACGACAGTGGCTGAAAATAGAGGAGACAGTCTGCACTGTCATTTAAAAGTGATCATTGCTATTTTCCTCCTAACAGAGAAATTATTCCAAAAGGGAACAGTTAGAGAAAATCCAAGACACAGAAAACTGGTAGGGATCTGGGCTTCAATATCTGGAGGCTTGGAAGCAGGAACCCTGATCAGACAAGACTAGGTTCAGGGGGCATGTCTACCAATGGACCTCAATTTTCCATTGCTAAGGTGGATCTTGTGCACCTGCAGATACAGAAAAGGCATTAAAGTGCAGTATGAAATAAAAAAAAAGATGCTTTCTAAAGAGATAAATTGCCAATTTTTCTTAAAAAAATATTTTCTAATTTAATTGAGTAAAAATAGTTTGCAGACATAATTTCAGTATGAAAACTGGAGCTCAGAGCTGCTTTGGTTTTCTCCATAGCACAGTAATAGCAGTATTACTGGAGAACACTAAATAAATTGGCTTGTGGTATATACTCTGCACAGTGGTATGAGAATCTGGAGATTTCTTAAAATTTATGCCTCAAAGTGTGTTTTAAAAAGCTATTTAAATGTAGACATTTACCTCAGATAATTTTATTTTATTTCACTAACAAATGTGCATATGTATATATGAAGTAATGATATTGTTCTAGCAGCAAAACTGGTTTTGGATGTTGAATATAAACATACAATTGATGAAGTTAATTGTCTCCACATGGTGTAACTTAATAAGTAAATAATTTTTGTACCAAATCAGCAGGGTTTTTTTTCTTAATATTTGTTTTAGTTGTAGATAGACACAATAACTTTATTTTATTTATTTATTTTTATGTGGTGCTAAGGATCTAACCCAGTGCCTTACACATGCTAGGTAAGCGCTCTACCACTGAGCTACAACCCTAGCCCTAAAACAGGTTTTTATATCGCCAGAAATATTTCTCACAGGAGCATTGTGGGTAAGTCTGAATCTTCTAGATGTAAATTAAGAATGCTTCTAAATGTAATTATTAGACCAGTTATATCAAAGAAATTCAACATGAACTATACATTCTGACTGATTCTTGGAAATCATTTCTAACATTGGTGATTAGTTAAGGAAGAAGAAAATGAAAGAGCACCTTCCAAAATATAAAATGTAACATAGCAGTAAAATACAAATGTTAAAAGCACTTTACGGTGGGAGGGGGAAACCCACCACATCTAAAGCTAAAAAAAAAAAAAAAAAGAAAGAAAGAAAGAAAATTAAAATTCAGACAGAAGAAAATGTGGATGGGCACCTGTCCAACAATCTCATGAAAACTCAGAGCTCTAGCACTAATTTAGGGTGTTTTCTTTTTTCTTAGTGTGTGGTATCCCAGGTCCCCACCTGGCCATCCCTGCCCTGCATCTAGAGTGCCTGCATCCTTGCAATCACCTTTTTGTGGTAACAGAGCTCAGCTTCCTTTCCAGCAATATGTGGTTTTTATTCAGGCTGTAGTTCTCCACTTTGCTGCCTCCTCTTTTGAGCCTCCCAGAATGGAGGTTTTGTGGTGAAGGCCCTGGCTCACTCACTGGAGATCCAGGATATGGATGATGTCAAATTGTTCTCTGCTCCAGAAAGATGTGTTCTGAGTTCTCCACCTCCACAGTACCCATGGGTGGAGGTGGCCTCTGATTTTCTTGCCCTTGGTCTCTATCAACTGATTGGATCCAACCACAGAGGGCGGGAAACCGACTTTAAGTCTAGTCTTCTCCTTAAAATCTATATCTTCATCTGACTCTTTAATAGGTGAGTGATGGATCTTGGTGCTGTTATTCAGTTCATCCAGCAACCTGTTTTAGTTTTTCAACTGCTCCAGTTCCTTTAGAGTGAGAGTGGGGGCTGTTGCAATGACTGGCACAGCTTATTGTGCACTGTCTTCATAAATGTCACTTCTAAGGGCTTAACTTTCCAAATGGTGAAATAAGACAAAAGCCTCAGTAGTCTAGGTTATGAGTGATGTGCTATCTACTCAAGCCCCTCTTGTCATGCAGGTACCCTTTACACTCTCATCAGTGTAGGAGATAATCATCTTAAAATAATTTCTGCTATTGATGGCATCACCATAGCTGGGTATGTTCACCAGTGTAAGGCAAATCCTGAGTCCCTCCTGACCTCCTTTCAATCTCAAAAATTGAAACTGCAATTTGGACAGTTCTTTCAATTTTCTGTGCAGCCTCAGGCATGATTCTTTCTGGGCAGAGATCTGTAAGAAATAGGTTGTTGATAAGAGTTGATTTCCTAGACTTGAACACCATTATTGTGAACTGCACATTTTTTTTCACTCATTTTCCATGAACTTGATTGGGAATATTGCAAATCTAGTGCAGCCATTTCTGGATATATAAGTTGAGCTAGTTGTTACTTAGACACCTTTCATAATGTTTCCTCTCTTAGTGGATCAGTTAAAGAAGAGGTGAATATTGACTACACCATGGGCTTGCCCCTCTATCTTGATTTTGTGATGTAAACTTTTCTCTATCTCATCCCTAAAAACACCTTCAGCAAATTCTATATTTCTCATTAATCCAAGTGGATATTTTGGAGACATTTTAGGGTTTATGGGAGTAATATGGGAAAAATTGATATTTGGATTATAATTTTTAGTTGCATTGGAAAAGCCTGTATAAGTTTATACATTTTGAGCAACTGTCTTAATTTTTATTAGGAGATATATCTCCTTTAGTGAATATGAAATTAAAATTCTTATGTTTCCCTAAGTTACTCTGATTCTTTAATCTTTCACTCTTCTACTATTATGTATTTTTAGAAAATACTTCAGGCCACTCATGATAGGTGAGGTCTGCATATGTACATTGTATCTTGAATGAATGCTAGGAAAAGATACTTTCCCTTGTGTTCTCTCTAAATAAATCCAAATTTCCTGTTTTTTTTGGAATGACTATAAGTTCAATGGTTGTTTTAGAAATTCCCTTAAAATACCAAGGATATTACTAGGTATTGTTGTCATGTTTCATGTCTCTGTTTCACTTTATTTCCAAGAGGAAATCCATGAGTAGTAATCTCTCCCAGAGGGATATGGCATAAGTCTGGGCCAAGCAGATTTCCATGTTGGGAGCAAGCCTGGTTTGAATGACTCTGTGAGAAGCTTGAGGAATCCCAGGGTGGGTTGAAGGTATAAGTTTAAGGTTATGATTGAGGTGGTAAGGAAGTGAGACTAGTCTAATGAGATACATCATGTTCTTTCAACCAGTGCCTTTTCCACCTTGTTAAAAGGAATGAAAAACAAAGGACAAAAGGAATAAAGGCTTATTGTTTATTTATTTATTTCCAGTTATATTTGCTTTTCAATTGGGATATTTTTTTCTCTTCTCAGTGATTAACACACAATTATACTTTCCAAATAAAGTAGTTTTCTAACTACTCTCTATTTTTAACCTCTCCAATAAACATAAGAAAACATTTAAAAATTATTGAACCTATTTTATTCTATTAGGTGGAATTTAGACTCTCTAAACCATATTTAAAATTTTTAGTTTAAATGTTTGCATTTACCTTCATGCCAAAGTTCTCTGATGATTTACTAAATATAAAGTTTAAAAATTTAAAGAATAGGATATTTATAAATAACCAACAATGATGTGGCTTTATTACTCCTAGTACAAATGTACATGCAGAATTCACACCAGGATTTTCAGAGAAAAAAGCAGGAATTCTTACTTTGAGAATCTACAAAACACAAATGTTCAGAATTTTCTTATTAACTAAGATGAAATTTATGCATGGAGATAATGTTAAGAATTATGTATTTTAATTTCTCAATTATCAAATAATCATTAATAAGGATACATGCATGCAAACCACCATATTGGAACTGTTAAGGAAAGATTATTTCAGGTATTGTCATTTTATATTTTAAAGATATTGAATCTTTATTAAATATAGAAAAATCCATTCAAAGTTCCTACTCTATCATAATGAATCATTTTTAAAGGTTTTTGATATTTATCATTGTATTGCATAATAATTTATTACAATATCAAGTAGATAGATATTATTCTTTTTGTTTGTTAAATAAAAAATATGCATGAAGTATATATGAGAGTGACAAAGGCCTGAATTTGTGAATTAGTAATATGAATATATTCAGTGATGTGATTGCATGCCTGCTTATATATCCGGGCTCACATGAGGAAAAGGCTAGGTTTGGCCACTGACTTCAAATAATTATCACCCATTCCTTGGAGGAGATTAAAAGAACAATTCATAATTTATCAAAGAAAGAATTATCTTCTCTGTTTAGAAGTTCAGATCAGTTTCCTTTTTTCATTTCCAATATAAGTTTTCTGGCTTTTTAAAAAGTAGTTTTCTCCAATGGAAATAATTTCATGAGCAAATCTTCTTTAACTTTTGTTCATTTTTGGCCTGAAAGACCAGGCTGGTATTGCCTTTCAGAACTCCTTTGAGTCACTGAAACAAAGACAAAAACAGAAACAAATCAATAAAAACTCCTCGGTCTCTCTCATCTATTCTAGGCTCTTCTGTGCATAACTATTTAAAGTAAGGTCATAGAAAATATATTTCTTTCATTATAAAGTGTCTCTTGAGTATTCTTATTATTTTCTGTACCTGTACGTGTCAGGGGCATTTTGACTGACTCAGTTATTTAGTTAAGTTATTTAGTTTAGGCTTGTTTTTTAGGCCATAGCTAGGATGGAAACATTGAACTTATTAATATCTATTTTAGTTGTTATTGTTTCTATGCTTTTCTCCTAGTTTGTGTTTGAGGCAAAAATAAGACTTTTTTTCCAGATGGTTTCAAAAGAAATAGAAGCCCTATAAGATGTCTGTGCATATAAATATTTCATTACTTTTAGATAAAAAGCATACTTGGAATTAATAGTAGTAGATGCAATTTGGATCTTAACTTTTATTTAATATGTCTTATTTCCAAGGAGAATCATTGGGTTGGTTGCATTTTTGCAAACATCACAAACCAAAATGTTCAAATGGGAAATAGCAGATAAAGAACATGGTAATGAATAATAGGTACAAATCGTTTAAACTGTTATGTAAAATTTGATAAGGTGTTTTACATAACTTTAATAAATTGACAAAGTGTCATGGAGAAAACAGTTCCAGATGGCAAACATATGCAAGGGATCTAGTCAAACAATTTTTTTGGCAAGAATCTTATGATTTTGTAATCAGTTGGGAGCCAATGAAATACAAAGATGAGTCTAGTTAATAATCTACAATTATTGGCTAAAGAAGTATATTAGGGCTAATTTCCCTGCATTCATCCTACCTTTTCTATCAACCCCACAAGCCTTTGGCACAATGAAGTGGGTAACCTTTATTTCCCTTCTCTTTCTCTTCAGCTCTGCTTATTCCAGGGGTGTGTTTCGTCGAGAAGCAGGTAAGAATTCATTTTTTCCTTTGTACAACTTTTTTCCCTAGGAAAAGTTTCAGTAAGCCCTGCATACTGAATTAAGTTTCCTTTTAACATTTATATCTAGAATGTGATGTTCTTTTGTTTTTGTGAATGCTTATGTGGTTATTTAATTAATATGGTTCGAATATCTCAAGTAGAAACAACACGGTGAGAATTACTTAGTGAAAGTAATTTCTTTTCTCTATAAAGAACTGCCAGGCAGAGTGACTTAAACTTCATAGAACAGAGAAGAAAATAGGATTCACCACTATCTCCAAGGCCTACCTAATGGACCTTGCTCTATGTAGAACAGAAAAACTCTTGTATTATTAATAATATAAGTAGAATTTCCATTTGTATTTACTTTTAGATTTTCTTCTCAGTTGCTGTTCATAGGCACTATAAGAGCATTAGATCCTACCCACGTTAGAAAATAAATTTATTAATATTTAAAATAATATTCTTACTGATTGAATAATTCTTCTGTAAATAAAGAATATATACTTCATCATCCTAAGACTTTCTGCAATAATCAGAATCCAATATTTTGAAGCAATGAATAACCTAAGTTCAATGAAAAGAAATGGTAGAATCTAATTCATTGTTTCCTTTAATATTTAAACACATATTGTGTTTTTTTTCTCTCCTTTTCCCCTAGGCAAAAGTGAGATTATTGATCGGTTTAAAGAATTGGGAGAGCAACATTTCAAAGCCCTGTAAGTTAAAATATGGAAGAGTCAAATTTAATGTTTCTGATTCACATTGGTTAATACACTAAAGGTGTTATATTCTCCTATCAACAGGGTCCAGATTCCATAGCATTGCAGCTCCATAGAATTTTCAGCACTGATGGAAATATTCTGTATCTGTCTAATGTGGTAGCCACTGGCCACACGTGGCTGTTGAGTACTTTAAATATGGCAAGTGTAATGGAGGAATAAAATGTCAAAATTGTATTAAAGTTTAGTTAAATTGCATTTAAGTATGTAAATTTTAATTGATTTAAACTTAAATAGAATTTTAGTTAAATGTAAATATTTTAAAAATATAGTCACATGTGTTTAATGGCTACTGTATTGAACAGTTAAAATCTGGACTTCTCATACTACCCAGAAACTCTGGGACAGTGATGGGAAGACTAATACATGGTTCCTTTGGCAGCTCACTTACTAACTTCCCTTTACATACCAAATTGTTCTGGGGTTTCTTGGAAACATTTTAATATTTTTTTAATCTAGTAAAAATTTAGAAAATAGCCTGTTTTTTAAAGGTCATTACAATCCTACAGCCCAATTAAATGAGGTATGTGGGTTTTTTTTTTTCATTTTAAATAACTCAAAGGATTTATGCAAAGCCCAGTCTCAACAATTAAATCTATTTGGTATACAGTTTTCTAGTTTGCCCTATGTATGTGTCTCTACTGACATGAACCCATACACTTTAGGACATGGCTGAAATACTGTCCTCCCTACCTAGGAAGCCACATGTGCCTGATTAGGTCTCAGATAATACCTCATATGAATAGGCTTTCTGGTTAATTATAAGAAAGATATAGAAACATAGATTGTAGACACATAAGTGATTTGCTCTCTAGTATAGCAAGCTGTTTTATGTTCAAGTTTTATTGTGCTACATGTTTCTGTGTTTTTTGTTTTAGGGTACTTGTTACCTTTTCTGAGTATCTCCAAAAGACCTCATATGATGACCTTGCAAAATTCACAACTGAAGTGACTGACTTGGCAAAAGCATGTGCTGCTGATGATTCAGGGGCAGATTGTAACAAACCACTTGTAAGTTCTGATTTTGAGGATTCTTTCTTTTTCTTTATTATGAGTATTTCAAAGGAAAGATTCTTTTAAAACATTATTATTAAGTGACTGAATTTGTAAGCTACACTCAAAAGTTTCATATGGACTGATAAGTCATTCACTGTTTATTCATGGACACAGATATTGTGGGTATGCCCACAGTTTTAACAAGATTTTTTCATTGAGAAAACACACTGATAGTCACTGTGTATTTAAATGACAATTTGTGATTTGTAACAATCTGTTTTCAAGAAGTTTGGTTTCTTTTTATAGAGGCTAATAGTTATAATGTATCTTTGTGTATTTATTAACTTTATTTTATTGGGGTTAGAACACTTAACAGGAGTTCTATCCTCTTAAAAGTTTATGTGTGAAATATGTTATTTGTGATGATTGTTACAGTTTATTCATCTTGCTTAAGTGAAATCATGCCATTTGATTAGTCACTCCCCATTCCCTCCTTTTCCTAGCTCTTGGCAGCCATCTTTTTATTCTTTGATTCTGTGAATTTGACTATTTCAGATACCTCATATTAAAGGAATCATCCATCTTTGTATGTCTGTGATTGGTTTATTGCACTTAGCACAATGTCATCAAAGATCATCTGCATTAGTGCCAGTTGTAGAATTTCCTTCCTTTAAAGGATGAATGGTATTCCCTTGTATATAGATACTACATTTTCTTTATGCATCCACATTTTCTTTATCCATTTATTATTCGTTGATGGACACTTCAGTTATTCCCATACCTTGACTAAATAATGTAAATAATACCCAACTGAAAACAAGAGTCTAATATCTCTTTGAGGTAATAGCATGATTTTTACTTCTAGAAAGCACCAACTGATTTCTATGCTATGGGCAAAATAATAGTTATAGTTATTTATTCATCATTTTAGGGTTATTAATGTTTTTACATAAAATTAAAAAATGTACTTAAAAATTCTTTTGAAGAACTTGAATATTTTCTATTTCCAAATACATCTTCAAAATAAGAGGTCTATGTTTCTTTCACCACTCAATCTATATATGCCTCTTTAGGGCTTGTACAAGGTTCATATTGTCAGTGGACCCTTTCCTCTTCTTGTTTCTCTCTAGACGCATCTCTCATTGTTTAAGAATAAGTAATTTTACTTCCCCCAATTTTTTAGTTCTACATATGAATTTTTAAAAGTGCATTTAAAAAAATAATAAATTCTGTCTAGACCAGTGAATTTTCCATATGGTTATATTTACTTATAACAATGAATGAGGGAAAAAAGGATTTACTCAATGAGTGAAATACTTTGAGAGAAATATTTCTAGAATGAAAAAAAATCTATATTTTAATGCAGTAATAATGTGTGGTAGATTTGTATATGGTATCTATCAAAAAATTGAGTCTCTCAAAAAGAAGCAGATTAAATGAGAAAGTATCTGAGTATTTCCTCCCTAAGATGAATTCACCTGCTGCACTATAGGCTACTTTCCCTAGTGATGGGTAAGAAGCAGAGAAAGGTAACATTCCTTAGAGCCATCAACTCTCTTTTTGTCCTTCAGTTTTATTCATCATAAGTAATATTGTGGCAGTTGATTGTTATGACAATTTCACAGAAGTAGCCAAATCAAGGAAATTTAATGGGGGAAGTGAATTTTTATACAATTTCCTTTTTTGATGGGTTTAAAATTTTGTATTTCATTAAGATTTTTTTCATATTTAAATTTATGTTCTACCTCATACATAAAACATATTCATGGGGTCCCCTGGGATGTTTCAATATATGATATACCATACATATGTGCAATATAGATAATTTATTCACCAAGCTTTAACAGTATGTTAAATTTTTATGCTGTTTTTTGGCAATAAAGAAAATAAAGTCCTGCCCAGAAAAATGAAGAGTGTTCTCTTTCATTTAGGACACTATCTTTGGAGAGAAAACATGCTCAATTGCCAATCTTCGTGATACCTATGGTGATATGGCTGACTGCTGTGCTAAACAAGATGCTGAGAGATTCCATTGCCTCGTAAAGCACAAAGAAGAAATGCCTAACCTCCCTGCAGTTGATCTAAAAAATGCTGATGCTTTGTGCACCTCCTTTGAAGAAAGTGACCAGAAGGCTTTGGGACAGTAAGTAATCTATGTTTCAAAATTTAAAATTAAGGAATAAGTCAATACTCATTATAATAAGGACCATACCACACACCATTTCCAACATTGACTTGGAAGTTTTGCTCTAAGGATGAGTTTTAAAGGAATAATATTTCATAGCACAAAATTCTACACAACGAAAAATATGATCAAAGTTCTTTGATCTTGAAACAGGGTATGATCCATATGAAACGTTGAAACATGCATGTTTGATAAGATTCTGAGAAAACATATAGTTATTCTCAGAATTGATTTCATTTTAGTCAGCAATATTAGATCACTCCATTTGACCATATATATGTGATTCACACACACAAACTTCACAAATTCAACCTCTCTTTTCAATGATTTAAAGAACGACTAAGACAAGACAATGAGGCAAACATTAAGCTTTAATGGTAAATGACCTGTCTTTGGGTTTTTGGAAGCTCTTGGAAGAATGTTGATTGTAATTGTTTTTGTAATGTTATGTGGTATGGAAAAATGATTTCTTGTTATCTTTTTTTTAATAGTTTTTTATATGAAGCTGCCAGAAGACAACCTTACCTCGGTGGCGCAGGACTCATTTACTTGGCTGAAAAGTATAAAAGCTATCTGACAGAATGCTGTAAAGCTGCTGACAAAGAAGAATGCCTGACACCAAAGGTACTCCCCCCAAAAGAACCAGTTCATAGTGCCACCTCAGATTTTGAACATCTTGTGGCTAGATTTAGAAAAGCTTAATTGCCTGAGGAAAGTTCCCTACATATTCCAAACAGCCTTCCTTACTCTTATGTTCCCCCAAGAAGTTTTGTTCTTTTTGAAGGCTTCTCCTAGGCTTCCATCCTCCTTCTGAGCTTTACCATTGCTGATCTGATGGAGGGAATCACTGTGCACATAGTTAAATGTCCTGCCCCTCTTTATTCTGAGGATCTCTATAATGAAGTGTAATTGCACAGCAAGGGCCCACAGTGTTTTGTTTTTTTTTCTTAAGAGACTTTTTGTTGGAGAGAGAATGCAAAGTCGAGAATATTAGTGCAACTAGAATCAAGAGCTCATTTATTCCTTCCCTAAGTATTTATTGTGTGTCTCATTCTGTTCTCTGGGGAGTTTGTTGATGTTTGTATAAACAAAATTAAGAACTCAGCTAAATTATATGTACCTGGGAATTAGTGTACACTTTTTTTTTTCAGAAGCCTTTTCTCTGGCAATGTGTCCATGCTGGTTTTAACTACATAGAGTCCTCTGTTTTTACCAGACTAATTTTTCCTCTTACATAGTAAAATAATTATTTCCCAAAGGGAGTACTTGGGAATGTAGAATGAATGTGGCATAGTCTCATCTGGGCTTATGAAGTGGTATTTTGTACAGAAGTTTTATTTTCCCTCTCTCTCTCTCTCTCTCTCTCTCTCTCTAAATATATATATATATATATATATATATATATATATATATATATATTTTTTTTTTTTTTTTAATTTGCTTTCTTTCTGTAGATTCAGAATTTGAAGATGAAAATAAAGCTTTATTCTGCCAAAGATAGACTCAAGTGTAGCATTCTTGAGAAATTCGGTGAAAGAGCTTTCAAAGCATGGTAAATATTTTTTAACACAACTTGTATCTTTTTAAATATGTAAAAATGATAATGGTTCCATTGACAAAAGCATATATTTATGTGTCATTTCTCCCAATCCTTACAGATATATTTTGTTGTCGTTGTTATCTAAAAGGTAGAGAGTTAATAGAGTTGAAATCCAGAAAATGAGTAAGAAGTTGACATTGTTTGTCTTATTTTTCTAAGTTGTTAAAGAATTTGGAATACATAATCATTTTTGTCCTAAAAAGAAATCACATAAATTCTATTTGTTTATGTAGAATAGGAATCTTACACTAATCATCTATTTCTTTTACAGAACTCTAGTCAGTATCTTTTATTTAATTTTATTCTTTCCCACAATGACCTGAAGGTGTCTACTCCTCTTGTTATGTCCCGATAATTAAATTCAGTCACAATTAAGCCACAGTTACTACTTGTAGTTTTCACATAGCTCCAACTCTATTCTTAAACTCGTGTTTTTGCCTGTGTCTCTGTTTGTATAGTATTTAGTTGATTCTGTGAACATTCTTCAGTATCTGAACTAAGGAAAATATTACCTGCCCTTCCAATCCTTTACCTGTCAGTCAACAATG
The DNA here is from genome assembly GCF_964194105.1 of Spermophilus citellus. Lineage (NCBI taxonomy): Eukaryota > Metazoa > Chordata > Mammalia > Rodentia > Sciuridae > Spermophilus > Spermophilus citellus. The sequence goes on from NC_138189.1 coordinate 58,104,717, forward strand.
AATCAATGTAATTAATAGAAGTTAAAATTAAAATAGTAGCTATTATGCATGCTCTCTAGAGACTCTCAATTGAATTATCTTTGCCTATAATTCCTACCATAAAAACCATAAAACCCAACAAAATTGATAAACAAAATACCTCTAATTTAAAAAAAAATACACTTTATGCAGGCAATGACTGGTTCTGAGAAAGAAGTATTCTTATAGCATTTAGACAGTCCTAAAATGATTTTGGAAAGAATGGTGACATTAGCCTTTTATATCCTGTCGTAGAATTTAGAGGCTGTGCTGGATCAATTTATTGGTAAAAGTATGCTTAATAAAAACTCCCTCATTATGTAGATGTTATGAAATTAATTTTCTTGAAGAACTTTAGTAGTCAGGCAGGAAGGAAAAAAAATAAATGAAAAAGGCAACTGGAGTTTGTGTGATACTTCTCAGATTATAAAATATTTTCACATGCATTATATAATTTATTCTTCAAAATAGTCCTTCCATTTAGCATGATGTTGTGACACTGAGAAGGCTAAAGTTCAGAGAAGTTAAGTAACTTGCCTAGGATTTTACTGCTAAGAAGATATGAAGTCACATTAGGAAGACAGATCAGGACTCCATACCTGATGCTCCTCATACTGTTTCCCCTTTCAGCATTCCTCTTTGATTCCTGATTTTATGAATCATCAGCTTTCCATTCATCACACACTTATACAATGGATAATTTTAAGAGAATAGGCAAAAAGATGACCATTTGGACATTAAAATAACCAATGACTTAAAAAAATAATTCTATGTGTTAGTCTGTCTTGAATTCTTTGTTATAAGTGGAGTTTTCATAGGAATTTCACATCAGTTATTGCCTGATTATAATGTATTAATGGGGGGATTTTTTTTTTAAGGTTAGTAGCTCGTCTAAGCCGGCAATTTACCCATGCTGAATTTACAGAAATTACCAAGATGGCAACAGATATTACAAAAATGAACAAGGAATCCTGTGATGGTGATCTGCTTGAAGATGTACATGACAGGGTAAAGAGCCATTAATTTTCCTTTTGTAGCTTACATGCTTAAGTTGGTAGAATAAATGTACTTAGCATAACTAGGACAATTGTCAGTTACTAAATCACCTGAAAAAGTTTTTTACCCATTTGTAACCTCTTTCAGTCGTACTCTGAGAATCTAGGCTGAAACTGAATGAGGACAGCTGCAAGTCAGTGCTAAGATATTTTTTAGGGAAAAGTGGGTTTGAAGAAGGGCTATTATCTCAAGAGACCTTTGGAAATGAAGCATTTTTCCCCTCTATGTTGTCTCCTTTCATTAAGTGTTTTCCCAAATATAATCTCTTTCCCCAAATTTGTAGTATTGTCTCCCTTTTTTCAAAGATCAAAAATAATGACCATATATCAGAATCCTGAGCTATCATGACACTTCCTGGAAATTTAAGATATACACACACACATATAAATAAGACCCATGACTGTGATCTTGACTCATTTGTTAAAATCTTTACTTAGTTATTTGGTTTCAAAATGAATTTGAGGGCAATATTTGAAAAAATAGCATGGGATCTTAATTTAAAAAACTTAAATTCCTCAACAGTGGAAATATGAAATTAATAAGTAGCTGAGATTAATTAATTATAATAAACAAATAAATGACAACTGGTTCCTACCTTATCTTTTGTGATCAAGTGCATATGTTTTAGTAGTTAAGAGGCTCCAGGCTCAGAAGCACTGACTGAGGATATGTGTTCATTGAAGCCACATTGGTTGTGAATGAACGGCCTTGGAATATAGTGAACCTGTTCTGCAACATCATAATGGTCTGGAGAGAAAGTGTAGCAATGCCAATTTATGTTGAACAATTGTTGACCTCCTTACAGGTAACTCTTTCCAATTACATTTGTGATAATCAAGACACAATCTCCAAGAAAGTGGGGGAATGTTGTGCTAAGCCCCCGTTGGAAAAAAATCACTGCCTCATTGAGGTGGAAGATGACAAGCCTGCTGATTTACAAGCACTAACAGTCGATTATGCTGAGGATAAAGATGTCTGCAAAAACTATGCTGAGGCAAAAGATATCTTCTTGGGCACGTAAGTTAGATAAGGAATTACCCTTTCATAGTGCTTGATTTAGCAAGATCATGATCTAGGAAGATATGCTAGGGTTTCCTTTGGAGTTACTACAGTTTCCATGTTACCCAGGATGCTTTTTCAACCCATTGTCTCCCAGTCTTTAAAGGTTAAAACAATTAATTAATTTCAAACATTGCCATTCAGTATATATTCATGGTAAAAGCTCAATGTTTGTTAATCCTTAGGATATCTCTGGGAATATCTCTAGAAATATCTGTATGTATACGAATTATGTATACAACATTTATTTGCTTAATTATTATTAAACAGGTATTTAAAAATATATAAAATATATGTGAACATATATTGCCTATCATCTCTATCCATCTGTATGTTGGCATCAAATATGTATAGAAAAAGTATAGAATTTGACAATAGGTGTTTTGTATCTGAATGAAAAGACCAAAAGCTCAGTAGTATGATAAAGCAGCTAAATAACAAATGATTATATATGATCAACAAGAATGATGACCAGCTTTACATTTTTTATAGTTGGATTACAGTATTTTTTTCTGCACTAAATAATATTTAATAAAATGATGTATTGTATAAGATTTCTGTCATATGAAGAGGAAAAAAATTAAGAATAAATCTCTGTCTAGTGAAATGCTTTTTAGATGTAATCCAAATAAAATTACACATACATAAAAATAACAGGTACAATTCATGACATATTTAAGATGTGTCAGGCAATATATGTTTTGCACACATTGTGTCATGTATTTCTCATAACCCAATATATGAGTATTATTATCATTCCCAATCTACAGAGGAGGAAACTAGTCTTTATAAGTTGCCTAATGTAATAGAGTAAAATAAATGGCAAAACCAGAAATTGAGCACAGGAAGAACCCCAAGTCCTTTGCCAATAAACTTCACTACATGGGGTTTAGTCAAATTCAGACCCTGGGAATTTTAGTTACACTTGGAGTTAGTTACGTACACATTCTTGCTCGTTGGTACAACTAAATCTATATTCCTTTTATTTAGGTTTTTGTATGAATATTCAAGAAGGTACCCTGAGTATGGTTCCCTTTTGCTGCTGAGAATTGCCAAGGTTTATGAAGCCAAACTGGAGAAGTGCTGTGCTGAAGCTGATCCTCCTGCATGCTATGGCAAAGTGGTAGGTGTCCTGCAGGGAAAGAAGAATACAGGTCTTTGCTGATTCTAAAATTGAGAAAGAAAAACAATACAAGACTGAAAGAGACATAGTATAATTTACATATTTTCTTGAGATAGATTCAATTCTGTGCTCTTAAACATCTTAGGGAAAAATAGCCTTATATAGAATGGTTAATAAATTTTGAACAGTTGGTCTAGAAAAGAAAGCTAGGAAGTTAGTAATCTCTAATTTCACAAAATCTTGGCCATCATTTCTTTGTTTTCCATATTCCTGAGAACTAAATAAGGTCAGGTAAATTTAAATGTCAATTAAAAGAGATTTAACTTAGATACAAAGAAAGTTAACCTGACCCAAGATTATATCAAGTACTGGAGATAATATCATAAAGGAGGTTATGAAACTTTATTTCTTTAGAATATTTTAAAATATTCTTGAGAAGGTTTAGGAATTGTTTTACATGATGATAAGTTAGAATACACCTGTTCTGGAGGATTTTAGGGTGCCTACTAGTATATATTAAAGGTTTCCAGAGAACGACTTTCTTTCCTCTACCAAGAAGCTGCTGTATGCCAGGCACCGTCCTGCAACTGATACTGAGGGCAACATTCCTCAGAGAGCTGAGGATCCAACTGGGGAGATGGCCTAATAATAATAGTAATAGTAATAATGATGATGATAATAATAATAATAATAATAATAATATTACTCAGGACCAACATTTATTGACCTTTTACTATGTACTAGGTGCTATTTTAATTTCATTAGCTTAGTTGAGTCCCAGAGCAATTCTGGGTGGTGAGCACTATTTTTACCTCTATTGTGAAGATGAGGATTCTGAATCTCAGAACTGGTAAGTAAAGCTGCACCACTGGAAAATGAGTCAGGTGGTCTGGCTCCAAAGCCAGCCACTGATCTCTGAGGCTGAAGATTCTTAACTACGTGCACTATACAGTCTTGTCAAATAAGAGAAACAGTTTGATGTAATGTGACAGATGTGGCACTGAACATCTACTCATGTGGTTTTGGGAAGAAAGAAGGAAGGGGTAAAAAGTGACCGGTAGCTGGTCCTCAGAAGGATATATAAATGGATTCTTTTATGTTCCAGTTTGAGGAATTTGAGCCTCTTGTGACTGAGCCTCAGAATATAGTCAAGCAAAACTGTGATCTCTATGAGCAGCTTGGGGAATATAAATTCCAAAATGCGTAAGTAGTTTTATTTATTCGCTGATTTTTTTTCCTTGACCAATTTGCTATTATTTAATACTTCATATATAGGCTGCCTAGCATATGACTTTTAATAGCAAAGATACACATATATTTCTAAACTCTCTTTATCAAGAAAGTCTGGAGAGTAGAGAAAATATAGTCGATAGGATGCAGAGGCCTCTATTTGTGTACAGTTTTAAAAAATGGTCTTTTGAGACTGGGAATATGTAGGCTGGGAGGGTTAGTGCCAAATGTTGGCTTATCAACTGAGGATGTTCCTTGGAGGTTAAGGGATAGTTTTTGAGTAAATGAACCCTAGCAGCATTTTACAGAGCAGGAAGTAGTAGGCCTTGAAAAGCAGTAGTTCAAGAAGTAATATAAATGCCAAACACAAAAACATGCCAAAGATATGGACTTAGCTAATATGGGAAATTGCATTCCTATTGGTCCATTGGTGGGAAGAGTGGATGTTCAGAAGGTACATTAGACTTTGATGATCATGTCTTTGTTTTCCTGTGGAATTTCACTCCCTAGAAAAGATAGAGACAAAAGGACATGCTGAAGTAAGGTCCCCATTTAATAGGCCCTTATGTATGGAGGAAAAGTCAAGAAAGAAGAAGGGACACATGGTAGGAATTTATTGTGCAGTTTATTTACATAGTTAGCACTCTTTTATATATATAGCTCAGGGCTAACAATAGTGAATAATATATAGATTCTTCCATTGAGTAGATTACAGTCATACATTGACTTTACATGGTGATTGGGATTCTTTATAAGTGATTCTTACATGCTGGATAACATGCCTGGTTCATTGCCTTGTCAATGTCACTTTCAGTTTAATCCTTGCACCATTCCTATTGAGACAGGGATATTTCCTCCCATTTTTCACCCACATATTTAAAATTTATCATAGTCCTGATTTATATTACATTATCAATAGAATTTAATGAAACAAAGATGCAATGATTATTAATTATATTAATAATGCAATGATTATTAAGTATATTAATGTCACTGGATTATAATAAGGTAGATAAACATCCTAACATTATTATATGGTGCAGGTGGCTTCAAAGCCATGTTTAATGATTGGTCAGGACAAAGTCTTTTTCTGACACACTCAGCCATCACCCTGAATATGAAGATATTTTTTGTTGACAGGTACTGGGGATGAACACAGGAGCTTTACCACTGAGTTACAACCCTACTACTTTAATTTTTTTTTTTTTAAGATAGAGTCTTGCTAAGTTGCTTAGGCCCTCACTAAATTACTGAAGTAATCTTCTTGCCTGAGCTTCCTGAGCAGCTGGGATTAGAGGCCTGTACCACTGTGCTTGACATAGACAAACATAATTTGATGAATGGCTATTTAGGACATATTAGTTAATTTTGGATGGATTTTCCTCTGCTTGATCTACTATATTAGAAAAAGACAGTTTCTTGTTTGGCTAAACACACATGGCCCTTTTTTTTTTTAAAACAGACTTCTAATCCGTTACACTCAGAAAGCACCCCAGGTGTCAACTCCAACTCTTGTGGAGGCATCAAGAAATTTAGGAAGAGTGGGCACCAAGTGCTGTAAGCTTCCTGAATCACACAGAATGCCCTGTGTTGAAGACTATGTGAGTCTTTTAAAATATAATAATTTTAATACTGAATTCTCATCTTATGAAATTGACAAAAGTAACTTTTAGAGGCAGGAGTGGACTAACGTGTGTACATGACTAACAGGGGTATATCTGTGTATGTGCATGGTAGTAGCAGTTAGAACTTGATCACCTATATTCCGACTATAAAACTTAGAATTTAGTTAAAATATGAAAGTTATAACTTGTTTTTTAAAAAGATTCACGAGTTTTCAGTGTTTTGGCATTTCCTAAATTTTTACTTTTAGGTGTCTCTGTTTCATGTACCAGTATAAGACTACTTCTTTCCTATTCTAACACATGTGTCAGGATATATCACCTCCAATTATTTTCATGAATTATTTTCTCAAGTATTAAGAATATTGAGACATCTAGATTTACTTGTAAAAGAGTCATGTTAAAGAGTCCCTTATGCTTAGTTTCAAAGATAGTCATTTGTTGCCTCAGTCAACTTTGGATTTATTGTTACTAGTTTAGTATGTCACAACTTTGGGTGCGTGGGAAAAGGAGTGTTCGTGGACAATTTCAATTTTGCCTCTTTTGAATTTCTGCTCTCCTTCCTGTTCTTCAGCTGACTGCAATCCTGAACACAGTGTGTGTGATGCATGAGAAGAATCCAGTGAGTGAGAGAATCACCAAATGCTGCTCTGAGTCCTTTGTGAACAAGCGGGCATGCTTTTCTGCTCTATCAGTTGATGACACATATGTTCCCAAAGAATTCCATGCTGACACATTCACCTTCCATGCAGATATATGCACACTTCCAGAGACTGAGCAACAAATCAAGAAACAAACGTGAGCAATATTTCATTATCACATGTTTGTAGTCTTGATGAAGAGAATATTAATTGAAAGGAGCAAACTGTCTCATGTACTGATTATACTTCTTAGAGTAATGTACTTAAGTATTGGCCTTTTTAAGTTGATAAAATTGTCAAGAATAAAATGAATGGCTTTTTTTCCTTAGGGGGCAAAAACTATATTATTAGACTCTTATCTGCAAACTATTCATAGTGATATTGTGGATGAATACCCCAGTAGAATAAGATCATAGGCCAGGTCCACGAGAATAGGCTGAACATTTAACTGATGAATTTGTATCCAGAGGCAAATTAATTGTAGAAATCATAGGGGAATTTATTTCTAGGAATGAATGGTACTTTAAGTTGGTTCTAGAGTGACCCCACAGGTGAGAGAAAAGCCTGTGATGTGACTTTTGAGAATGGCAATTGAACAGAAAACATCTAGAAATGTGAGTTTTGAGGCTTAACTTCTCAATGCTATTACAAAAGGTGACCATAGCATGAACTTTAGTATCAGAAAATTGCTGTCATCTCTGGTGGCCTGTAATCATGATCCATACTTATAAATAATATTTCAAAACTTATTATTCCCACATAACACACTCTGTGTCTCTGTTGTCTTTTCAGATGTCAATGAAAGGGAAACACCACCTCCCACTTGTTTGAAATCTTAACCCGTATAATCTCCCCATAATTAACTTTGAATAGGGAAAATTTCAAAGATGAACTTTAAAGATTCTTAGAGAAGAAGATTTTTCAATGACGTTTAATGTCTTAAAAATTTAGAGGTTATCTTAAACCCTTCAATATCTATAAAAGTCAATGTGGCATAGCTTATAAAATCTGAACCATATCCAAATGCCACAACATACACTTTCTGGAGATCTGCTGAAATTCTAAAACACTGAGTGATTTGCACTGATTATCTGATTCTCCCACCAGCCCTATGAAGTGGATTTTATTAATCTCATTTAAAATTAGAATGGCATGCCTGGCCTCAAGCCCCGAACTGCCTGGCTCCAAGATTTATAATCTTTTGTTTGTTTTGGTACTGAGGATTGAACCAGGGGTGCTTAGCCACTGAGCCACATCCCCAGCTCTATTTTATGTTTTATTTAGAGACATGGTCTCGCTGAGTTGGTAAGTGCCTCCCCCAAGTTGGTGAGGCTGGCTTTGACTTTGTGATCCTACTGCCTCAACCTCCTGAGCTGCTGGGATTACAGGTGTGCGCCACAGTGCCCTGCAAGGTTTATGATGTTAAGTGCCATTCTTATATCCTTCATATTTCTTATATTCTTAAGTTTTTCTCACTGTGTCTTTCATTTTCTGTTCAAATGCAGAGCACTTGCTGAGCTGGTGAAACATAAGCCCACAGCAACAAATGATCAACTGAAAACCGTGATGGGGGATTTCATAGCTTTTCTAGACAAGTGCTGCAAGGCTGACAACAAGGAGACCTGCTTCTCTGAGGAGGTGCTGAAGCTGCTTTCATTTTAATATTTCCAACTTTCATTTTTGTGCATTTGGTCAGGTCAGGGGTTAGGAATTTAGGTTTTGAAAGATGCGTGGAGCAGAGATCTTATTCTATGAACAATTGTCTTACAAAATGAGTTTAGTAGTTCTTGGTTTTATCTCCTGCGGCACCGTGGAATATTATTTAATTTTTGTAATGTCTCTTCTGTTCCAAATTTGTAATTGGTATGAATAGATAGACATATTTATAAGGCCTAAAATGTTTTGGTCAGTAAAGTAAAGCATTAATTTAAACATTTTCCCCCAAATTGCTATCTTCTCATTTGACAGAATTTTACAAGTTAGTTCAGGTGGGAATGGACATTTAAATATCTAAATCATTTAATAGTCACCCCTATACCCTGACAATAGATATATTTTTATTTTCTTGGGGAGGGTGATTGTTGGTGAACTTCCCTATAGAGATCCTGGTAGTTTAATGTGAATTAAAGGGGGTGATGCAGATACAATCACTGTATATCACCTATTTTTTGGTATAACCTGCTATTTTATGTATTCTATGATAATGCTAATATTTTCTCAACATCTGTCATTTCTTTGTATTCAGGGCCCCAAATTTGTTGCTGCAACTCAAGCTGCCTTAGCATAAAAAACATCACAATCGCAAGCATCTCAGGTAACTATATGCTTTATGTTATTAAAAAAGTAATTATAATCATTATTATTAAAAAGCAAAGATGACTAAACATTTGTTAAGAGCCATATAGACAAACACCAATCAATACTCTTAGCTCTTTATATATATTAACTTATATAATTATCAAAATAATGTCTGAGTTGGATATTCTTGTTATTCCCATTTTGTAGATGAATACATGGACACCTAGATAAAAGGATAGGTTACATAATTTATCTATCTAAGGGACAACCAAGATAGTAGTAAGAGGTGGAGTCAAAATTCCAGAAAGTGTTGAGTTAACCATTGGCCACTTCTGACATATGTGACTGTGTACACAGTCATCGTAGTGATGCCTCACCAGCAGGGACTCTAGGTGTCAGAACCATATGAAAGAACATTTTTGCAGATCAAAAATATCAATGAATATCAGTGGATTCACACGGTTCAACCTAAATATAATTCAATGAGGGATGTATTCTATATGAACTTGTGCTATAGAATGAATAATGTGCTACTAAATTTCCAATGTGTCAACATATTAAGTTTAATAGAATTTCTCTTCTTATGACAAAACACCCACTTTAAAACATATACATCTAAGCATAAACATGTTTTACTTTTTTTTCTGTGTGTGTAATATTTTGCAGCAGTATTTAAAAAATAGAACAGCACTGAAAAAAAAAAGTATTGGTAAAACCAGGTTGTTTAACCATATAATAATACCTACTTATGCATCCAAAGAATAGCAAATTTGTATCTCCAAAAATTTGGTCATTCCCAAATGTGATGTGTTTCAGTCCTAAGTGGAATAAATTTCTTCCTAGGGTTCCAAATTTGAGCAGATATTTTTTGTTTAGGTATGATTTAGGTAAGAGTAGGTGCTAGATAGCCCTGAGGAGTGGTGATAGAGGCCTCTGACTTGAGTCTGGCAGAACCATTGAAGAAGAGTGCACTTCACAACATGTTGGTGTGTCCTGTGCCCTTGCCCAGAAGAAGGGAAACCCAGCTAAGCTTTGGAAGGTTTAAATTGTTTCTGCTGGTGGAAATTGTAGAAAGACAATCGAAGCAATTTAGCATTAGTTGTAGCAGACTGGAAAAATATATGACGTTTTACAAACAGCTCTTCTATTTTTCTCCTTTTGTTTTTCAGCCTGACCAGAGAAGAAGAGAAAGAGACTAAGACTTTATCCATCTGTTTGTCTTTCTGTTGGTGTAAAATCAACACTCTAAGAAACACAACTTTTTTCAAATGTTTGACCTCTTTGCTCTATGTTGAAATTAATAAAAAATGAAAAGAATCGAATATTGTGGTCCAGGATTGTTATTTTCCAAAATTTGTGGATCTGTGAAAGTTTCAATTTTCTGTCTCTCACCCCACTTCAGCAGAGGACTTCTAGTTCCTTAGAGGCTACTTCATGAAAAGAAATGTTAATTCTCATCTGAGTTATGGGTTATAAACATTCAAAATAGCCTTTTAACATTATGAAAGAATAACACCTGTGGCAGGGATAGGGCATTTACAGTCTGGCTCCTCCTCACTACTGGGACTCTCTGAGAACTAGTGAGGGACAAAAAAGATGGAGATGACTTTAAAGGTGGCTAATTAAATTTAAAAAGAAAGTCATCCTTGGAGAAATTTGAGACAGTTTAGGATGACAATACATGAAATGTGTAAGAAGTTTGGAGAAGCATTATTGGAAGAAGGCGTTGGGTGATCTGGAGGAAGGCATGAATAGGAGTGATTAACTGTACTGAACTGATGAAGTACAAGAGTCTTTACAGTTTCTTGTAAAGAAGTTGAGATCTTATACCCAATACTGGGCCTCTTTTCCCTGTTCCTGGAGGTAATTATTTATACCATACTTTCATCTAGGAGCTTACATACTTAGTCATTTATAATCATATTAGTTGTTTGTATTTTTTTATTTTTATAGATTTGTTTTCATACTGTGTGTAAGCAACAATAACCAACACAATTTTAGCACCATTATGAAAACACAAATCACAGGGATGGAAGCAGCCCTCAAAGGGGTCATCCAACCTTCCTTTATTCCCTAGTGGAGTCAATCAGTGAGGCACTGGAGGGGTTCATTTTCTGCACAGAAAAAATGGCCGCCACTTACAGAAGAGGTTTGAGTTTTATAGTTTACAATGAGGGTGGTTTAATTATTGGAGAAAGAAGTAGCATGTATTGGACAGTCAGGAAAGAAGTTGTAAAAAGCCCCAAACTCACAGTCACTGGAATAATCTCAGAAGTTGGTATCACTACTTAATTCTCTGGAATTCCTTGTTTCCCAGAGCTTTACTACTTGCTTTTCTCCTTTTCGGGGTCATTAGCAACAGGAAAGGGTAAAAGTCCAGGACCCAGAGTTTCAGCATCTGTCTCCTCGCTTCAGGACCCATTGTTGTTGGGAAGGGATGGATGTTTGATTCTGGTGGTGATGCTTGGGATGAACCCTGGAAGGGATGAAAGTCTGATTTTCTCCCTCAGGGCTTATGTTACTGGGAAAGGATTTACTGGGAGAGGATTAGTCATTGCCTTCCTCCTCCCTCTTCTGGGTCAGACAGTTTTGGGGTGTTGTCATTTCCCTGTCCTGAGGATTGTCATTTTCCATATACTTCATTGTGTATACTATTTCACAACTTGTTCTTAATTAAGAGTGCTCTATAGTTTCATTTTAAGTCTAATGCTTGCTCAAGTTGAAAAAAAAAGTCCCTTCTCTTCCCCTTATGTTCTGCACTCCCACCATCCCATTCCCCCATTCTTATGCAACTCCTACTTTGGCCTCAGTCCAAAAAAATCATTGCAATCATTCCCAAAGCAGGAGAGAGCCCAAGGGAGAATGAAGTCTGGGGTCTCTGGACAATTTAATATTTTTAATATTTCATCCACTTGGTGCAATGATCCCCAATGCTTGACATCAGGGATGAGTAGCAAAAACATAAAATTCATCTCAGTTTCCAAGAAAGCTTTTAAAAAAAGGTAAATTATTTCAAATGGTTCTGGGGCCAGGTTGTCATGTACAGAGCTACTGCCTTGAAAGACGGAGCAGGATTTGACAAGACATTAAATGTGCTTCCTTTTCTTTTGAAACATCAACATATTTCTTTTCTACCTCTGAGTTTTAACTGTGCTGATATTCTCTGAATGCTACATCATTCTGATAGTTAACCCAAATTGATCTTTAAATCATTTCTTCTCCCCCTAGAACTGTTACTAAACCAAGTCCAAAATTTCCCAGAATGATTTTTACTGAAATTCAGAAGCTGGTCTTGGACGTGGCCCACATATATGAGAAGTGTTGCACAGGAAATGTGTTAGGAATGTCTGTAGGATGAGGTGAGGAGTCTTATTCCAAAAAGATTATCTCTGCTCCTCTTTCTTTCTTTTTTTTTTTTTTTTTTTTTTTTTTTTTTGGTCTGATTCTTAAAGAGACGAGGCTATCTGGCTTGAGCTGGTCACAGGGTATGGTAATTAGGTGACCAAGTAACTTATCCACTTGTTGCTAATAAAGCTTAAACTATCTTTTCTAATCCTGGCTTTCACTTCTCACTTTTGTGACCAGAACCCGTCCATTTCTTATGTTTAAAGAAGATATAACCTCTCAGGAGAACTCCATATGAGATCTTGAGAGGCAAGCTCTTTACTTTTAATGTATTTGTTTTTCCTTCTATTTATTTCTTCACATTTCTTCAATATGGATACATATTGAGTACTTCCTTGGGGCTAGCCACAGTGAGGGACACTTGTTAGGAAGGCATAAGTTGACCTTCAGGAATTTCTAGTCTGATAGAAGAGATAAGACAGTGACTTCCTTGAAGTCAGGGACTGTTTTTTGTTTACTGTTCTCTTTATAGAACAATTCCTGGTATGTGGAAGGCATTCTATTACAGTTCGTTGCATGACTGAATGCAACTAAAAGAACAAGAGGAATTGCTCCCAAGGCCAAAAGCTAGTCATGCCTAAGAGAGGTGTGAATAAAGGACTCTAGAAGAATTAAACAAAACCCAAACCTCTAACAACAGATTCCTTATGTATGCCATAGTCAGTGGTGATCAAAGCAGTGTGGCTATGTGGACCACAAAGGACATTGACTGTCTTTTGTTTGCTGTTCTCTTTATAGGACAATGCCTGAAACATGGAAGGCATTCTATTATAGTATGTTGAATGACTGAATACAACAAAAAGAATACAAGCAATCCCAGCAGCTTGGGAGGTGGAGTCAGGAGTCAGGAGTTCAAAGCCAGCCTCAGCAAAAGCAACATACTAAGCACCTTAGTGAGACCCTGTCTCTAAATAAAATGCAAAATAGGGCTGGAGATACAGCTCAGTGCTCTAGTGCCCCTGAGTTTAATCAAGCTAGCCACACCTAAGAGAGGTGTGAATAAAGGGCTCTAGGAGAATTAAACAAAACTCAAAATCCTGGCACCAGATTCTTTGTATATGCCATCTCAGCGGTGATCAAAGGAGTGTGGCTTTTGGACCAACTCTAGGCATGCTAGATATTGTACAAGAGACCTGTCTACTCCCAATTTTCTTCCTCTCTGGTCCTATGTGACACACCCTTCTCTCAAAGGAGGCTTAAATCACTTTTCTCAGAGGCTCAAAAGACTTGAAAACCAGGCTGGATCCTGGATTCTAGAGGGTTGATCATGCAGAGTAAAATGCTTATTTCAGCCCACTCCCATGGCAGCTAGTCTTGGAAGTCTGCAAGCAGCAGGGTGCAGGAAGGCCTCAAAAAGACAGTCCTTGAGCACAACAGAATCCTGGAGTGAGCAGCTGGGAAGGATGAATTGGAAACTTTGCCACCTCACTGCCTTTCTCATCTAGAGGAGTTCACACACAGATTAGGAACACAACAAGAACTATTTCACTTTTCTTTGAAGTCAGCTTTTTCGATTTTTAAGTGGCAATTTTGTTGATTTTCTTAACTAGCTTTTTCCCCCTGATTCCCTGTGCTAGGAATCAAATAGAGGGCCTCACACACACTAGGTAAATGTTCTACCACTGAGCTACATCCACAGCCCAAAATTTGTTGATTTTATGATTATTTAAAGGAAACATTTTTTAAAAATTGGAACTCATAAAGACTCTTTTCCTTTAAAATGGCAAAATTAATTTCCATATGATATGTAAGTTAGATTTTAAAAGCTGAAGAATGGATTCTAGTTGATCCTGCTGAGAATGCCTGGAATTTTCAGTCCCCTGGCAGGGGTGTATCTGAGAGCTTCCCCTTTCTGGCCACTGGAGTGCACTGCCCTCTGGCGGATTTAGTGGGTCACTGCAGATTGTTCTGATAACAGAGTGGTAAGTTTGCTTTCCATGACACCAGCTGCAAGTGTTGTGAGAGGTGAATCTGAATACTATTAGGTGCTATTGGTTTTAGTAGCACATTTCCCTTTTGTTTTGAAATAAGATAATAGTGGTTAGCTAACAACTATGGGAAAAAGAATTGAACAAATGGGTATCTGGAAAGGAGTGAGGAAAGTATTTTTAGGATGGGAGACAAGAAAAGTGTCTTTTTTCTTCCCCCTTCCTTGCTCCTTCCCTTCCTTCTTCTGCTCTTATCTTTCCTCTTTATTCTCTCTAGGACTTTTTAATTTTTTCCCCTTATTCCTTCTTGGTAAAGATGGAGTGGAAAATTTGTCTTTTGTAGTTTCCTCCCTCCTGACTTCTCTCCCTTTCTCCCTCCCTCCCTTCTTTCCTTCCTTCCTCCTTTCCACCCTAGAACTGGCTCTGAGGTCCTATTTACAGAATAAAACTTTAAGACTTATATTTGGTTTTTCTCGTTACGAGGAAAAAATTATGTCATACATTTGTTCTCCACAAGATGCTCTGTCAAGCAGAATAGCAGAATGCTGCAAATTGCCCACACTTGAACTAGGTCATTGCATAATCCATGCAGAAAATGAAGACAAACCTGAGGGTCTGTCTCCAACCCTGAACAGCTTTTTAGGAGATACAGATTTCAACCAAGTTTCTTCAGGGGAAAGAAACATCTTCTTAGCAAAGTAACACATTCTGCAAATGTGTGTTCACACAAGAGATCATTATGTGGCTGACAGCTTTGTGTGGTTGAAGTGGAGAGTGATGGCTTTCAAACTCATATGTGAGGATGTTTGGCTAGAATATTCTGAGTCACAAGAGATGTAAGCAGATAATTAGACAAAAGGGAAAGGCATCTGTCTTACAAGAATGAGGTTTTCACCATCTATTATTAACTGGCTTGCTTATGAAGTATATTTTATTTAATATCAATTTCTCTGGAGTGAGAATTATTGTCATCATAATATGTTATTCATCTAAAGGCCACCATTGAATGGACAAATAAGATACTGTTAGTTTTGTTTTATGATTAAGAATGTGCCTTTTTGGTTATGCACATTTAAACAAATTTTCCCCAAAATATAACTCAATATATAATGCTAGATAGAAGGTTTATTTGCTATTTGTTGAATACATGTTATATATTTTAAGAAAATCAAGACATATTTAGAGACATCTGCAGTAGAGTAATTTGTTGTAATAGAATTCACAGACCTAGTTCTCATTCCATTTGCCTTTAGGGAAGTAGGCATTCAGGTTAATACATTCTCCCTTTTTGTATATGTCCATAGACACTATTAAAGGGGGCATATGTGCAACTCTTAGGACATTATACGTAATTATCTTCAAGGTTCTTCCAAATTTAAGAGTCTGATTCTGATGCTGTAATGAAAATAATGGCCCAATTTTCTTTTTAATATTCCCTGAAGATATTGCATTTTGTTACATTAAAATTAGACAATCATACATTGTTTGAACTGCTAATAAAGTTATGCAAATTAGAACCAAGACCAGAATTAGGAGACACATTTTGACATTTTATTGGTGGAAGAGCTTAATGCGACCAATTTCCATAATCTGGGAGTACAGTTAGTAAATTCAAGAGTTATCTTTAAGTTTACACATCTATCTACACATCTCTAAAGCTAATTGTTTGCTTAATGGAAGCAGTTCTTCAGTTGAAAGGGATTTTAGCAGCATAAATGGTTCTCCCTCAGGCACTTGCTTGGCTTCCTTAACCCAGGTTTCTGTTCTGATATCAGCTGCCCAGAGGAGCTGTTCTTGACCCCTTGCTAAATTAGTGTCCTCTCAACTTGTAGGAGTCACCTCATTTCCTCTCTTTCCCTTTATCAATGTATCACTACCTGAGATAGATGATCTATTTTTTGTTTACTTTTTTCTGCCTCTGTCTAATAGTGGAGAGGGCAGGCATTTTATCTTAAAAGGGTTGTCTCTTTACTGTCTAAAGCAATGTTAATGTAGACACAACTAATGAACATAAAACTCCACAATTGAAAATACAAAGTGAGCTAAGAAAGAAAATGAAATACTACCTTATAGGACAACTTGAGGGACATGGTTTATATTCATAGTATTGTCATTCAAGTGTTCAGATCATATTTGATACTCAGCTTTATTTATTTATCTGGTTTTAAACTTCCATGGACACTATTACACAGAAGTGATTAGGGAAGCAATGGCTTCATTTTGTCTTAGTTCCAGAATTTATGATATTTTTCCCCACAGATTTTAGTTTTGTTCATGATTATTCAAGAAGACATCCTGAGCTTGCTGTTCCAATAACTCTAAGAGTTGCTAAAGGATACCAGGAGCTATTTGAGAAGTGTATCCAGTCTGAAATCCCTCATGAATGCCTGGATAAAGGGGTAAGTAGATTGAGAATTTCAGGGAGAACCTGAAATAAATGAATTGACAGCATCCATTAAGAATTGCTGATGTGGTGGTATATACCTGTAATCCCAGCTACTGGGGAGGTTAAGGCAGGAGGATTGAAAGTTAGAGGCTAGGTGGGGCAACTGAGTAAGACCATGTCTGAAAATAAAATTTATAAAAGGCTGTGGATGCAGTTTAGTGGTAGAGTTACATGAGTCAGGCCCTGAGTTCAAATCCCAGCACTGAAAATACTCTTTGAAATATTCTAGTTATTGACTAGTAGTTAGATAGTTATATCAATGAACTAGTAATATAGACATTAAGTAGTTATTAACTAATAGTCAGCAAATAGTGCCTTACTTAAGAATAAAAATGTTAACCAAACATTCTTTGATACAAGAATAATGATAATATTCATTTCTGGACAGATCCAGAAAGGCAAGAGTTTTATACAGAAAGAAGTATAAATATTTGTCCAAAGATGTAGTTCTGCTATCAAACAATTTTGTGATTCATAAAGTTTTAAACTAAATCTCTCCAAGTCCATTTCCTTTCATTCTTAAATTTTATACTTTACCATGTTTAAAAAAACTTCTAAGATTGGTTTCACAATAGCATAAAATATTGGTCAATTTTATATAAAGTTATGTGTCCTCTCTACTTATGTGTCCAGGAAGAGAGAAAAATGTATGCAATAATGTTTGTATCTCCTGAGGGATATGGAATTGACAGCCCAACATGATAACCCCCAGGAGAGTCTGTGACCTGGGAGGAGAGGGGGAGGGAGAAGGCAAAACATTGATCCTTCTCCAGTAAATCCTTTCCCAGTGATAGGACAATCCTTTTCCTGGGAATTCCTCCACAGGAAGGAGTTCATATCAATCCTAAAATGGCAGTCCCTGGGAAGAGGACAAGTATTGATCCTTTCCAAAGTAAATTCTCTCCCAATGATAGTGAAACTAAACATTAATCCTGTCCCTGTGATAACACAGTGATCCCTGGAGGACAAAGCTAAGCACTGAACGCTGAGCTGAGCTCTGAACCCTCCATTGCCCTGTAAAAACAGTACCCAGTAAAAACGAATTCCAAATGTTTGCAACATTTGTCCACATCCTGTTGAAGTCTTCAAGGGCTAAGTCACCTCCCAATGTAACCTATATAAACTCATACGCTTCCTGTAACTGGGGGCCATTTTCTACCCAGAAAGTGAGCCCATCCAGTGCCTAACTCTGCTGTTGAGTGAAAGTGCTGTTCCATGAGGTTTGATCCCGTCTTTGTCATTTGTGTTCACATTTCCAGGAAGAAGAATTACAGAAATACATGCAGGAGAGCTAAGCATTGGCAAAGCAAAGCTGTAGCCTTTTCCAGAAATTGGAACAACATTACTTACGAAGTGGATATGTTTTTGTAAATAATATTTTCAGTAATTTAAAATTACTAACAAGTGAGGGAAATATAAATCTAAATTACTGAACCAAGGCTACTTTAATTTCAATTGCTATTTTGGATGGAAGTCAGTGTAATTTGATTAACACATTTCCCTTGAAAGAGGTTAGCCTTCCCTATTTTTCCATTTAGGGGAGGAATGGCCTGTGGAACTCCAAAGTTCCCCAAACTTTACAAATGTTTGCAATAAAGATATCCATTCTTCCATAATTTCTCACCGTTAAGAACACCAAAAAAAAATTAAAATAAAATAAGAAGAAAGAAAGAAAAAAAATCACAATTAAAATCAGTGGGGCACTGAGGTTGGGAATAGAAGTCAACTTTCTGCCCAGAATTTGCCTTTCCATGATGACATGTTGGGACAATGATAGTATAGAGTGATCTTGAGAGTTGACACATCCTCAAAGTCAGTCCAAATATGGAGTCTTCTGATGCCAGAAGAGGGTCTTTGAGAGGACTGAAGAATCCAGAAACTCATGAGGGACTCAGCAGGACTTGGTGAAAAATGCTTCTTTCAGTTTTCTCATTGCTTATGTGAAGAAAGTGCCTCAGTTGACCTCAGCTGAGTTGATGGCCCTCACCAGAAAAATGGCCACCATGACAGCCACGTGTTGCCAACTCAGCCAGGACAAGCAACTGGCTTGTGGTGAGGGAGCAGTGAGTGTTTTCTTTAGTTTTTATCTGGTTTCTGCTGCTTGACTTGAAGTGGCCTTCTAATTCCCATGTAGGGGAAATGGGAGAAACCAGCGTGGAGACAGCTTTAGCAAGCTCCTTCAGTGAGGTGCAGTTGGAGGCAGTGTGAGAACCCAGCTCCAAATGGTTGGCCTGTGGCTAGGACTCCAGTCCTTCTAGAAGGGCTGGTGGAAATGCAGCCAGGCTACAGCACAGTGTCTGGGCAAGCTTTCTGTACAGGAAAGATGGAATACTAACCTCATATTTCCTCCTTTTGCTCATCAAATGCTTACTTTAATGTTACAAAAGAAAGAAAAAGCTGTACCCTCAATAGACTAAAATTTGTCATGTGACTTGAGCCATTCTTAGTTTTTTGCTTTTTGTAGAATAATCTTATCATTATAATGATCCCAGGGACAATTTGTTCCTTTTGACAAGATATAAGGTATAGAACCGTGTAAGTAAGTCCCATGTTTGAAAAGTAAAATGACTTTCCAGTTTCTAACAGCAATAATCTTTACTTTCTAGTCACTCATGTCATACATGATTACAGACTGAATTTTTTTTCAATATCTACATCTCTTTTTTTAAAAAAAATATTTATTTTTGCATTACAATTGCAGACTGAATTTTTTAAAAGAAATTTTTTAGTTGTAAATGGATCTTTTTTTGTTTTATTTATATTTGCTGAGGATCGAACCCAGGGCCTCACACATGTCAGGCAAGTGTTCGACCACTGTGCCACAACTCCAGCCCCACAGACTGAGTTTTTTTTTTTTTTAAAGACAGCAGAAATCAAACAAGAAAATTAAATACTACTGGTTTCCTAACTTGACAATGGTTTCCTATTATGTTCAATATTATGTGAAATATATAAAAAGATTTTACCTACTAAAGGCAAATATTGTTTGAGTAGATTTGCCTGATACTTCAGAAAACATAGCTAAGTCATATAGAGAAATTCTGATCAATAAAAATGCATTCCACATATATCAATAAGTTAACAACTGGAATATAAAAACAATCAAAGAAAATGTTTTCACACTAAAGTACTTTTCCATTGTTGTAATTGGCATTGTTTTTTAAATATTAAATTTACATTTGTTAAATATAAAAAAAAAATATTTTTTCCATTAATGTCACAGTTGTGAACAAAGTTACATATCAGTTTTTCCTTCTTCTTCTTTTTGACCATGGGGAATTATTTGTTAATTAAAGTTAGGAGCAAAGGGAGAGTTTCCTGTGAATGTTACCTTAATCAATGATTAATTTCTTCACTGAGAAGCTGCAGGGATGTCAGGTGGTGTAATGATTCAGGAGTGGAGGTTCTGGGGCTGCTTTCCTACAAGCCCAGCCCATTTCATCACTTAGTATTTATGTCACACTGGAAAAGATATGTATGTCATAAGCTTCAGCTTTTTCAGCTGATATTTGAGAATAAAAATTGTACCATCTTCATAGGACAGCTCTCTGAAACTAGGTCATCTGAGTAACTCACACAGCATTAACCTGATGCACAGTATTCACATGAAGCATGTTAACACTTATTGTATGCTATTCCTAGGTATTTAAGAAACGTCTGTGAATGGAAAAGCAGGTTCCACATTAGGAAAGCCTTCATGGCACATGGATTTGGCCCTATTTCTTTTGTGTTAGCTGTACTTATTGATTGATAGATAGGAGACAGCTCAGTTTGCACTATTCTTATCTTAATAATGAAAAGGAATAAATAAACTCTATACAATTTATGGGACACCATCATGAGAAATAATTTCTAAATTATGGGAATTTCAAAGAAGAAACAAAATAGTAGAAATTTATTTAAAGAAAGAGTGGCTGGTTCAAATCCCAGTCTTTTGAGGACTCTCCATATTGCAATCCAAAGTGGTTGTACAAATTTGAAGTAATAACAACAATAATTAAGATGACATTCTCCTTCACATCCTCACAAGAAATTATTTTTATTTGTATTCTTGATTACTACCATTGTAACTTGAGTGAGACAAAAGCAATTCCACTCCTTGGTATTTATCCCAAAGAACTAAAATCAGCATACTATAGTGGCACAAGCATACCAATGTTTATAAAAGTACAATTCAAAATAGCCAAAGTATGGAAGCATCCTAGGTGCCCATCAAAAAAAAAAAAGGTATTAAAAAAAACCATAGTATATGTACACAATGCAGTTTTACTCAACCATAAATAAGAATGAAATCAAACTGGTGAACATCATGCTAAGTGAAATAAACCAGACCAAGACAGTCAAAAGTATTCTCTCATAGATGGAATCCAGAGGGAAAAAAGTAAAGGAATAGATAAGAGGATCTCACAGAAAAGAAGGGAAACCAATAGAGTAGAAGAAAGGGACAGATGGCCCGGAAAAGGAAGGACATATGAAAGTAATGGGGTGAAAATTTACCCAATTATGCAATGCTCATGTATGAATACTCCATACATATATTAGTGATATATGTTCACTGTATTAGTGAATATATATTTGCTAGGTAATATGACAATATAAAGGAGATTAGTAGAATAGAGCAAGGGAGTCAGAGAAAAAGAAGGTACTGGGGAATGAGACAGATCAATTTATGTCATGTTCATGTATAAAATATGGCATAATAAATCCCACAAGTACATATAATTACAATACACCAAAAAAAGCCAGAAAAAAGTACATGTTCTGATTCCATTTACATAAAAAAATTTGAGAATGTAAACTCTTTATGATGTCAGATCTCAGCAGTTGCTTGAGAAGGGAAAGAAGGGTGGGAAGAGTTTGGAGGGAGGGATTTTACAACGGGTCCTAGGGAAACATTTGGAGGTGAAGGATATGCTTGCCATGTTGATTATTTCATGGGTGCTGCAATATGTCAAAATTTGTCAAAATGTATTACAATATGCACTTTAAACGTGTGCATTTTATTCCACATCAATGGTACTTCAATAAAAATACTTTATAAGGTTCATTAAAAAATTATGTTGCATAGTTTTGACTGAATATTTGTTGCTTCTTTTCTTACGCACTGAACATTCTGATTCATAAAACAATAACCTAATTCCTTATTTTAATTATTCTGCATGATATATAAAATAGTTTGAAAGTAATAATATAAGTAATATACTTAATATAATATTATTTGAAGTTTGAGATTAATTTTCAGAGGACTGATGTCAGTGTGATGGCAGAGTAACATATTTAGCCTTCTTCTCCACAAAGACCAGTAATTTGTCATCTATCATGAACAAATTAACTCTGGATAATCTAGGATCCACATGAGGAGCCACAATAATACAATGAAAGAAAAAAATAGGAAAAGGAGTTGTATAGGTCGGTTTGAGGTGGCTAAAGAATAAGGCACCAGGCAACCCACCAATCAGGCCTCAACAGAACCACCTGTCAATCAGCGGTGTCTCCTGACCAATCCTGGATCTCAGCTAGCTCCCCCAACCAACCCTAGTAGGACAAGGGACTCTAAAAACCTCCCTTTCCTGTCCCAAGCCCTCCTTTTCCTACCCCAAGCCCAATAAAAATTCCAGTCTGGCTGGGCCAATACAAGGTTTCCCAGACTTGCTCTGTTGGACTGGAGGGTCTCGCCCAGGAGCGAATCTCAGTACAGCCTCCTTCATCAGCTTTTTAATCTGTCTCCTTGGTCACCCGGTGCCTGACCTTACAGGAGTGACTTCAGCAAGATAGTAGAATTGGAAGTGCCAGAAACACATTAGAAAGGTAAGAAGAAGGTCTCTCATTGACCACATTGCCCTTCCAAAGTTGTCATGGTGCCACACAGAGAGGATTCTCCTAGGTCCATGGATACAAGAGTGGGAAAAGATAAATGGAAGTGTACATCTAGATTACCCAGCACTGTGGGATTTTTCTCAGGAGCCAGTACTATCTTGATTCATGGGGCACAATAAGGATCAAACATGGCTAGATTGTTTGGAGTCAGGTAGAAACAAAGAAAGTGGGCAAGGTTCACAGTGTGCAGCATGCAGACATTGGTAGTAGTTCTCTGTTTCTGAGACAGTGGTCCACTTTATGCTCTGAATATAATAATTGCAGCTCTGCCGCTGCTACTTATGTTTAAAAATAGACATGTTTCTTTCTTTTCCTGTCTCCCTGCTTCTCCCTAATCTCTCCCCCTCCCTAATCTCAGGGAAACAGGGTTACTTTTCTTCCCCATCCTAGGCATAGTCTGTCCTTGAGTACATGCCCACCACAGGAACGAAGAAGTCCAGACTTTGTGGATAGTACCTGAAGATGTCAGAAATGAGTATCTCCTAAATTAACAAGTGAACTATAACTCCAGACACAGAACACAGGGAATGTAGCCTTTACCTCTTTAAAAGCCCCCTGTTCCTCCTGATGGGCAGAATCACAGGCTTTGGGACAGGAATCCCTTGTGTTTCTCCTTTGCTAGCAAAGCAATAAATCTTCTTTTTCTTTTTTTTAATCAAAACTGTGTTCTCGTTGTTGGATTGGCAACGGGGACAAGGATCTAGCTTTTGGCAATATTTCTTCCACCAGGGTGATCTGTGCTGATTGCTCATAGAAAAACACTGAGGAGTTCAACCTGGCTTGAGTCTTTAGACAGCCATCCCTCCCAGACTCAGAACCAGGCTGAGTTCTGAAGGCTATATGCATTTCTGCAGACCACAGTGGCTGTCCACACTCAGTCTGGGAGTCCAAACATATATTCATTCCAGCCTCACCCAAACCCACTCACCCCAAAGCTATTCCTAGGCACAGAGACAAGCCTCAACCATACATCCCCATTGAGCATAATTTCTGTTCCTGTTTGTCCCAAGCAACAGCTGTAAATTGGAGCCCAGACTGCGACCCTGCCCAAATGCGGAATACAAACAGCAATACCACCTGACTAATAAATACATCTTGCATCCCTGCCTGATGAGAGGCTATTAAGAACACGTAGAAAGTTGGGAGGAGGTGGTTGCTTTTTCAAATACACAGACAAAAATCAATGGACACAAGGATTATGAAGAATCAGGGAAGGTTGGCTGCAGTAGCACATGCCTATAATTCCAGCAGCTCAGGAGGCTGAGGCAGGAGAATGGCAAGTTCAAAGCCAGCTTCAGCAACAGTGAGAATAGGTCTATAAATATTAAATAAAAAATAGGGCTGGGGATGTGGCTCAGTGGTTGAGTGCCCTTGAATTCAATCCCGAGTATCCCTCCCATGCACCAAAAAGAATTTTAAAAATCAGGGAATTATGACATCACCAAAAGAAATTAATAAGGCTCTAGTAAAGAGTACCAGAATATATGGCAATTCATGAAATTATTGACAAGGAATTCAGAATTAACATCTTTTAAAAGTTCAGTGAGCTACAATAAAATGTGTACAGAAAATTAAAGTTTGGGAAACAATAAGGTAATAAGTCAAGAAGTTTGACATAGAAGCATAAACAATAAAAAAGATATCTTAGGTGAAGAGTACAACAGAATTGAAAAATTCAATAGAAATTGTTATTAGCAGACTTGATCAAGCAGAAAAAGAATCAGCAAGCTCATGTCCAGGACATTTGAAATTATCAGCTAGAGAAAAAAGAAGAGGAATTTTAAAAGTCTGTAAAAATTATTGGACACCATCAGAAGAACTACATTTGCATAATTTTAAGAAGTATGAGAGATAAAATGGGCCACGAAGTATATTTAAAGAAGTAATGGCTGAAAACTTTCTAAATCTGGGGAAATATGGACAACCTTCAGGAACAGGATGCTCAGAGGTCTCCAGTCAAATTCAACAAATTGAGGAGTTCACATTATAATCAAACTGTGGTAGATCAAAGAAAAAATATTGTGGTAGTATTAAGAGAAATAAAGCATATTACATAAAAAAGAGCCTCAATACAGCAAAAATTTTATAGACTGTGAGATAAGGGGATAATACAAAGTGCTGACAGAAAAAACTACCAATCAAAATCATTTAGAAAAGCTGTTCTTCAGACATGAGGTAGAAATAAAAACTAATCCAGCAAACAAAAATTGAGGAAGTTGTTCAGCATTAGACCAGCCTTACAGAAAATGTTAAAATTCTTCAAGCTGAAAGAAAAAAAAATGCTAATTTGTATCAAGAAAACATACAAAAAATACATAAATTCCTGGTAAAATGAATGCATGGTCATATTTTAAGTAATCCTCATGATAATCACAAAGCAGAAACTTTCAGTAGGTACACAAAAGACAAAAAAAAAAAAAGAATTAAAAGCCCATTATTACAGAAAACCACCAAACCACAGAAGAAGATAGCAAGAGGGGAAGAAAGAAAGAAAGTATGTGTAAAATACTAGAAAAAAATCTAACAAAATTGTAATAGTAAATCCTTATCTTTCAATAATTATCTTGGATGTAAGTAGATTAAATTCTTTCATCTAAAAATATAGACTGACTGAATGGACTTTTAAAAAAGACTCAACTCTATGCTGTCTACATGAGATTCACCTCACTTCTAAGAACACACATAGTCTGAAAGTGAAGGGATGAAAAAGAGATATTCTGTGCAAGTGGAAACCAAAACATAGCAGAGGTAGCTATACTTATATCAGGCAAATGAGAGTTTAAGTCAAAACCTGAAAAGTAAACAAATAATGCAATTATTAATGATAATGGGGAAATTCATCAAGAAGACATACTATTTATAAATGTATATGCATCCCCAATTGTAACACCTAACGATATAGAAAACATTAATAGATATAAAGTGAGAGATAAATTTCAATGTTTAATAATAGGGACTTCAATTTTCCACGTTCAGCAAAATTACACTTTAGATCTAATAGACATATACACAACATTCCATTCAAGAGCAACATAATGAAAATTTTTATCAAAAGTCTTCATAGCTGAAATCTACCAAACATTTAAAGAACTAATGTCAATCATTCTCAAACTCTTCACAAAAACTCAAAGAAGAGGGAACACTTCCAAAGTTATTTTATGAAACTTCTATTACCCTGACACCAAAGCCTGACAAGGACATTACAAGAAAAGAAAATTGTAGTCCAATAGTTCTGATGACCAACAGTGCAAAAAATTCTTTAAAAAATCCTCAGCAAAATTTTTTTTTAAGAGAGAGTGAGAGAGGAGAGAGAGTGAGAGAGAGAGAGAGAATTTTTAATATTTATTTTTTAGTTCTCGGCGGACACAACATCTTTGTTGGTATGTGGTGCTGAGGATCGAACCCGGGCCGCACGCATGCCAGGCGAGCGCGCTACCGCTTGAGCCACATCCCCAGCCCGAGCAAATTCAATTGAACAGCACATTAATAGAATAATTCACTACAATCAAATGGGTTTATCCTTGGGGTGAAAAAATGATCAAACATAAGCAAATCAATAACTATGATATACCACATATGGAATAATGGACAAAACCTATATGGTCATCTCAATGAAAAAAAAATGACAAAATTCAACCTTCATTCATGATGAAAACTTTCAGTAAATTAGGTACAGAAAGGAATGTCCCTCAACATAATAAAGGCTATGTATCAAAAGCCAGAGCTAAGAGCCCATATTAAAAAGTATTTCCATATATAGAATCATGTCTTTGGAATAGATTTCTGGAATCTGGGTGATTGGTACAAATGACATGGGTATTTTTAAGACTATCACGTCTCATTATAAGCTTATTTTCCAAAAGCTTTGAATATATGAGTACTTATTTTGCTATATATTTCCAGAATTAGATATTTTCATAGTTTTCTTTGTTCTAATTCTATGAGATATACAAAATTTAATATTTTAAAGTTTAACTTTCTTTGATTAACAGTGGAACTTAATGTTACAGTCGTTTTTATTTTGGTGAATTTTCTATTCTAGTTCTTTCTCCTTTAATATTTTCAGTATTTCAAGTTTTTTTTTTCCCTTTAATTGTCTAATTGATTAAGTATGTGCATACTTAGCTTGTGGACCCTTTTTCTAACATGATGGATTTTTCCAGGAAAATACAGAGGCATTTTTCCCTAGTTAATAGTTAGCAAGAAATTCTGCTGTGTGACTAAAAATCAAATATTCAGTATTTCATAAATAGATTAGATAGGTTACTTTTTAACTAATTGTGTGAAAGAATAATATAAAATGGCTTTCTCAGCCACAAGACTTTCTTTTGTGAAGGTGATTTCTTTAGTAAAATGAAGCAATTAAAATTTTCAGGTTTTATTTTTTTCTTATTGTTCTTGACTGAATCCCTAAGCCTGCTTACAGAGACTCAGGATGTAGGTAAGAAATGTACTAAATATCAGTAAGGAATGACAAAATTAGGGTAGTTACTCCTATGTAACATTTAAAAAAAATTTCTTTACTTGTTTTGTTCTTCCCTCTCCCTAGTTTATATTTATGAATCAGTTATCTCAAAGCTACCTTCTTCAAAATTTGTATTTTGTTGACTATATGACACAATCTATAGGCATAGACAGTTTTCACACTCTGGCAACCTATGGCAAGATTGATGATGTTGCTTATAGATACAATTTGAATTTCAAAATATTAATATTTCTTGCAAATGTATAGAGTTAATGGTAAAATTAGAAGAACAGATATGAGTTAAGATTTTGGGGGAAAGTTTTGTGTCACCTAACACATCTCCTAAGAGATGGTGAACAACTTTAGAGAATGTAAGACCTTGCTCCCTCTTCAACTCTACATTTTGTACTTTTGCCCCTAACCTGCTCTAGGAAGTGCAACCTGGAGGAAAGGGCAACTGTTCTATTTCTTATGGCCAAAGAGGGAAAACTTCATTTGAGGAGGGTCTTGTAAACCATCTGTCCTGGAGGTTGCATCTTTTTGTAACTTGCCCTAACATTACCTAAGTGTCCCAGTGGTCTTCAAATTGTGAATTATGTTTTATCCAAATTGACAACTTCTAAAGAGCCTGCTAGTGAGACTAGTCACAGGGCTTGATGAAAATGATCATTTTTCAGTTCTCTCTCTCCTTTCGCCTTGTAAGAACCTGTTTCAAAATCTTGTGGATTTTTGTGTAATATCTTTCCTGTCTCTGTTTTCCATTCCATTTCCATTTCTCCTACCCAAATAAAGGTCCTGCTGATTTCTCACTAGGACAATTGCAAAAATCTCCTAATGGCCTTCTTCTTCTGTCCATACATGTGACCAGTGGTTCTTATCCGTTTCTTTTTGCTAGGCACTGTGGAAGTCCCTGTACATAAGATTTATCATTACCTGATTGGTATTTCTTAGTGGATACCAATGATCATATTACTATCTTGTGTAAACATATTTAATGGCTTCCAATTGAGGGCCCAACTACTCAATTTTACATGCAAAAATCCCATAATCTGAATCCAGGCCCTTTCCATCTTATAGAGGTCCTATTACCAAATCAAAATGATTTGGTTTTCCTCAAATATATCTTAAGATTCAACATCTTTGTGTTTTAATCACATCACTTTCTCCATATTGAAAGACAGGGTTCCTTATTTTCATGTTAGTTGATTCTTTTGCATTTTTTCATTCTCAACCCATATGCCACTCCTATAAATCCTTTTCTGGTTCCTCACCCAGGGATCACAAAGCATCCTGTGAAATATATAACCAGATTGTAAATAGGATAATGGTCATAGGCACATGCTTATTCCACTATGAGGGGACTTAAGAACCCCACATCCAGGGGACTTATCCTTCTTGGTCATTGTTGATGGCTTCATAGTGTCCAGCTTGATAAAACATAAGGACTCCATAAACATAGTTTATGTGTAAAAAATAAATGTCTTCTGGTACACGTATTACCAATGGGAGAGAATCTGTGATTTTAGGTGAGTCTGGAGATCACTTAAATATCTATGTCTGACTAGTACTATAAACTATGCTGACCATCAACATGTTGAGGCCTCTCTTATGAACTCCTTTTCTGGAATTATATCACTTAATAGTTAATCTTCACATCACTTCTCTAGTCATAAATGACAGACATTTGGCATGGATATGGTGTTAGTATTTAACATTTGTTTTGGGAGCGCCATCAATGGAAAATCTGAATTCCTATCAGTTTGAGATTAATTCAATCAGTTCAATTTAGTAAATGTTTCCTGAGCACATAATCAGCTGGGATTAAGATCTCCTATTTGGCTCATTCGACTCTTATCTTTTTCTTTAAATGTCAAGGAAATTTCTATCATAATGTTTTGTACTTTGTATGCTGAAGTGTCATATAATAGGTATTGACTAGGAAAATATTAAAATACCAGAATATTTAATAACCTAAATATCTTTACTTTTCAGACAGCTTTGGTATTACCCAGAAGTTTATAGAAGAGAACACTGGATCTGTGTGAGTTGTGCTAGATTCTTCCTGATGATTATAGTTTTATAATCTTATCTGATTCATTCCAGAAAAGTTAATGCTTCTCAAAGATAATATATTCAAGCTGAAACCATATAAAAAAGTAAATACAAGAATAATTATAAAATTCAGGCCAGGCAATTAAATTATTAGGGAAATTAAAATTTATAGCCTATGTACTTTGCCGCAGTCTAGCTGGGCACAGAATCATGAGCCACTCAAGCAGGAACAAAACTTTATTTTTGAAAAAGCTGCCAATACTCCGTATGCGCCTGGCAAGCAAAACCGCTCCACCCACGCGCCGTGTCTACCGGAACCGGGGCCCCGGACCTCCCCCAGAATTCCCTCCTACTATCCTTCCCCAACCAATGGGAACTCTCCAGGAGTCCCGTAACATGAGTCCTGTAGCAGGCCAAGGTGAACAGCAGGAGTCCAATTTCCATATGAATGTAAATCTTAACATAATCATATAATCTCAATGGCTAGCTGGCATCACCTTACAACCAAAAAGTGCCATGCATCATATTATTTGGTTGTGGCTCCTAGCATCTGCCCCCTTCTGTTTAATTAAGCAACAGGCAATGTGGCTAGGGACCGTGCCTGTTAGGTATGTCCAATTCAACATATGGTTCTTACCCGTCATCGGAAAACTGACCTCTAGGCGTCAGCCTCCTGTCTTAGGTTGATACCACCGCAACTGAATCATACCCGTCACTGACTACCGGTCCAGTATATAGCCATACCTGTGGATAGGCCTATGCACCAGTGGGGGGGGGGTGAGGTTCTTTGCCTCACCTCAGTTGGCCCCCCAAATTAGACCATCACTAGTAGAAGGGAGGAGGATACAGAAATGCCACGACATCAAGTCAATAGACGGCACTTTAGGAAAAATTGCATCACTGGTGACACATCAGCAAAGATACTCCAGCACTGCCATAGTTCGCTGTATCAACAAATAGAGCACAATGCATACAAGTGATACATAGTCCAGGCAAGTTTTGTAAGCAGTTCAAAGTGGAGGAATCTATCAATATGTCCATTTCCTCCCAAAATAAATCGACTCAGTGATTGAGCATTACTTGTTGAGTTATTATTCATTGATGCATCAGTTTATACAGTTTGTTGTGATAATTATTGAAGAAGTTGTAGTTTGGTTTCATCTTTGTCTTCACTGGCACTGGGATGAAAATAGGGATTGACAATGATGTTAAGAAAAGAAAAAAATGTAACATTTCAACAGGTATTAAGAAAACAATCTTTAGAACAATTTACATTATCCTGAACAGAAATATTAAATATAATGAAAAGGAAAGGTGAAAGTAAACAAACAGATCTGTTAACCTGCTTATTTGTACACATATTAAAACAGTCTTCAACAGCTGTTTACCCAAATTAAATTAAACCATTAAAATCACGTGAATAATAAAAAAAAAAAAATTTGGGATCCATATTTTTATGAGCGCTCCTCATATATGATATATGGACATACGCACATACAGACATACAACATAAAACAGAAATGTGCACACGTAACATACAACATATAAGACAATAGTAAAGGCCTTGTAGAATTACCTAGGTGAAATCTCCATTGCAATGTTTAAAAACTCCATAGTCAAAAATTAAAACTGATCAGAAAAACATTAATTTATGTCTGTATGAGTTCAAAAATAAAATGGAACTTTATGATGTGGGAAAAAGCAATAATAAAATAGATATTGAAAAAAGCAACCTGGTTGATCACTGTCGCAGATGTAAGAATAGCCAAGCTGGAGCTCTGGATATCAGCTGTTATGGATTTGAGTCAAATCATCTTCTTTTTCTGTAGAAATTGTTTTGGTTAATCTCTCTGGAATCCAAATCGGCTGCTGTTCCTCCTGTGGAAAAACACAGACAGAGCCCCGACTCCAGACTATCACTGGGTCCGGACCTTTCCATTGTCCTGTTAGAATATCTTTCCAAAGTACCTTAGGCTTATGTACATTTTTTGGATACAAATGTCTTTCCACAGCACTAAGTCCCAATGAATCCAAATTTAAAAAGTTTAGAGTAAAAAGGGTTATTTTAAGTTTATCTTTGGGGGATATATACCCCTTTCCAATTCCCTCCTTTTGTTTTAATAAGTACATTTTAATAGTTTGATGAGCTCTTTCAACTATGCCTTGACCTTATGGATTGTATGGAATTCCTGTTATGTGAGTAATGCCAAATGATGAGCAAAATTGTTTAAAAGAGGTAGAAGTATAACCAGGACCATTGTCCGTTTTTAACTGTTTTAGAATGCCCACAGTGGCAAAATTTTGTAAGCAATGAGCTATAACATCTTTAGTTTTTTCTCTGGCATGAAGGGAGCCCATCAAAAATCCGGAAGAAGTATCAACTGTAACATGTAAATACTTTAATTTTCCAAATTCTGGCAAGTGTGTGACGTCCATCTGCCAAATATGGTTAGGTATCAGTCCTCTAGGATTGACTCCAGGATTAACTTGTGGTAAAAATGTCACACAATTTTGACATTGTTTTATTATATGTCTGGCTTGTTCTTTAGTTATTTTAAAATGCTTTTCTAAAGTATTAGCATTGACATGGAACCTTTTATGAAAATTTATAGCTTTTTTTATTGTGGAGAAAATATGTATGTCATGTGTAGATTTATCTGCTAGTTCATTGCCCATACTAAGGGCTCCAGGTAATCCTGTATGTGCCCTGATATGACCTATAAAGAATGGATCTTTTTGGTCCCAGATTAGACTTTGTATAGCAGAAAACAAAGAGAAAACAGTAGAAGAAGGTGAAATCCTACCAGCATCTTCAAGGGATACTATAGCATTAACTACATACTGACTATCAGAAAATAAATTAAATACAGAATCTTTAAACATCATAAAAGCTTGTAATACTGCATTAAGCTCTACCTTTTGAGCTGATTGTTTGGGTACTAAAAATGTAAAAGTTTGATCAGGAGTAAATACTGCTGCTGTACCATTGTTTGACCCATCAGTGAATATATTTGGAGCATTTATGATAGGGGTTTTTCTTGTCATTTTTGGAAAAACTACAGGATGCTTAGACCAAAAAGACAACAAAGGATTAGATGGTAAGTGATTATCAAATGAAACACTAGTTTTACACATGATTATTGCCCAAGTATTTAACTCATTAGCTAACTCATCAATTTGATCCATAGTATATGGAGTAATAATTTTATTGGGAGAAATCCCAAACACTCCCTTTGCTGCTTTTATTCCTTTGAGTATTAATTGTCCTACAGCCTCAGGATATCTAGTAAGAATAGTGTTAGGAGAATTAGATAAATGTATCCACAATAATGGACCTTCTTGCCAAAATACTCCTGTAGGAATATTTTTTGTTGGTAGTAAATAAATAATAAAGGCAAACTTATATCAATTCTATCCAAATGCATATTTTCCATATATGTCTCAATGATTTTTAATGCTTTTCTTGCTTCAGGCGTTAACCTGCGGGGTGAATTTGGATCTGATGGACCTTTTAGAATATCAAATAAAAGTCCCAACTCTCCTGTTGGTATGCCTAGATAAGGCCTTATCCAATTTATGTCTCCCAATAACTTTTGAAAGTCATTAAGTGATTTGAGTTGATCTACTCGTATTTGAATTTTTGGTGGACAGACCATGGTTGAGGATAATAGAACTCCTAAATAATTAATTGGAAGATTTAATTGTACTTTATCTATTGCTATCTCTAGATTATAATTTTTCAATAAGTTTGTAAGTGTGGCATAACATTCTAGCAATGTGTTTTTATCTTTATGTGCCAATAACACATCATCCATATAGTGAAATATTTGTAGTTCAGGATTTTGATTTCTAAGTGGCTGGATTGCTTTATTAACATAAATTTGACACATAGTTGGGCTGTTAGCCATCCCTTGAGGGAGTACTTTCCATTCATATCTCTGATCAGGACCTTCATGATTTAGTGCACGGATAGTAAATGCAAAATGTGGACTATCCTCGGGATGAATTGGAATTGAAAAGAAACAATCTTTTAATATCTATAGCTAAAACATGCCAGGTTTTTGGTAAAGCAGACAATTGGGGAATCCCTGATTGAGCAGGTCCCATAATAACCATCTCATTATTAATGGCTCTTAAATCTTGTAATAATCTCCATTTACCAGATTTCTTTTTAATGACAAAAATGGGAGTATTATGGGTGGATACGGAAGGTTGTATATGTCCTTCCGCTAATTGTTGTCTGACCAAGTCATGGGCTACTTGTATCTTTTCTTTAGTCAGGGGCCACTGAGGAACCCACACTGGTCTTTCTGATTTCCAAGTAATTTTGATTGTCTCAGTGGCCCTTTCTGAAAACCCAAACCATGTCTACTTATTTCTTGATCTATTTGAATTGGTGCTGTCATACCTTGTTCTTGTTCTCTTAATCTTTTTTCTTTCCTAAAGCCTTGTCTAGCCCTAGTAGTGGGCGCGTTAGGATTGATGTTATTTGTTAATATCAATCCTAATTGATCTAGGACATCTCGTCCCCATAAATTTACAGGAAGATGATCCAATACATAGGGCTGTATAGTTCCTTCACATCCTTCAGGATCCCTCCAATCTAATACCATAGCACTTCTATGGGGATTTGTTACCACTCCTAGGCCTCGAAGCGTTTGAGTGGCTTGTTGTAATGGCCAATGTTTTGGCCATTCTTGATGAGATATGATGCTGAGGTCAGCACCTGTGTCCAGCAGCCCATTAAAGTCATGTCCTTGAATATTTAATTTTAGCATTGGGCGAGAATCTAAATTTAAAGACAGCATAGCCCAATCTACACCTGTGGAGCCTAATCCTTTGGAACCTCTTTCTACATTACAACTGGAAAATTTATCATGCAGGCTGGGTATTATTAATAACTGTGCTATTCTATCTCCTGGTGAAATTACTGATATACCTCTTGGAGAACTAGCTATAATTTTTATTTCACCCTCATAATCAGGATCAATTACCCCAGGACTTATCATAAGTCCATTTAGTGTAGAAGAACTGCGTCCCAATAATAAGCCTACTGTTCCCTGGGGAAGAGGTCCTTTTACTCCTGTGAGAATGATTTGAACTCCCATCTCTGGAGTTAGTACTGCTCTGGCAGAGGCGCAGATGTCCAACCCTGCGCTCCCTCTAGTTTGTCTGATGAGGGATTTAATGGATAATGCGTCCTGGGCACTACCTTGATGGTGCTGCTGGGTTCCTCCATTGCCCCGTATATTTGTGGTTTTGGGCCCCGGGGCATTGGGCCCTCTAGTCCGTTTTTTGGCAATGGAGCCTGATACCTTTCTCCACGATATCATGGGTAAACACTTGGTCCTTGTCCGTTTTTTGATAACGGAATACCCTCTATGGTGGTTTGAGAACGGCATTCATTAGCCCAATGTTTCCCTCTATGGCATCGTGGGCAAATATCTGGTATTCTATTCCTTTGATACCTAGTTTTGTTAAACCCTCCTCTTATGGGGCAACTCCTTTTAAAATGTCCTGTTTGATTACAATTATAGCATGTTTTTAGCCTGGCATCTAAAGCCTGTTGTACTGCTGCTAAGACTTGCCCTTGTTCATTAATGTCTCTACATAATTTAATATATGTGTTTAAATCTTCATGTCTCCATGGTCTAATGACCTCTCTGCAGCAACAATTTGCTTGGTCATAAGCCAGTTGTTTTATAAATGGCATTGCCTGTTCTGTATTTCCAAATATTCTAGAGGCTGTCTGAATAGCCTATCTACAAATTCAGCGTAAGGTTCATTAGTTCCTTGTATTACCTTAGATAATTGACCTTGTAAATCTCCATGCCCCTGTAAAGTTTTCCATGCCCTAACTGCATCTACAGCAATTTGTGCGTATACGCCAGGATCATATTCAATTTGTTGTCTTTGACCCTCATAAGGTCCCTTTCCTAATAACATATCTAGATTTCTTTTAGGGTAACCAGCTTCTGCATTTCGCCTAGCTGTCTCCATGCAAAATTCCTCATTGGCAACCTTCCATAACAAATAGTGTCCTCCATTTAGCACAGATTGACACATGTTAGCCCAATCTGCTGGTGTCATGTCCAAGTTGGTAACAGATTTGACCATACTTATGGTAAAGGGTGCTTGAGGACCGTAGGTTGTTACAGCCTCCTTTAATTGCTTTACTGTTTTGAAATCTAAAGCACGGTGAATTTGTTGCCCTCCTGCCTGCTCAAGTACAGGGCATGCTAATCTTTGGGGTCCTGCCTCAGAATTCCGTCCATCAACTATGGGAGTTGCGGGCCGCTCAGCTGTAGATGGAGCTGTTGGTTGAATTACGCCCTCTGGTGATAGAACGGAGTTAGTAGCAGCCTCCTGTTGTAATTCTCCACCTGATGGCTGTTTTTCCTCTAAGCTTTCTTTCTTTAAATTTTCCTCTGTTTGACTAGCTTGAGAGACCTTCTCTTTTGCTTGACCTAGCGTTTTTTCTACCATAGTTTGGACCTCTAACAATTTACTTAACAGTTTTTCGGTTTGTTTTTTACTAGATTCTAATCTAGTATAAAGGTAACGCAACCCAATAAGATAGGATAAAACAAAGCCGAAGCAGAATGAAACAAAAATGGAGCAGAGAATGGTTGTATCAATTTTCTCTTTCTCAGGGCCGAATAACTTCAAACCTTGAGCCAACCATTTTTCCCAGTTCGCCTGAGAAAATTCTAGGGCTAGGGAGCTTGAAATAAAAACAAAATAAATCAAAATAAGAACACATTGTTTTTTGAAATGGTCACCCATTCTGTCGCCTTCCCTCTGGGGCGAGCAATTTTACTCACCTCTAAGCTTCAGGCGTTCCCCGTCCGGGCCACCAATTGCCGCAGTGTAGCTGGGCACAGAATCATGAGCCACTCAAGCAGGAACAAAACTTTATTTTTGAAAAAGCCGCCAATACTCCGTACGCACCTGGCAAGCAAAACCGCTCCACCCACGCGCCGCGTCTACCAGAACCGGGGCCCTGGACCTCCCCCGGAATTCCCTCCTACTATCCTTCCCCAACCAATGGGAACTCTCCAGGAGTCCCGTAACATGAGTCCCATAGCAGGCCAAGGTGAACAGCAGGAGTTCAATTTCCATATGAATGTAAATCTTAACATAATCATATCATCTCAATGGCTAGCTGGCGTCACCTTACAACCAAAAAGTGCCATGCATCATATTATTTGGTTGTGGCTCCTAGCAGTACTTAATCTCATGAAGCTACTGAAGAAGTGAACATTTCTCTGAGTTTTTGTTAGTGGGAATTCTGCAGATGATCATTGATTCTCCACGTGGACTGTTGCAGCACCATCATTGCCTTCGCTCAGTATGTTCAAGAAGCAACCTTTGATGAAATGGAAATTCTGGTGAAAGACATCACAGAATACAGGGATAAATGTTTGGCTCACAAGACACTTCCAGAGTGTGCAGAAATAGCTGTAAGTCAATCCCTTGCAATTCTTATATACATAAGATTATTTGCCAACACTGAGAAAGTATCTGGATTGAAACATGAGAAGAAACATGCCCTGTGTGCATAATTTTTATTTCACCTAGTTTCAGTATTTAGGAAAAGTAATGTTCATCGGATGAGATGCACTTCGTTTTGCTATATAAAGGAGAACTTGGTTATGCACTTGCAGTATGTAGGCACATGGCTTATATATGCAGTGTGCCACATGTATACAGGCAGCAGAGGAGCATGAACATGCATGTGGAAGTGCAGAGGTATTCTTAACTGCTTCTCTCAATATAAACTTGCAGCCTCACCCCCATTTGGGGCCTCCTCCAGAGTTACCATCTGCATCTCTAGAAACTACTGAACACCATTTCCAAGTCCTTTGCTGATACACTGACTTTGTTACCTTTGGAGACCAGGAGAAAGGCCATGATACCAGGGAAACATAGGTAGCAAAGAAAGAGTAACAGTTAAGGGGGCTTGTGGTGGGATAAAGACAGCTTCCCAACTCACGGGATGGTTGTCAAGGGTGTGGGTAAAGATGCTCTGCTGGAAATAGTGGGGAAATTGCAATCCTTTCCCCATAAGATAGCACCGATCATTTGTTCTGTCCATTGTTTCTTTTCAGAAGATAGAACAGCTTTACCATGACTAAAAATTGTCCTCTTGTTCTCTGTTGTCCAGATTAATGTGTTACAGGGAAAGATATGTGTTATAGAGGGATTGCCTCAGAAGTATAATTTTTCACACTGCTGCAGTAAAATGGGCTTTGAAAGAAGACTCTGTTTCTTGTATAACAAGAAAGCTGATGTAGGATTTCTCCCTCCTTTCCCTACTCTGGATCCTGAAGAGAAATGCCAGGCTTATAAAAATAACAGAGAATCTTTTCTAAATCGGTAAGTTTAATTTTGGTAGATAAATGTTTTAATCAAAGCATTATTCTTAGGCTATATCCAATATTCACTCAAAATAACATGACTGGGTTTGTTGATTGATTGATTGATTCTACCAATGTGTACTGTGTGGCAGGTTCTCTATCTATCAATATAAAAATGTGAGCCTACCTTTAAGTCCTTTACATTAGTACTGTGTATCTTCTGATGAGAAAAACCCTAGAACAGAGGTATGTGCTATCAAACTGCTAGGAAACCAGTGAGGAAATGAAATATTTTCCCCAAGGTGAAGTTTCAGCTTTTACCTTGGGAAGACATTAAATTATTGGATGTTTAGCTAAAACCTGTTTTAATAGTTCAGTAATTGCAGAGGCACAGGTTTTTCTGGAAAGCTAGTGTGCTTTGAAACCTGTCATAAGTTTATTTGAACATAAGCAAAAATTATCCTTGAATCTCAGATGAGGTGAGTGTAAGTAGCTGTTCTTTGATAAGTAAGGGAAATCTGTTACCTGCCAGGCATCAAGGGGAGGGAAGGCGATTATTCATAGATGAGTGTGTAGGATTTGAACTGCAATTATCAACCTTGATTTGGTGTTAGGTATATCAGGGATAAGGACTGGATAATGTTGGACTCTTACTGGGGACTGGATAATGATACCTGGGATAAAATTTTGCTAAAATGGAAATCTTTCTTTTAAGTTCATTTTTTTAGAACTTGCTTTTCTTGTCCTCTTCTTTCCCTTTCATCTTCTCTCCCTTCCCTTCTGTGATCTACCATTCCTTTTCCTTCTCCCCTTCTTTCCTTCCCCTTGCCTCTCTTTTCTTTCTTCCACTGACTTCTTCCTTCCTTCTTTTTTTCCTTCCACCCTCCCTCCTTTCCTTCCTTAGTGCTGGGGATGCAACTCAGGGCCTTGCCCATGTGAGGCAAGTGCTCTACTACTGAGCTATACCCCCACCCCTTCTTCTCTGCCTTAAGAAATATTTTGAACTTTTTCATAGCTACATGCATGAAGTTGCCAGAAGGAACCCCTTTGCCTTTGGCCCTACACTTTTAACTGTTGCTGCTCGCTTTGAGGAAGTGGCAAAAACATGCTGTGAAGAACAACAGAAAGCCAACTGCTTTCAAGCAAAGGTGGGTATTGCATTTTTTCATTAAAGGATAAGGAATAGTCCCACTCCAAGGCTCTGGACACTTAAAATTATAATTGTTTTTTAGAAAAAGAGTTATTTACCATATTCCCATATACCAAGATAGTATCATGGTACACTCACTGATTTAAACCCATTCTCTTTACCCAAGACCCTTGTCAGACAGCCACAAATTTCCAGGTTCTGTGTGCTGGCTTTATTTTCTTTTCAAGTTGAAGGAAAATACTAGTGAGTGAATATCAGGATGAAGGGAACTGTTTATCTTCTATCCTGGACAAACTCTCTTTGACACTTCCTCTTTGGCATTGGAGCCATCACATAGTAGAGATGGCCAAGTTCACAGCATACTGCCCAACCAGGTGAGCACCACACATCCTAGTGAGTTCAGCTATCAGAGACACCAGCCTAACCTTCAGAGTGTACCATAAATGCATATTTCTTTCCCTATGCAAATTTGCCAAAACAAAAATTCGTTAGATTTTCTTCTCTGAACAAACTCTCTAATGATGGAGATGTAGTTTAAAAATAAGAGAATAGGTATATTTTGATTTTGTTTTCAACAGAATTTCCTCTTTTCCTTCAGGCAACACCCATCACACAATATTTAAAAGCAATGTCTTCCTATCAAAAAACTGTCTGTGGGGCCTTTTTGAAATTTGGACCCAAAGTCTTAAACTCTATGTAAGTTCCATACCACTTGTCTTACTTGCGTTTTCTTGCCTGTATCCCATTTTGGTTAAATAATTGATCCTTTTCACTTGTATTCCTCCTAGTTCCACAGAGGTAGGTGAGCACGGATGGCTCAGAACCAGGTCATTAAAACAAGATGAGATAAAACTTGGGAGGAAGGGAGATGCTAAAGAGGCGCCCTTACACAGTGTGTCCTACTGTGATTATGAAAGGAAATATCTCTCTCTGGTCTTTTGTTTGCTTGGATCAAGCAGTGTGCAGGGCAGAAAATATTAGCCTAGGATTTTTTTTATAGTGATCCTACCAATCGTGCAAAATACCATCAGCTGGTAGATAAGGATGCTTGGGCAAACAGTGGTACCAATGGCTTTGGTGTTGTTTATGTTGTATTAACAAAGAACTCGCTATTGTTTTATGGTTGTTCAAATTATTTCAGTGGTTTATCAATTCTCTTTCCAGAAATATTGCTGTATTCAGTCAAAAATTCCCCAAGATTGAATTTAAGGAGCTTACTTCCCTCCTAGAAGATGTTTCTTCCATGTATGACAGATGTTGTGAAGGGGATGTTTTGCAGTGTATTCGTTACCAGGTAAGTATTCTCCAAAAGTAAGTAAAAATGTGATTTGTGACACTCGTGAAATTGTACATATTTCTTAGATAGAGTGTGATATTTCAATAGACATATAAATGCATACTGATTAAATTTGAATGTAGCATTTTCATCTCCTTATCATTTCTTTATGTATAGATGTCTTTAAGCTCTTCTAGATTTTCATAAAATATATATAAATTATTATGAACCATAGTTACCCTAATGAACTGTAGAATACCAGAACTTGTTCTTCTTGCCTAACTATATTTTGGTAGCTGTTCTCTAACCTCCTCTTCCTTGTGCTGCTCCAGTCTCTAGTAATTGCTATTCTACCCCCATCTACTTTGAAATAAAATTTTTAAGCTACCACACTTGAAAGAAAGCACGTGATAATTTTTTTTTGTACCTGGATTATTTCTTTTAGTTAACATAATATTCTCCCGTTTCACCCATTTTGCCATCAATATTTTATGGCTGAATAATATGCCATTGGGTATACAGACCACTTTTTTTTTTAATCTATTCAACTGTCAATAGATACTTCGGTTGGTTCTACACCCTGGCTTTTGTTAAAAGTGTTACGGTAAATGCAGGTGTGCAGGTATCTCTTTGATAAGCCGATTTCATTTCTTTTGAATACAGACCCAGAAGAGCAATAGGTGGATCATATATCTATTGGTAGTTTTTGAGGAATCACCAAAGGGTTCTCTATAATAACTACTAATTTATGTTTTCATCAGAAGTGTATGAGTTCCCTTCTCCCTACATTTTCACCAGCATTTGTTATTTTTGGCTTTTTTTCTGATCATATCCATTTTGACTGCAGTAAGGTGACATCTCATTGTGGTTTTGATCTAAATTCCCCTGACAGTTAGTGATGTTAAGCCCTTTTTCTTATATTCTGGTCATTTGTATTTCTTCTGTTGAGGCATGTCTATTCAGATCATCTGCCTCTTTTTAAACTGGGTTATCTTTTTTCCTATTATTTAATTTTTTAGTTCATTCTCTATTCAGAATGCCAACCCTTTCTCAGATGAATAGTCTGTAAATATCTTCTTACATCCTCAGGTTGTCTCCTTTGCCATGCAGAAGCTTCTTAGTTTGATGAAATTCCATTTCTCTAATTTTGTTGTTGTTGTTGTCTGTGTTTTTGGGTCCTTATTAAAAAAATGACTGTCTATACAGATGTTTTGAATTGTTTTCCTCCAGGAATTTCATAGTTTCAGGTCTTAGATTTAGGTCTTTGATATATTTTTTAGTTGATTTTTATATGGTTAAAGGTAGGAGTCAAGTTTATTTTTTTTTGATATGGATATTTAGTTTCCCCAGCAACATTTATTAAAGAGGATGCTTTTTTTAAAATATGTTTTTGGTACCTTTGCAGAGACTCAATTGGCTGTAGATGTGTGGATTTATTTCTGGGCTTTCTCTTCTAGTCTATTCTATATGTTGGTATCTCGGTTTTTATTCCAGTACAATATTGATTTGGTTACTATAGCTATGTAGTACATTTTGAAGTTAGGAATTGTAATAATTCTATCTGTCTGTCTCTACATGCCTTCCTTCCTTCTTTTTTCCTTGTTCATGTTCATTTCTTTCTTCCTTCCTTCTAATTGACAAGTAAAAATGTGTGCATTTATGGTATAGAATATATTTTGATATATGTATACATTGTGTAATGTAAATAAAACTATTAGCATATGCATCTTTTTATACACTTATCTTTTCTGAGGTAAAAACACTTTAAATCTACTTTCTTAGCAAATTTCAAATGTTTAATATACTTTATTAACAATAGTCACCATGATATATAATAGATCTCTTGAACTTACTCTTCCTGTTGAACTGAAATTTTGTGTCCTTTGAGCAACATCTCTCCAACATCTGCCTCTCACCATCTGGTAACCATTAAAGTGGTTTTATAAGAGAATGTATTGGCAAACATCTTGTTGGCATGTTTTAAATTGTCTATGAAATCAAAGGTAACACAATTTCATGAAAAAATATACTGATTTCTGCTTCAGGGAAATTAGGCTTTGTCATAGTGAATTTAGTTTAATTGTTTTAGACTCTAGTGAAGATAGTATTTTAATTAAATAACATGAATTTCAGGATATTGAGAAATATCCCTTTTGTTTTAAGCAATGGAGAGCAGACTTTCCCAAGAATTATTTTATTCCCAACAGTATTGCAGTTAAAGGAATCTCACTAGTGTTTATTTTTTGTGGTGTTTTGTTGCTTATGGAAATGTGGGATTTATAAAGTTAAGTTTCAAGTACTAAATTAGGACATAATTAAAAATTTCTGTGAAGCTTAGAACTAAAACTAAGATATTGTATTGGGTTTCAAATGAGCCTCTCTTTAATGTCTTTATAGAGAAATAAAAGGAATTCAATTATTGTTAATTGAAAATAGAAGTAGATTCTCAGAGAATAATGATGCTGCTCCCGGGATGCTGATGGCCTCAGCTGAGATCTGAATGTGGGGAGTGGTGCCCTAGTTCTGTGTGGTTTATTAGGAATATGGTGCCAGACCCCATTCCACTTTTTGCCTCAACCCCCAATTTCATCCATTCCTTACCCTCAATGTTCACCAAAAGATTCCAGGCAATGAGAATAATTTGAGTAGAGGCAGGGAGACCTGAAACAGCCTGTGAGCCTGGATCAGAGTAAGAAGAATGTACAGCATTATTCTGGAGAATCTGGAGAGGATCAGGGGCCAGATTAGATTTTTTTTTCTTTCTTTTGTGGTGAATATTAACTACACAGCACAGTGGGTTTCATTGTTGTATATTCAAACATGAGTCTGATTTGATCAATTTCATTTCCCCATTGCCTTCTCTTAGCCTCCCCTATCCCTTTCCTCTACACCAGTAGTGTCTTTTCTATATTCATGATGACTTTCTTGGTTTTTTTCCTTCCTTAAC
Source organism: Spermophilus citellus (assembly GCF_964194105.1). Classification (NCBI taxonomy): domain Eukaryota; kingdom Metazoa; phylum Chordata; class Mammalia; order Rodentia; family Sciuridae; genus Spermophilus; species Spermophilus citellus. The sequence goes on from NC_138189.1 coordinate 58,147,670, forward strand.
TTCCACATATGAGAGAAATCATGTATTACTTGTCTTTCTAAATCCTATTTATTTCACCTAACATAATGATCATTAGTTCCAGTCGCTGTCCTGCAAATGACATAAACTTATTTGTGTCCTCTTTGTGGCTGAAAAATGCTTCATTGTGTATATATACCACATTTTTTTTTATTCCAGTCATCTGTTGATGGGTATCTGGGCTAATTCTACAAATTGGCTATTGTGAACTGTGTCACAGTAAACATGAGTATGAAGGCATTTGTAAAACATGCTGACTTTAATTCTTTCAGATGAATTAAAGGAGTGGGAAAGCTCCATCATATGATAGTTCTATTTTTAGTTTTTTGAGGAACCTTGTACTGATTTTCATGGTGGCTGTCCTAATTTACATTAGTATGTAAGTATTTCCTACACATCATTGACAGAATTTATTCCTTTTTATACTCTTGATGATAGCCAATCTGATTGGGATGATTTGGAATCTCAATGTAACTGTGATTTGCATTTAAAAGTATTGGCCATTCATACATTTTGGAGAAATTTGTTCAGTTCATTTGTCCGTTTATTGAGTGGGTTTTATTTTGCTTTTAGTGTTAAGGTTTTTGGACTTCTTTATGTATTCTGAATATGAATCCTGTCAGAACAGTAGCAGGCAAAGGTTTTTTCCCATTCTATAGGCTCTCTCTTCACTCTGTCAATTGTTTCCTTTGCGGTGGAGAAGTTTGTAATTTGATGACATCCCATTTATCAATTCTTGCTGATATTTCCTGAGTTATAGGACCCCTGTTTATGAAATTATTGCCTGTTCTTATATCTTGAAGTGTTTCCGTGTTTTGTTCTAGTGGTTTTCAAAGTTTCAGGTCTTATACTTAGGTCTTAGATCCATTTTGAATAGACATTAGTACAGGATGAGATCTACATATGGATATTCAGTTTTCCCAGCACCATTTGTTAAAGGGGCTTCTCCAATTTTATGTTTTGGTATTTTTTTCCAGAATCAAATGACTATAGCTGCATGGGTTTAATTGCAACTTTATTCTACCCTATTGCTCTAGATGTTTGTTTTTATGGCAATATCATGCTGCTTTTGTCACTATAGCTCTGTAGTATATTTTGAAATTGGGCGTTGTGATGTCTTGGGTATTGCTCTTTTTGCTCATGAGTTCTTTGGATATTCTGGGTCTTTAGTTCTGTGTGGAAGGTTATTTGTATTTTGAGGCAGATTGCATTGAATCTGAAGATTGCCTTTAGTCCACTTTAACAATGTTAATTTTGTGTATCTATGAATATAGGAGGTCTTTCCATTTTCTAGCCTCTTCTTTAATTTTTTTTCTGGTGTTCTGCAATTGTTATTATAGCGGTCTTTCACTTCCTTGGTTAGGTTTACTCCTAGGTATGTATGTATATACACATGTATTTTAGTTACTGTGAATTGTTTTCCTGATTTCTTTCTCAGTAGATTCATTACTGATATATAGAAAAGCATTATATTGTACACATTTTCACTTGTACAATAATTTTGTATCCTGCTACTTTGCTGAATTTGTTTATCAGATCTAAAAGTCTTCTAGTAGGGTCTTTAGGATCTTCTAAGTGTAGGATCATGTCAGCAGCAAATAGGGATACTTTATTTCTTCCTTTTTCTACCCCTTTAATTTCTTTCTCTTACCTAATTGCTCCAGCTAAAATTTCAAGTTTGGTATTGGTGAGGAGTAGGAAGTGATTGCAGAAGAAACACTTTCAGTGTTCCCTCATTCAGTATGATGCTGGCTTTGAGTTTGTCATATATAGTTGAGGTGAGATGCTCCTGTCCCTAGTTTCTTCAGGGCTTTTATCATGAAAGTGTGTTGAATTTTATCGAAGTTTTTTTCTGCATCTACAGAGAGAATCATTTGAATTTTGTCCTCCATTCTATTTATGTGTTTTATTACATTTGTTAACTTGCAAATGTCAAATCATCATTGCATCCATGGAATGAAATCAAACTGATCATGTGTCAATGTTTTAATGTGTTTCTGAATTCAGTCTGCAAATATTTATTGAGGATTTTTATATTTGAGTTCACCAGAGATTATCCAACTAATGTGCAAATAAAATAACCTCACCCTTTCCCTAACTTCCAAACTTTATGTAGAGGTCAGAATTGGGATGAAGAATATGGATAAAAGACAAGAGTAAGGTTTACTATTTTGTACATTATTTGATAATTTGAATGATTGATTATTTCAAATTTATAGTATCCATAGAAAGTGATACTATGAGTAGGATAGCTTTTCATATTTGAGAAGTTTTAATTCTGATAATTGCTGTAGTTGTTTATTTGCTTACTATTCTTTCATCCATTTAATCAAATATTTATTGAATTTTGTTATGTGCTTTGCCAAAGAGTCTTAAGCCACAAGAGAAGACCAAGACAATAGTCATTACATTGACATGTCTTTGATGGCCACCATTAAAAGCACATGAAACTTTCATGGAAAAGTGTCAATACTTAGAATATAAAATGCTAACATATCACAGGAGTAGGGGTAAAGTATTAAAAGGTAAGTACTTAACAATAAATGTTAACACACACACAGAGGCACTTTTCATAATTATATTACTTTAAATCCTGAGGAGAATAAAATTTGTGTTAATGTGAAACTTCCCATGTATTAAGTGAATAGAAAATTAAATGAACTCCAGCTATAAAATTAGCTTATGAAGCAATACTAGATATTATGTTCATGATTGATTTTCTATGCAGCCATTCCTTTATGAAGCAAAACCCAGCCCTGAAGAAGCTTTGTAAATAAAGTCATTTCTCATTCTTATTTGTTACAGAGCCAGGTTATGAGCCATATTTGTTCAAAACAAGAATCCATCTCCAGCAAAATCAAAGAGTGCTGTGAAGAGAAAATGCCAGAGCGTGAAGCATGCATAATTAACTCAAGTAAAGATGGTAGACCACAGGATTTATCTCTAAGAGAAGCAAAATTTACTGACAATGAAAATGTGTGTCAAGAAAGAGACACTGACCCAGGCAACTTTTTTGCTGAGTAATATAACTATCTACTAAAATTCATAAGGCAAAAAGAAGAAAACACTATAAGATTTGTTCTATGTAGGCTAATCTGTGTGAAAGGACAAGAAAATTTATAATTCACTGGATATCATGCAATTTTTTTTAAAGTCACAGTTATAACTATAGCGTTTTCACATAGTTAGTTGTATTATTGTAACGGTGGCTAACATATATGGAGTACTTGATATGTGCCAGGCAATACACTAAATATTTATACAGAGTGCCATTTTAATTCTCACCACAATGATATAAAATAAGTAGTTTCTCCCAATTTTTCAGATGAGCTTAAGAAAGAAGTTAAGGGACTTAAGATTCACAGCCATAAATGGCAGAGTGAGGATTTGACCCCAAGAAGTCTGGCCTAAGAAGTTAACTGCCATGTCCTGACACCCCACAGCTGTTAAGGGGAAGTTTAGCGTGGACTAAATCTGAGTTCTGGTTGAGTCACTAGGACAGATTAAATGTTCCATGCTTTAATTTTCATCATATAGAAAGTTCACGTAAGTATATTCATTTAAAGCTATTGGTAATGAAATATCACCCACAGACTTTACTGGGTCTCTGCCTCCAAGATGGCTTCATCTCCAGGGAGTGTGAAATGGGAAGAGAAAATCATACAACTGAATAAGTGCAAAAAATGTCCTTTTTGTTCTGATAGCACTATATGCTAGGTAATGTGGGGATAGAGGAAGAAGTACCAATTGTATCTAGGGACTCTGGAGAGGCTCAGTAGGGAAATGGTACTTGAAGAAATTTTGGCAATCTAGACAGAGAGGGTAGAGCATGGGTTGAAATAAAACCTGCTTGGTGTATACACGACTCTGTAGGGAATCTACAATGAGAAATCAGGGTAGTGAGGTGTAGACGGATCAGATCATGAAGGCATGCTAAGTAACAGGAAGCCCCAGAGGGCTTTTAATGAAGAATCAGAAAAGGCAAAAATCACTTTTATTTTTTAGAAACTGTACCTGGAATATATCCCAGTTTGAGGTTAACGTGACTGGGATAGGTGGTTTCCCCATTCAATGGGAAGGGAGGTGTGAGTGAAGAAATAGGTTTTGTTGGAAAGAAAACACACTTGAGATCTGAGCAGATTGACTGTAGGTGTCTGTGGAGTAATTGAGACTGTCCAGAGATGACCTTACCTGTGAACCTGGAGCTCTGGAATGAAGTCTCCAATTGAAGTTACAGAATGTAATAATGGCTAATGTTTATTGAACGCTTACTAAATTTTAAGGGCTGATCATCTATTAACCAACTGGATTTTCCAAACAACTCTCTGAGTTTAGTGCTCTTTTGTTACCACCATTTTACAAGTGATGAAACAGGCACAGACAGGTTAGATAACTTGTCATACAGCTTATATGTGACAGAGCCAGAATTTCAATGCAAAAAGTTTGGCTACAAACTCTTGCTCTTATTATCATGGTGTTGTTTTGCTTCTCATGACTTATGGGAAGTTAATCAAAATAAAAAGAACAGAGCGATAAGTTATACCTGACGGGTGCTCAATAAATGGGAACAATTATCCTAATCATTGGCATCATTGTTGGCATTCTTGTCACACTTAGTTCATGGCTTATGTCAGGTCTTAAGGGCCCAATTCTCTGAAGGTTAAGCACCAGTCCAGTAGGGGTGGGAATGTATTCCACACATGGGACCAAGAGGACAGATGGGAATCTGGAAAGAATCACTTGGTCATGAAAAACTTTTTTGAGATATTGTTCTCACAAAGCATGGAAGATTTCAAACTTATTTTCATGAATAGGTGAGATTCTTTTAAGAAGAATATTGTGAATAGCATAGCTGAGAAGATAGCTCTATTGAGGAAGAGTTGACTTTTTATAAAAAAAAAATGGAGTAGGCATCTTATGGGATCTGTGGGTCAAATTTTGAAGCTTCCATTAATACAGGTTAAGAATCCCTTAAGTGAAATGCTTGGGACCAGAGGTGTTTTAAATTGTGATTTCTTTCTTTTTTTTTTAAATTTTGGAATACTTTATATACTTATTGAGGTATCTTGGGGTGAGACCCAAGGATAAACATTAAGTCTTAAGATTCATATACGTCTTATACATATAACCTGAAGAAATTTTACACAAGGTTTTTGGTGCAGACGCATTTTGACTGCGACCTATCAGATAGGTCAGGTGTGGAATTTTCCACTGGTGGCTTCATGTTGGAGCTCAAAAAGTTTTGGAGCATTTTGGATTTCAGATTTTCAGATTAAGGATGCTCAACCTGTAGCAAACCAGTCTGGGACTTAGTTCTTCAGCTATAAAATAGTGTCTGCCTTGAGAACTAAGTGAAATAAAGTAAGAATACAAACTCCCGAAAGTGTATCTTTATCTCCTATGTCCAAAACTTGATCCAGGGCATAGTACCTACCAAGACTCAGTGTTAGCCTCATTCCTCTCCCTTCCCACCTTCTCCCCAGGTCACACCCACTGGTATTCTGGGATCCTCCTCATAGACCATGAAAACCACTGCTAGTGATTTAGAGCCAAACGGGTGATTTATCCTGTCATTTGTCAAGTAACAGGTGGGAGTAACAGGAGAAGCTGCTCCTCATCTCTCAGGAAGGCTGCCCTTCCTGAAAAGAAAGCCACCCTGCCCCCATCCCAAGTTTGGAAGGCTGAATGTATTTTCCAACAGAATTCCTCTCAGTGTGTACTTGCAAACGTACTGGTTGCACCATGCAAATTTCTGATACTTTATGAGCTGCATTATGTAATAATTAACTCTAAGAAACTAATAATCCTATCCACTCGAGTTAAAAAAAATGTCTAAAACATAACATGGAAGAGAATTAACCAAACCAGAGGAGGAGCTTAGCATTTGAAAGCAGATTCAGTATTAGATGTGAGTAGCCTAAAAGAAAGTGGGGCTGGATGTTTTTCTCTAAGTTCTAATATATAAAATATTTTACATATCTCAGATTTCTTTATGAATATTCAAGGAGACACCCAGAGCTGTCTACACCAGAGCTTCTAAGAATTGAAAGAGTATATGAGGATCTCCTGGCAGATTGCTGCAACAAAGAAAACCCTCCAGACTGTTACCGTCAGGCGGTGGGTTCCATTGTCACAGGTTCAGAAAAATCTAAAATAAATAAATAAATAAATAAATAAAATGCTTAAAAATCCACATTGAAGTTTTACTTCAGTTTAGGACTGTAAAATGTGATTGACTGACCTGAGTCTATTTTAGATTCAATGTGGATAATCATTGGCCAAAACTACATCATCAATTTGGTTAATATGTTTTAGAGTACTAGTTCAGTCGTAATCCAAAAAACTCTATTTTATCATTTTCTATTTCCACTTTTATTTCTGTGCTCTACTTTATGGATTCCTATTGGATTTTGGTATGAGTTTAAAAGTAATAGATTGTTATAGATGACTAGAAAAGTAGTAAAGATTACAAAGAAAAAGTAAAAAAAAAGAGACTTTCTGATTCTTTCACCAAGAAATACCTATAATTAACATTTACTTTAATCTTTTCTGTACATATAGGTGTGTGTGTGTGTGTGTGTGTGTGTGTGTGTGCACATGCATGCATGTATGTGCCTGTATAAAAACAAGATTGGAATAATTCCTTTATAGGAAACATTTGGACATGCAATTTATTTGGCGTCATAGAAATGTTTGCTATAGATAGTGCTATATTATTTTCCTATTAGGTCACAAAGTCAGTGACTTAAAATGACAGAAATCTCTGTTTCAGGAGGCCAGGAGTCTGAAATGAATCTTACAGGGCTAAAATAAAGCAGTTGAAAGGACCATGTTCCCTCTGAGGCTCTACGGAGAATCTGATCCTTGACTGTCCCAATTTGAACCTTATGGGTCATTAAACGAACTTCAAAATATATATCATTTTAAATAATGGTTTCATATCATAGTGATTTAACTAATTTAACTGCTTTCCTATTTGGTGTAGGCATTGTAAATGTTTAGTTAGGTGTTTTTTTTTTCATTTTGTAAGTGACATAAGTATCTCATTTTATTCATTTTTATTAATTTTTATGAGTTTTGTTAGGATAGATTGTCAGAGGGGAAATTATTGGGTCTAAATATATGGACTATCAAAAAAAATTGAATACAAAATGCCAAGTTACTGTCTAGAAATGCTTTGCCAGCTTATAGTCCCAAAGCAATGCTTGAGTATGCTCATTTCAATTTCATATTTACCAACATTACACATGGAAATTAGCTTCTTAGTCTTATGCATAAAAAATAGGGCTGGGTATGTAGCTCAGTGGTAGAGCGCCTGCCTAAAATGTGCTAGGTTGTAAGTTTGATCCCCATCAAAAAATAAAAAAAATTGAGAGAGATTTATATGTAAAAAATAATAGTTGTATTTTAAGCAAACATTTACTTGATTTTTAAAATTTCATTAGATATTTCCCATATGATTTTAGCTACTACATTTATAAATTTCCTGTGAATAATTTGTTCATGTTTGTTACCCCTACTGAAATTAGATTGTTTTTCATATTAACTAATAGAATCCTTATATATTACAGAAATGTAAGTATCTCACATTCTAAAATTTCTCATTCCTTTGATATGTGCTACTTTTGGTTTTTAAAACTTTTTTCTTTTACATGCAATAAATGTTAGTTTACTGGTTCAAATTTGACAATGAAGTAAGAAGACTGAGTTTTTAAATTCCTGCCCTGTCACTTATTCCTAACAAGGTAGTCTGCTCCTGATTCTTAACCAATCATGGTGCTAGAAAAGCCTCTTTTTAAAGGGTAAAATATTTGTCCCATGGCATTCATATGCTGATATGTAGTTCTTTCTGGTAGTCACTTGAAAGATGTCTAATTTTATGCCATGCAAGAGAGTCCATAAAATATTTGAAGAAGACTGTTGGAGGCCCCTAAGCTCCAAATCCAAATAATGAAAAAAAGATAAAGATAAACATCATTTAAAATGTTCTGCAGTAATGCTTATTTGTTGGTTCATTCCAAGAAAGTCAAATTAATTTTACAAGACCAGTTTCATTTACTTAAAAATGCAGATAACAATTACTCTGGCCATTTGAATTGATAATGTAATATAGTCATTGTCAACATAAAATCTGAATTGTACTTTGAAACTCTTGAAGATCCAAAAAGCGTACAACATGATGAAAATTTTGGACTTTCAAAATTTAGCAAAAAATCTATAATTCAAAAATTCAAATTCTTACACACATGTGTAAAAAGTGCTCTTAATTTAGTGAGTAACATATAATAAGGAGAATCTCAAAATGTTCTGTAAATAGGGAAGCTATTGGACAAGTTGACATAGAGCTTGTGTTTAAATCTTAGATAAAATGTTTGTAACTGTGACTGTTCTTAATTTCCAGGAAGACAAATTCAATGAGACAACTGAGAGGAGCCTCAGGATGGTACAAAAAGAATGTGAACAGTTGAAGAATTTGGGGAAGGATGGCTTGAAATACCAGTAGGTTGCTTAGTCAGTCTTAGTTATGGCAATTTACAAACTCTGAGAAAGAATAAAAACATAAAAGTCAATTGTCACATTAAAGCCTCTATCAGAAATGAGGTTAGAAATGGAAAAAGATACAAGATTCTGGACAATTGATTCTCTGATATTTTATTTTATGTTTGAAGTTGGCTTTCCCACTCCCCAAACAGGGTCTCTGGATTTTGCCTTGTTTGGGAGTAGGATGGAGCACACTAAAGGTCATTACCATGTCCTGAGAAAGAGATGCTTTGCCTAGGATTTAAGCTTATCTTAACTGAGCTTATAGAAATAACTCTGGATTTGCTTAACACTGCAATATTTATTCTTTCAGTGCATTCATGAGTAATATGCAATTAATTCTGATTTTCTTAGTTATCATGGAGTGCAGTTTTTGTTGATAGCGAACATCTTCAAAACAAAACATTTTTAAAAAATATGACTTCCCTATTTCTGCCATCTTGCTGTTAGCTGAGAATTCAAACCCAGTGGATTAAAGATCTTATTTTCCTTCATCTCATTGCCAACACGTGTCTATCAGTTTCTCCCGTTAATACTTACTGACTACACAAAAGATTTCAAGCAGGATTTTCACTTACAAGCCAAGGTATTTGCTGCCATGGAGCTCTACAGGGGAGACAAGACAGGCAGATCTAAGAGCTTCTGAGATGACCATGAAATAAGAAAGGGAGAAAAAATGCAGAGATATAGGAGGCAAGGTTGAGGAAGATGGAGAGTGAGGAGACATTTCTCTACCATTTTCTGAGAGCAGGGAGCACATTGTACTTAATTTCAATTACCTTGAAGGGTCTGGGTCTCAGTGGCTCTTCCAGGGACAATGGGAACCTGCTTTTGCTCAATGTATGTTTTTTCAGCTCCCTTATCGAGCTCACAAAGATAGCCCCCCAGCTCTCCACTGAAGAACTGATCTCTCTTGGCAAGGAAATGGTGACAGCTTTGACCACCTGCTGTACATTAAGTGAGGAGTTTGCCTGTGTTGATAATTTGGTGAGCATGGCCCATACATCTGAAATTGATTCTCGTGCATGTATGAGTTTATTGGGATGAACCCAACTACCAAGTACAATCATAAAGCTCCAATAAAAAATAAATAAATAAAACAAAAAATTTTTTAAAGTAAGAAAAAATATTTCTACTTACCAATTGGTAGTGGTTTGTCTACTTTCTTCTCTTCCTTGTTTTCAACATTGTTGAGCAAGTAATGTCAAGTCCTCCTTTTGGCTTATCGTGTGAAGACCCTAAGAAGCAAAAGAGAATGTCTTAAATATTTTTCAAGGATTCTCTAAATTATTTTGCTATTTCTTATTTATCTGAGAAGTGATTTGTTACAGTAAATGTTCTAGGAATCACAATATTATTTCAAAATGATGCAGGGAACATTATAATTTTAAGTACTGATATAAATTCTCGTTTTTGCTCTAAGAGGAAGAGTTCTGAAAGAGATCTGCTACTTCCAGCCCAACCCTTTTAGGCCTGGGAAGGAATGTACCCAGCAAGGGAACATAAACAAGGAACACAATGTTTGCTAACCACTTTCTGCTGGCTGACTGAAGTTCTCAGCTTACAATTAAAAGTTTGTTACCAAGAAATTAATCTGTATGCATCCTAACTGATGTCCTTTGAATTCTTGTTATAATGTCACTTAGGACCCCAGGCTTCACTTTTGTTTGGATATAAGATAGTGTTTTGAGATCCTGTGTCTTCTGAGTGAAGTTCACAGTGATCATGGAGCTTATAACTCCTCATCTAATCATATTTTTCAAAACTCCATCAGTATTTGAAGTCATATCTGAGTTTCAATTCTCATTGGTGCAGGCAGATTTAGTTCTTGGAGAATTATGTGGAATAAATAAAAATCGAACCATCAACCCTGCTGTGGACCACTGTTGTAAAGCAAACTTTGCCTTCAGAAGGCTCTGCTTCAAAGAATTGAAAGGTGATGAAATGTATGAGCCACCCAGCTCTCAAGGTTTCTTTACCTCTTGTGTGGACTGGTGTCAGGCTCAGAATGAGAAGCTTCAAAGAAAGAAAGACAGGTATGAACATGCTCTTCTATGCATCTTTTTTTTTTTTTTTCAGCCTGGGGATACACCATGCATCTTGGAGAAGGTTTATTGTAATGGATTATGTGCTTTTGGTATGCCTTCCACTAAACCGTCTACTCTCTCCTATTCAGAAAAACACCAGTGCATATTTACTGTCATTGTTTATAATCTGGTTTTGTCTTTCCTCTGCTAGACACTTGGAGTGCTTAGCAGACTGTTTGGCAATGTGGGCTGGGGCAATTAGCAAAACGCCCATGGACAGGTTCACAACTAATTGTGTTTTCTTAAGAGAATGGCATGAATATTTGTCTTGAGTATTTTACTTAATGATTGAAAAAAGGAGGGGCCCTAAAGGAATTTTATTTTCATTCTTCAAGGTGACACTTTAAATGCCAATAAATAAGACCCGTTTTTAAATTTATTTACACAATATCTGTATAAAACATAGTGGAAATGACTTTGCTGCTGGGGAAGGGAGATTAGAGTTATTTTGGAGATAGATTTTTCTAGAAAAATCACGTATAGTAATTTATTTTTTAGTTCTGTTCATATTTTATACTATTTTGCTTGTAGCTCCATAACCCTCCAAAGAATCCATATTGTACTTTTAATGGGAAAGTTTAAAAGCCCTTTTCAAAAATGGGATATTTTAGCTCTTTATATTTATTCAAGTTGAGATGCCCAAGGTCTGCAATTCTCTAACAAACATTTTGGAAGAGTGTCAAGAAAAAATTGTGAATTAATTCTGTTTGATTTCTTTGGGCCATAGATTTCTTGTCAATTTGGTGAAGCTCAAGCCTGGACTCACCTATGAGGAGCTGCAGTCTTTGTTTACGAGTTTCACTAATATGGCAGAGAAATGCTGCAAAATGCAGGAGCCAGAAGCCTGTTTTCTTGAAGAGGTAGTATATTTCTTTCCCACTGAGATGCAACTGGTGTCTCTGGTCAAATAAAATTTAAAAAGTATGACTCTGTGTCCACTATGCAATGTCTCTGAGTCCTGTGTTTGACAGCACAGGTGCTGTCTAGCTCACCTGCAGACACCTCTCTGGTTCAGGTGTTGGGTACTGTCTCCTCCATGAGCACATGGTGGAAGAATAGCTGTCAGGAAAACCAGGGTTCTAATCCCTGCAGCTTTGGTCATATCATTCAAACTGAATTTCAGGTCACCATATGTAAATGGATGGGTGATAACTGTCCTTGAGTTATACCATTGGTCCTTGCCCTCCTGTTTGAAATCACTCACCATCTTAATAAAACAGAGTCAAGGTGACCTACAAAGGAAATCCTTATCCACTTCAAAGGGAGGAGAGCAGGAAGGGTATGAGAAAGCAAAGCCTTGCAGAGGTGACTGGCTCACCTTCGTGGGTCTTCCGACATCCCTCAGTTTAGAGCACATAAGGGAGAGGAAGGGGAGCGAGTGCGGGTGGGGGTGTCCCCTGCTTCCTCTCACTTTAGTGACTGTGGTGTCTCAGCAACTACTGTGGTATGAACCTTGGTTACCCATGAATGTGAGCTGCAGTGGATGGCACCCTGGAAGGGCCTGTTCCTTGTACTCAAAATCTCCTTTCTTCTTATCTCTGCTCCTGTAACACCCATTCCACTTCAAAACTCACAGTTCATATACAGGAACACACCACATACATCTTTCATTCTGGTTGAGATCCATCTACTGAGTACATTTTTGGTATAAATTATCAGATTTAAAAAAATATGCTTAATTTAACTAAGAGGATATTGATTGGATCTAGCATTTCCCTGAATGTGTATATTAGGTCCAAGTAAAGAAAATAATGAATGTATTAGCAGTTCATGAAAGACCTTGAGTGTCTGTCCTCAAGTTGTCCTCTATCTTCCTATATAATGTAGAAGTGATTTAAATTTCTATTTTAAAATTTAAGATAACATACTTTTCTAAATTTAGATATTAGTATCTTAACCTTTTCTTCCTATATGTTTTTATTTCTGTTTTCCATTGCAGGGTCTCAAAATTGGCAACTGAAGTCAGGCTGCCTGAGAAACATGAAGTTAAAAGCACCAGAGGTAATCCCTTCTGTCTCAATCAAAGGTCAGAAGTACTTGTAGCTAATTCATTCTCCCTGGCTTTACCCCCTCATGCTTCAGTGTCTACTTGGGGTTCATTCTACATGGCCTGGAGCTCATAATCCCAAGATGGATCTTGCAATATTTCTCCGGTGTCACTCACTCTTTTTTTTTTTTTAAGAGAGAGGGAGAGAGAGAGAGAGAGAGAGAGAGAGAGAGAGAGAGAGAGAGAGACAGAGAATTTTAATATTTATTCTTTAGTTATCGGCGGACACAACATCTTTGTTTTGTATGTGGTGCTGAGGATCGAACCCGGGCCGCACGCATGCCAGGCAAGCGTGCTACCGCTTAAGCCACATCCCCAGCCCCGTCACTCACTCTTTTGCGGGTAGTAATGCTACATCTGTGCCAGCACTTTTCACAACAGCTGAACAGCAACCACTCCTCTGCCTTTCTGCTAATGCATTCAGTTGTCTGGATGATTGAATTTTTGAATGTTGATATAAGGGGGAGACAAATCCTTGAGGGTTGGCCTGGACACACAAGCCTTGGTAAACCCTCTTCCAAGAATCCTTTTTGAGAGTCTCAATAAGATATGTTGAATTGAGATATAATTGACATGCAAACCAATGATGCTTTTCTTATGCAGTTTATTTAAGACTCATTATACAAACTTTTGGAATAAAATGTTGCATAGATACAGCAATATTATAAAAATCTCAAGAAAGAGAGACCTGAATCCCAATGAAGGTGGGTTTGCAACCACTAGAGGCAACACATGACTACCACTAACTGTTTTATTGAATACATGACTTTCCATCACCCAAGTTTATAACATTTTATATTCTTTTGATGTTTAAAACACTGTGTTTTCTTTTCAGCAAAGATCAACTTATGGGCTTCCTATCTGTCCTGTGGTAAATTCCCTTTTCTGAGAAGAATGAAGTAAAAGGATTCTTCTGTAACCTTTACTTGAAATCATGTTATTGTGGCAAGCAATAAAACAAAATTGTGAAGTTGTTTCTCAGACTGATGTCGTCTATCAATGTGACCCAAATCAAGCAATCATGATTCATTTATTCTATCAACACTGTTTGCACACTGGCCTCACCTGCCCTATTCCCTGGAAGTCAGAACTCTCTAGAGGCTCTGGGTGGGCAGAGTGCTCACAGCTTCCTCCTTGCCAGGGCTGGAAGGAAATGGCCCTCGAGGGCTTGCACCTTTACTGCTGCAGCTGCTGCTTCTACTCACAGCCAGCATTTATTCAATCTTTTCAATTATTAAACATTGTTATAGGTACTTCACATGATGATGTCATTGGTCACAACCACTGTATTAGTAGGTTTTATTTTACACACAGGAAACCTGAGATTTGGGAAGATAAAATAATCTGCTCAATGTGATATGACTAGTAATTGGCAGAACCAAGATTTGGGTCTGTTTCCTCTAATATTGGTAACTGCTGTCCACACCTCCTCAGTATGCCATGTGGCATGCCTTAAAAATGTGTTATTTAGAGAGGGGCAGGGGCATTCAAATCACCAACAATTGTAGTGCTTTGTTCATCTATTCAACATTGAAATCATTATGGGTTGGAGCTATAAGTGCTTGACAGTACTGTCAGTGGAGAGGGGAACTCAAGAAATGAAGGATGATTAGGAGTTCATGGCCTGTTTTCCTGACTGTTCTCTGAACTTACGGCTTCTAGTGGTTCAGAGTCTAAAATTAAAGAACATGACCATTTAATAGATCACATGAGGACATTCAAAAATTTCTTTTGGTATAGTATTTAGGACATATTCTTATCCATTTCAACTAATATTTATTGGAATCTCATTGTATGGCAGACACTGTGGATACAAACGTGAATCAGATGGACATAGTCCCTTTGTTTTGCTGAGTGGAGGAGAAGGTGGTCACCTATGATGTCAGAGAAATGAGAAAGGACTCTGCTGTGGGACACACTGCATAGGAATTGAGATGAGGATGCAGGATAGAATCTTCAAGTTCCTAGTGCTGCAGACTTGTTGCAGGGCCCAGAGAAGTTCCTTACACTCTCTGACCTCCATTTCCTTGTGCAGAGTGGGATAATAACCACCACATTGCAAAGGCTTTGGATAAAGTAATTAAATTCCTATTTAACTTGTTACATTGGTCAGCGGGTGATTGGTGAAAAACTCATGAAGCTATTTTGTTCTTTGATCTTTTCTCTAAACACTCATTAACTGGGGAGAATAAGGAAGAAAGTAGAAACAATAGATGATAGGTTTAATAAACAGAAATGAAACAGCAGAGTACAGTTAGATGATTCAATTTAATACTTAATGTTGGATTCTGCTTTATTGGATTCTAATAAGAGAAGCAGATATAAAATCTTAGATCCAAGAAACTTCTGCCACCTAACTGTATTATCATAGAGGAACCTACCATACACTTCTATCTCTACTTCCATATCAAGAAACTCACTAATAAATTCAGGTAATCAGTGTGATATGAGGAAAGGAGGGAAAGAAACAGCTTATTCAAAAGACACATTTTGCCTGGAGAAGAGCAGATTTGGAGTGAGGGCAAGTCAAAGTCGTTCTGTATTGCTTGCCCAGAATCCATACCAATGACTAGAACATACCTGGACACAGGAAGTGTTCTATAACTCCAGAGAAGCTTGTATATGTGATGAGCCAAATGGCACAATAGTGAAAGTCAAAACTACCTTCACCTGAGCTGTTACCCCTTAAGGTTCTGGTGAGATGCAGGGATCCTGTCCTAGTCGTTCTAAGATCCTGTTGAATCTGCTTCTATGACTTGAGTAAGAATTATATTTGATTTGCAAATAGTATTTGTTACAAATCATCACTAAGTCTTGCATTTGCTTACCTTCCATTTTTTATCTTAAAGGCCAGCCTGGAGAGCTTCCTTTGTTAATTCTGTGGAATCTGTTGAGTGATGTCACACAAACCAGCTTATTCACTTAAATAATCCCCATGAATTCATTTTCCTAAGGTCTGAAATTCCACGATAAATCACTATCATTAGGGCTTAACACATTTTTGGATCAAAAATCTCATTCTAGTGATTGCAAATGTTTCTGAAATGAGGATCACCATGGAGAATTTGGGTCACTCATTATTTTTTTCAAGGAAAAATTAGTTTATGATGCTTTTTGTCCCTTCAGTGTCAACTCCAGTCCATCAATAGTGGCTGCCCATAGCACTGTGCTCTTATAATTCTAAGGTTGAGCTTGGCTTGGAGGAGAAGAGTTTACTGGTCAGTCACGACCTCGGTAGGTATCAGTCTGACAGTATTCACCCAAAGGATGGAACTAAGTTTAAAAGCTCCATCTGATAGTTCCTGGAGGCTTATAGTAAGAAGTCAAGGGAACAGCTCTAAGGATGAGTGACAGAAGAGACACTGAGCATTAGGACTATTTAGAAGATCCCAGAAAGGATGGTGGAAACTGGTCAAACATAGTTCTTTCCTTGCCAACCTTGGCTTTCTACCACATAGGGCCACCTGTATCCTCAACCAAAAGTTAATATGTTCCAAATCTAAATAACAGATTTGGGGGTTGTTTTCAGGAAAATCTCTCTCTCCCATCCATAGTAAGCATTTAATAAATTAGGTCCCAATTCCTTGGATTTGCTCCCAATGCATGTGGGACTTGAAACTCCTCTTTTTCCAGGGTCTTGTAAATATGCCCAGCATTGACACCTGGGTCCTGACCATTTACTTAAGCTAGGGTAGCACATGTTTACTGTCTCCCTTGACACTTCAGAACTTTGTACGTGTCAATAAGAATTTCTAGGAAAAAAGATATTGCAGACTAGTATTTACCAAAGGTGTTTATTATTTTATTACAAGGCCTGCATTTTGTAATCTTGGAACAAACAAGATAGACATGACTTGTTTTAATATCCAGTAGTCACTAAAGAATGTTATCCATCAATAATATTTCTTCATTGTCATGGATTTCCTCAATTCTCTTTAGGGTCAAAGTGGACTTAGAAAAAATATTAGCCAGAAAAGTTAATTGTTAACAGTCAATCCTCAAAAAGAATATAAATAAATTCTTCATTTCTTTCAAATGACAGAACATCTTCCATAAAGATTCATCTGAAATAATGAAGACTCTTAAACCCATATGTTTTCTTGTTTTCTTCAGCTACATTAAATGTCAAATTCTTCAGACAAGTTTACTACATGCAGGTAGGAAATCCTACTGATAACCTACACATCACATGTGTAAGGCTAAGGCAAGTAGACATAATGACTATGAAAATACACATGGAAAGACTTACTGTCTCAGCAGTCATGCTGTCAGTGGAATTACTGAAAATTGCTGAACATTAGCATGTAGGATGAAGTCAGAAAAAGGAAATGCACCAAGGCAAAACATACAGGAACATCTCACTTTAGCCTTACTTTCACTTTAGGTCAGAGAAGCAAACCAATATTGGAAATTGGATAAAGGAGTTTAGGCAGAGAAATAATATGAATGGTAACAGCAATAACATTATAAGCTTCATTATTCAGTATCTGTTATGTGCCAACCCAATGTTTGGTACTTCACACTTTTATTTAATCTTGACCACCCGATATGATATGTACATTTACAGCTAGAGAAATAAACTCACAGAGCTTAAGATATTTTCTACAAATAGAAGTTGAACTCAGGATAGCTCTCTCCAAAGCTTTTCTCATCTTAATATAGCAAGTAATAATGGTATGTTTATTTAGTAAATAGCTGCCAAGTCCTTTAGAAGCTCTTAGTATAAGAAGGAAGACACTGTTTATGTTAGAGTGGTGGGCAAATCCGAGGTGTAAGACATCTTCTATCAAATTAAGCCTGGCAAGGTGTTAATGTTTACAATTTTGTTTCCCATGCTAATATTTAACTGTGGGTGTGTTAATAACATCTAATTAAAGAGTTTAATAACCAAATCATCAAACTTAATTAACTCAGAAGTGTCAACACAACCATATGCAGCTTATTTGTAGACCAATGATAGAGTTCAGCTATACAATATGTTTGAATATAAATAAATCATTCATAGAAAACAGTTTGAAGACAAGTGAAAACATATTCTGGTCATTCATCTTATTCATTATGGCAATTAAGAATAGATCCAAAAATTTATTATTATGTAAATACAGATTGAAGAATTTAAAGGGAGATTTAAATCTGGAAATTTTCCTCTTTTCTAAATGCCTTAGTCCATCTGGGATGCTATAATAAAATACCATGAATTGAGAGGATTATAAACATCAGAAATTTATTTTTTACAGTACTGGAGTCTGGGAAGTCCAATATCAAGATGTTGGCAGATTCTGGATCTGGTAAGTACTCTTATATTTGTATCTTGTGTAAATTCACTGTATGGTTCATAAATAATGCCTTCTTGCTATGTTCTCACATGGTAGGAAGAAAGAATGAGCTCCTTTGGGCCTTGCTTAAAAGACATTCCCCATTCCCCTTCATGACCTATTAGAAGTCCCCACCTTCAATACCATCTCTCTGAAGGTTAGGATTCAATAAATGAATGTGGGAGTTGCAAGCACCCAGCTCATCAGCAAATAAAATTTTATTTTTCAGCCATGCAGCATCTTAGTACCCAAAATTATGTGGAAGAGCATTTAAAAGACCTGTGAGTTTTATCATTAATATTCTTTTGTTTGAAATTTAAAAATACAGTTTTGGGGCGGGGGTGAAGCAACAGTGATATAATAAAAAACAATAGAGAAAAAGGGTTTGATTCTATCTTTAACAATCACCAATATGTTTCAGTACCAGCATCATGATTGCTCAGTTTCTTCAGAAAGCAACTTATGAAGAAATACAAACTGTGGCTCAACAGTTACTAGATCTTGTGGAAAAGTGCAAGAATTTTAAATCACACGTGTCAGCCGCAGAATGTGCTCATCAGTTGGTAGGTGAATCATAGACTGCTTCTTTTTTTCTCTTTTTAAAACTATATTGTAAACAAGAGGTGTTGCTATGAAGAGAGGGCTGCTATAATTAGGTAGGGGATTGTAAAGCAAGAATATGTAGAGTCACAGCTCAGACATAATCTCTGTAGGTTTATAAACCTACATTTTATCAGTTCATCCTGGGACATCAGATTCTGAGAACCAAACCCTCAAGAGAAGGATTTATACCTTGAGCACAATGTGCTAATTTGTTGGTTGCTCTGACTGAGTCTCTAAGCACTATTATTTGACATCCTCATTTAAAGAATTCTGGGAAATTGGAGTATTAATTATAAAAAGTCTCTGAGAGAACATAAAAAAGAAGAAAGAAGTGAATAATATTACAGACTGCTTTCCCAGTTAGTAAAGAATTGTGGGAATTATTATTGTTTCTTTATAAACTATGTCTCTCTTGTGATAGCAAATTCCCTCAAAATCAGGATTCCCTCAAGAGATTCTTGATAAACACCAACATGGTCTTACAACACACATTTTTTTTCTTTTTACAACACACATTTTGATCCATTATTCTCATGCTAAATAATTTAAAATGTAAACCATTTTTCTTCTTTATCTACATTTTTTTAAACTTCATCTTCTTAAGGCTAAAACCTACCTATATCTTTTTATTGGATTCTGAATAGACAGAAAAGTCATCAGTCTCATTTGAAACACATTTGAAATGAGGTTCTTCTATCAATGTCTCATTTTATAGTGTCACTGTTTTATTGTGATTCCTACTTATTTCCATTTTAAAAGATGACATGTTTCTGCTTTTATCCCTCACATCTGAAAACAAATGTCACTTAAGGTTTACTGAATCCCACACATTTATTGCCACTTAAAAGTATTTGAAAGCTAACCAAAATTATTGTATTTCCATGTGGATATTTGAAAACAAATACACATTGCTTCAAAGTTCATTTCCCAAAATAAGTTCTCATGGAAACAAAACTAAAGAAGTAATGAAAGCTATTTGGAAGTAATGAAAGCTATTTCTTGGCAAATCCTTCTCTTTACGTATATCTTGCCCTTTGAATTTCATTTTGTTAGGATCCACTTTTTAAACTTCCCTTCCCCTAGAGTTACAAATTCTGCATGTACCAGTGCCTTAGACATATGTGAAACTGAAGTAATTGGATGGGAGGACCTCTCCACAGGGCTTGTCTTCCAAAGTACTCAGAGAAACAAAACTATAGACCTTCCTAAGGCTGTTATAAAGCCATTTGAAAAACTCAAGAGTAAGGCTTATGAATGGAAATGTAGTACCAAAGTCACATTCTACTTTAAAGGATGATAAATATAGATGGGTTTTAAAAAATATATATAACTTGCCTAAACATTCTGGCTTACGTTTATTTATTTTAGTAACTCAACTGTTTGAAAATGAAACAATTGCTTTGGAAAAGGGAGAATGAAAAATTCTACTTGGTTAAAGTCCAAATTTGGGAATTTAGACTTAAATTTAGGTTAAAGTCCTCTAACCTAAAAGGCTTCTGCTCAAAAGAGCTGCACCTAGGGACTAGTTTAATGTTATGTACTTAGTTTCTTCTTCTTTATAATAATTTCTTAACTTTCCTGCAGTTAGGAGTGTCAATTACATAGACTCTCCCCTATAAGTCATCATTCTTCCTATAGATGACCAGCTTCCTAGAGCATATTTGTGACAACCAAGGAATGCTTGCCAAACACCTGTTTACTAACTGTTGTAATACAAATAGCACAGCAAGGCTTAAGTGCTTCTTATTCTATAAAAAAGATTATGGAGATCACAAAGATGGATTCCAAAGTCTAAAGCCTGAGATGATCTGTGAAATGGACAAAGAAAATCAAGTGACCATGAAGGAGAGGTAAGCCATCTTTATTTGACATTGTCTTTGAAGGAGAGTATTTTCCAACATTGAAGACAGATTATTTTTTAAATTTAAGTTCCTCTGAGGATACAATGTTTTATTACATGGAATTAAATTAAAAATTTGAGACACTATATATATATATATTTTTTTTTTCTCCCTCATAATGACAATTACTATTCTATTGAACAACAGGACAAAAAAATCTCTTGTGTGAAATAAACGAAAAATGAATAGGACCTATAAGACTAGTCTTCTTGAGAGCTAGATTAGGCAGATCAACAGCAAATGATATTGGAAGGTACAGTCAAAGAGGCAGCCAAGTAGGCAAAACATAATAAACAGGTAGAGACAGAGACCAGGTAATAGGGACCAGCATTAGGGAGGGTCAATGATAAGGAGCAGAGAGGTTATCTGACAAGCATGAAGAAAAAGTCTGTCATTGAGAGCCTAGAAATAAGCAGCAAGTTATAGGTTAGATAGAAATGAGTTTTCAACTTAAAAATCCTGGCTCTGTAATTTCCATGTGGAGTGGATAGCACTCCAGCAAATGTGTTGCTGAGCTCATAATTTGGAGTCCTACTTGGCACAGCATTCATATGATGAGTCTGAAGAGGGTACTAGCAAGCAATTGGGGTTTACAGTCAGAAAAGGACTGGGAAATATGAGACTTTGACTCTCAAAGAATGCAGTTCTGGCTATATTAGTCAAGACAGGCTCAGACATGAAGAATAAGGCAGATGATAGACTGTGGAAACAAAGCAGTGATTTGATTTTAGGTTTTAGACATGCAATCCAGACCAGGCATGAATAGGAGACAGGGAAACTGGATGCTGAGTGGCTTAAACTCCTTTACTTCACCCATATGAGGTAGAAATGCTTCCGGATCTTTCTGAAACTTCAAGAAAGAATTAAATTGCACCAGACATTAGGGAGGAAGGACTCAGGGATAAAGGAGTCAGGCAAGTTCCAGCATGCCTCATGTTAGGGGAGACCAGCTGGGAATCCAAACATGAGCTTAACTACTCATTTATTAAAGTGTTAACATAGGCTATCATTGACCACAGTTTCATGCCCAACAACTGGCCATCTCAAAGAGTCCCTCCTGGCACCGGACTGGGTACACAGCCAGTGCACGGCAGAGCCTAAAGGGTGTTGCAGTCAAGGACGCAGGCCTCTACTGCCATGTGGCTGCTATGCTCACACCCACAGCTGCATCCCTAGTTCAGCTGCCTGTTTCAAGACCTCTTTCTAGAGGACCTTCTGCAGAGGCATTGCCAGTGTACCTCTGCTAAAATCCTGTTACTAAGGAATGAAAGGAGAAAATTGAAGACATTTCTTTACTCTGACTTCTCCATTCTAGCCTTTTCCCTCTTCCTTTTTCTCTTGTTCCAGGATGCCTTTTTTTGGGGACTCCCTCAGGGATGAGCAGACCCCACATCTATGCTGATCTATGCTGATCCTCCTTTTCCCTGGGACATGGGAAAAAATGGGACAGAGGGAAAT
The DNA here is from genome assembly GCF_964194105.1 of Spermophilus citellus. NCBI lineage: Eukaryota > Metazoa > Chordata > Mammalia > Rodentia > Sciuridae > Spermophilus > Spermophilus citellus. The sequence goes on from NC_138189.1 coordinate 58,169,640, forward strand.
TGGTACTTTCTTCAATTTAGCCCTTGTTTTTTATGATGCTGGTAAATGATTAAAGGTGTAACTGTTACTTCAATTTTGGCTTCTAGTCATACTTGGCTACTTTGACACCTGATAGCTCAGCTCATTTCAGCTCACCTCAAATCCTGACCATTCTCCTCCACAGTAACTATCTTTCCAACAGAAAGATAGTTAGGAATTTCACAAAGAAATGAATGGTCAAGCTGAGAAGGGGTAGATAGAATACCTATTCATATTTTATCAGCCAGAACTCAGTTTCATGTTCTCAATTTAAGTGGAAGAGAGAGACTGGAAAGGTAGTCTTCCTGTGCACACAGGAAGAGAAAATATATTTGTGTGAGCATCACACCACTTTCTATCTGTAATTTGCCTTTTGTTGAGTATATTTGCATGTGTGTCCAGGTAGGTCTTGAATAAGCCTTGAAGACTAGTAAGAGGAAATGATTATTGGGAATTTAGAAACAAATGAATGCATTGAACAACACACCTTGAAGGGCAATGGTGTTACTCTCATAGTCTAGAAAGGACTTCTGAAAGATCGTAAGAGACTTCTGTGTACCTGTCAATTCTTCTAAATTTAATTCTTATGCAGCACTGTTTACAATTCAGTTTAGACTCTTGAACTTTCTACATTCCACTCTATAAAAAAGTGGGAAGTTATATTACTGAGTTTTCTTTTCCCACAGGCCTTGGTCACTTCATGGGCATTCAAGGAATGTCTGACCAACCTCACAGTGATCTGTCCGTAGTGAAGATGTGAAGCAGTTAAGCAAAGTGTGCTATTTCATCTGAATCACTATGCATTTCTAGAAGTTTCAGGTCAATAAAACGAAATGAATTCTGTTTTTAAGAAATAGTGTCACCATTAATTCTTGAATTCCAAATTATACAATTTTGTGTTTGTCAAATTACAGGTACAGTTATGAAATTTCTAGAAGGCATCCATACTTATATGGACCCACTATCCTGACCATGTCTGCTTGCTACAAAACAGCTATTCAGTCATGTTGTCAAGAGGAAAATAAGACCGAATGCCTGCAGATAAAGGTATAATAGACACGGGCCAACTGCTGTTTAGGGCCTTGCTATGGCAAGTGTGACTCTGGATGAGCAGCATACTCATCCCCTGGCAGCTTGCTAGAAATGCAAAATTGGAAGCTGTTCTCTAGACCTACTAAACCGATTTCATTTTAACAAGATACACAGGTAATTCATCCAATCATTAAGATTTGGGAAGCATACTATAACATAGATGTTACTTCCTAATAAATAATAAATATTTAATATTCCAGCCACTATTCCTGCATAATAAAACACCTCCAAACTTAATAACTCAATAACTATCAGTTAATTATCTCTTATAATTTTGGGGAATAAGGAATTCAGGAAATAGCTCATCTGGAGGTTTTTGGCTCATGATAATTCATGTGGCTTCATTTACATGACATCTGGGACTCTGCAAGCTGAAGCACTGGGCATTGGTTTGCCATCTTTTTTTTTTCCTTATAAAATATCAAATGTATCTCCATGCAGTATCTCTGCCCTGGGTAAGTTTGGGCTTCCTCATAGCATAACAGCCTCAGGGCAGTTGGATGCTGACTTGTAGCTTAAGGCTTCAAGGCATTGCATAATGGATAAAGACCAAGTTGCTTGGTCCTTTGTATCTAGTGTCAGAAGTCATTTTTGCCATGCTCTACTGGTTGAAACACTATGAAACCTCACCCATTTGGAGGGGAACATATACCTACCTTACCTCTTGATGGGAGGATTGTTGAGATCTCTATGTAAGAACATGGGGTATGAGATGTTGTTTTAGCCACCTTTGGAAAATACATCTGACAAGCAACTTTGTTATGTGGCCTTTCCTCCTTCATTGTATAGATGTGAATCAGTAAGTAGTTCCATTGTAAAGGTATTTTTTTTTTTGCATTTTCACTAAAGGTTCTAAATATTAACATAAAGTGATCATCTTTATTTTACTGAAGGGATACTAGGTCAATTTTCCAAAAGTCATGCTAAAAATGAATATTAGTTTAGCAATTATTTTGATGAATTCCTCAAGATTAAATGCAGTGCCACGTTTTCCTTACTGTCTTCTTTGAACTTCTCATTGAGAAATTACCTAACTTCCTCTAAACCTCATATTTTAGAATAGGACAATTTTATTTCTCTTACTCAGCTTTTTCCTTGTCTATCAGAAACTAAATTAAATGATGTTTCTTGCATAGGCTAAGTACTCAATGATTGTAGCTGTTTTCCTTAAATCTATTTATATATATATATTTCCTATTTCCCTCCTCATTCTTCTCTTGGTAAACTCCAGTTAGGTCAGAAGTCTATTCCAAATTCCTAAGCAAGATAGCCATTTTTACTTCTTTTGGTTTCATATTAATTAAAAACCCAAAGCCAGTTATCATGCAGAGACATATCTCAATACCCAGCATTTCTGAAGGATGTCCCCCCCTCCCCCCATGGAGGTGAATTTTGTAAATAACTTGCATGTATTTACGTTTTAATTATAAAGTCTTTTATAATTAGATTTTTTCCAGGGGAGATTTGTCCTAAATTTCCCCGTGTTGTTAAACACAAGCAGGTGCTGTAAGTTAGCTAAGAAATCTTTCCCCCTCTTCCTCACTTGGTGATATTTATAGTGTGGCAACTGCTAGGACTTCTGTTCCTAGTAACTCTTGTTGCTTCCTTAGGGAAAGTTACACAATCAATTGTGTAAAACTTATGTCTATGATCGGAGAATGGGATCTATGAGTTAAAACTCTGTTATGTAAAAGTGGATGATCTTACTTATACTTGATTTTGAATGAGTGTATATAATAAATAATAATAAATAATAAATTATAATAAATAATAACAATCCATAATTGGCTATAAAATAAAATTAACTTGTATTTGATAATATTCAAGTCAAGCTATTATTATCATGATAGTTTTGTGGTTTGAATATTGCCTTTAAATACATTATTTGTCTTGTTTTTGAAAATATCACTGTAAGGCACAGTTACTCATAGGAAAAAATAATATATGGTCAATATAATGTTTTAAATGAAAACAAAACTTTTTGGAAAATTTTAAATATTCTATTTCTACCACATAGAGATGACAATTGGGGTATATTTTCTTTTAATAATAATAATGTCTTCTGTTCACCGATTTCCTCACAGATTTTATTTTAAACGTGGTTGCAATCACACTGAACATACAATTTTTATCAGAGCTTAAACATGCCTGTTTTTATTAGAAATATAAATTTCTCAAAAATAATGTGCCTTATTTAACTGTCACTCTGAAGTTGTGTTATTTTATTGTCTCAAAATTTTGCTATCATAACAAAGCATGCATGCATTTATTTTTGCATAATTATGTTTTTATTTATTCATGGAAATTTGTGATAGCTTCAAAAGTAGAAATCTGAGTAAAAGAATATCAACATTTGGCTGGGCATAGTGGCAACGGCTATAATCCAAGCTTCATGGGAGGTTCAGGCAAGAGGATTGCAAGTTCAAGGCCAGTCTGGGCAACTAAAAACCCTGTCTCAAAATTTTAAAAAGGGGCTGGGATGTAGCTGAGTAGGAATAAAAGCCTCTGCGTTCAATCTCCAGTACTGCAAAAACAAATCAAAACAAAAGAAGAACATGTGGAGGAGAAGTTAATTAATAGATATTGCAAACAAGGCACATTTTAGTTAAGCAGCATGAGACTTGTCCAGGATAGCAAGGTTAATAACTTTGATAAAAGCAAAATACAACTGTAAGACATTATTGAAATTTATTCTGGTGACTCTCCAAGTTTTTATTTGTTCACTTTCTTGTTTTCATTTATATTCCAAATGTTTGAGGTTCTGGGACAAGTGATCTCTAGGGAAGCAAGATTCTATTTCACAAGAAAATCCATGTTAATGCTTTTACATTTTGGCCTCTCTTAAGTATTCAGTGGAAGACTTTCTAATTTCGAGAAGATATATAATATTTATTTTTCTTTCCTTGGTTTTTTACTAATGCTGAGATTAATGTTTTCTGTTACTATCATATTTCTTTGATATACTGTTTCTCTATTTACAGCTAGAACCCATCAGAAAATACATTAGAGAAATATCTTTGAGACATCATCATTTATGTGAAATTGGGGTTAAATTCAACCACAAAGTAGCAAAAGCTGTGTAAGTTATCTGTGTGGATTTGTGGACTTTGTTGCTCTTTTGACTAAACTTGAAAAATCATTTACCCTCTCACTTAGCAGTGTCTGTCAATAGAAACCTGGCATCTTTCTCTAAACGTGTTACTTGCCTGTTCAAATAGAGCACACAAGGCTGTGGATGAAATTGCATAATACCCAACTGCCCCCACCGTCTCCTGCTTCAAGTTTTCCCATTTGCTTCAATCCCTTCATTTCTTCTTCAGTGAACCAAAGATTTTAACATTCAGATACAGGCATTTACTAAAAATTTCAGCCTGCTAAAGGTTAGAGGACAAAAGGTATTCTTTTCTTTTGGAAGATAGGAAAGATTTTGGCTCCAACACCATGTAAAATAGAAAAATCGAGGAGTGCTTTTGAGGGTGGAGATAGAGAATTTGATGCTGCTCAACTGCCTCCTTTCTGGTCCAGATGGCTTTTCTGTCCAAGTTAACCCATGAAGACAGGCATCTTTCTTACATTGCCTTCTTCCTTAATTTAGGACAACAGTGAACTTCCTGGGAGCTCAGTTATCCTTCCACGGAAAGACCAGAGAGATTTCAGGGAAGTTATTCCCTTGTCCACTGAAGTAAGGGCCCAGCCTCATAATCTCTGCTTTGATGTTGACAAGGTTTAAGTGGGAAGTCAGACATTTCCAAGCCTAGCTAGCCTTGCATTTCATTGCCTCGCTAAGCAACTCAAGTTCTTTAAGAGATCACTAAAATGATGAAAATTGCCATATTTTACATGATGTTTAATTGCTTGTTTCTGTGACTTGATCTCTGGCTGCTATCACTGAAGGAGTAGAATGCATTTGTAATGTTCTCTCTTCACATTTGCAAATACATTTCTCTTCTTTTGGTTACTTGATGAACTAGAACTAATTTTAGAAATGATAAAGTTCAAAATACTGTTTAAAATGTGTTATTTTTCTTTTCAGGGAATTGGTTCTGCTCACTAAAAAACAACCTAAATCTAATTTTTCTGAAATTGCCAAACTGACCACTGATGTTAAAAATCTGCATGAGACCTGCTGTGAAGGAAACACAGTTGCGTGTGCTCTTGGTAGGGTAAGAATCTTTTTCCTGAAACTCACTTTATTCTTTAAACAGCTTAGAATTCTTAAAATAATGATACAGTAATACAGTAATAATAATTGATCTAGAAAAATAAGGATGATTTCTCAATATTATCAGTAGAATGCTGTCTTCCTCCTCTCTGTTCCCAGCTCATGTAGTAATTTTTCTTCTCTCCTTTCTTTACTTTCTTACTTCTTTTATTTTAATTTACTTATATGCTTGTTTGTTTATTTCTGTGCTGCTGCTGGGGTTGAAATCCAGGGCCCCTCACACATGCTAGTCAAGGGCTCTACCACTGAAGTACACCCTCAGCCCCATTTCTTTATTATTATTATTAGGTTCTTTTTAGTTATACATGATAATAGAATCCATTTTAATAATAAAAGCATGGAATATGTCATGTTCTAGTTCAAACCCCATTACCTCTCCTTCCCCTTCCTTTCCCTACACCCTCATCCCTTCTCTATATTGATCTTTATGCCATTTGCCTACAGTTTTTTTTTAAAATTAATTTCTTGTGGATGCACTTGATGGTGGGATTCACTGTGGTGTATTCATGTATGTACATAGGAAAGTCATGTCAGATTCATTCCACTGTCTTTCCTATTCCCATCCTCCCCCCACTTTTCTTCAATCCCCTTTGTCTACACACTGACCTTCGATTCTCCAACACCCCCTCCACCTAGCGTGGGTTAGCTTCCACATATCAATGAAAACATTTGATCTTTGGTCTTTGGAGACTGACTTGGCTTGACAGTCTCCAGATCCATCCATTTATTGGCAAATGTTTTATGACTGATTAATACTCTATTGTGTAATACTCCATTTGATTTATTCATTCACTTATTGAAGGGCACCTGAGTTGGTTCGGTAGCTTTGCTCTTGAAAATTGTGCTACTATAAATATTGTATAAGAAGGTTTTCACTATTTTCTTGTAGAAATCATTGCATCCTACCATGTTATTTCACAGCATTATGTTACAAAGCAGTATGTCTATAATGAACATTAATATTAAGTGACATAAATTAATATAGTTTAATATTTTTTATATCAGCCAGTCAACACAATTCAGTTAGGTTCTCTCATTCCCTGACTTCATAGCACTATAGGAACAACTTTCTAAGATTATATAGTAATCACTTTTTTTTAAATTTGATAAACCATTTTATAGCATTTAGTTTGTACTAGGCTTTGTTCCTTGATCTTAAGAAATATCAATTCATTTAATTCCCATAGCCATATCAAGTATTATTTTTATACCCATTTTATAGATTAGAAAATTGAGATACAAAGAGATGAAGCAACTTGATAAAGTTGCAGAGCCAGGAAGTAGCAAAGTCAAGATAGCTCTGTCTTTAAGATTTTATCTGTCATTCAATGCAACAATTTATTCTTCCACAAAAGATGGTGGGAAAAGTTTTTCATCTTAGAATGTCTATATTCTTACAGTTGCATTCATCAAAATTTTTCTCTTTTTTTACTACCCTTTAAAAATTGATATTCTAGACAGATGTGTTAGTGGCTTTATGTTATTTAATTTTTTGTGTACTGGGGATTGAACCCACAGGGTGCTTAACCACTGAGTCACATTTCTAGCCCTTTTATTTTTTATTTTGTGACAGGGTCTTGCTAAGTTGCTGAGACTAGTCTTGAACTTGTGATACTTCTATCTCACCCTCCTGGATCACTGGGATCACAGGCATGTGCCACAATATCAGCTGACCTTTCTTTTTCTTACCCTATAAGTTCTGCTACAGATATTGTTGTCCAGTAAATGATTCAGTCTCCTTTTCCACAGTCCAGGGTGGTTGCTGGGCCATGAACTGTATTTCCTGCCTGTCTCAAAACTAGTTTTCTTCAGAGGTGGTCTATGCCTTTTCTAGGTCTGACCCATAGAAACCTCCTGGCTATATTCTACAATCCCCCCAATACCTGGTAGATTTTAATGCTGAAGGCTACATTGGAAGGCACAGGTTGGTTATGGCAAAGCCTCTGTCAGCCAACTTCCCAGAACTACTGCTAGAGGACATATACCTTTCCTCCCTGCTGGGACTTTTGGAGAGAGATGACCTTGTGTTTGTTGAGCCACTGAGAGCATGGTGCTTGCTTGATTGAGGCACACTTTCTCTGAAGCACACTTGACTTGTAATTTAGTTTCAACTAAAGTTACTACTCTCAGATTTGTACCTTCATTCTATTCTTTTTTCCTGAGTCATTAGTTTATACCCCCAACTTGTTAGAGGAAATCTCCTCCTAGATGCCTCATAGATGCCTTACATCATCTTAAACTCTATATATCCATAGCAAATTCTTTGGCTTCCTTTTTTAAAACATTTTTTTTTAGTTGTAGATAGATACACTACCTTTTTAAAATTTATTTGTATTTTTTAGTGTGGTCCTGAGGATCAAACCCAGTGCCTCACATGTAACCCTGGCCCTCTTTGGCTCCCCCCCCACCTTTTTTTTGAAGTCCATCGACTTTATTGATCTAAAAAACTTGACAAGGACAGTGACTGCTATGTCAAAAAGGTGACAAAGGGCATCAAACCAACCAGAGGTGAAGGTGGGGATGAGGGAAGAGGCCAGGAATCTAATCAGAAAGGCTGGTTAATGGTTTCCATGGAACTGGCAGGGAAAGAAAGGGAGTTGCATACCAGAGCAAAAATTCCAAAAAGATTGAAATGGTGAGGGGAGAGAACTCCCAAAGACAACAGCAATCTTTTCTTTTGTGGAGGACAAGGAGCCCCCACTCAGCTGCAAACTCTGGAGACTTGATAATGGGGCTGGGGATGGAGGGCCCCCCAGAGAACATAACAAGACGGCACCCAAAGCAGTCCTGGGACTGCTTACATTGGCGCTCCATGTGTCCTTCAGCCATTCCTGGAAGAGATCTTCATCTTTCTTTATCACCAGAAATTGACCAAGGATGACATATTCTTCCAGCTTCTTGCCCAGGTCTTCGCCAATCCAAGTCAGGCTCCTCACTGGCTTTCCCCCATAGGCTCTGCCACAAGGTGTCCATGCTTTTGGGAGGTTGTCATCTTTTTTTTTTTTTTTTTTAAAGAGAGAGTGAGAGAGGGGGGGAGAGAGAGAGAGAGAGAGAGAGAGAGAGAGAGAGAGAGAGAGAGAGAGAGAATTTTTAATATTTATTTTTTAGTTCTCGGCGGACACAACATCTTTGTTGGTATGTGGTGCTGAGGATCGAACCCGGGCCGCATGCATGCCAGGCGAGCGCGCTACCGCTTGAGCCACATCCCCAGCCCAGAGGTTGTCATCTTGATGGAGCTTAATAGGCAGCTTGGGCTCCCTGAACAGATGCTCTCATTACTCAACCCTTGGCTTCCCTTTTGTAATCACACTCCTCAAACCTGATAGTTCCCCTGAATATCAGTTTCAGTAAATTATACTATCATCAACCTTATCCCATATTATATCCTAGGTTATTTTTCCTCACTCCCCTTTAATTCTTATTTATTGTTTATTAAAATATTTCACATTCTACTGTCCGATCACTGATTTGATTCACCCATCATCATTCCTTGACAAAATTTTCTCAATAACTTCCAAACACCCTCCATTTATTCCATTTCCCAAATATGTCATGCTTTTATACTTTTAAGATTCTTTATATATAAAGATAAATAATTCCAGAATTCTTTTCCTGTTCACTTGCTTCAAATTAATTTCTATTTGTCTTTCAATCCTCAAATCATTGAAGATCTTCATTGTGACATCCCTCCAGTCTGAACTCCCAATCTCTCTTTTTGCTTCCAAAGAAGCATGTGTGTACTTCTCTTACAACATCTAACATTATAATGTATTAGGATTGTTATTTAATTATTTGACTCTCCAGCCAGATTGCAAATTCCTTAGATGCAGAGACTAGTTTATTTATATACACACCCAATTATTTGGATGCATATATAAGTAAACATGTAAGTGTGATAGTAATATAGAATGTATACAATAAAGGAAAAATTGTGATGTGACTCAGGGACAAAATGCTCCCTAAATTGGAATCTCTCAAAAAGAATCACAATAGAAAGACAGTCAAATTTTTCATTTGTGTTTTTCTGGGGCTAAACATAGAAACAATAATAAAGTCTGTCTCATATGTTCTTTGCTAGATGTTAAAAAGAGCTGTGACAATTGAGTAAGTTCAAGTAGGTGGGTATGTCTTTCTAAAATGAGTAACTATAAATGACCTTTTTGGCCTACAGATAAAGCCCTCTAAGGTACCAATTTTCCCCCTGGTTTTCTACTAATAACAATAAAAAATAAGTTCGGAATGAAGCCATCAAAAAAGTCCCCCTCCTGTCTCTGTTTTATAGAGCTATCTTATGAACTACACCTGCTCTACACAGGCTGCCCTATCCAGCAAGATCACTCAGTGCTGTGAACTTCCAGCGCCATTCCGAGGGGAATGCATTATCAACGCAGGAAATGAGGACAAACCTGACCTTTCATCCCTGCCACTCAGCAGGTTTACAGAACACCGATTTGTATGCGAACGATTCACTGACAACCAAGATGACTTTCTACAAGAGTAATATAGCTTTTTTTTTAAAAAAAAAAAAAAACTGAATCTTTTTTTTTTAAAGAAAGAGAGAGAGAGAGAGAGAGAGAGAGAGAGAGAGAGAGAGAGAGAGAGAGAATTTTTTTTAATATTTATTTTTTAGTTTTTCGGCGGACACAACATCTTTGTATGTAGTGCTGAGGATAGAACCTGGGCCGCATGCATGCCAGGCGAGCGCACTACTGCTTGAGCCACATCCCCAGCCCAGTAATATAGCTTTTTGTAAAATCTAAAGGATGGAATATATATATATATATATATATATATATATATATATATATATATATATGGATTCTGTAGACGAGGTTGCAAATTTGAATCATGATGGGGCCCAGTTGGTGATGGAACTGAGTAGCCAAGTGAGAGCTTTGGGCAAAAAGGAAATGCTTTGTGGATTCCAAAGTTGGCAGCGGCTATTCAGGTCCAGTCAGACAGTTATGTGGGAATGTGGGTTTGGGATGTTGAGTCTACTGCATTGGAAGAAGCTAAAAATCTTTTGATTTTTTGAAGATCGACTACTAATATAGGAATTTCAAAAACAAAAACACCCAGTGTTTGCAAGCTTTACTCTTAGGGACTAGAGATGAGAAAAAGCTTCGGATTATTTTATGTACATGGCCAACTCTTCCAGTTAATATCCACTATCAAATCCATGGTGTAGTATTTAAAGATTAGAGAATAGGGTTATTAACATTTTCGGTGTCCATTCAGAAGTACATGTTATTTTGTGCAAAAGGCAAACTGATTTCAATACATAGTATCAAGATGATATTGCTATGTAGTTGAAATATTTTCAAAGTCACTTTGGGAAGCAATGGAAAATTGGAGTTTTCCTCAAAGTCCATTGTAAAATGACCTTAACTGAATGTCCAAAATTGTATTTTATACTGGCTAATAAAATTAGATGCCACTATCTGAATGTACCCATTAAAAAATTAAAACTTCCAATATATTTTACATGATACAGGTTTCTCTATGAATTTTCAAGAAGACATCCAGAGTTGGCAGTTCCAGTGATTTTAAGAGTAGAAGCAAAATATAAAAATTTATTGGAAAAATGTTGTAAATTAGAAAAACCTTTGGAATGCTATAGTCATGCGGTAAATTTTTTCTTTTCCTTTTCTTTTTTTTTTTTAAATGTGTTTCTCATCAGTGATTACAAACAGGAAAAATTCCAGTGCTGTTAATAGTGCCATATTTTTGTAAGATGATTATAAATGTTCTAGCTAATTGCAAGCACTAACATCTTACCTTAGTAACTCTGGGTGAGTCATTGCCTTACAGACTGTGTTTCCAGAAACCTCAGCAATCTTAAGTGTCTATAGATGTATGCTCAGCACAGTAGCAGGTAGCTTGAGAGTGCATCCCATTTGAGTATGAGTAGTTTACCTCTTACGGAGCCCTAGAAGATATTCCCTTTCCAAGCCAGAAACCTTACTGTTCACAGGTAGAAGCTCTTGTGCATTTGATATGGAAAAGCTGGCGGCCTAAAAATCTTCTCATCAGCCTATCAGTTATCTTTGAGTTAAGATAGGGTAGTTATGGATTTTTTTTTATTTTGCTCAATGCCTTACACATTAATAGAGGTCTAGGGTTGTGTGTAAAAAGGGCCATCTTGTCCTGCCTGGCCTCAAGCAATCACACCTGAGACTTCACTGTTCTCAGAAGGATAGGGAAGATGATTTAGTCTCCTGTATGGAAACACCCATCTCATTGCATCACTGTTAGTTTTTCACAATGATTACTATGACTATAGCAACTTGAAGGAGCATGGATGTTTAGAATTTACAAACAGCTTTACAACGAGTGTCCTATTTGATCTTCACTATAGCCTGGCATGATAAGTAATGCCTGAATTACCAAGCACACTTTATAGAGAAGAGTAGAAGAGTTGTTTTAGTCTTTGTGTGTGTGTGTGTGTGTGTGTGTGTCTGTGTGTGTGTGTGTGTAACTAAAAGACCTGACAAAAACAATTAGGAGAGGAAAAGTTTATTGGGGGGTCCATGGCTTCAAAGATCTAAACCCATAGATGGTTGACATGGTTGCTCTGGACCCGAGGTGAGGCAGAACATCATATCAGAAGGATGTGGTGGAATAAAACTGTTCAGGACATGGTTCCACAAGAAAGCAGAGAAAGAGAGCTTCCCTCACCATGGACAAAATGTAAACTTCAAGGGCACAACCCCCAGTGAACCCCCTCCTCTAATCACTCCCTACCTGCCTACAGTTACCACTCAGTTAATATCTATTAGGGGATTAATGTATTGATTAGGTTAAAGCTCTCATAATCCAATTGTTTCACCTCTAAACTTTCTTGCATTGTCCCACACATGAGCTTTGGGGGGGGACAATTAATACCTAAACCATAACAAGAGTACTGATTTCAGAAGATTCAAATGATTTGCTTGGTATCACACAGGTAGTAGAGACAGTGCTAAGAATAAAATCTAGGTCAACTCCTTGCAAAATTGGGTGGAAATTTTACTGAACAAGGACTGCTTTTTAGGATAAGGTGGATTAGATCTGACTAGTAAGGTGATCATTTTTTCTACCAAAGAGTTCAGCCTGCAGGATCATTAGTATCTTCTCATTAGAATATTATTTTCATGGTTCAAGAATTCTTTGAATTTGCCATTACCTCTGAAAATTACATCTAGTTCAATTTGATGTGTATTTATGTAATGTTCACAGCCTGAACATGACTTTTTTATTAAACCATGACTTCTTAACACATATGTATATTTCTGTACGTATATATCCATATCTGTGCTGCTTATATAAAAAGGCTATATTATTAAAATAACCAGTAGACACACATGCACAGACCAAACATAAATCTATCAACTTCTCTGCATTCCTCTCTTTGGCTTGATGAATGATTTGCCTTGTGTTTGTAGAACACAGCAGTTAAGCCCACAAATGAGTTTATATCATGGGAATCCAGATATCAATCTTGCTGTCCCACTTTTTTGCCACAAAATATATGGTGATTTTTCTTTCAGTAAAATGTGAGCTTTAAGATTTGTGAACTCACTAATGAAGATCTGGGTTTAGGGAAACATTTATATTATACTATTAGAAATGTGTTTGCAATCTCAGCTGCAGATAAATGTTTGCAACCATATGTAAACACTACTTATTTCTGTTTTTCAGGAAGTGCTGTTCCAAAGAGTGATACGAGAAAGCCATGATCATGTGAAAAATTACTGTGATTTACATGAAAAATTGGGAGATAGTAACTTCCATGACAGGTATGCCTCTAAGATATTCAGATTTGTGTTTGTTAGTGACTGGTGGTCTAGGGCTCTCCTCTGTTCATTCTTGACACTGAGAATTGCTTCAATCTCCCAGGTTGAAGAAAAATAGAAGGAAATGCATTAGGAGAGAAGAAGGGGGTTATGGGGAGGAAGAAGGGGAAGGCAAGGGCATGTACTGAAGAATGAAATTGATCAAAGTATGTTATATGCATGTTTAAATGTCCTACAATGAAACCCACAATTATATATGATTAATTTGCATGAATAAAAATTACATAGGAAAAAAACCCTTCAGAATTAACTTGCCCGTTGCTTTGTTAAGATAGATGTCTATGGAACTTTGGGTATTTCCACGTTGGCTTTCCAGGCCAGCTCCTCAGATGCCAGTCAATGTCCATAGGTTAGGGAACAAAGGAGGCCCTACTGTCCCCTTGAAATCTCACAGAGGTCTCTTCCTTACATTTGAATGTTTAGTTTGAGTCAAGTGATTTTTGAGTCAAGGCTGCAACAGAAATCTAATCCAGGGTCCCTTTGTAACAGTTTTAAGTCAGGTTCATCAAGCAAATTTAGTATTTTCATCACTACCAAGAGATAAACATTATCAGTTATTTGCCAAAGATAATATGTGTACAGAAAGCCTGGGAAATCTCACTGTATCTCAAAGATTAAGTTGTCACAAAACAAAAGCCAATTTTTAGGAATCTTTGAGACCTTACTGTAATAGTCTATTAAGAAGTAGAGTATTGAAGAAAACTTCAGTTTGATATAGTGTCTCATAATACTGAGCTTAAATTAAATGTCCAGAATAATGGATCACAAAAAATAGTTTTCTGATTCATCTAGAAAGAATTTCTTGGCTTATTACTTTTCTTTTTACATTGTGTTCAGTTGCTAATGAAGGATTAGATTGTGATTTTCAAGTTTTGGAATAAATCAAAATGCAGAGAAATGTGTTAAAATATAGACCCCACATCCAGAGTTTCTGATTCTGTAAGTCTGGAGTGGGCCTGAGTATTTGCATTGCTATCAGATGCTTAGGGATGCTGATACTGGTGGTCTAGGGCTCCCCTCTGATCACCACATGATTAGATTGTTGGTTTCCTTGGATGTTATATAAACCACACTCTTCTCCAACTCCATTCATTACAAATGCAGTAACTGATTCTAATTCTTTGTTGTCTTCAGCACCTAGTTCTTTAGAGTCTCTTTAAAATCTCTCTCCATCTCTTTTGATTCCATCCAACACTCTCTTAATTCAGGCCTGGTTTTCTTTCACCTGGAATGTCAGAATTTGGAATTCTTTATTCCCTCACTTTACCTCTTGCCCATCCCCAATCCATTCTTTATGTCTTAAAACCAATGTAAATCTGATTTTATAACCAAATTTTTTTTTCTCTCCCACATCTCTCTGTCTTGCACTTTGTCCCCAAACCCCCAATCAAATAAAACCAAACCAAACCATAGTCAGTGACTTCATGACTGCCATTCCTCTTCACCCGACTCCCTCAGAGTCCTCGTCAGATCTCAGTTCAGAAGTCATTTCCTTAGGGCCACCTGTCTGAGTTCCCTGAGATGAGATTAGATGCCATCTTTTGTGCACTGTTGGGAAATATAATTAAAAACAAAATCTCCCAACCCAGAAAACCTCTCTTCAATGGTAGTGGAAAAATGAACTAGTGGGTTTTTAAAATTGAATAAATATAAAATCAAAATGTGATGTGCATCACAGGCCATCCAATGGAGAGATTGTAAAGACAGAAGGAAATCTCACTCCACGAATACAGCCAGGCAGACACAACCCATTGCATACATGTTTTCATAAAAACAATAACTAGTCTTCAAGTGAGAGGATTTTACAGTACCATTTGTCACACATAGTTCATCCTAACTTTATCTGCTAATTGGGATGACCATTTGTGTTAACTATGTGACTTCATCCAGAGATAAAACAAAACCAAAAATGACAACAAAACAACAGCAACAAAAATAAACTTTTTAACTTCTTATATCTTAAAAAGAGGGAGTACTTTTGCAACTTAGAGTAAAGCTCCTACCTTCTCACAAAAACTGGGAGATGGGGGTGCTATCTCTCATGTTTGCATTTCAAAAGGATGGTTCCTGGGTCCTTGAGAAAGATGTTTCTGGGTCATAAAGCTGGAAAAAGCTGTTTCTAGTTTGAAAAAAAAATTGCATGAGTTTCAAAGAGAGGTGAAAATACAAAATAAAGTGTTCTAAAATAAAGACACTAAGAAAAAGGAAGGAGGATAATTCTTCCTGTGTTTTCAATAGGATTTGATCCTCTTATTTTTAATTTCTTGTTCATCTTGACAGAACCTACAGTACTATGTACTTTCCACAGATTGAATATACTTGTCCCGTCTCCCTCACTAGGGTGTGAGTCCCTGGACCACAGGGGCTGCTTCCTATGGTTACTGTACCCTCTATTCCTACACATGGCAGAGGATCACTAAAGGCTTTATAGTTTCTGCATATATTTGTTTCAGAAGCTGTTTACTCTAGGTCTGATTTCACAGCCATCTAAGTTAGCTGTCACAGTGTCCCTGATAAGGAGAAAAAAAAAAGGTGGTTTTTGAGTGGAGCAGTGCATGAGGCAGGAACAGACCTCCAGGTATATTCAATATGGCGCTGGTCCAATGGAAGGACAAAAGGGATACAATTAAACTCAATTTAATATCTTGTTCCTTCTCAATCAGAGATCATGTCAGCTATTTGGGAAAACTCTGTAGAATTGATGTTTGGGTGTGTAACCATTGCTAGTAAGAGCAAATTGATTCTTTTAGGCTCATGGTCCTTTACACCAAGAAAGCTCCACAACTATCTGCTCAAGAATTGGTTATGTTCACAAAGAAGATGGCAGCTGCAGCCTCCAGATGCTGCCCACAAAGTGATGGGCAACAGTTTGTCTGTATTGAGGACTCAGTAAGTTCTTGAGAGTTCTAATTTGTAATCCCCACCAATCCATCTCACTTTTGTGGACATCCACAAACTGTCAATGGAGCCTCATAATTTTGTTCTCAGGGGACATTCTTGAAGGTAAGCTAATGCTAATTGTCTTCAGCTATCAATAGGATAACCTCCCTAACTTCTGGGCATGTTAGATTCACAAAGTTTTTCCCTGGATCATATCTCAAGGTCTATTGCTCGGATATTTAAGCACTAAAGTGATTTTGTCAGAAATTTCAAAAATAGTTTCTTAGACTAACTCATTCTAATCATACAAGTATTAAATTTATGGGAATCCATATGTATTCAATTACAATGAACAGTGTCTTTTTAACAGTAGAAATAATTGGTATAACTAGGCTACCCTTTTTCCTATGTGAAAAGGCTGAATTATGATATGAGTAATCATATCCTAGAATCAGAGGGAAAATAGATGGTCTTGAGAGATATTTCCTTCAGGCTATAGGAATCATGACAAATTATTTCTTCCTCACAATGGATACAATTCCTCCAGGGAGCAGATACTCAAGTCTCTGAGATTTAGCATCTGGGTCTCTAGCAGTATTTTCTTAACAGTCCTGAATTCTTGTTTGGTAATAACTTTCTCTGCTCTGTGTCCATGGTGGATCACATTCTCTACAAGTGGTCTTTATTTTGATGAAGCATACTTGCCACAATTGTAGATTGAAAAATTATTACTTAGCCCTGCCTTCCTTTATAAAAAACTTTTTTTTTTTTTAAATTGAGTCATGCCTACCTTGGGGAACTCTTCTGATTAGACTTGTTTATTCCTAAAATCTAGTTTTGGGGCAATATCTTTGTTTACTTCTAAAATGGGTAAACTCATACATTAAATTTATTGATTTTAATTATTTCATCCTCACATATGTACAGGACAGAGAATTTGGGTAGTCAGCATACTCTGTGGGGCCTATAGGCATTCGGGTAAGTATGGGTGTCTGAGAACCACATGGGGAGTAAGGCAAGGTGACAGGTCTAAAACTGTCAAGAAAATGTCGACAATCAACATAGGATTCCAGAAGTTCTTTCATTATTCAGTCAGCAAATATTCATAGAGCATCTACTGTGTGCCAAGTTCTGTGGTTGGTTACATATGTCCAATTATTTAAAAAAGGAAGAAATTGGATTTGAGCTTTAACTGCAGTTACCAATCTTGCATCTAAGTCAAGTTAGCAATAGTGTTGACTTGAGGCTTGATTCTAATTTGGTGGAGCATAAGAAATTCCTGCTCTAATTAAAACTGGTCTGTCCACTCGATTGGGAAGGAACCTGAAAATGGGGTCCAGCGGAACTCAATTTGAAGATGACAGGAGGAGGAAGAATAAGGCTAGGAATAAGGCTGCACCTGGCAATCTTCTGTTTTCCCACACAGTGAAATCCAGGTGGAATTAGCAGAAACTAGAATTTGAAAATACTTAAATGTAATCTTATGTTCTATGGGCAAAAAAAAAAAGCAATAACCATAAACTTTATCACTCTTAATTTAATTTCCTCTGGGAAAGGCAAAGCTAATTCTTGGAGCTCTGTGCAGAAGACATGAGGTTGAGCCTATCAATGCTGGTGTGGGTCACTGCTGTGACAACTCATATGCCTTCAGGAAGCCATGTTTTGATGATCTGCCAGTAGACGGAACTTATGTTTCTCCATCTTTACCTTGTGACCAAGTCATCATCCTTAAAGGGGACTTGTGCAAAGCTCAGGAGAAGGAACTCCAAATTGAAAAGCAAAAGTAAGGATGCTTGCTTACTTTTTTTTTTTTTTTTTTTTTTTTTTTTTTTTTTTTTTTGCTAGCAACAAGAGAGCTGATACAAAGAAATTTAAACTGAGTACAGATCTAACTATTGCATAATGAACAGAGCAGCAAAATGTTGTATTAGAAGTCAAGTGAAATTAAGAATATTCAGCAATTTAACAATTATGACTACCATGCCTGTTACCCTTACTTGATTAGTTAATGAGATGGAAGCAAACTGATCAGAAATATCAACAGAGACGTACATTAATGTGTTTTTCCTAAAATGTGAACTTTGGAACATTCGTCTTATAAGGTGTTGCATGCAAAGAGGTTTCTGTTGTCAGGTTCAGGTAAGTTTGGAAATAATTATTTCCTTTCTCCTTTTGGAAAGTAATCTTCTCTATCAAAAATGGAAGCCAGAGAAGTCCTGTAATAAAGTAAACTGCTTGGCTTGTTCTTATTAAGAATCTTTTGGGTTGGGGATGTGACTCAGTGGTAGAACACTTGCCTAGCACATGTGAGACTCTGGATTCAATTCCTTGCACTGCCTCCTGCCAAAAAGAAAAAAGAAAAAAAAAAGAAAGAAAAGAAAAGAAAAAGAAAAAGAATCATTTGGGCCATAGGACCTTCAATTTTGAGGACCTATATTATGGGAAAGTACTTGAACTGTTCCATTGGAATGATGGATATTACCTCAACAGTATGTCTTTATTTACTACCACTTTCAATGCTATTATTAGGATTGCCTGAGTCTGTTTTGAAGAACAGTTTTGGGGCAATTTGTTGAAGTTGCCAGCTGGGAGACAATGTAACGCCTATGAATACAACTCCCTGAATCCTTGGTTTCCCTCTTTTTCCTTGTTTAATGGAGTGCCTTGTATCAGATAATGCTCTGTAGTGACTTATTATAAGAATACAAAATATCACTAGGCATTCTCAGTACAGGAAATAAACATTTAAATGCCAAAAATCTTTTCTATAAAGATATAAAGTCAGTTAAATTATTATGAAAATGGGAGGAATTTTAGATATTAGTTTCCCAACCCCAAGTTTAGGAAATCCTTCTAAAACACTGTTTAGTTCATCTATAAATATATTCAGTGATGGGAAAACAGCCTATTTTATCTTTAGATATGTTAAGTTACTGGAAACTTCATCTTTTTTTGTTGCTATTGTTAAATAGAAATGTTTCCTTGTCACTTCCTACAAAATTTGTGCCTTTGAAGCTACACTACATATAGCCAGTGTAAAGACACTATACCCCCATGCAGTATTGTAAGGACAGATCTTTATTGTTTGACAATCAACTAGGGATGAGGCAGGATTTATACTTAGGTGGATTTCTAAGGGGAACCTGAGAGGAATGATATACTATGGGAAATACATATGCATGTGTAGGTGTAAGTATTATGTGAAAACATTTACACATTAGAAAAGTTTACGAATAAGTGATTTTGCAAAGTGCTATTGCTGTTACCAATATTAAAAAGCCTACTGATTGGAAATGCTGCCAGCAGAATGCACTCTGTCAACATTTGAGCAGGATTTCCCAGTGGGTGCTCTATATTTAAGAAGGCTTCTGGATTAAGTCAGCAAAAGAACTGAATCCAAAACTCTTACCTACTCCCTCTTTTATAGCATCTATTAAAATAGTTATTTCACTGTGCTGTTCTTATTTCCCCTCCACTACTACACTCCATTATCAAGTTTGCCCCTCATCCCTTACTCACAGATGTATCATTTAGTTTTGCAGCATAACAAATGAAAATGTAATGACTTAAAAATGCTCACAAATCTATAGGTTGATTGGAAGAGTCTACTGATCTGGGCTAGCCTGGGCCATTTTCGTCAAGGTTTGCTCCTGTGTTTGCAGTTAGCCGGGGGCTGGCTGGCTCTGTATGGCCTCAGCTAAGATGGTTGGTTGTCTCTGCTGCATGGGGACCCCTGCCATTTGACAGGCCAATGCAGCTTCTTTATAAGGTAGATGGGAGAAATGGCAAGTGTAGAGACCCCATGAGGCCCAGATTTGGAATTGAGCAATGTCAGTTCTGCTGGAAGGTTGGTCACAAGGCCAGCCCAGCTGAGGGAGTGTGGAAATAGATTTTTTTTTCTTGATAAGACGAATTAAAAAGTCACATTGTAAAGGATATGGACACAGGCAAAGCTAGACAATTGGGTACCGTTTTGCAATCAACCTGTCACATGTGCATCATTGATGTAGTTGTTAAGATTACAAAAAATAATAAATGGCAAGATAATAGTAGAAAACATGACAATTAACTGGGTCTGAAGTCATTGAAAATGAGGGGGCATGACCAGGCTTTCTCTATGTGAAAGAAATAGGGATAGGGGATGAATGAAAAGTTCAATGACATATACTTCCTAGTAGCTGTGGCTTTCAAAAGAGGATAAAGGAGAGATCTGTTGGAAGCGATAAAAGGGATTCAAGTGCTAAAGTCAGTAGTACTCATAGAAAAATAGCCTCCTATTTTATTTATTATTGCTATTGTTATTTTTATAAACAATAGATTTGCTGCAACATGCTCTGGCTCATTTTATTGAATTTAAAGAATTAATGCATTTCAAAAATATCAAAAATACATCATAATGAGTCTTAGAACTATAGTATGATAATGATTGCTCAAAACTCTAAGGTATGAGCCCACCATCTGCCTGACATCCAGTGGCAACAATGAGAGAAACCCTATGGCATCTGGGAGAGATGCATGAGGTTTAGAATATAAGGAGTTTATGCAGATTAATCACCAAGTGAGGGAATCAGAGCAGGTTTGACTGTAGCCACTTTCTCCATCTAGAAGTGCTTACATAACCATGGGGCAAAGTCACTACATGGAGAGAAAGAATAAGTTGTGTCCATGATTCAAGGCTCCACCCTGAAAAATATTCTCCTCTTAAGAAAATTTGGAGTAAGCTCTATCATCAGGGAGCCAATGTCTTGTATAGAGGGAGAAAGAGAAGTTCAGAGAAAAGGTGGATATGGGGGAGTTTTCTAAGAGAAAGCCCAAGTCCTGAGAAGACAGAGGGAGACTTAGGGAGAGCCGGGAGGCAGGAGATGGGTCAGATTAGGGATGTGGAAAGCATCAGTGTGAAGGTGGAACATCTGGAAGATGAGATTTCTGAGCATTACTAGGGTATGCCATGATGGGTATAGCCTTGCCAGTCATCCCTGCAATTCATTCAACCTCATGGCGTGCATGTTACTCTTGCTACTGAGAGTAGAGATGATTAAGATCTCACAGGCAGCCTGCAGGCACTTCCCCTGTTTCCATCTCACATAGATAGATGGAATGGAACACTGACTATCAGTTCCTAGAGACATTTTATTTATTTATTTATTTATTTTGCTGCTGCTGACATAGAAGCATCTTTCTTAGTTATGCATGTCTCTAACCCCACCTCATTCTGAGCCCAGAGTCAAGAAATTTCCATGGGCCATATATTCTCCTTGGAGTGACTCTATAGGTGATGGAGCCCAGGTTAGAGGCCCCTGTTGGGATCTACCAGAAGTGACTGTTAGAGGAAACACCAAAGATTCCCATTTCCCTAAACCAGTAGGATGCACCCAAAGCACCCCCTCCAATGTGGGGTAGTTCTGTTACAGTGCCACCCACCCTTTCTGCCCTCCTTCAGGAGAAAGCAGGCTCTGGTCCTCATTGCTCTGTTTCTCCCAAGATCATCAGAAGTAGCAGCTTATTTCTGATTTATTTACTTTAAGACTCATTCTGTCAAAGCAGTCTAAATATTATTAGTCCAAAAATATCACCTTGCTGAGTGAGACAGGTGTTCATTACCTTGGGAGTGAACACATTCTCCTGGTCAGCAAGTACAAGGTTGTTACTTTTTCTGTCTTTTTGCAGTACTTGCTATTCATAGACCAGCTGACCCTGAAGTCCTTTCATTTCCCAAGGTGAACTGGTCACAAACTAAATCTTAGAGCTTTTCACTAAGTACCCAAAGACCTTTGTAAAATGTAGTTCATCATTCTTTATCCCAGGATTGAGGTGAGAATCCATTTCATTTCCAGAGAGGAGGTTTTGTTTGCTTCCTCTTGTGACCATTCCTTGAACACAAATAGGCACATGTCATGATGTCATCTCATTAAATCCTTACCATAAATTTATGACGTAGATAATATTTTATTTGTTTTAATTATAAAGAAACTGGGACTGAGAAGGCAAAAATTCCTGCTATGACATTATGCAGGAGATCCACAGGTAATTGAGCTGGGGTGGGAACTCAAGCTATCTAGCTCAAAACATTTAAGCCTAACTCCCAGCATCAAGCTGTTAGTGTGCCCCAAATCCAGGGCTTATAATACCGAGCACTAGAATTTTAAAAACCTGAAGTTATTCACATAAAGGCTAGACAATAGCGCAAAATACTAGGAAGCATTTTTGTTCCAGTAAATGCACTGAGTTCTCTTTATGGAGAAAACGGGAGCATAGAGACAGTTAATGAAGGGGTTTATGGAATTTTCTGGGAAGATTCATTCTGGGAGTCAAATGTCAGCCTGAAAAAAAATTGTCTAAGTTTCCCTGATAGTGGCAAGGGCTTTCTCACTGCTCTCAGCCTGTATAACTCTGGCTTACCATCACAGCACAGATCCACAGAATAGTAAAAACAAGTGAAGGGACTCCTAGAGTAGAAAGAAAAAAATCAGCAAGATGGTAAAGAGAAAGCAGAAGTTGAGATCATGGAAAAGTTTGAAGAGTATGATAGAGAAAACAAAAAAGGAAGTATAAATTCAAAGTAAAATAATTTAAAATGCAATTAAGAAAAAATATTGAGCCGAAATGTTGAGTGTAGATGGTAACTAAAAGTAGAATAAGGTTTAAATGAAATGATGGATAGTTTAATGAAAATTAAATACCATAGAAATGAAAAGCTGAAAACAAGTTGCTAATATTATGGGTCAAGAATATATGTCAAGATTTTAAAAAGTAAATAATAAAGAGCTAAAGTGTTGGAAAGATTAGGGCAAATAATTTTACATAAAGGCATTCAGGTGGTATGTAAAGAGACAGGGCGGGGAGGGCATAGGAGAGGTAAAACAACTGCACGTGAGTCACACCGTGTGCAACACAGTTGTTGGGGTGAGGGTCCAGCTCCTGAGAAGCACAGAGTTGCCGGGTCCTGAATCCCATTCCCAGACCCACTGCCTGGACCACATTTTTCTTGACTATTCTCAAGCGGTGGCGGGCCAAGGAGGAACTCAGCCGCTGTGCTCGTCGTCCCTCTGCTGGTCGCTCTGTGGAAGTGCATCCAGAAACTAGCTGACCTGCAGGGAAAGCAAGCAGAGCAGCTAGCTAGGTGTGACTCGGGGGCAGGCTGAGAGACAAGAGTGGAGGGGTCCAGGGTGGGGGGCAAATCACGAGGGCATTTGGGATCCTTCAGACTGTGAGAAAAGAGAAGGCGACTGTATGACACGGATACTTGGTACCTCTCCTGTTAGGGTTCCCTGTTCTCAATGAATCAACAACTCAATTCCTGAGGGCACTGTAAAGAAACTCACCCGGAACTTGCTGAAAAAATAAATGAATACATAGGAGAGAAACTGTGACAATGTACCAACTTACTGTGAGGATAAGGGAGGAAGGAGACCATGGTTGGAACAAGTGATAATTTAACATTATGCAAGTTGTGTTATGTTATTTATTGTTATTTTTATTCATTGCTATTATTTTCTTTGCACTATTTATTGAATACACTCAGTGTGCCAGGTACCATGCTCAAACCTTTAATATATTATTTTTGGTTCTCACAAAACCCTTGCAGTATCCATGCTCAGATTTTCTTTTTATAGAATAGGGTCAGAAAGGTTAAGTGTCTTATCCACCATCTCACCAAACAATAAGTGGAAGACCAAACCAGAACTTGTGACCTTTCATGATCTTAGAAGAAAAGAGAAATCCAGGTTTTACAGGAACGAGCAGAAAATGCTGTCCCCATCTTATATCAACTTTGGGTCCTTACAGTACTCAATCCCCTTTACCAGACCACAGAAATCTAAATCAGGTGTTTAGAAATACGATCATCCCACTGTGTAAGCCAGCAAGGTCTACAATTTGATTTTAGGTACCCAGGATCCTTGGTTTCTGTAATCTGGGACTTAAGCTACACTATTTTTTTTAATGGGTTGGACAGTGCACTTTAATACCTCAAGCATTACTATTTCTCTAAGAAAACATATTCCACAAAAAAATCCACCAAATTCCAGTGGAAAGTAGTTTGTATTGTCATGTTAAATAATCAAATAAACACTGGTAATTGTCATTCAAGGATAGAATAACTCACTTGACTATATATCCTAACTATACAGACTTGAATTTTATAGAGACACAAACAAGCACTGTGGGTTTTTTCAAGGGAAGGGGGTCAAATTTAGTTCTGCTTTAGAACAAAAATTGACTATGTATAGAACAGTTGGATAGAAAAATATTCTCCTAGTTCTTTAAAAACTTTTGATTTCTTTTATCATTAAAGTAATATACAATCACTTAGAAAACTCAGAAAAAATAGAGAGAAGAAAATAATAATAATTTAATTCCAATATAGCAGATACATATTATAAATATATGTATAGCATGGGAACAAACAATATCATATGTACAAGCACACACTCCCAAACTTGCTTTCTATCCATCTTTCATTCTAGATGATTAATAATGCAGGTTTGCAGGCTCCTGCTAGTATCTGTTTATGCTGAATTTCAGTGACAGAAATTATCCTCAGAATCTTGGGAGGAAGAATTCTCCAGGCATGCTGTCTACCGTGATACCATGGGGAAAGACATCCTCTCCAGCACTGCTGACTCCTGTTCAGTTGCAGTCTGGATCCCTGGACTAGCAAAGAGGCATATGTTTTGTTGTAAGGGGAAGAGTCGACCTCTCCCTGACCACTTTCCCTTTCAGAGGAAGCTTGCCAGTGCTGCTTGTGTGTTAATGGTTTGCAGGACTTGAATGAAAGTGCTTTCTTGGTATTTTTTTGAAGTCTGACTCAGAAATGAGTGTCTGCAGACCTGGCTGAGGAACCACAACTTTACAGACTTCACTCACCAAGGCTGTCTTACTGGGTGGAAGTCTGAGCCTGGTTTCTTATCTCAGGAAGAGTTCTCCAATGAGCATTGGTCGTTCCCCCATGCTGGTGGCTTCTGGGTGAGGCTCACCCCACCAGTCTGTTATGGAGTCTGAAACCACTGCTACAAAAGCAAAGTGGAGATGACATAGGACCTTTTTTTTTTTTAGGAGACAACTGAAAGTACAACATGAACTAACATATATAAAGTGATTAGCACATTGCCTGAAGCACAGTAAATGTAGTACATACTAATATACCAAGAGATGTTGGCTATAGCCACTATTTTAAATATAGCTTGTCAAAATGTTATCATGTATGCATTTTGTCACTATTCTTTAAAATAGCATTTTAATAAATCTATAATATTCCACAGTATGAATTTAACCATTTCCTATTGTTGAATATGAAGATTGTCTTCACCTTCTATATTGAATTGTTACAAAGAAAAACTTGGGCATAAATCTGTTCCCATATCTGATTTCTCTAGATTTCTAGGACTTGGAATTAGAGGCAAACCTGGACTTAGTTAATGGCCTCACTTCTTTTTGCACTGTTTTGCTGAGTGCACCACTTATGTGCTTCTCAGACCGGCCTCACCTTGTGGTAACTTCTGGAAGAATCAGGGGCTGTGCTTCCTATTATGCTGCTGTTTAGTTCTGTTTATACTCAGGTGTGGGTAGGGTGTGGGGGTGGTGGGAATGGGAGAGGGTGACGCTGCAATAAGAATATCAAAGTGGCCTGTCCCTGGGCTGCCACATTAAGCTGGAAGTCTGCTTTTATCGTTTCCATGGAGGTCTGCGAGCTGTGTTTGTGGGAGCTGTGGGCACTGCTTCTGTAGACTAAATCCTGAACTGAAGTGGCTGGTTGGCTTCATCTGTTTCCACTTTGCTTCCAGTGCCTGTTTGTCCTGTGGTGACCCTGCTTTCTGCTGCCCAGGGCCTGCTCTGGTACCACATATACTTTGTTGTTGATGGCTACGAGGTCAGCCACGGGTGGGTGGTGTCTCCCTCCTGGAGTTAAGTGCCTCAGTGACTGGCCTTGCTGCCTAAGGGGAGACAGCTGAGAGAAGAAAAGGGTGTGCTGGGACCCTTGTCACTGGGGTGGAGTGAAACTGACCACCCCTTCCCCTGCTGCTAGTCACTCTTCCCCATCATCTCCAGTCAATGACAACTGTCACAAACTATATTTGTCACCTGTATCTGCCATTCCAGGCAAACCAAAGTTTTCTGCCTTGTAATGGAAGTACCCATGTAATATCCTAAAGCCTAAAATATTTACTACCTGAAAGAGTTTGGTGATCTCTGATTTAGACTGAAATAGAAAATTCATACCCTATTTGAATCAAATGTATGATATATGATATGTCAAGATCATTGTAATGTTTTGAGCAACCAATAAAAAAAAAGAAATAGTATACTGAGAACTTTGAGATATTTTTCTTTCATTTATAGCACAGATAAAGCCACTTAGTATTGTCAATGTGAATTTGAAAATGAAGACTTAAGTAAATGTGTTGAGTTAGCTGTATAATATCGATCAATGTACATTCTTCCTATTGTTCGTGCCTCATTTTCCTTTTTTTAATGTTTTCTTGCTCTGAAACAGTGAAAGACGGGGTAGGGGAGGGGGGAGGGGGGAGGAGGGGAGGGGGGAGGGAGGGAAAGAGGTTTTCTGTAAGCATAAGCAACACTAGTAGCAGAAGATTTGAATGCCTATTAAATAGGGAGACAGAAACGAGATTACAATGTTGAATGTTCAAGATATTAAAACACCGTTGTTTATAGTTGTGGGGGGGAATTCTGTGGGGAAAATCTGAGATGATGAATCATTGAAGTTTGAAATTAACTTGTTGGTCTTATCATTAATAACATATAAGGCATCCTCAATTTCTATGTGTATTGTACTTGTAATTTGCTTGAAAATTTATTTATTTGTTTGTTTGTTTATTTTTGCGGAACTGGAGATTGAGTCCAGGGCCTCACATGTGCTAGGCAAATGTCCTACTACTGAGTTGCATCCCCAGCTCTTGGAATTTAATTGTTTGGAATGCACAAAAAGTATAGGAAAAACTTCAATTCACTATGTACTATCCATATGCAATCAAACAGCAGAAAACAAAGGTGTTTACCTAATAATAATTATAATAAAGAATTAAATTTAACATCATGGTTGTACTGAGGAGGCATGCTTGTAGAAAGTTTGCTCTGTAAACATAAAGATAGCAATGGCCATTGTGAAGGCAGTGAGGCTTGCAGGGCCATTTTGGGAGTCTTCAGCCTGGAGAGTGGGAGCAAGGATAAGGCCTGGGTGGTGTATAGCTCTGAGTAAGTAGGTTGTGATCTGGCCTGTGGAACTCAGGGAGTGCTTGTATTTTTTTTTTTTAAATTTTTATTGTTGGTTGTTCAAAACATTACATAGTTCTTGATATATCATATTTCACACTTTGATTCAAGTGGGTTATGAACTCCCATTTTTACCCCGTATACAGATTGCAGAGTCACATCGGTTACACATCCACTGATTTACATATTGCCATACTAGTGTCTGTAGTATTCTGCTGCCTTTCCTATCCTCTGCTTTCCCTCCTCCCCTCCCCTCCCCTCCCCTCCTCTCTTCTCTCTCTACCCCCTCTACTGTAATTCATTTCTCCCCCTTGTTTTTTTTCCCTTACCCCTCACTTCCTTTTGTATGTAATTTTGTATAATCCTGAGGGTCTCCTTCCATTTCCATGCAATTTCCCATCTCTCTCCCTTTTCCTCCCACCTCTCATCCCTGTTTAATGTTAATCTTCTTCTCATGCTCTTCCTCCCTACTCAGTTCTTAGTTACTCTCCTTATATCAAAGAAGACATTTGGCATTTGTTTTTTAGGGATTGGCTAGCTTCACTTAGCATAATCTGCTCTAATGCCATCCATTTCCCTGCAAATTCTATGATTTTGTCATTTTTTAATGCAGAGTAATACTCCATTGTGTATAAATGCCACATTTTTTTTATCCATTCGTCTATTGAAGGGCATCTAGGTTGGTTCCACAGTCTTGCTATTGTGAATTTTGCTGCTATGAACATCGATGTAGTATGCTCTTTTTAGGTCTTTAGGGAATAGACCGAGAAGGGGAATAGCTGGGTCAAATGGTGGTTCCATTCCCAGCTTTCCAAGAAATCTCCATACTGCTTTCCAAATTGGCTGCACCAATTTGCAGTCCCACCAGCAATGTACAAGTGTACCCTTTTCCCCACATCCTCGCCAGCACTTGTTGTTACTTGACTTCATAATGGCTGCCAATCTTACTGGAGTGAGATGGTATCTTAGGGTGGTTTTGATTTGCATTTCTCTGACTGCTAGAGATGGTGAGCATTTTTTCATGTACTTGTTGATTGATTGTATGTCCTCCTCTGAGAAGTGTCTGTTCAGGTCCTTGGCCCATTTGTTGATTGGATTATTTGTTATCTGATTGTTTAATTTTTTGAGTTCTTTGTATAATCTGGATATTAGGGCTTTATCTGAATGTGAGGAGTAAAGATTTGTTCCCAGGATATAGGCTCCCTATTTACCTCTCTTATTGTTTCTCTTGCTGAGAAAAAACTTTTTAGTTTGAGTAAGTCCTATTTGTTGATTTTAGCTTGTATTTTTGCATCTCCTTTCTGATTAGGCTCCTCAGCAGCCTCGTGTGGCAGAAACCATCTGCAACAGAGGCGCAGTTCCAGTGGGTACTTGTGGACTTCACGCACCTGGTGGAGATGTGCTGCCATGCAGAAGAAAATGACATGTGTTTTCAGAAAGAGGTAACTGTGTTTCCTTGTTTATCCTTAAACAGGAATGTTACTGCGAGGAAAAAACCTTTCCTCACTGCAATCATGAAAAGGTTAGAACATCAGGCCAGGTGGATTTGAGTAATTAACTTTATTTCATCTTGGAATAGTTGGATATTTATGTGTATTTGAAGAAATTTGGCACAAATAGAGATGCATACAGCAGTCATGACACCAGATAGACTGGGAATGTTTAGCATTGGGTATGACAAGAAGGAGGAATCCGTGTAACTATAGAGAAATTATGTCCTTGGAAAATACAGAAGAATTAATTTTTTTTTGCACAAAATTAACAGTTTAAAAACCTGTCTGGGAAATCTGGAGATTTGTTTTAGAAACGTAGGGGCACAATCAGGTCACTAACTATGTTTGGGAGAGAAACTAGGGAACCAGGTAAACAGATTTTATTTTCTCAGTGGTCAGAAGTTCATGAGAGCAGGAGTTAAAGAACAAACAGAGCACTGAGAGGATCAAGAGACCTGTGTGAACACACACCCCAAGCTAACTACCAGGACAATATTTTCTGTAATTTATCTAATTGCATGTAATTAACAAGTAAATTATTTTTCACAAGTTGGTGAATTATGCAACTTACATTGCAAAGAAAATCTTGGTAGGATGTGCCACAGCAAATTCATGTAAACTCACCAAAGGGGAATTAATGCAGGAGTACCTGGGTTGGACCGGCAGAGACATGAACTCAGGAGCAGAAATTAAAGTACAGCAGGTGATAGAATCTGAGTACAGGAAGGTGAGTATGTAGTTAACAAAAAGAGAGGAAGTATCTTGATGCTTTGGCAAGCCAGGCTGGGGCTGTTAGGAGTAAGGGTAAGTTCAGCAATGGCCCTGGATACCACTTTCAAAAGTAATAATTTTCACTACTGCCTTAATTACCTGCAGTGGCTTCTTTCCACTATTCAGCTAAACTTTGCATGTGTTTATATTGATATTCACGTAGCTACAGATGCTCCTCAACTTATGATGGGGCTACATCCTTACAAGACCCCAAGTTGAAAATTTCACAAGTTGAAAATGTGTTTAATACACTCATCTTTTTTTTCTTTTTTTTTTATTGGTTGTTCACAACATTACAAAGCTCTTGACATATCATATTTCATACATTAGATTGAAGTGGGTAATGAACCCCCAATTTTACCCCAAATGCAGATTGCAGAATCACGTCGGTTACACATCCACAATTTTACATAATGCCCTATTCGTAATTGTTGTATTCTGCTACCTTTCCTATCCCCTACTATCCTCCCTCCCCTCCCCTCCCATCTTCTCTCTCTACCCCATCTACTGTAATTCATTTCTCTCCTTGTTTATTTTCCCATTCCCCTCACAACCTCTTATATGTAATTTTGTATAGCAATGAGGGTCTCCCTTCATTGCCATGCAATATTCCTTTTCTCTCCCTTTCCCTCCCATCTCATGTCTCTGTTAAAAGTTAATCTTTTCTTCCTGCTCTTCCTCCCTGCTCTGTTCATAGTTGCTCTCAGTATATCAAAGAAGACATTTGGTATTTGTTTTTTAGGGATTGGCTAGCTTCACTAAGCATAATCTGCTCTAGTGCCATCCATTTCTCTGCAAATTCTATGATTTTGTCATTTTTTATTGCTGCATAGTACTCCATTGTGTATAGATGCCACATTTTTTTTATCCATTCATCTATTGAAGGGCATCTGGGTTGGTTCCACAGTCTAGCTATTGTGAATTGTGCTGCTATGAACATCGATGTGGCAGTATCCCTGTAGCATGCTCTTTTAAGGTCTTCAGGGAATAGTCCAAGAAGGGCAATAGCAGGGTCAAATGGTGGTTCCATTCCCAGCTTTCCCAGGAATCTCCAAACTGCTTTCCAAATTGGCCACACCAATTTGCAGTCCCACCAGCAATGTACAAGTGTACCCTTTTCTCCACATCCTCGCCAGCACTTATTGTTACTTGACTTCATAATGGCTGCCAATCTTACTGGAGTGAGATGGTATCTTAGGGTGGTTTTGATTTGCATTTCTCTGACTGCTAGAGATGGTGAGCATTTTTTCATGTACTTGTTGATTGATTGTATGTCCTCCTCTGAGAAGTGTCTGTTCAGGTCCTTGGCCCATTTGTTGATTGGGTTATTTGTTATCTTATTGTTTAATTTTTTGAGTTCTTTGTATACTCTGGATATTAGGGCTCTACTTCAAACATCATATTGCAGCAACCCAGTACACTGTAGAGTTTGGTTGTTTACCCTTGTGATTGTGGGACTGACGATACTCAGCATGTCTCTATATAGTATAGCATATCACCAGCCTGGGCAAAGATCAGAATTAAAGTTCAAAGTGCTTTCTACTGAAATTGTATGGCTTTCATACCATCATAAAGTCAAAATTTCCTAAACCATCATAAGTAAGGGACCACATATATAGACTAGTCAAGGGCAGGCAAATGACAGTCCTCAGGATAAATCACTCCTGCTTCCTGTTTATGTATCAGTAAGAGTTTATTGGCAGATAGACTGCTGTGGTTTGGATAAAAGGTTCATGTGCTGGAAGCTGAGCTCCTAGTGTGGTCATGTTGAAGTGGTGGACCTACTGTCAGGGCTTGGTCATTGAGGGTACGGCCCTCAGAAGGGATTAATGTAGTTCTCATGGGACCGTAGTTATTCCCCACAACAGCAGGTAGTCATAGAAGAATAAGCCTGGCCCTTGAATCTCTCTGGCTTCCTGTCTTGCCATGTGGTCTCTCCATATATACTCCCACCATTATGTTATCTGTCAGGATGCTCCCACCAAAGGCCAGATAGTGCTATATGATCTTAATCCTTCAGCCTTCAAAACTGTGAGCCAAATAAACTTCTCTTTCTACATTACCCATCCCCAATGGTTTTGTTATAACAAGAGAATGCAGACGAAGGACAGATCCACCCATTAATTTATCACGTGTCTATAGCTACTTTCTTGTTATAGTGGCAGAAAGGATAGAGAATATATGAACTACAAAACCTAAAATATTTACTATCTAGCTCTGCACAGAAAATGTTTGCTGACCTCTGGAATAGTACAAAATGTTTATTTTCAGAAAACATGTTCTCACCTGAGTAACAACCTCATATCCCACACATAAAAATACTTCCACTGAAGGGGCTGTGTCTGTAGATTCCCAAGAGAGTGTTTTTGAAGTGATCTTGCTTTTGAGGTTGAATTCTACTTGTTCAAATTATTTCATCAATAGTGTTACAGGAAGATTCCTGTTTCCTTTTACTTAAAATTGTTTTCCTAAAAGAAAATTTCAATTGAATGATGAAAAAGGACAAATATTGTTCATTTTCTTTCCCTTCCTTCATTACTTTAGGATCTCTCCCAAAATCCAGGGGAAAACCAGAAGTTATAGGAAGAGTATGTCATACTAATTAAAATTAAAAATCCAGACAAAAATGCTTATTTTACATAATTATGCCAATCTCTGAAGTTTAGTCAGGTTTACCTTTGTGCAATTATTCAAAGGCAACATTCTCAAATTTTAGTGTATAACAGAATCACCTGTGAAAGCTTGTTAAAATGAAATAAATGTGTTGCACTTGGAGTTTTTGATTCAGTAGGCCTTGGGTGGGGACTGATCATTTGCATTTCTGATAAGCTCCTGGTGCTGCTGCTGCTGCTGATTTGGGCAGCACATTTTAGGAAGCATTTTTCTAAGGTGCTCCTAAATAATCATAACCTGCTTCTCCTCCTCTTCAGTATTTCCTTATGACTAACTCTTGGTGAGAAGTTGGAACAAGGACGGTAACAGAAATAAACAATTCAAAAATAACATAATTGTGAAAGAATTGGGGGACATAAAATATGAGGATAAGAAGACAATATATTCAAAATAACTGAATATAAAAATGCCTAGTATACAAGGTAGGAATAGAATATGAAAATATTTTGGAATCTTTTCATTAAATGTTTTGCCTCTGGCTTCTACATTTGTGGAAGGAGTCTGGGATTGACTGTAGTGCAAAGTAATAATACCCAGGAACTTCCCAGGAGTCTCTACAAAACCCAATCCCCGGAGTGAGGAGGCATAGGTGCTCCTAGGGCTGTAAAAGACTAACTGCTCCAAGGACCTACAAGGCATATACTTTGTTTTCTTTTCTGAGATAATAGCAGTCAATTATGTGAGCCTGTTCTGCCTGTTGAAAGAAAAGTGGGCAAGCTTAAAACCTGCCTGTCCAGCTATATCTGTTGGGAGGAGAAGCAATTTATAGATAAGATGGAAGCCATATTTTAAGAAGTAAGCCCACAATAAAGGATACTTCTAAGGAGAAAAAGGAGAGACAAAGTCAATATTACATTGTTGGCAAAAGTAAGAAGGAAACATAAAAGAGGGGAAAAATCAGGAGATTCGGATTATTTTATCTACACAGAGTGAAATAGTTTAGGGCGGATATAACCTGTTCAACCCATTCACCAATTTACCAGTGTGAATTTGGGCTGTCCAGAGAAGAGGCATTATACATTTCGTGAAGTAATGTGAATTGTAGTCATTTGAAGGCTCAAAGAGAAAATTGTATTGACAGAAATTCTTTAGGCAACTCACAGAAAATCCTCCCTGTGAGGAATGATAATTAAAGCCTGAGACATTAATCTACAAACCAATAAACTATGAGGATATTCTATTATGATCCCATATTCTGTTATGAGAATTCTGCTATGAAAATAACCAAGTTAATATGAATTAGCAGAAGTTTGGACAGGTTGAAATGATGGTTTGAAAATAACATATGAAATTTAACAAAGAAGAAAAGGTAAAGTTTTGCTGTTGGATGAGGCTTACTTAGCAGAAATTCACGTGAAGAGACTTGTTGGCTTTAATAGTCTATATGTAACCATGAGACTTACAGTTTGATTGCTCTACTGTCAAAGGTACTGAAATATTGGCATGCATTCCTGAAGGAAAACTATGATTGGATTACACACATTGATAACCTCAATTTATATTGATCTTATCATTTGAGGTTGCTATAATTCATTGTCTCTTGATATTCTACATCATCTTGAAAATGATAGAAGTAATACATAAATTTAGCAAAAGTTCAAGTAGAGGAGCAGAGTAGCTTCCTCACTTCCAAGAGGCAACCAATCTTAAATTTTCACTACTAGTAACCTGTGATTTTTATCATCCTTTTAATAGTGTTTTAAAATGTTACCATCACTTAAAAATACAGTGCACTTACACTCACTTCAGTCATCCTGTCTGTATCCAAAGACTCTCTGTGTGTATGTGTATGTGTGTGTATATGTGTGTGTGTGTGTGTTTATTGTTAGATTTAATTGGTTATATTCTATTTCTTGATCCTTCAACTTTACTCAGCGTCTAATAATCCTCTGAGAACTTGATTGACATGTCTAAACTTCCTTTAATTTCTGTGCAACCTTTCCTATCTTTTATTTTTATATTTTAAATATTTATTTTTTAGTTGTAGGTGGACACAATATCTTTATTTCATTTTTATGTGGTGCTGTGGTTTAAACCTAGTGCCTCATGTGTGCTAAGCGAGCCCTCTACCACTGAGCCACAACCTCAGCCCACCTTTCCTATTCAATGGCATGTTTACTTGAAATATTATTTATAACAGTACCATGTTCTATGTTGACAAAACAACAAAGTCCCTACCTTCATCACACCACTAAAATATTTCAGGTTCTTACATAGTTTCTATGACAGAATATTCCATCAGCTTAGAGCTGTATTTTGAAAACTCCTCTGGGTTAATGTTTCAGTTTGAATTAAGTTACTTTTAGATACAAGTAGTATCTATCCACATGAATTTTCTTTTCACTGCAATCCTGGGTAAATTGGACTATTTCTATTATCCCATGTTGTGTTCTTTCTTGAAGTCTTTTAAGTTTTGTTGGGCTGCATTTTCAAGTTATGTCTGTCTTTTGTTAATTTTTTTTTTTCAGAATGAATACCTTGGAGAAAAACTTTTTGTTTTTTGGTTTTTTTTTTTTTGCATTTTTAAAGATTATTTTGTCCACATATTTGCATAGCACTTTTGCTGGTATGCCAGTGGGAATTCTTTAATTGTTAATTAAATTAAATTCTGGCTAATCTAACCTAGGTAAAAAATGAATTTATTTAAAGCACAATGGTGGCTTTAAGAATCTGTGGGAAGTTTGAAAAAATGGACTTGGCACTAGACAGGAACAAAAGCAGCGCAGAAATCAATGACTCTCTGGTCTTTTGCTGCTGATACATCTTTTTATGGTTGCTATTCTGAGATCCTATTTATCCACTTTGATATATTGGTCAATATTATTCCCAACTGCTTTCTTTTTTTCTCACTAGAAATTCATCAACATCTCTTACACTGATAGTGCTTTTATATAGTTTTTAAAACATTGACAGGGGTTTCTTCTCTTTTTGTATATTTTTACTGTTATTGCATTGTGATTGCAGAAAAGATGAGTAACACATTTTAAAACGATATGGGAAATTGTTAAGTCCAGAGTATACAGAGTAGAAAATGGATTAAAAGCCGTGTCATGGGGATATGGAGGAATACACTGGTAATACTTATCCTAAATCTGAGGGTGGGTGACATGATAGCAGTCCCCCAACAGGCCCAGTATCATAGGAAATCAAACAGTGGGAAATTTGAACTCAGTGTAAAGAAGATTTTTCTTTTCTATCCTCCACATTCCCTCACATGAGTCCATGTTTTACATGACCTGTAACTAAGTCTTGGATGGGCCTCGTCTCTAGCTGTGGCGTTATCATCACTGGTTTTATTTCATTCTGGGCCATTCTCATTATTAAAAATATTTTTCTTAGAGGCCTTTCTTTTACCTCATCTTTAGTCAGAAACTTTTCTTTTTACAGAATTTTTTTATCATAACAGAAATTTATCAGGGAACCATGGAATAAGTGTGGTCAGGAAGGACTGATGTAGGAAAAGATTGTTCAGAGAAATGGACAAGATTAAATATTGAAGGTCTTGGGTTACACTTATAAAGAACTTTCCCATGAAAATTGATTTAAAAAGTCATGGATTACCAAAGAAGCATCTTGACCTCCAGAAGCATTTATAAAAACAATCCTAAATAGATTCTAAAGTGTCTGAATGATTTAGTGTGGTACATTTTAAAGAGAGTAGGAGGAAGGACTAAATTAACAGTCTTCTAAAGATTTTCCACAGAGTCCCTGGGGCTCATAGGATTGCTAGTCAGCTGTGCCTGTGTGTGTGTGTGTGTGTGTGTGTGTGTGTGTGTGTGTGTGTGTACCTTAACAGTGGGGTTCTGGGGCTCCATTTTCACTGTAGCTAAAGATCTCACTTCATCTGTCTAGGCTGCTACAAATGATTTTTATTTGAATAAAAACTGTACAAGTAAAAACTGAGGAGAACTGCTGGACTGAATATAGAGGTCTATTCACGTCCACATACAGGGGTGGAAACATGTGATTCAGATCTGGTGCTGGTGTCTCTATACCTCACTGAGTGGTGAAGGGGGCCAGACTAGACTAGTTTTACAATTCAGTAAGAGGTTGATGCTAATGATCTGTATATATAACCTGTAGCAAAAGAGTACATTTTTGTGAGGAGAAAAAAAAATTATATATATATATTTGTCCCCAAAGTAGGACAGGGCTTAAAATGAATTGACTCTTTATGCTAAGGGACTAAGTCTGTGGGAAAGTACCTTGAAGAAAGGGTATAGTAGAGCCTATCTTGGGCATAGTAATTCCTGAAGGTTTTTCTACTTGGGGACCATAGTTGTTTAGATTTCTCATTTTTTCTTTCCCATCCACCCCCCTCACATTTGTGCTTATTTTCTTTTTTTCTCTAGGGGTCAAAACTGATTGAAAAGTGCCAATCTTTCCTGGAAGACTAAATAATGCCAGAAATTGTCAACGTAGGATCTTGGCTAAGAAGACCGTTTTGTTTTTCACGAATAATGAAACTCATGTTGATTATTGAAAATAACAATTAACAAATAAATCTTTAGCACCTCACAGTGTTATCCAAGAACACTGGCCGAGTGTATACTAAATATCTCCTTTCTACCGAGCAGAAAGCTACTTACCGAAACCCTCAGATGATCCACTCTCCTTTCCCTTTTCCTTTTAAGTTTTTGCCTCTGGAGAGCAGCAGGTAGAGGTAAAGGCTGCCATATCTAGCTGGGAACTGGCTGCTGGGCTTCCACCATGAAAAAGACCTCAAGGGTGATTTGGAATTCTGTCTATATCACTACTGAAAGTCAGTGGACTTAATTAAGCATGCTTTATCATAAAATTACCTTTTCCCACATATGACACTGATATTGGTACCATGGGCTTCTAATATATTGATATTAATTTGATCTTTATGTGATGATTAGTCTTTACCCTGGAAATCTTGCTATAAGTAACCTAAAGAATTTATAATTTGAACTGATTTTTACTTTTGCCAGATTCTTTTGTATAATGAAATAATCAGTAATATTTACTTTCTAAATAGATGCGTACTTTTGATTGGAGAAATACAGAAGAAAAATTTCATTGTCATTATGGTGCTCTTTATTTGATTTTAAATATTGTTTTTCTTCACCACTGTGATTTCAGTATGGTAATACACATTAGCAAATTAAATCCAATAAACAGTTGTGGGCTTTATAATGTGTTCAGTTCACTATGCTAGATACTATAGGAAATAATATAAATATGAATATAGTAAGAACAAATTTCGAACGAATTAATATTAGATATAAGCACACAAGGAATTATAATAAAAGGCAAATTTCACATTTCTGTTTTTACAACAGTAGTGAACTGTCATTGTGGTGTACAGGGATTTGAGATCATATATTGTCATTGAAAGAAGTGGCCCTAGCCCAGCTCTAGAAAGTGGGAACAGTTAGTTTCAACAGAGATGTGAGGAAGGTCTTCAGGGAGGGTGAGTGATCCATCTGGCTGTTTTTAAGACAGGAACTAAGTAATGGTGGACAGTAAGGCTTAGTAGAATAGAAAGCTGCAAGGGTGGGTAAGGATTTCTGCTAGTTTAACTGTACTATTTATCACATACTTCTCAAGTGCAAAGTGCCAGCTTTTCTGTGTATTATTCACATAACTCCCACAACCGTCCAATAGAGTAGGTACAGTAGGCTCTCCTTATTTCTGGGTTCCTCACCCGTGGGTTCAATGAACTGCAGATGGAAAATATTTGAAAAACAATGGTGTCTGTACTGGACATGCACAGACTTTTTTCCTTCTCATTATTCCCTAAACAATATAACTACTATTTACATAATATTTACATTCTCTTAGGTAGCATAAGTAGTCAATAGATAATTTACAGGATGTGGGAGGATGTGGGTAGGTTATGTGCAAACACTATGTCATTTTATATAAGAGACTTGAGCATCCTCAGATTTTGGAATCTGAGGAAAGTCTTGACACCAATCCCCCACAGATACTGAGGGATGACTGTACTATGGTTCCCATTATATAAGTGAGGACACATAAAAGAATTCCAGACTGAAAGAGCCTAGTTGAAAGTGAGGACCTAGATTATGGGTGCTAAGAGTATGGATTCTAGAGTCAGAGGTACAAATCCTACCTATTTCTTCTACTAAAGATCTTAGCAATCTTCTTACCTCTTCATGGATTACTTTTCTCATCTATAACATGGACTTGAAAGAATAATGTCTTCATTGGGATTAAATGTCTTCATTTGCATTAAATGAGTCAATATATGTAAAGCACTTAAAATAGTGCCTAGTGAGTGGTAAATGTATTAGGCAGAACTATATGAAATTGCTCTTTTCTAAGTCAAATATTTATAATTTTAGGTGGCTCAATCCAATAAGTGTTAATATATTATTAAGAAGGCAAATAGATGCCATTGAAGGGTTTTGCCCTCCCTGGTTGCATCCTATTCTCCTTTCCTTTCCTATGTACTTACCTCAGCCTAATAGTTACAACTGCTAGCTTTTTCTCTTATCAATTGCCTTGCAAATGGAGTTCTTTCTACTTCAGTTCCTGAAAGCAATCTGAATAGCCCCCAAATCCATAAGAACACTGCTTAACTGTCTTTCACAGAGCCATGAGATAATAAAATATACTCCCATGTTAGGAAAATCACTTACCAGAGTTTCTATATTTCTTTAGCTATTGGATCAGACTGTGAAAAAAGCATACTTATAAAGGACATTTTATAAAAATATTTAATAATAAATATTTAATAATTTACTCATTCATTCACTAATTCACTAATTACTTTATTCAACTTATTTTTATCGAGCACATCCTATATACAAGGCACCATATGAAGTACAACAAAGTATATAAAGATGAATGTGACAGGTTCTCTACTGTTAGTAAGAATAATAAATTATCTAGAGTTTAATTTGATCAATATATAAATGGTGAAGTATTTGAACTACATAAAACAAGAAAAATGTGTTTGTGACAAAACTTTATAGTATTATGCAAAATAACTCTTAAATAGACAGATTTTTGCCTCAGAAATTGTGTTAGTTGTTTATTTCCATATAATGAGCTATCCTAAAATTTAGCAGCATATCACAGCAAGCCTTTATTCTCTGTTTCCAAGGATCAGAAATCCAGCAGTGATTGCACTGAGTTTTCTGGTTCTGGGTCTTGCATGAGTTGCAGTCAAACTATTAGATGGGGTAAAGTTATCTCAAGACTTGACAGAGGGTGGAAGATCCCTTTCAAACTGGTCCATTTATGTAGCGAGGCCTGGATTCCTTGCTAGCTTTTGACAGAGGTGTAAGGCCTCGTGTAATGCCTCATCAGGTAAGTCTTTTCCTAAGACTACTTAGGCCATGAGAGTTGTTCCCCTAGAGAGAGAGAGAGAGAGAGAGAGAGAGAGAGAGAGAGAGCGCGCGCGCACGCGCACGCGTGAGAGCGCAATGAGGAAGCCACAGTGACTTTTTATGATCTAATCTTCAAAGTCTCACATGCTTCCTTTTGCTTTCCCTTATTAGAAGCCAGTCACTAATTATTTAAAAAGAGTAGATTTTAAATATACTAATCATAAAGAAATGATAAGTATGTGAAGTGTTGGATATATTAATTAACTTGATTTAATCATCCCACAATGTATACACATGACATCACATTGAACCCTATAAATATAGAATAGCTATTTTTCAATTAAAAGTAAAAAGAAATCAGTAAGTCCAACTCAATCACAGGTGAGGAGGATTAGGCTGCATCTTTTGAGAGGAAAAGTACCGAAGATTTTATGGATGTATCACAAGTTCAAGACCAGTCTGGGCAACTAAGTGAGACCCTACCCCCAAATAAAAATGAAACAAAATGAATATTAAAAAATAAAAAAGGGCTAGGGATGTATCTCAGTGGCAGAGTGCCCATGGGTTCAATCCTTAGTACCATAAACATACACACACACACAGAGAAAAAAAAATTTAACACATTTATTATAGAACGCTTAATAAGTATAGCAAAACTAGAAATACATAATCACTCATAATTCTGTAGTACAGACAAAATTACATTTAACATTCTTTTTTGTGTGTGTACACATACAAATATTAGTGTGTGCATGTACACATATAAACACATATGTATCTGGTTGATAATAAATATTTTGCAATATGTATATATTCTTACTTAACTATATAAAGAAAATTTGGCTCTATAATTCAAATTTGGAAAAAAAAATTAATGACCGCATAACATTTTCTGAGTAAATGTGTTGTTTCTTCTTAAATCTTTTTCCTATTTTTTGGACATTTATGTTTTTCACTTCCTTTTGTCACAATAAATGACAATATTATATTTGAAGAATGTCTTTGCATCTCTATAAGATCTTTCATGTAGAATTATAGAATAAGCTTACCACTAACTCTTGTCTTCAAAAAAAATCACACCTATTTGTATTTCTATCATTTGTCGGAGTGCCCATCTCATTGTGATTTATTGAGTAGCTAACATTTCTTTATCTTTGCTAATAGAATTTGTCTTATGTTGACATGCTAGTTACTATGTTATTGTTTTTCAACTCCAAGTTCAGTTCGTTGCCTGCTGTTATGAAAATGAGCATCAGCCCTTTAAATGTTTCCTTTGCAGTTTACATGATGTCATGCTTTGCCAGCAGAGGGCGATGCAGGTGAAAGGAGGCTTTCTTAATTCCTAGGAGCTGGCAGTCCAGATTCCGGGATATAGGACTTTGCTTCTCCACCACTCTGCTCAGAGTGGTTTCTCCAGCCCAAGTTGCCTGTAGGGTGCAGCTTTCTTCAGCATTTGTTTCTCCATCTGCTTCTCCAGCTTTTGATCTGGGCAATGGTGGTCTACCCTGAAGCCCAGGTACAGGCCTCTTCCTTGGCTCAAATTGCTGCTGTCACATCTGAGCACAGTGTCTGCTTGCAGACTCAAGGGGTCAGCGATCTAGCGTGCTTCTTTCCTGGCATTTGTTCCATGCAGCTTCGAAGATGCCCCAGCCTAAATCTTATACAGTATTATTCTAGATTCCTGCAAAACAGCCCCTTCAGCTCCCAGTCTTCGTGCCCACCTTCAACAAAGCTCCTAGTCCTTCTGTGTATCTCCCTCATCTAGTCACACTCCAAAGGTTAGTTCCTGCTTGCCCAGCAAGTGTGCTGCTGTTCTGGCCTGGGCAGCCTCCCTAACTTCTATCCAGGGGGCTGCAACCACACCTTTCCCAGTAAATTCTGAAATCCTCATTCCAATTTCTTCCTTTTTAGGGTTGTCTCCCTCAGCCTTAGGTACCCTTTCACGTTCTCTTACCATCTTTACACATACTCTCCGATCATGACTTCATAATTCTTTGTTTAAGTTACTGCATGTTTCTGTCTGCTGATTGAGCACATACACAAAGAGGTGATCACTGTTAAAGATACAACTTTTTTCCTATACTTAGTTGCCATTTGTACTTCCTCATCTGGGATTTTTCTTTTCATATCATTTCATAACATATATCTTTTTATTTTCTATGCAAGGCTTGGTACTTATGCATTTTGTAGATTTTCAATATGTTAATTTTTATCATTTATAGAAGGCACTTGATATTGCCTTAATTTTTTAAAGTAGACTGAATTTTAACATCACATTTATCTTATTTTAGTGAGACAAAACTATTTTCCTATTAACTCATTGATGATAAAAGTAGAAGCCTCTTTTTTACTCAGTAAAAGAGTAACAGAAAAAGTCATAGTACACTTTCACTTTCAACCAGTTCAGATTTTTGTGGTAATGGTAAGTAATACCTCTGTCTTAAAAATGTTTCACATTTTAATGTTAATAATTAATCTTTCACCTGGGTTTATTACATACAACCTTATTCCTTAGAATATGCAATGACCAACAATATAACACAATGCTTATGAAAAATGCAAGTGGAAGTAGTTTGGGGAGTGGAAGAATATTGCACCATTCTTCATTTTAATACAGATTCATAAATAAAATCATAGCTGGAACTTGTAGCATTTCTTTCTTCTGAGCGTGTTTTTTCAAGATGATCTTAGCAGATTATAAGTACCTTGAGTGTGTCTTGTAGAACAGGGTGCTTCGACAGCACAGCTCCAGACCTCTGCCTGGCACAGCCACCAGAGCTTGCTTTATCCAGTGTACTCATTCAGCCAAAAGTAGATATTTGTGGCCAAGTCTGGTTTTATCTAATGCAATATATTAAGTCTTTGTGGTATATTTGCTTGGAAAAATAAAGTAAGGGAGTTCAATTTTAAGAATAGTTTTGAAAGTGCTTAGTAGAGCAGAGAAAGAAAAAAGGGCCAAGACTGAGAAAATGATAATTTGGATCTCTTAACAGACTCCATAATCTTTTCCTTCCCAAAAGATAGATAGCTGTAATATTACAGTCATCATCTCAAAGAGACACAATCCTGGCTTTAATGAAAATGTCAGCTTGTTCAAGGAGATGTGGAACACCGTGACTGTCAGATCCTTGATGGTGTAAGAATGTGATTCTTGTTCATTTCAAGAACTAGCTGTTTTTACTTCCAGTCATTTCTGTGTCAGTTGCTGATATTTCAGTTCTCTTGAGAATTCAAGCTAAAAGAAGTTTGACCTGCATAATATCTAAAAATGCCACTTAAACTTATGTTCATTACACATTTTACGATAATAGATATTTTTGGAATACACAGTATCCAAACTTATTTCAGTTACTGAAACTAGATTTGAACTCATTTTAGTCTAAACATGAACCCTGGTTAACCTCATCACTTCAAAGAAAAACAAGCTGTTTCAACATTTGGTTTTCTACCAGTTCAAAGTCACAGGTAATGGTTTGAACGCTAGTGCAGACTTTATGCATTTGTCAAATAGCAATCTCTCTGTAATTCTGTTGACATGTTTTAGTAATAGAGGCCTGTATTACTAAACTGTCGTCTCTGTTTTTACTTTCTGTTTACTTTGAAGACATTTCAGTATAATGGCCTTTTCTGTGTGGAATCTGGAAATGAGAAGTAGGAGAGAGTATTAAAAACCGGACGCATACTGTGCATTCAGTCTTTTAAAAGGACCAAGTGCCCAGGTGCACACACTTGACTTACTTTGCTATCGTTTTTTGAATCTCTCTCTTCTCTTCTTCATTTAATCTTTGAAGAATGGACTCCAAGAGGGAAAAATGAAAGTTAATGTATTGCGCCACCTGAGAAAGAAAAAAGATACAAAAAAAGAAAGCAGAACATTTATGTGAGAAGTGCTGAGTCAGGAGAGAAGATGCAGAGGCAGGTTCAGGGTGGTCATATCCATACATCACTGCTAATTTCTTCTGCATCTTTATCCATGAGAAAAATTCGAGCATTGTTTTTGGAAGGTCCTTGTAGAAGCCTCTGCAGTAGTGGGATATCTGTCTTTTTTAGCCGTCTCTGCTCTGTAAATGAAAACAAGAATCAACCACAGTCAGGGACATAACTAGAGAAAAAGAAGAAAGATGATTTTCCCATTCACTTTCTTTGTCTCATTTCGGAAAAAATAGACCTAAAGAGAACATACAACAGGAAACTCTCACTTGAAGTGGTACAGTATCCCCCCACTCTGCTCCCCTGGTTTGGAGCAGGTGTTCCAAGACTCCAGTGGGTGAAACTGCAGATAGTACCAAATCTTACACATGGCATGTCTTTTTCTTATACACACATACCTGTGATGAAGTTTAATTTATAAATTAGGCACAATAAGAGATTGACACTAATAATAAAGTCTAAAACTGTAACATAATATATTCTAATAATATCGTCTGCATCACTACTCTGAGGCCATTATTAAGTAAATAAGGGTTATTTGAACACAAGCCCTGTGGTACCTGTGGTACCTCAGCAGTTGATGAGTAAGAAAGAGATAATCAGGTCAGAGAGAAATGGGAGGCAATGATCACTACCCTAATA
Organism: Spermophilus citellus; assembly: GCF_964194105.1. Classification (NCBI taxonomy): domain Eukaryota; kingdom Metazoa; phylum Chordata; class Mammalia; order Rodentia; family Sciuridae; genus Spermophilus; species Spermophilus citellus. The sequence goes on from NC_138189.1 coordinate 58,213,747, forward strand.
GACACAGCAAGAAGAGAAAATGAAAAAGATAGATGTGCAGAGGTGGACAGAGATATAATTGCCTAACACTTCCTGGAGAACCCTCAGTGGACCCCCAGGGGTTCTGATCCCCATTCAGATAATCGAATGGCCACTAAGAAAACTCTTAAGTATTATAAATTCTTTGAGGATACTTCAACTTTATATTATCTTTCTCTGAAATTGAAGGACATAAGTAATGTTCTAAAACCCTCTTCTCTTTCTCCTACCTTTCCTCTCTTTTTTTCCCCCACAGAATGAGGTTATTATAATACACTGGAGTCAGGTGCAAAGAATGATCAAGCTTCCTTACCTCCTGTTGAAAAAATAATGTAAAGAGCAAAATCCTGAGGACTATTCTCAATCTGTCAATGGAAAAAAATTAACAGGCATGATTCTTTGTTTTCATGATATTTTCTAAGCCAACCAACCCCAAATTATGCATTTATATCCTCACTTCCCTTTTCTACTCTCAAACATAAAACCTCTGCCCTCTTGGAAATAATGTGATTTCTTAGGGCATCATTACTAAATGGTGTAATACAAAGGAAAGACTCCTTCAGAACTGAACATACAATTTAGATTTACATGTTCACGGGTCTTTTCAGAAGAGTGCATTTATTTGTCCACAGTTAAATTATATTCAAGATATGTATAGCTCTGCTTAGTATAAAGAGTACCTTAAATTTTTGGAGAAGTTGCTTTATTACTTCTTCAGTTGTCATGGTACTGTTTATTCTGACCTTAGTTTCTGATCCAAAGGCTGGGGTGAAAATTGATGTCTGGGAAAAAAATGTCATATAAGTTCTTTAAATTATATAAAGCTAACAAAAATCATACTGTGAATCTGAAGTGGACAGAATATATAATTCCTGAAAGTGATGACATTATTTCACAGGATATTCTAGAATTCTCAAATAACTAATTATTTAACATAGTCTTGAAAATGTATCAAACTCTTCTAGACCCTTTATAAATACTTACTAAATTAATTTTTAACACAATAATAAAATAAAACTAATTTTAAATTTTATGATACAAGTGATAAATGCTTAAGTTAAGGAGAAAAAGTAATACGTAAGTGGAGACTCAGAAGTAGGTAATGAACGGTGTGTGCACACTTTATTACACTCATCTTGGAGGAAATATAACTCTGTGTGCCAGAGCAATAAATAGGGAAATGCTTAGTTTGCTTCATTTTATTTAATCCCACCAACAACCCTGTAAATCAGGAAACTATGGAAGAAACTAAGACCAAGAGACTGGGCAACCTATTAACTTTGCTTGACAAAAATTTGAAATCATGTTATCAAGCTCCAGAGCTCAAGCACTTAACCACTATGTTAAGATGACAGTTTAGTGCTATTTTCATTCCCAGCACAAGTGATCTATTTGGAAGCCACTCATTTGTAGCAACATTTCTTCAACACAGATCAGCCCACAAGATGATGACATATAGCATAATTCCTGAGGAGAGAAAGAAACCAGGACAATTGGTATGTAAATATCTGTGGAGAACGCTTAACGCTACTTTATAGGTAGGAGGATAGTAATTGAAACCAGAAAAAAAAAAATGTTTAATTTGAACAAAGGATTGAGAAGAGAGGTTTCTCCCCACTGGGTTCCAAACACAATACTGATAGCCTCCCAGCTGCAGAAAATAAGCAATAATGTAGAAAATCCTATAGTAAAAACCCTACAGAGAAATCAGTTGATATTTCTGATTGAAGGTCCAGAAGGTGCTTGATATAGTTAAGTGCTTTTAAAGTATGTGTTTAAAAAATGCATAAATGATTACTAAAGAATATGACATAAAAATATTTGAGTATTAGAAAAGAATGATATATTTCCTACTTTCAGCAAAAATAAATGTCTTATAAGTACTAATGGAAAGACATACATAAATATAGCATACATTAGTTGCTGGTAAGAACACAATTTTTTTCCAAACCATAACCACGTATTCATTACAAAAATATGTGTGCAGGTACAAAACTTGAAAGAGACAGAGAAGAAGTTGTGCTCCATTTGTGTACTATATGTCAAAATTCATTCTATTGTAAAATTGATTGATTAATTTAAAAAAGAGAATAAGTAAAATAAGAAGTTTGACTTATTAGAATAAATATGTTTTGGCTGACTTTTCCCTTTTATTTAAATGTTAATATTCAAGTGTCCTTTGAGCCAACTTCCATGGTATTCTTTGCATTATTCTGACATTATCTCTTGGTATTTTTATTTCCCTGTGCAAGCTCTGTGGCTTCATGCTGGCAGAGGCATCCATTGACCCCTTGGTATATTTCCAATACCAGGCTCAATTCCTGACACTTAGGTGGAGTTCAACCACCACACTGATTAATAACTTGGGTTCTGGAATCAGACAAATCTGGATTCAAATTTAGAGCTAATACTTAAAAGCTGTGTGATCTAAGACAAATGACTTAACCTCTGTGAACCTCAATGAACTCATACGTAAAGAAGAGAAAATAGTTGTACCTACTTCATAGGATAGCTCTAGAGGTTAATGAGATAATTCATCAAAAATCTATTTGAAGTACTTAGTTTAGAGCTAGCACATAGGGAATGCCCAGTAAAAGTTAGATAGACTACTGCCATTGTTATTATTAGTATACTAAATTTTAAATTGAATTGAGTGGCATTCAACTTTTGTTAGAGCAATAGACAACATTGTTTTAAATCACATTAATGGAACTGTGACTCACTCACTTCATGGTTATAGAAGTGTCCATTAATAGAGGCCCGATGGCTCTGTCTGTCTTTTCGGTCCATCATTGGAGGCTTCATTCTTTTTCTTACCAGGGCTGCTTCACTCATGGTTCTATAGAGCAATGGGGACTCTGGTTCTTCATATGCATATGGCTTCAGAGTACTGCTGTGATAAGATAAATAGTCTGGGAAGAATAAAGATCATAAGCCCATATCATTTAGCTGCCCATCTCCTTGTATCCTAGGTAGATTGAGATATGTTTTCTTTAATTTTGAGAATATTGCTATTTCCTAGCTGTTGAAAAGCATCACAATCCACTGCTTGTCTACATATTTACTTTCTAAATATTGTTGGGGATTGATCAAATAGCAAATTCTCTCAGTGAATTGTGTCTCACATGAAATGATCACAACAATCACATGTTTGGGGGTGGAGCATTCTTTCAATGTTAATTTAGTGTGAATAGTAAATTTTATAGAATTTCAGAATATTAGAGATGGAAAAACTTAATATTCTATTAATCTGATCTCATTTTGGTAAGATAAAGCACAATGAGTTGAAGTGACTTTTCTGTGAACACAGTACCAACCTTCAAGTTATGGAGTCAAGTCTGGTTCTTGGTTTTACATTTACTCCTGAGAAGCTGGACATTGGCCCTAAAAATTCTATAGATGCTTGAGAAGCCATTTTTAACATATGTAGGAATCTTGAAAGATTTTGTTCCCATCTTTTATAAAAGCAAAAGTAGCAATATGCTTTGGACAGATGTCTGCTAGTAATATATCAGATAATTCATAAAATCTTTCTAGACATTCTAGGAATACAATTTGGGTTTTCCCCTTAATTGACCACTATCCTATTGTTTCTTGTCATTGGGCCATGTAAATTCAACAATGACCCACACTCTAGTCAAAATTTGGTTATTCTGTCATTCCAATTCATATACCAGATTTTAGAATATAAAATTATGGTAAAGCTTCAGACTGACCTAGTTACTATTGGGTGTGTTGTAACCGTTAAATGAAATTGGACTGAGCAGCAATGTATTCCTAGTCTAAAGATTCAAAACTAAAAAAAAAAAAAAAAAAAAAAAGATTCAAAACTGCCTTCAGTACTTTTTCCAATTTTCTCAACTGGTTCTTCTGTAAGAACTGGGCCATCTGGTACCATCTGTGTTCTATTTTACTTTGGAATCTTAAATAATTTTCTATTGTGACTAGAGTACCATCAAATAGGTATGAGTTATTTAATCTTGCTCTGGAACTAGTGTATAAATACAAATAGATTTTTGTGGTAGCTTTGGTATTTTTGTGGTAGCCTGATATTAAGATTCCTTTGGATTTAATGATGATTTTCAAAGAGATAATTGGATGGGCCTATAGATCCTATAAGACAAAGATAAGGGAAACTTGGAAAAAATATCAGTTTTGTTACAGTATCTGAGAACTTATGGAGAGAGTGGAGGAAACAGAATTAAGAAGGGTTTAAAAACAAAACTAAAAAACAAACATTGGAAGTTGTTGGTAAGCTTATGAATTCAACACCAGATGCATGCCCCTTGATCAGCCTGAACCTAGGCTAGAAATATCAAATCCCCAGTTTAGGTGTGTGAACCCTGCTACCCTGGTCCCCAGCTTCAGTTATCAAATACTTTTTGGATCTCTATATATGAGAAGTACATAAAAAACATCCATGTAAAATATAAAATATCATGCCTGACACTTAGCAGAGTCTCACTAAATTACAGCTATAATAATCATTATTATTACTACCACTGTCACATAATAATCATTATTATTGCAATTACTAACATCACATGTCATAGGAATTGGCATTTTCCATTGGATCCTCAAGTTTGATAGAAGACCATTTGATATTTAAGTAGATTTATCTTTTAAAAATTAAAATAACTATCAAATATAAAAGTGATTATAGCATATTTGCCTCTTTCTAAGCAGTAATACTACTTAAATATCTATTAACTAAAATGTTCAACGTCTAAAAACAATGTGATATTAGCTCTGAGGGACTTGGTCTAACATGAAGCTAATGAGAATAATAAATGGCTCTATTCCTCAGGGAAAATAGTGAACACTTAACAATACAAACTTTGTTCAAACCATTAACTCTAGGTAATCTAATAAAGCTAAGGGACTTGATGTAATTTTTTAAAAGGTCAACATATTTTTATATAGCAAAATAAGGTTCTTGAACATCATATTGTAGAAACTTAAATTACTATGCTTCTAGGATATTTTAAAGAAATACTTATCTGTATATATTTCTTATAATTCATATTATTTCATATATATGTGTGTGTATACGTATGTGTGTGTGTATATGTGTGTGTGTGTGTGTGTGTATGGCAAGAGTTTACTGAGTAGTGGTCTGTAGAAAGAAACATTTAGGAGTCAGGTTTTACACTGATTAAAAATAAAGTCTCCCCATTAACAAGTTTTGATACTGACCTTCCTGGGAATTGCTTGCTTCAGACAATGGAATCTGGGTCCTCTCCAACTCACTGATATGATAAAGATCATCAAATTCCCCCCAGCGTGTCATTCTCCTAAAAAGTAATAAATCTTGTAAATGTCATCAATTTCATTTGTATTGAAACCCAAGATCCTTTTCAGATTTATAATATGAATATAATACTTGTAGGCTTTTGTAGGCAGACATATTATTTAAAATTATAAAAATTTTTGATGCTATTAACATTATATTCATATCAAAGTGGTATGTGTTTTAAATACTTCCTGAACTTTTTTTGGAGCCACATCTTGATATCTTTAATGTAATAATTCAGTTATACACTAAAACACAAGGTTATATAGAATCTATGAAGCATATATGCAAATGTAATTGACCAAAACCAATATGATTCATTTTTACAAGCATACCTCACTATATTCTTAGGGGAGTTTAGATACAAAAGCGTTCATTCCACCAATATGTATTGAGTATACCCATTGTATTAAAATGATTATTATGTAAAGTAACTCTAAAATAATAAGATATAGTGCCTAATAATAAGGTATAGTACCCTGACCACATGAAAAACACAAAGGAGGAAAATGTATGAGAACCTCTGTCTATAGAAAATTATGATTTATTTTGGAATATAGAAATTTTCTATGTATTCTGGTGCCCTGAGTAAATGAAACCTGCTTATTTTTGCAGCAGGCTAACACTTATTTTATTTATCTGATCTTAAACAAGTTACTTATCATTTCTTGGCCTTAGTGTTATCTGTAAAATGGAGATGGAGATGGTATGAGATAGGATGGGGTGCCTGTACTGATTAAATTAATTAATTCATATAAAGTTCTTGAAATGGTGCCCTGAATAATATTTAATGTGAGTATGATACATATCTAAAACTTATCAGAATTGTCTTCATCTTCATCACCATCATCTGAATCCATTTCCATGGGTTAAGTACAACTGGGATCCACATATTCCTGGATCTCTTGGGGAAATGAGCACTATTATTTATGGAAACAGTCTTAGTCCCAATAAGGACATCTTCCATAATATCTGTGTATTGTGAACAAAAACATATTCACCCTAGGGAGTACGTGACATTAACACTACCAAAATGTCATTGATAGAGTATGTGGAGGGAAACCTATTAATACTAATGGTAGAGAATGTGAAAAAAATCATTCTTGTTTTTCCTTGACTTCTGAATTATTCAGAACTCTTTTACAGCTATTTTATCAATTCATCTCACAATAGGCATAAGAAATAGATAACACAATCCTGATATATTTGTTAATGAATTTTGTCCAGAATATAGTTAGTTGGTTAAAATAAATGATATAAAGGCCAAATACTACATGTAATAACTTAACTCAAAGGAGAACTACTCAGGTCCTAATGTGGAATCTAATTATTCTCACATTATATAAAAATTATCCACTTCCAATCTAATCTATAGCAGATTAATAATCAAAAAAGGGCAGGTTTAGTTATCAGAGAAAGAGGGTAATCAGTAGAAAAGATGGAATTCCACGGAAAAGCAGAAACTAAATGGGCAAGCAACCTGATGCTATTTCATATGGGGGATGTAAGAATTCCCAGGATGCCAAACCAGTGATGTGCAATACAAATTATTGGTGACTCTGGAAAACTTGTCAGCTGTCCTCTTCTTCAATTTAAAGGTGCCACACAGACACAGGAGTTCAAACATGGCTTAGTATATTTAGTGTTTGGTTTATTTTCCTCCTTACCATCTACAGCTGAAAAAAAAAGACTTTTAAGCTGTGTATTGTGTAATTTGAGTGCCATTCTGTACAACTGTACACATGACTAAGCTTGAGGGCAGTTACCCAGTGTTTTCAAGAGAGAACTGGTTGGAAGTTTAATATCAAATAGTTTAACTTGCCCAAACACAGGATTGTTTGAATTGCTCTAACCAAACTTCAGGATGTGTACCATTTGCAAATTTAAACTCTAAGGAGGTTTCCTAATGAGTTGCAAAATAAAATGGAAGTAGAAATTTGATAGACAAATAGAAGCACTTCCCTAACCATATGGTAAAAAAAAATAAAATAAAAACAGTACTGGTGCTATTCAAATATGCACCTGTCCTGTTTCTACTTTTTACCTCATTCTGCCATGACTTGTTCAAAACATGACAATACTGATTTTGAAAAAAATATTAAAAATAGCAATGAAAAGTAGTGCAATCAAAAATAACCTCAATGAAGCTGTTCTTTCCTTTCCTTTTCTTTTCCTCTTCTTCTTTCTTTATTTTTACTTTTTGAATGGAAAATTTTCAAAGAGAACACTTGGCCCAGATATGAGAGATCAAAGTGCTGCTCATAGATTCATGTCTATAATGGATCACAAGTGGTCAGAACTCAAACAAATTTATTTTTTGTTGCTACAACTCCTATGTAACTGCTACTTCCTCAGTGTGACTCATTTTTAATGTAATTAAAACAAACTAGCATGACAGGACTGACGATTCTCTCAAACAGTGAATTGAAAGACATGCAATTGCAGCCTTTCCTGCAGCTGGATACACAACAGCTATGACCTTTCCTGCTCATTCACCCACTGGAGATACCAAGTCCATATTCTTGCAAGAGCAGAGGTGTTAAGTTCTGCCTGCAGGTGCCCTGAATGGAAAAAGGCCCTTTGGAAAAACCTTGGGTGAGGGGCTAGTCAATTTCTTTACACAATCAAATAGAGGCTTAGAATTTAAATGAGTCAACCAGAGTGGTAACCAGAATTAGGACATTTAAGATTGGATTAAAACAAAGAATGATACCTAAGTTTGGCTATGCACCCCATGAGAGAACCAGAGACCACTGAAAAGCCATTCCAAGTTATGCTTTGTCTTCCAGTGTGAATGTTCAGCTAATTTTCACCAAGTATTCTTGACTTATTAATCACAATCAAATCTAATTTTGCTCTTATGTGTGTGAGAATCTAAGTGTTTGTGGAAGGAGTGCCACTGTTTCCTGCTAGTTCTTGTCCACCCCAAATATCTGATATTCTGCAAAAGCATACTTCAGATATTCTAGTAAGTCTTGTTACTATGGTAAAGGCAATCTAATGTAGTTTTCTAAGTAATTCCTTTTCAACTTTAAACAATAGGAGATCAATGTTCTGGTAAACAATGAAAAATTCAAATAGGTTCCATAGAAGGTATAGCATAAGGGTATCATCTTATAATCTGCCTCAGTATATAGAATAACATTAATATTACCTTGCCTACCTGGGATCTTGAAAGTTATCCAAAAATTTAGAGTATTAGGAACAAGTATTTTGAATTTCAGAAATTAAAAAATATCTTGGGATAGCCACTCAAAATAATGATGGTTTACTGTGATATTGCAAGTACTTTCCTTCCATCTCCTTGACATCTTCCTTTAATTTAATGCACCACACTTACTAAGTTTTCATGAGTCAAAAAATGAAAATGCATCAAAAGGAGCTAGCTGCTCAGAGAAATTTGCCATGAGTTTTTAGATAATATGAAATGCAATGGATAATTTTGTGAATTTGTATCTTATAAAGTTGAGTAATTTGATGCTCCTAGACATTTAAATCATCAGTACTATTGTTAACAACAGCCAAGCCAGGGAACCTGCCTGGATCCCAGCTGGCTGGATTTGGTCCCCTGCCTGCATAAAAAATAATCAAACGATAAAAAAAGTAAAAATGAATGAGACCCAGTTTGACCAAACATGGAGAGAAGCAGCTAGTTTATTGCTCCGTCAGTCCTACAGAAGTAGTTACGATTTTAGAAACAAAACTCAGGAAATGTACATATATAGATCTAGCTAGTCTGTGCTAGTCAGATATATGTCACAGTTTCAGTTTCTTTGGTGCCTGCCAGGGCCAGGGGTACCTTCTCAGTTTCCATTTTTAGCATGAAGAAGTTCAAGAGCAAAAAGTGATTTGAAACTTTTAATTTCAAAGGGGCTCTGTTACACTATCAGTCATCTAGTACCTGAAGGAGATGAATGTAGGGCTTCGTGAGGCTGCCTGACTTTGGCTTGTCTTTTGCTTTTTTATAAGTAGTAGACCCTATGCCCACCCACAGTCCTTAGCTTAGATGGAAGACTAGTAAGAAGTGGCAGACAGAGAGACAGTGCTGTCATATAAAGAAGTAATTTAATCAGTTTCTGGGTACCTCACTGGGGGACTGGAACACAAAGATGATTCCAGGTCTGTTGGGTACCATTTAGCAGCTCACACTGCAGAGAGGGAGATAGATGTGTACAAATACAATGGAATGCATGCTCTAGAGGTGATATAGAGAAGTGGCCAGCTATACTGAGCATAGACTGAAAGATCAAGAAGGCTTTTTTTTACGTGACCTGAGAATTAAAGGATTAGATAGAAGAAAGTCAGGCAAATGGGTGTTGAGAAGCAGGTAGACTTCCAGGCAGAGTAAGATAGGCAAGGAAGGAACTTCAATATATGTTTAGGGAATTACAAAACATTCAGCATTGCTGGAGCATCATATTTGAAAAAAGGTAAAAATCATGGTGAGGCTTAAATATTTTCTCCAAAGGAAAACCACACTCCCTTCAAGATAATACCTGGTTTTCCTTAGTTGTGGCCAAAGATCAGATGGGGCAAATTGTCTTGGCAGCTCTTTCTGTACCCTCTCCTCTGATAGAACTCCAACTCATCCATTAGTGGATGGGAGGGTGAAAGATGAGAAGAAATGGCTTAGGATCTCATGGCATATGCAAAAGGGTGATGAGGCTAAGGATCAAAAGAAGAGAAGGGAAGGAAGGAAGGAAGGAAGGAAGGAAGGAAGGAAGGAAGGAAGGAAAAGAAGAAAAGAGAGGAACTTTTGTAAGTTTGATTCTTGCTGGGAATATTTATAAAATTTCCTAAAATTTGTAAGGGGTAATAAAAAAAATCAGCCCAACTTTGATATTCAAGGTACAGTTACATAAATCCATACAAAACTGTGTTTTGTGTACTTATTTAACTTCAAATGCACTTTGTTGTGCTCTGTTAAACAGGATCAGGATAATTAGGTGGAGCATAATTAAGTCATCCTTCTGGAAAGCAAGAAAAGACTTGTTCCAAGGAGAGGATATATTTAAATTTTATGCCTCTTCCCCCTTTTTTTAGAGACCAGGCCATGAATAACTGGATTCTGCCTTTCTTCTTTGTCTCTTGCAATGAAGCCTGTGGTCTTCCAGGTGGGAGAAAAAGTCTGGAATCCATGGAAGTAAAATAAAGTCTGGTTTTGTGGCATAGTCATTGGGAAATCTTGTACAAATTCCCAAATTCCAAAGAGCCCTGAACACTTAATTCATGGAGTTACTGGGGTATTATATGAGGCTGTGTAAAAGCACATGCAATAAAATTGTTATGAAGATCATCTAAGGAATTAAAAGCATGAAAGATTCCTCACCCTTTGTTAGAAAAGACATCTGGTGACTTTGACATAGTGAAAGAAGAGATTGGCTTGTCATCTTGTATTTTCAGCTGTATAGGTCGTTTCACTCCCCAGAAAATGTCCAGCATTCCTTCAACAATTAGTTTCCCATCTTCAGTCTAAGAAAGAAACCAATAGTCTCTATAGTTGTTTCTGTATTACTTTATAGAAGGTAAATCTTTTCACCAAAGTTATAGAAATTAAGTTCATAAGAAATGTTAATAGGTTAAAAAAATCCTCAAAGGAATTATTTGACTTCTCAGTTTATCTACAAAATAATTCTATCTTTGACACATTTTTTCAATTTTTGAAAACAGCTGTACCCAGCAAAGTGAGCAAGTTATAATGCTAACAGCATGTCCACCAGAGGGTAGAACATGTGAGAATGCTATCTGAACTCTATACTTCTTCAATTAAGTGGAAATCTAATGCTCTAATACTGTTTAAAATTGAAGCCTTTTGGGGGGAGGGGGAAGATGGCGGCAAAGGGAGTGCATCACTCCCGTGTACTGCGTCACTGTTCGGAAGAATGATGAGTTAGAACAGCTAAAAACTATCTTGTTAGGAATTTCTAGCAAAACTGGGGTGCTCCAAAACCTAGTGGAAGGATTTTCATCGCACGAAGATCAGCTACAGGGGCTCAAACGCGAGCGATTTGTCTGCACGGAGGATCACGCCGCTTATTCAGCAAATCGCCCCGTGGCTAGAATCTGCGGCACGTGCTGGGAAGCAAGAGATAGCAACGCAAAGATACAGCGCTGCGGATTCTGTGGGCTCCTGCCAGCTGTGCAATCACTGTACACAGTGCTGAATTCTGGGTTTGAGACGGGGGAAGGAAGTGGTCCAGTTCAGTTCTCCACCGGTCAGACCACAGAGGAAGCCAGCGGCCACTATTTGGAGAGTTGACGTCATCATCCCTGTTTTCGATTGATCGCAGCTCATTCAACCATAGAACAGGTAATTTCAGGCTGCCATTGGCCTGCGTCTCGCAGACAAATTACTCAGGCGCAGTGCTAAAGAACCCGCAGAAACTGCTTCTTGGGGTCTGCTCCTATCAAAACATACATGGAGCCCGGGGCGGCCGAATTCTGGCTCCCGGAACTGCTCTGGCCCAGGGCTAAGGAGCCCGCGGAGGCTGCTTCTTGGAGCCTGCTCCTATCAGAGCATGCACGGAGCCCAGAGCAGCCGAGTTCTGGCTCCCGGAGCTGCTCTGACCCAGGGCTGAGGAACCCGCGGAGACTGCTTCTCGGTTCGGATCCTGCTGAGTGCTGTGGGGGCCAGAGGGGCAGAGCAGAGCTGCAGCCCGCGTCTGGAACAGCCCCAGCGACCCGCCGGCGTGGTAGACACGTCACGCCAATTGGAGTAGGGGCAGAGCAGAGCTGCCGCCTGCGCCTGGAACAGGCCTAGCGACCCGCCGGCGTGGTAGACACGTCACGCCAATTGGAGTAGGGGCAGAGCAGAGCCGCTGCCCGCGCCCGGAACAGGCCTAGTGACCCGCCGGCGTGGTATCACTTCACCCCAACTGCAGTAGGGGCCGAGCAGAGCCGCCGCCTGAGCCCGCAAGGTAGGCAGACCTGCGACCAACCAGCGGGACAGGCCCAGCAGCCTGCCGGCGTGGTAGACACGTCACACCAATTGGAGAAGGGGCAGAGCAGAGCTGCCGCCTGCGCCCGGAACAGGCCTAGCGACCCGCCGGCGTGGTAGACACATCCCACCAATTGGAGTAGGGGCAGAGCAGAGCCACCACCTGCGCCTGGAACAGGCCTAGAGACCCGCCAGCGTGGTATCACTTCACCCCAACTGCAGTAGGGGCCGAGCAGAGCCGCCACCCGAGCCCGCAAGGTAGGCAGACCTGCGACCGACCGGTGGGACAGGCCCAGCAGCCTGCCGGCGTGGTAGACACGTCACACCAATTGGAGTAGGGGCAGAGCAGAGCCGCCGCCCGCATCCGGAACAGACCCAACGACCCGCGGGCGTGGTAGTCATGTCACCCCAATTGGAGAAGGGGCAGAGCAGAGCCGCCACCCGCGCCTGCAAGGTAGGCAGACCTGCGACCGACCGGCACAACAGGCCCAGCGGTCCGCAGGTGTGGTAAACACGTCACACCAATTGGAGGAGGGGCAGAGGAGAGCCGCCGCCCGCGCCCGGGACAAGCCCAGAGGCCCGCCAGCGTGGTAGTCACATCACCCCAATTGGAGTAGGGACAGAGCAGAGCCACCGCCCGCGCCCGGGACAAGCCCAGAGGCCCGCCAGCGTGGTAGACACGTCACACCAATTGGAGTAGGGGCAGAGCAGAGCCGCCTCCCGCGCCCGGAACAGGCCCAGCGACCCCCTGGCGTGGTAGACACGTCACCCCAATTGGTGTAAGGGCAGAGCAGGGCCGCCGCCCGCACCTGCAAGGTAGGCAGACCTGCGACCAACCGGCTGAACAGACCCAGCGGCCTGCTGGCATGGTAGACAGATCACCCCAATTGGAGGAGGAGCACAGCCGCTGCCCGCCCCTGCAAGGGAGATTTTTCAACTATACAAGAGCAATATAAATATATAGGGGGAAAATTTCAAAAACACAACAGTTTCACCAAGCAGAAAGAAACGCGAGCAGTATGAAACGACAAGGAAAGAAAGGACCACAAGCAATGCAGATCAACTCAACTTTAGAAGAGGTAATAGCTGCAGCAGATGGAATGTAAGATAAAGAATTCAGGATATACACGCTTCAGATGATCTGGAGTCTCAAGGAAGACATTAGACAGCAAAATCAGTCAATGAAAGATCACTTTGACAATGAATTACATAAACAAATCCAAGAAGCAAAAGATCAACTATACAGGGAGATAGAGGTAATAAAAAACAAACAGAAATCCTAGAAATGCAGGAAGCAATAAACCAACTTAAAAACTCAATTGAGAATACTACCAGCAGAGTAGAACACTTAGAAGATAGAACATCAGACAATGAAGACAAAGTATTTCAACTTGAAAAGAACATAGATAGCTCAGCAAGACTGATAAGGAACCATGAGGAGAACATTCAAGAAATATGGGACAACACAAAGAGATCAAACTAAGAGTCATTGGGATACAGGAAGGTATAGAGGTCCAAACCAAAGGAATGAGCAATCTATTCAATGAAATAATATGAGAAAACTTCCCAGACTTGAAGAATGAGACAGAATCCCAAATCCTAGAAGCCTACAGGACGCCGAATGTGCAAAATCATAAGAGATCCACACCTAGACACATTATAATGAAGATGCCCAACATACAGAATAAGGAGAGAATTTTAAAAGCTACAAGAGAAAGGAAGCAGATTACATTTAGGGGTAAACCAATCAGGATAACAGCTGATCTTTCAACACAGACTCTGAAAGCTAGAAGATCCTGGAATAACATATTTCAAACACTGAAAGAAAATGGGTTCCAACTAAGAATCGTGTATCCAGCAAAATTAAGCTTCAGGATGGAAGATGAAATTAAAACCTTCCACGATAAACAAAAGTTAAAAGAATTTGCAGCTAGAAAACCATCTCTTCAAAACATCCTTGGCAAAACATTTCAGGAAGAGGAAATGGAAAACAACAATGAAAACCAACAATGGGAGGTAGGACAGTAAAGGGGGTAAAAATAATCAAAGAGGAAAACAAACCATGTTTAGTAACATAAATAAACGAATATGGCTGGAAGAACAACCCATATCTCAATAATAACCCTAAATGTTAATTGCTTAAACTCACCAATTAAGAGACACAGGCTAGTAGAATGGATCACAAAACAAGACCCAACATTATGCTGCCTACAGGAGACGCATTTGATAGGAAAAGATATACATAGACTGAAGGTGAAAGGTTGGGAAAAATCATATCACTCATATGGACTTCGGAAACAAGCAGGAGTGTCCATACTCATATCAAATAAAATAGATTTCAAGCCAAAGTTAATCAAAAGGGATAAAGAGGGACACTACATACTGCTCAAGGGAACCATACACCAACAAGACATAACAATCATAAATATATATGCCCCAAACAACGGTGCAGCTATGTTCATCAAGCAAACTCTTCTCAAGTTCAAGAGTCTAATAGACCACCATACAATAATCATGGGAGACTTCAACATACCTCTCTCACCACTGGACAGATTTTCCGAACAAAAGTTGAATAAGGAAACTATAGAACTCAATAACACAATTAATAAGCTAGACTTAATTGACATATATAGAATATACCACCCAACATCAAGCAGTTACACTTTTTTCTCAGCAGCATATGGATCCTTCTCAAAAATAGATCATATATTATGTCACAGGGCAACTCTTAGACAATATAAAGGAGTAGAGATAATACCATGCATCTTATCTGATCATAATGGAATGAAACTGAAAATGAACGATAAAAGAAGGAAGGAAAAATCATGCATCACTTGGAGAATGAACATTAGGTTACTGAATGATCAATGGGTTATAGAAGACATCAAGGAGGAAATTAAAAAATTCTTAGAGATAAATGAAAACGCAGACAAAACATATCGGAATCTATGGGACACATTGAAAGCAGTTCTAAGAGGAAAATTCATTTCTTGGAGTTCATTCCTTAAAAAAAGACAAAACCAACAAATAAATGATCTCATACTTCATCTCAAAATCCTAGAAAAAGAAGAGCAAAACAACAGCAAAAGAAGTAGAAGGCAAGAAATAATTAAAATAAGAGCTGAAATTAATGAAATCGAAACAAAAGAAACAATTGAAAAAATTGACAAAACTAAAAGTTGGTTCTTTGAAAAAATAAATAAAATCAACAGGCCCTTAGCCATGCTAACAAAGAGAAGAAGAGAGAGAACTAAAATTACTAGCATACGGGATGAAAAAGGCAACATCACAACAGACACTTCAGAAATACAGAAGATAATCAGAAATTATTTTGAATCCTTATACTCCAATAAAATAGAAGATAGTGAAGGCATCGATAAATTTCTTAAGTCATATGATCTGCCCAGATTGAGTCAGGAGGATATAGATAACCTAAACAGACCAATATCAATTGAAGAAATAGAAGAAACCATCAAAAGACTACCAACTAAGAAAAGCCCAGGACCGGATGGGTATACAGCAGAGTTTTACAAAACCTTTAAAGAGGAACTAATACCAATACTTTTCAAGCTATTTCAGGAAATAGAAAAAGAGGGAGAACTTCCAAATTCATTCTACGAGGCCAACATCACCCTGATTCCTAAACCAGACAAAGACACTTCAAAGAAAGAAAACTACAGACCGATATCTCTAATGAACCTAGATGCAAAAATCCTCAATAAAATTCTGGCGAATTGGATTCAAAAACATATCAAAAAAATTGTGCATCATGATCAAGTAGGATTCATCCCTGGGATGCAAGGCTGGTTCAATATACGGAAATCAGTAAATGTTATTCACCACATCAATAGACTTAAAATTAAGAACCATATGATCATCTTGATAGATACAGAAAAAGCATTCGACAAAGTACAGCATCCCTTTATGTTCAAAATATTAGAAAAACTAGGGATAACAGGAACTTACCTTTACATTGTAAAAGCAATCTATTCTAAGCCTCAGGCTATCATCATTCTGAATGGAGAAAAATTGAAGGCATTCCCTCTAAAATCTGGAACAAGACAGGGATGCCCTCTCTCACCACTTCTGTTCAACATAGTCATCGAAACACTGGCCAGAGCAATTAGACAGACGAAAGAAATTAAAGGCATAAAAATAGGAAAAGTAGAACTTAAATTATCACTATTTGCAGATGACATAATTCTATACCTAGAAGACCCAAAAGGGTCTACAAAGAAACTATTAGAGCTAATAAATGAATTCAGCAAAGTGGCAGGATATAAAATCAACACGCATAAATCAAAGGCATTCCTGTATATCAGCGACAAATCCTCTGAAATGGAAATGAGGAAAAACACTCCATTCACAATATCCTCAAAAAAAATAAAATACTTGGGAATCAACCTAACAAAAGAGGTGAAAGATTTATACAATGAAAACTACAGAACCCTAAAGAGAGAAATAGAAGAAGATCTTAGAAGATCGAAAAATATACGCTGTTCATGGATAGGCAGAACTAACATCATCAAAATGGCGATATTACCAAAAGTTCTCTATAGGTTTAATGCAATGCCAATCAAAATCCCAATGGCATTTCTTGTAGAAATACAGAAAGCAATCATGAAATTCATATGGAAAAAAAAAAGACCCAGAATAGCAAAAACAATGCTAAGCAGGAAGTGTGAATCAGGCGGTATAGCAATACCAGACTTCAAACTATACTACAGAGCAATAGTAACAAAAACAGCATGGTACTGGTACCAAAACAGGCGGGTGGACCAATGGTACAGAATAGAGGACACAGAAACCAATCCACAAAACTACAACTATCTTATATTTGATAAAGGGGCTAAAAGCATGCAATGGAGGAAGGATAGCATCTTCAACAAATGGTGCTGGGAAAACTGGAAATCCATATGCATCAAAATGAAACTGAATCCCTTTCTCTCACCATGCACAAAAGTTAACTCAAAATGGATCAAGGAGCTTGATATCAAATCAGAGACACAGCATCTGATAGAAGAAAAAGTTGGCTACGATCTACATACTGTGGGGTCGGGCCCCAAATTCCTCAATAGGACACCCATAGCACAAGAGTTAATAACTAGAATGAACAAATGGGACTTACTCAAACTAAAAAGTTTTTTCTCAGCAAAAGAAACAATAAGAGAGGTAAATAGGGAGCCTACATCCTGGGAACAAATCTTTACTCCTCACACTTCAGATAGAGCCCTAATATCCAGAGTATACAAAGAACTCAAAAAATTAGACAATAAGATAACAAATAACCCAATCAACAGATGGGCCAAGGACCTGAACAGACACTTCTCAGAGGAGGACATACTATCAATCAACAAGCACATGAAAAAATGCTCAGCATCACTAGCAGTCAGAGAAATGCAACTCAAAACACCCTAAGATACCATCTCACTCCAGTAAGATTGGCAGCCATTATGAAGTCAAACAACAACAAGTGCTGGCGAGGATGTGGGGAAAAGGGTACACTTGTACATTGTTGGTGGGACTGCAAATTGGTGCAGCCAATTTGGAAAGCAGTATGGAGATTTCTTGGAAAGCTGGGAATGGAACCACCATTTATTCCCCTTCTCGGTTTATTCCCTAAAGACCTAAAAAGAGCATGCTACAGGGACACTATCTACATGGATGTTCATAGCAGCACAATTCACAATAGCAAGACTGTGGAACCAACCTAGATGCCTTTCAATAGATGAATGGATAAAAAAAAATGTGGCATCTATACACAATGGAGTATTACTCTGCATTAAAAAATGACAAAATCATAGAATTTGGAGGGAAATGGATGGCATTAGAGCAGATTATGCTAAGTGAAGCCAGCCAATCCCTAAAAAACAAATGCCAAATGTCTTCTTTGATGTAAGGAGAGTAACTAAGAACAGAGTAGGGACGAAGAGCATGAGAAGAAGATTAACATTAAACAGGGATGAGAGGTGGGAGGGAAAGCGAGAGGGAAGGGAAATTGCATGGAAATGGAAGGAGACCCTCATGGTTATACAAAATTACATACAAGAGGAAGTGAGGGGAAAGGGAAAAATAATACAAGGGGGAGAAATGAATTACAGTAGAGGGGGTAGAGAGAGAAGAGGGGAGGGGAGGGGAGGGCAGGGGGGATAGTAGAGGATAGGAAAGGCTGCAGAATACAACAGACACTAGTATGGCAATATGTAAATCAATGGAAGTGTAACTGATGTGATTCTGCAATCTGTAT
Source organism: Spermophilus citellus (assembly GCF_964194105.1). NCBI lineage: Eukaryota > Metazoa > Chordata > Mammalia > Rodentia > Sciuridae > Spermophilus > Spermophilus citellus. The sequence goes on from NC_138189.1 coordinate 58,232,242, forward strand.
ACGGGGTAAAAATGGGAGTTCATAAACCCACTTGAATCAAAATGTGAAATATGATATGTCAAGAACTATGTAATGTTTTGAACAACCAACAATAAAAAAAAATTGAAGCCTTTTAAAAACTGTATTGAACTAGAACCTAGAATAAAGTCATTGAGGGACTCAGCAACTGTTTATTCATTTCTAAATGAGGCTGAATTTAACTCACAAAATGATGCAGAACATGTGAAATAATACTTGTGAAATACACCATAAGATGCAGAACATAGAAATATTTGTAAAAAAATAAATATGATTTGAAAATTTATTTTGAATTAGAAATAGTACAACAAAAGTAGAAAACATCATGCAAACAAATTAGCATATATTAAGAACAAAGAATATTCCTATAAAACTTACTTTCTAGTCTATTTTTTCTCCTTCATATGTGAATATCTTTTCTGTTATTAATGTATTATTGTTATAAACACTTTGGGAAATATGAAAGCTAAGGAAAGTGATATACTGATCATCTGATAAGTATTATAACATCCATTAACTACTGTTATTATAAAAGTCAATAGTTAGTCAAATATAGATGACTCAGTTCTTATCTGAGAGCACAATATCAACTCTGGACTCTGGAATCAGATCCTGGCTCTACTATTTCCTAGCTGTGTGGCCTTGGACAAGTTGCTGACCACCTTTAAGCCTGGGTTTCCTCTTCTGAAAAATGGACATTATAATAATCCCTATTTCATAGGGCCAGGCATTTGGTAGGTACTCAATAAATAGTACTGCTTATTATTTCATTGGCTGATAAGGCTGAAATGACTTAAAATTAGGTACATTTCTTTATAAAGAGTTTAGTTATTTTTTTAGTATGGTATTAATTTGGGGAAGGTAATTGAAATATCTAATTGTACTAAATCATTTAAGTTCAGTAGTAAAAGCTAGAGTGTTGTTATAGTTTAGATGTGGTATCCCTCAAAAGCTCGTGTGTAAGAGAATGCAAGAAGGTTCAGAGAAGAGATGATTGGGTTGTGAGAGCCTTAACTGAATCAGTGATTTCATCCCCTGGTTGGGATTAACTGAGTGGTAACTGAAGGTTGGTAGGAATGGTTGGAGAAGTTGAGGCACTAGGGGCGTGGCTTTGGGGCATATATTTTGTATCTGGTGAGTAGAGTCTCTCTCTCTGCTTCCTGATCACCACGTGAGCTGCTTCCCTCTGCCACACTTTTCTGCCATGATGTCCTGCCTTACCTTGAGCCTGAATGAATGGAGCCAGCCTTTTATGGACTAAGACCTCTAAAACCATGAGCCCTCAAATAAACCTTTTCTCCTCTACAATTGTAGTATCGGGTCCTTAATCACAGTAATGAAAAAGTTGACTAAAACAAGTGTTTTTTAAATTTCCTTCTTTACAACTTATAAATTTAAGTCACATCATAGTGGTTGAAATTCCATGCTGCACCCTCAAATCTGGAGGTTTAAATCAGGCATAGAAAATTCTAATGTTCCCTGAAGCCAGAACTGTAAAGAAGTGACGAGAGTCAAATTAGAATGAGACTGAGTGCAGACAGCATTCGGATTTTTAAAAAAGATTAAAAAAAAAAGAAAAATTAAGATTACTTTGTATAGTAGCATGCCAGTTGCACCCCTAAAAATGCATTCTAGTTTCATGACTTTCCCACACTGTTCAAAATTTTTAAATTTGTTGTTATGATACGGTGTATATTGATCAGAATCTAACTATCCATTTGAACAACCAAATCAAGTTTGAGGTTATAGGTGATTTATTTGAATACTCCCCAGTGGTAGACTTCAGATATCTTCAAATTTTCTCCATTAAAAATGATGTCACAACAAACATCCTTTTATATATATCCTGGTACATTTGTAAGAAAGTATTATGATAAATTTCTAATGAAATTGCTGCTCAAAACATATTCACACTCCAGTTTTTAAACATAAATAAAATATATCATTAGAATTATTTTTAGCCGGGTATGACAGTGCACATTTATGACCCCAGCAACTCAGGAGGCAGAAGCAGGAGGATCACAAGTTCAAGGCCAGCCTCAATACCCTGCCTCAAAATACAAAGGGGTAGGGCTGGGGATATAACTAAGTTGGTAGGTGCTTAACTCATATGCATGAGGCCCTGGGTTCAATCATCAGCACCACAAAAAAAAAAAAAAAAGGAAAAGAACATATAAATAAATGGGATTGAGACATATGTAGCTAAGTAGTAGAAAGCCCCTTGGTTCAATACCCAGAACCAAAATAAATATATAAGAAAAAAAATTACTTTTAAATGCTTTCCTATTCCCAAAATGTTTGGAAAATCACACATATCCAGGCCTGGTATTCTGTGATATAGTCTAAAAATAGAAATTAAAATCAGGTTAAAGATTCACTTGTTTCTCCCAGACCACTTGTGCTGCTAGGTTATAGACTCTAATCCATCCTTACTCCTCTGAACATTTACAGAGTATTTTTCTTTCTGTTAATCAAACTGGGATGCATTTCTTTGATGGACTTACCTGTCCATATAAAATATGCAAATTTTCCTGGTTCCCATAAAAAATGTTATAGGTCTTCAATAAAGAATGAAGCTGTTCCCTAAAAAAATAAAAATAAATAAATATTACATTCTGTTGCTATTGGTGTTAGGCTTTGTAACAGCAAAAAGGCAATAATAGTATTTATTATCTCTAGGTTTCTAGAAAAAAAAATGGTTCAATGGAATCTTTCATTTTTCTGTCACTTTAACTTAATGTAAGTCTTGGAAAGCCAAAGCACTGTTAAAACATTAGCAGACATTGAAGATGCTAATGCATAAATAAAACTAGACAAGAGAAATGACTGAGGCAGGTGAGGTAAGGAGAGCATGCTATAGAAGGAGGTGCCCATGAAACAAATTTGGTTTCACATTTTTGTTTTGTTTGGGACATTTAACAAAGCTAAACTTAGCACCTATATTCCTAACACATTGTCCTTCCCACTGGTGCTACCGAAAGGGTTAAGGAATTGTCACTGCTGCTGAGTTGTCTTACCCTTAGTGTCAAGTGGGCTGTGGCAGGTTCCAGCCACACTCCTATCCTCCTGTGTCCTTCTGTGTCCTCACATTTTAAAGGTTTATTGTCTCTCGCCTGGGTTACTGCAATGGCCTCCTAAGCCTATCTGTTTTGTATTCTTAACAGCTTAAATTATTTTAATGCAAACTTGACCATCTTTCTCCTTTGCTCACAATTTTCCAGTGGCTTCCCATTACTCATAATAAAATCTAACATACTTAAATTGCATTAAAAGGCTGGATGGCATCTGCTCTCTGTTACCTCTTCCCTCTCACTTCCTACTGCTCTTTCCTTCACTTACTATATGCAGTCTTAGGCACACTCCCATCTCAGGTTTTGAACTTGCAGATCCCTTTGCCCAGAATGATGCCCTTCCCCACTATCACATCACTCATTCATTAGTTAACTATTTAATCAAAAGTATCCTTCTCAAGAGTTTTTCTTGACTACCGAATCTGAAAAGTTTGCCTTCTCCCATCATTTCAGATCCTGTTTGCTTCCTTTACCTCCTTTGCCTCTGCCCTGAGTCATCATCTAACCTTCTATAAATTTTACTTAGTTATCTTATGCTCTGCCTTCTCCACTAGAGCATAGCTCTATGAGGGTAGAGGGTTTGTCTGCTTTATTTTTTTCACTTGGCACATAGTAGGAACTCAACAAATTCTGATTAAATAAAATTATCAATATATTCTCTTCCTAAAAGACAGTGACAAAGGGAGAAAAAGCTTTTGTTATAGAAGCATCTTTTATAGGAAAAAATCTCATGACATTAAAATTCCAAGTACTTCAACTGTCAAAAATCCCTTTTATCCCCAAATATCTGTCTCCTTCTCCTAAGCCCATTGGCTCCATGAGGGCAAGCAGTTTGGTCTCTTTTGTTCACAGCTATGTTCTCCATGCTTTGAACAGAAGCTTGATCATAGTGTGCTCTTATGCAATCAATAGTAACTGAATATTAAATGACAAAATTCATATACATTGATTTTTCATGTTAGAAATCATATGAGCATACATTCTGTACTGGATTTTTCCTTCTTGGAATTTTCAGTGTTCACATTTCCAAGGATCGATACCCTCCATACAATTACCACATGAAAAGATTCTCCAGAAGTCCTCCATGCTGCTGTTTCATTTCCCAAAAGGGTTACTCTAAATTTTTAATGTTAATGAATATGTCTATTCTAAATATCATTGGGTGCACTGATTTTTCTTCCCTCAGGGTCATTACTGTGGGATATTTGCTAAAAAAAAAATGCACTACTTCTAAAGAGCCTCTGAGCACTTTTATGGCTCTCATTATTTAGTGCTAGAGCATCACACAGAAACTTCAGTTTCACTTGGGATGTAACTCCTGATATGCTGAGCTGTGAGGGTTGTTATGAAAGCAAATGAACTTTTACATAATCTTATTCCCTCAGCTTCTGCTTCTGAAAAAATTTCATAACACGGTATAGCACAAGTCTCCTTCAAAGTATTTTCCCCAGGACTTTGTACAGTTGGAAAATGTTTCTATTCCTAAACAGAATCTGACTAAAAGTTTTTCCACTGAAATGAGTCTCCAAATTACCCAGAGAGTTAGCAAACTGTGGTCTTGGGCTGCCTGGTTTTGTAAATAAAGTTTTATTGGAAGCTAGCCACACTAATTTGTTTGCTTATTGTCTATATGGCTGCTTTCCTGCTATAATTGCAGAGTTGAGTGGTTGAGATAACTACTGTGTGGTCCACAAAACCTAAAATATTTATAATCTTGCCCATTGCAGGAAAAGCCTGCCAATCAATGTTCTACTGTATAACACAGGGTAACTGGACACCACAGAAGTCTTCCATATTTTCCTACCACAAGTAGGATTTTTTTTTATTGAGTATACATAGCACTTGGAAAGATTTTGGAGTATAAGAGATGATTAGAATTCAGTAAACTCAAGTATTAAAATAAAATTAGGTACATTAATGGTGTAAGAGTGAGGGATTAGAAAATTCAGAAGTCATGTAAACATCAATAGCAATGGTAGATACATTCCAAAAATGTCTTGTAATTGTATGTGTGTTATCAGACTTGAAGATGATTGTTTTATATACCTGATGGAATAGCAGGTCGAATATAACACTGGGAATCAAATGTGCCCATAACTTTCTAATTTGACTTGCTGGCAACTGGAGGTATGAGGAACTGAAGAGTTACTGTCAAATTGATCACCTGTGTCTGCTGACTAATTTTAATTATGCCTGATAACAGAAGGCCCACACTAATGGTCATTCATTCACATGGGGTCACTGTGTAAGCACACTTGAGGAGCCTCATTCATACGTAGAAAGAGGGTAAGAGTTGATACTACCTACTATGAACCTTGATGGGTAATAACAAGAAGAGTGTCAAGAGTTCATTAGGCAAGGGAAAGAACATGCACAACATATCATTATTTCTATAGTTTGTGAAGAAAACTCAGAGAGTTGAGAATCTAAGAGTATGACATGTGAAGTGGGGAATAGTGAGCAATGAGCACAAAGAAGCATCTTCAGAAACTTAAACTTCATTCTATAGGACATGGGCAGCTAGGGAAGGTTTTAGGCAATATAAAAATAGGATGATAGTAAATCCATTTGGTAGTGTGTGGAAGCTGGATTTCAACATAAAACAAGATGGTGGCAGTAGAGTGAGTGAGAATATTTCAACATTTGGACAGAGGTGTAGGAGTAAGGCTGATGTTCCATGGAAAGACAATGGGATGTCCCACATATATGGAAGGATCTAAAGTCTGGAAGAAACCTAAAGTAAGTATAGCATAAGAATTTATAGTTAGGAGATTTAAAGTATCATCAAGGCAGTTTCTTGTCATAAAAAGGGGACATTGATCTAATATATGCTAGTAGGGTATGTCAGTATTAATTTCAACAGAAATTTCAGAGCCACTTAAATGGACCCCCTCCCATAAAAGAAAAAAAAATCTGTGCATCTTTCTCCCTCAGCCCCTAAAAAGTTCCTCACCCAGCATAGACCAGCTGCTTAGTACAGGCTGCTCAGTTGCTCTAACAAAGGTTTAAAATGGTTTCTGGTATTCTCAGTTTATAAACTTGAGATTTCTAGAAGTAATAGAATTAGACATGAGGAAATGGACATGAGGTTCAAACGTACTTTACATGTGACACATAAAAAACTGATTTCCTAAGAAAAGATCCATTTTCTCTGAAACACAAAATATCCTATCACAACATATAAGGATTTTTAAAAAATCATCACCCATTCTATCATGGACATGGTGTTTTTACCTGAGGAATGCCAAACTTCCATATATACTGAATTTCTAAATGATGCACAGACTCATAAGCTTCTCTTAGGATAGAAGTTGGCACTCTGACACTGGCTGTACAGGAGAGGATTCTGATGGATGTTCAGAATTCTTCATCAGAGCCTCTTGCAGAGAGCTAGTCTAGGAGAGACTTGCCACTGGGTGGCAGGTATAGGGAGGGATGGAGGAAATCCCAGAGCCTCTGTTCTTTTAAGCTCCTGTTTGGTTTTAATGAGTAATAGTGGACCCAGAACAAACCATAAAATGCTCAGGTGTACTTTGTACTGTGGCTTGAAATGCAGCTGCTCAACAGATGGGAACCACCACATTCTGATGTTTGCCATGAATAATACATTTAGTGAGAAATGAGTTCCCCAATCTCTTTCAGGCTATTTAGCTGTCTAGAAGAAACAATTTTTATTTGATTTTATAAACCTGTTAAAAAAACATGAGCATGGGACATGATGATAAATGGAAGTGAATTATGCCTCACATCTACAGATAGACAGATGTCAAATATCAGTTGTAGTAAGAGTTTTTCCTCTTATTTTTATGATTAGCAACATAATTAAATGACAATTCTATTTCTTCCCTTGAAATTAAAAACCACTGTTCCACTCTTGATTCTTAAGAATTTAGACCTACTATGGGCAAAACACAAATATCACATGTGGTAGGTAACTCAACACAAATTTCAAAGGCTGCTGAATGATGCAAATAATCTTCAGGAGAAAATATGACTACCCAGGGCCACCAAAGGCATATTTCGCCTTTGCTACACTCGGCTGTCCTTCCTGAGTTTGTTACTTCTGCTTCTTGGAGACTTGCTAAAAAATGTTCATGGTTCAAGATGAGCTACATAGTGACAGCAGCAATAGGAACAGCATTCTGCTGTGTGTGTTGCCATGTTTAGAGCAGAAACCCAAAACTTTCTCCTAGAGTATCAACAAATTAAAAAAAAAAAAAAGAACTAAGGCAAAATAAAACATTTACTTATTCTTTTGCACATTTAGATTTTCTCCCCCCAGCCCTGGATTTTGTTCATGATGTTAAATTTTTAGCAATGAGATGATTCAACAATTTCATGTTAGCTACCAAAAGCTGAGTTTAAAATTTTCTGTTTTTATAAATAACTATGAACTATACAAGTAAAGTTAACAAGGTTTTTGATTTTTGTGTGTTGTAATTCTGTATACTTTCCAAACTATGTAGTAAGTATGTCACACTTTCTTTGTATTTTTTTCATAATTTAACAACCAAAAAAACCAGTACAAACTTTTGCCTTTTTAAATGTTTTTAAGGTGGAATCAGGACAACAGAAAAGAATAAATAAAGCCTTGTCATTAAGCCATTTGCCAAGACAAGCCCTCATTCCACATTACAGATGTCTGCAAGCAGAGGCAGCATTCCCTCTTTATCCTTCATTACTGTCCCCTCAAATCTTGGAAATGAAATTGCAAATGTTGGCAGCCTCTCTTCTATAAGCGGCTGTGGCACGGATCTTCTTGCCCTTGGCTTCATCCAGGCTCCACTGATCAGGAAGAATGTTTTCCATCTGGGCAGAGACCTTCCTCAGCCAGCCAAGTGGGTTATTCACATTTCCATTGCAAATGAAGGGATTGGATTCCAAAGGCTGAAAACTGAGAAGTTAGAGTGGGGAGGGCTATCTTGACCAAAGTAAAAATGCAAATCCTAAATTATCAGGGAGCTACACATTTTGTTGAACTTTCCTGACTTCAAAGCCCAGGAGAGGGGCATCTGTGTCAAAGGGGCTGCCTCTTTGAAAAAGGAAGTTTCCTAGCAACTCTGCTGGAGTATCATTAATTATGATGGTGGTTGGGATGGCAAAACCTTTGATTTGTTTACTCTGCCCTTCTGCGCATTTCTAGCCTTAGACTTTAACTCCTTCAGTGCTGATGACTGTCAAGAAAAAGAACCTGGGGATTTCCTGCAGTCTATTTGTGATCTAATCAACAAGGTAATTAAACCATACTTGTCTCATTCCCAACACATAAACATTCTCTGGCTGCTTAGGGTCATTTTAAAACTTTTGTATTTTCTAGGACATTCATTTTTTCAAGATTGCCCCTGTAGAAAATGGCGTTTGGGCCAACTGATGGACAGAGTCTCCTCTTCACTCAGGTACTCAACTCCTAGGACTCAGAAAGAGCAAAAGGATTAAAGATTAAGGAAGAAGGCCCCAGTATTAAAAGAAACTTGAAGTGATCTGCCCTAGCCTCTAGTGAGCAGACAAACAAATACCCAAAATGGTTTTTTATGTAAACTCCTACTTGGACAGGAGTTATAGCAAATTGAAACAGTGTAACTAGTTGTTAGTAAGGCATGGACAGGGGAGTAAAAATGAAGAGACAAAGATAGCATGACTTTTTTCTTTAATGCTAGTGCTTCTGAAGAAAGCAGAAATGTACTCCAGATCTGATATCTGGTCATTTTTCAGAGGACCCTTTCATAAAGGTAAATATCAGAATTTGATATTTTAGCACCTAACATGCTTGTCAACCTTAAATGAGAGGATGTACTTATCTCCTCCCTTTCCCTTAATATTTGTCTCCTAAAGTTTAAGGGAAAATATTTTAAATGCACAACCTGTTGTTCTAGTTGGCACATGCAATGAGATGCTGCCACATCAGACCTCATTTTTCTGTTACCATAAGCAGCTGACATCCTTGTCCTCAGAGCAGGTTATAAAGCTAGTGGACAGGAAAGAGGGTGAGGAAAGGCTCTGCCCTATCCTCTTCTCTCCTGGCCCCAGACAGGCAGAAGCAAGCTCTGATTCATGGCCCTGATACATTCATGAATCAGTACCAATTTTTATATTTTGATAGTAATCCAAAGTAGAAACTTGAACTTTGGATAAATGCAAATTTGTTTCTTGTTGTAGGTGATTGTTTTGGAGGGAACTGATTGAGAAACATTCAGAGGGTAAGAAAGTCCTATTTGAAAACTACAGGAGCATAATGTGCCCCTGAATGTATAGACAACATGAATTCTAGGTGTACATCTACTCAAGTTAGATACATGGTTCTCAAACTTGAACTAGCATCAGGCTATTGAAACTCAGATTGCTGAGCTGCATCCTTAGTTTCAGTAGGTCTGAGGCAGGTACTGACAATATGCATCTCTAACAGGTCTGCTGGGTTCTGGTGCTACTAGTTCAGGAGCCACACTTGTATTCTACTCTTTTCTATCTCAGGTCACTGAGAAACTAGGTGATATGTGTGTGTGTGTGTATATATATATATATATATATATATATATATAGATATATATAGATATATATAGATATATATATATATATAATGTATTTTTATATATTTATATATTTATTTATATATATATTTATTTATATATATATTTATTTATATATTATATATAATATATATATATATATTTTTTTTTTTAAGAGACAGGAAGCTTTCTACTGACAGACTGCAGTTTTAGATACGTGGTCATTCTAAATAGAACTAAAATGAACACTAGTAATTAATGTAGAAACTTGTTCTTACATTAGAATAGCAGCACTATGTAGGTAATCACCCTTTATGTTGTAACAGTATTTCATTCATGGAGACACATGTGAAGTCATACCAATGCTTAGTTCTTTGAGGCTAGTCATTTCCATACTCATCTGTATTCAACTGCATTTTACTAAGGAATTACTATATAACGGACAATATAATAGATGCTAGGGAACAGCAATGTTTAAAAAAAAAATCTAGGCTCCTTCAGTGATAAGATTCACTTTCTAAAAGAGGATGAGAAAAGAAAACAAAAGAATAAACAATTTTATAGAGGAATAAATTTGATGAGAATAATAAAACAGGCTTATGTGATATAGCACTAAGGAAGGTGACATTTTAGAGGAAGTCTGAAATATTAAACTGGAATGTCAATAATGGAAAGGAGCCAGCCACAAAGAGTCAGAGAGAGAGTTTCCAGGCAGGCGATGATGGAACTGTCGTGTCTTATATGCAGGACTAAGCTTGGCATGTTTGAAGGAAAGAAAGAAGTAAAAAGTGGTTCAGATGAAGTTATAAAGGCCCTCTGGGCCTTAGAGCCTACACAAGGAGTTTGCATCTTACTCCAAGTGCAGCAGAAAACCTCTGAAGTTTAAGAAGGTAGATGTGATTTACATCCCAGAGAGAGATTCTGAACTATGGGGGAGAATGGTCTGCAGGGGCAGGGAATGGTAGAGATAACAGCAACTTGGAATGGACGGTGAAAGGTAGTTGGATTTTGGAAGTGGAGTTGATTGGACTGGCTGTGTAGAGGATAGAAGTGGGAGAATGGAGCAAGTAGACTGCTACCTAACTGGTACTTAGGTCTTGCTTCTCTTTCCTCCATGGTTTACTCTTACATTTTAAGTTTTTCCAATGTGAGCCTTTTAGATCTTTTTTAAAGCCAGTAGAAAAGTAAACAGAAATGCCCCACACAGAGCTAGTTATTGCTGAAGCAGAGGCCAGCATGCTGTAAGACAACACCCTTTGCATATGGAGAGCTAGGGCTATTGTGCAGGCAGAAGATGACTGTCTGGCTTCACAGTCTGATGCCCCTTGTTCCCTTGGGAGGGGAAACGATCTGCCTCTTTTGTTTAATGAAGTCTTTCACTTATTCTACTGATATGCCTTCCAGCCTCATGGACCTCTGGGACTGTTACTTAACACAACAGTGGCCAGTGATTCTCAAGGTCATCAGTGTGAGCACGAGCTGGAGACAGGAGCTTTACTGTCACATGCCTCTTCCATCCACTGGCTCTTGCCTTGCTGTCCATGACTCTGGCCCCTGATTCTTCCTATTTCTGACAAAAAAAATATATTAATCAACCCATTGTTTCTATTCTGTGTCCTCCATCTATTGCCTATGTTATATCTAGAGAATACACAACACGTCTAATCACACCATCTGCTTTGCTTAGCATCCTTAAACATAAGTCTTTCTGCTGCTCTTGGGACAAACCCCCTAAATTCTTTCACAGCACATAAAGCCCTGAGTGGTCCCTCTCCTGCCTTCCTATTTAGCCATCTTTTAAGAGCTATTCCCTTGTGTCCTGCACCACGGCCAGCCTGGGCACATTTTACTCATTGAAACTCTGTGGTCTGGGATCATAAGGAATAGAGGGAGACTTCCCGGTGTCAGGAATGCACTCCCACCAGCTCCCTTGAACCTTGTTAGCTCCCTCCCTATTCAGATCTCAGTAGAAACAAAATTTCTAGACCCCTCTGTTTAGGCAGGGTCCTTCAGAATATGTATCTCAGTTTGTCTTGGGCCTTCAAACTTAGACACTCTGCGGATGGGGCCCAGCACTCCTTATTTTAACAAGTTCTCCAGATGATTCTGCTAGAAGCTCAAAACTGAAATCTGCAACTTCAGACTGTAAACTCTGTAAGAGTTGGCTCCTTGTCTGTTTTTCTCAAAACTGAATTCTGGTCCAGTTTCTGGCTTATGATATGCTCTCAAAAATCATTTGATTAGGGAATAAAGTATAGAAAAACGAATCCTGACCTACTAATAGGGTCAAAAATAATTAATCAGTGTAGAGACACATCCAGAAATTCAGTTGAATTCCATACATGTAATATACTCTGAAGTCTTTGAATTTTAACTTCATCAGACTTTCTATGGAAACATTTCATCCATCTTGCAAAGAGCTATTGTTTTTCCATTGACTAAAGTGATAACATAGGCAATGTGTAGTAGGTAAATTTTACTGGGAATAATAGATTATACAATAGTTTTTTGTCATATTGCTATCTTTAATGATTATTGACAATATGTTTATTGGAAAATATTGGACATAAAGAAAGCTTAATAATATCTTTTTCCCACATATCTGTGGGTGATATTATTGACTTTCTATGACATAGTAACATGTGCTAGCCAGCTTTTTATAATTTATTTTCACTGGATAACCAGATATGAGTAATATAAATTTTTAAAAAAGCAGTTCCTCATGTAGAAAAAAGACCTAAATTTAAAAGGAAACAGTTCCAAGCACATGTTTCAGACCCTTTATCTCTGGCTTATTTTGAATCTTGACTCCTTATAAAAGTATGTCAGAGAGGTCTCCACTAGCTTCGTTAAAGACAGAGATCCAAGGTTTTGCAGGACAGTGATGCCCTCTTCATAACCCTACCTTCAGAACTGGCTGACACTGACTCCAGAACAGTTTGCTTTTATTCTTTTGATCAGGAGAAGACCCTGGAGATGGAACCTGCCAAATGCTGCCCTCTGGCTCTAAGGGCAAGGTAGGAGGTGGCCTCCTGAACACTGGCTCTTTGTGTTTAATTTGTACTTTGAGGTACAGGTGGCTGGTTCTTTTGTTTCAGCAAAGAGTTCTGGCCAACGTGCTTGGGAAAATAAACTGTTTGGAATAAAGCACTTTCTGCTAAAATTTATTACATCATGCTAATTAAATGTATTCACTAAAGACAGGAATGCATGTGTGACTTTCAAGCTGCTGACAGAAGAGTCAAACCTCCAAGGGTTTATATCATGTTCCTAAGCAGCAGAAAAAGTCAAGTTCTGAGAGTGAAATCAGATCTGTGCATTTGAAACTGGATTGGAACTTCTGGGTTTTGTTTTGTTTTGTTTTTGTGTTTGTTTTTTAAACACAGAGCTAGCATTCATGCACCTGTGCCCTGATTTCAGCTTACTACCTGAAATTAAATGCTATGAAAGCAGATACACAGAACCAATTTTTTTTTTTTTTTTAGGTTAGAGTACTTGCCATTTGAAGCAGCAGAGCAGTGATGACTCCAGGCAATGAAACAGCAAGTGGAATCTTCGTCACTTAAGCATGAAGCTAACCAATGCCAACACCCTTCAGCCAGGAACTTTCTACCCTCAGAGAATGCCCATCCAGGAGTAAGACACAAATATTATGCTTCCTACAATGCCATTAATATCAGGACCTCTTAACTTAATGATAATATATAATGCTCATGAAACTTGCTGAAAGAAATTTTCAATTACATAGATTTGATTATACTATTAATTTCTGTTGTTTTCCTGTATTTTTGTGCAGAAAAATGAAAATACCTTAATAAATTGGTCATTTCTACCTTGTTTACTACAAAACAGTACACATAGAGAGTTGCAAAACTACTTAAAAGTAAATGAGTGTGTGTGTGTGTTGGAGCGGGGTGATGTTTGCAAGATTTGTGGTAGTTTGGGTATGAGAATTGGCTAGTGGCATTGTTATAATTTCTGGTTAAAGTTTTGCAGAGATTTCTTCTGGTTCCAGGAATGTTGTTGATGTCAAGAGGTCAGAAGTTCTGAGAACTTTAATCCTTTTTTCCTCTGAGAAGTTCTCAGACTTCAGAATGTATCAACATCACCTGATTGATTTGGGAATGGAGCCCAGGATCTGTATCATTAGCAAGCATCTGATGTGGAAGTGGTGCCATGGACCACACTGCAGAAACACTGTCCTCAAGTCTGGTGTTTGGGGAATTATGCTACGATGTTTTTACTTCACTTTGGAGCTCTAATTGACACATGGATCTGAGAGCCTGAAAGAGGCTCTGGATTACAGAAGACAAACTAAAAGTCCTTCATTATGCCAATTTAGAATATGACACTAAATAAAGGTCACTGATCTCAGATTGTTCTTTGGAAATAGCCTCCAAATAATGTCCACTGGGACATATTTTACTGCAGGAATAAAATGGGAATGCACATAGGTTCTCAAAATGTGTTAAGTCTTCTTTCTCTTATATTGCTAATTATCAGAAAATACTTATAAAATTGTTTCTCGAGATTAAAAATTAGACTTTTATATAAGGTTTTAAGGCTAATTTGTAAGAAAGATGTTATGCTTTGCATGACATGGTGACTACCAATATATGGATATGTGTCTACTCCAGTGGAAGCAAGAGATAAGTTCGCACTATATTACACAGGTAAACAAAAGGAGGAAATGTGGTGTTCGGGAATGACAAGTTACCATTGGCTTGTCATGGCTACAAATGAAATTTTTTATAAATCCATTGAGAATAGAACCAGTAGCTCAATACAAATGAAAGATGAAGTTGGTCTAGAGAAACTGAAGATGAAGGAACTCCAGGGATCTAGAGAATAAAGATAAACATACACATAAAAATGGCCAGGATTAAGAGAATCAGGACCCCCCAGGTGCAGACAAGAGTCAGGAAGGGCATAGGGGCTTCTCTGCCACATTTGCTTTGGAATTTTGTCAGGGAAGAGAGGTCTTTGCTCATGGAAATGCCAATGAGCGCAGCCAGGGAACAGGACTGCTATTGGGGCTGCCTAGTGCCAGTTTAGAGTAGGTTCCAATTTCAATAAGAAAGGTCTATGGAACTGAGAGAAGTCTTTGCTTCCTTGGGATAGAAGGTAGAGAGCTACTATATCACAGCTGAGGTAGACTGAGGGAAAAAGATGATAACTTCAGACCAAGAGGGATGGCCTTGGTGTAGCAGTGTCCTGGCAGGGGTGGGGATCATACTTTTGTGAGCTGAATTGAGTCAAGCAGAGCTGCGTAATAGGAAAATAACTACACAGGTTGTTCATTTGCCTCTAAGGCTACATACTGTCTCTTCTCCAAACTTCCCTCTCCGTCAGTGGAGTAAATTTGTTTTAATTTCACAGAAAACCTGTAGGCAACAAGGAACACAGGTGCAGACGGTATCTTTAGAGGCACTTCTCTTCCTTCTGTAATTCTCTTTGGGAGGAGGCAATGAGGGAAGGGGACCATCAGTCTTTTCCAGCACCTTTCTGTCCCCCTTCTTTTGTTTTATGCAACTGTGACCTTCACTGACCTTCTGCCTTTCAACTGCCCATCTCCTCAACTTCCCTTTTTGCGAATCTCCATCAATACTTGGGTTTCCTTGATGACTCAAAGTGGTGTCTTCTCTATTTTACCTTCTACACTTGCTCTTCCTCTCTGTCCAGTCTCCACATTCATTCTGTCCACTTTTCACTGGAGGCTCTTCTGCCTCACCTTCTGTTTTTTCTTTTCCAATTTCATTTCAGCTTTTTCTAACATTGGGCCTTGAATCTTCATATTCACACTCATCCCCTTGGTGATTGTACTCAATCTCAAATGTAGCATGTCCAGGAATTCTTGGTCTTTTACCCCAGAATTGCTCTTTCTTGTGTCTTCATAATATCAGAAAGTGTTACCCCATTCATTTATACCAAAATCATTACAATCATACTTGACTATTCTTTTTCTCTCATATCTCACATCTAGTCTTTCAGGAAATCCTATTGTTCTTTCCTTTAAAATATAGTCTGTCCCTCTGTCTGAGCAGGGCACTGGTTCTAGGACCCCCAGCAGATAACAAAATATTCAGATGCCCAAGACTCTGACATAAACTGATGTAGAATTTGCATCACCTCCACCAACCTCTGTAGACTTGAGATCATCTCTAAATTATTTAGAATACCCAATACAGTATAAATGTGCTATATAAATAGCTGGTATGTTATATTACTTAGGAAATAATGACAAGAAAAATCTCTGCACATCGTCAATACAGACACATTTTTTCCCTAATATTTCTAAGTTGAGGTTAGTAGAATTCCCAGATGTGGAACTCATGGTTATTAAGGGCTGACTAAAATCTGACCATATATATAATTTTTCAATTTCCACTGCTGCCACCTTGGTCCAAGCTACCATCATCTCTATGCTGGACTATCAGCTCCATGGTAATTCTCTGCTTCCACCTTTGCTCCTTCTCCAATGTGTTCCTAACACAGCAGCCACACTGGTATTGTCGCTCATGTGTTCATATTCTTCCTCAGCTTCTTATCTTATTTTGTAAGAAAGGTCAATAGCCTATGAAATAATGGTCTATGAAACTCCAATGTTCCGGCCCCATTTTGTCTCTGTCTACTTCTATCCCAAACCTTCTTCACTTTCCCTTAAGGTCTTTCTCTTTCAGTTTCCCTGTATTGGCCTCCTCAACACTCACTGATATGCACCTGCCTCTGGGCTATGGACTTGCTCTCCCCTCTGCCTGGAATTCTTCCAGCCACATACCTGCAGTTTTTGTTCCAATGCTCTCTCCTCCCTCAGGCCTGAGCACAGAGCCTTTCCCATGGGCTAAATCCAATATTCTTTACTCCCTTTACTATTTCATTTTTATTTCTCACAACTTTCGGCATTTATCCTTCATATGGACTATATCCCCCTGTTCCTGGGCACAAAATATAACTCCCTAAAAGTAGGGTTTTGTTGGGTTCGTTGCTGAATATTCAGATTCAGAAAAGTATCTCTCTGCAGTGAGCAGTCGGTAAGTATTTGAGGAATGAATAAAGGGATCCTCTCTTTCACTTTGTGTCTTCTTCCTACCCTCACATTTCACCCTTGTCCTCTAGCTCTTTAAATCTTTGACCATATTAGTTCCTTGTTCCCTCTGCTTTCCTAGCACCCAATCCTGCGTCAATAGCACCCACTTCCCTGTTCCACTGGCCTTATTTCCTTTCCCATCCCTTGTTTGACTTGGTCATGGTTGTTTCTTTATTTCTTTTCTTTTTCTTTTTTTGACTGTTTTTTTCTTTTCTAAGTATTTACCTGTGCTTGGCCAGGTTTAGTACTCATCTTTGCTCTTAAAGTTTTAAAACCCTTCCTCTATTATTTCCAGAGCAACATAAGATGCTATAACCATGCATAAGAAAACAGTTGTGCATGTTACCTGTATATTAAATAACCAGCACACCAGTAGGAACCAGGAAAAAAGAAGTGTGTCCTGAGGAGCAAGGAAGGGAGAGGCCAGGAGAGAACACAATGTTATTGGCCACAGAGCCAATTCTTTGGATGTATCTTTTATGAGGAGCCTTGGAGCCTTCACTTAATCCTGCTCTCAAGATCGTTGCAACTATTAAAGCAGAAATGTAACTTTTATGGAACCAAAACCACCATTAATGTACTATGAAGGATTGTTCCACAAGAGAGTATGGTTTAGTGGTCGTAGGAATATACTTTTTCAACTTCTTATCCAGAATCTCAAGTGATGACTCTGTTGATCTTGTTAATCATTTATCAAGCTTATACAACTCTGAATGGTATATTCCATATTACTTCTATCCCAAAACTTTTCCCCTTGTAGTCTTCATAATAACAAAAAATGTTAACCCCATTCACTGAGCAGGTAAGTGTCGAGCAGGATGACATATAATATAGGTATATAGTTACCTGGTTATGAACGTCCTCTCATTGATGAAGATCCAGGAAGGGTACTGGTGGGCCATCATAGTCATCTTCACCCCCTTTTGAGATGGTATGAGGATACCCTAACCATAAGAATAATGTTAATGATTTGTTCTTGTGATGCATTCATAAATTAGTTTCTTACTTAAATTGAATGTTTGATTGTGTCTCTAGCTTATATGACTATTTAGGGGAGCTTTCAGGTGATATTTCATGCATGAGCAAAAAGGAGAAAAACGTGTTGTGTAAATTGAAAAACTACAGATGCAGTTGCTCAAGGAAGGGAAGGACTGGGCAATTTGGTTTTTGATGTATTTTTCGAAAGAGTCCTCTTGGGTATGAATCTCTAGGAGCATTTTCCTTCAATTACAGCAACTTAGCCCAAACTAGCTGGACCCTGCCCTAGTCAGCCCAACACAATTTCAAGTTTCCAGGCAACTAAAATCAAGTTCTGACTCGAAGGGTTGATTAAAGATGATATAATATCCTCATGTCTCCTTCAGGCTCTGGAAACTGTGGTCAGATGTGAATAATCTCCTTCTTTATGAGTTCATGTAAATGGCATTAGGGTGTGGTCAGAAATTTTAAGCAAAATATTTTCTAGTTCTAGTTTTTGCAGAAATTTAACTTTGAATTATCCTTGCTCCAAGCTTACAGAATCATAGGAAACATAGCTAGAATAAAAAGGTGCGATGGAGAGGAAAGTCCAGAAAAAGAAGGTGCGTGTACAGAATATCCTTCTTTTACTTTCAAATCAGGTTATTTTGGTTTGGTAAGATGAGTGGATACCAGGAAGGAAGAGAAAAGAGCAGCAATTCTGCTATTCTCATTTAACCCCTGAGGTCTCTTTTTCCTTATAACATTTTGTTCCTCTCCCCAGGCCTCTGAGCTGAATGCTTGACTGGAGTCCCCTTTTATGCATTTACCATTCTGCTCTTCATATCACCTTTTTGGGCCCAAACCTCCCTGGCATCTCATTCTTAGTAAATTCAGCCTAATTCATTCAATCTGCCATTTGAACTTTCTGTTATTCTACCCAAACCCTCCTTTCTACACTCAAAATTGAAGCATCCTTCAATGCCAGGCCTCATATTCAAATGAGATTTCACACCACTGAGTCTCCTCTCATGGATTCCTCTTGCACTGGAAGGTCCTAATCCCTGAAAACCCAGCCTCTGCTTCCTTTTGGTCCTCACTCAGGTGGAACCTCTGTAAGTCTCCCCAGAGCCTTTTTATCTGCATTGTTGTTTCTACTTTTGGCTTTCCATTATCGTCATTACTGATTTGTGCTTAACTTCATTCTTTATTGCTGTCCTGTTGCTCAAAGAGTGGTGCTCCCCTGTTTGGGAATGCCATCCTCTTTGGCAGCACATCACTGCCAGGGGTCTGTCTCACTAAGGACTTGGTCACAAGTTTAGCCAAAGCAACTCTGCAGTTTGGAAGCCATAAGGGCAGGTTAGACTGCCCTGGGACAGCAGAGTCCATGAGCCCAACAAATCTCATTCATTGACAGGATTTGGTCTGGGATGTCTAGTTATGCAGTCCTTCTCTAACCTTGTTCCTAGAATTTGTCATTATAATAACCCACAAAAAGGGTTATAGATGCCCCATAGCTAGATTCCCCACAGTAATGATCCCAAATCCCAAACACTACCTTTTCCCTCCTCAATCTAGGTTATTTACCATCTATTCCTTTATCTTCCCTGCATTTCTCCTCCCACATTTCAATGGCCTAGGCTTTGCCAAATTGTTCATTTTCTTTGACTCACCAAAGCACTTGATGAGATTGATTTTTTCTCTCCCTTTGAAACACTTTCCTCTAGAGGCTTTTGAGACAAAATGGCAATAATGACCCTGCTGCTCTATTTTCTGATTTCTCACAGGGCTCAACATGTTAGACTCCTCTGCTCACTTCTCTATACAGTCGCTACATGCTGCCTGGTTTCAGATACATTCTGTCCTCTCTTCTACACTTTCTTCCAGGGAAGCGAATCCATCTGCAGCCCAGCCTCTTTACTGAGTTCCAGACTCACTCATCATCCTCTTAATCTCTATTTAGATGTCTAATGGGCATCTCAAGAGCAGCATGGACGAAACAGAACCACTAACTTTCTCCCATGCTCCAGAATTCCCTCCTCCACAATTCTTTTCATCTACCCAATTGGGCACCAAAACTAAGATTCAGTCTTGATATTTTTCCCCTTTCTTTGCCAAAAGAAGAATCTAATCTAAATGTAAGTCCTATTAATTATACTTTCAATATATAACCTGAATTAAAAAGCTTTAATTTCTTCTGCCATCACACTAAACCAAGCCACCATCCTCTCTCTCCTGGATTACTGTACCAGCCTCCTCCTAACTGACTGCTCTGTGTCATGGTCTCAATGTCTGTGTCTCCCAAAAGTCATATGTTGAGATCTTATCCCTCATGCAATAGCATTGAGAGGTGGAAAACTTAGGAGGTGACTAGGTCACGAGGACCAAGCCATGATGAGTAGGATTAGTGTCCTTTTAGAAAACAGAACTTGGGAAGCTGGCTTGCCCTTCCACCATGTGAGGACACAGTTAGAAGAAACTACTTCAGAACCAGAGAGAAAGCCCTCATCTAACACTGGGGATATTTTGAATTGAAGAACCATCAATGGAAGTTTCTTATCATCACAAAGTGAAGATTGGCAGCGATGGACTAAAGAATCATTATAGTAATTTCCCAATCAGTTCCCTCTCCTTGTATTCATAAAAATCAAAGAATCGTTAAAGAGAGCAAACAGTTGCTATGTAATTATATTGTCAGACTTGTGATCTATGCTAAAGTAAATCATGGCCAGCTTCAGAAAAATTACAGAAGCCTTGACAAAAAAATTTCAAAGGTCTTTACATTATTCTCTGACCTTAGGAAGGAAGACAGTTGAATGGAATTTAATAGAAAAGGAAAACAACTTAATTTTTTTCATAGATAGCCTATGACAATTGGATAGGAAATAATATTTATCATGTCTGATTTAAAAAATGGCTTAAAATATTCAAACAATTCAAATACCTAAAAGGCAAGAAAGTGATTTGGTAAAAGTATCATTGATATTATTATTTGCTAAAGTGAAGCATAGATCTATGGATTCAAATAGTTTTCCCTCTGTATTTCCCCATTCCAGAAAATTCACAGAAAATTGAAACCTGGTAGAGTTCCTAATGAAATCTAAATTGTGAAGACTTAGTAGTCTTAGGGTCTAATTTAGCTTTCTTAAAGGCTTAAAAGATAACAAAGAGGTTATGAATAGCAAAGACAAAAATGACTTATGAAGAAAGGAAAAGTTGGAGGTCTACAAGTTTTGAAGTCTGTCTTTGGATGTTCAGTTCTTTGACTTGAAGAGGAAAGTAATTGCTATGAGGTTTGCTTGGAGGGTGAATCATATAGTTACTATCAGGCCCTGGGGCCAGAGTTTATTGACTTAGATTATATATAAAATAAGATTATTAATTAATAAGTTTGTTAATTTGCTTTTCTGTTTTGTCCACACAGACTCAAGAGACAGGGAATTTGACATGCCAGGAATTAAGTCCTGGAGAAATAAACAGCACTGGAAGAACCAGGCAGGTCTAAGCTGAGCGTGAATGGGAGAGGCCCAGGGAGGTTCGATTGTTCTGAGCAGGCAGATGGGATCTGTAGAAACAGAAGCCCACAACAGACAGCCCTCAGCAAGGGGCAATGCTGAGACCTACAGAAAAAAAAATGTAGCATTTGCTGCTCACCTTGCCCTGCTCTACACTCCTGCCTAGATGTGGGCTTACCTGGATTCAGTTTTCTTGCGATCAGAATGCAGCCAGAGGATGGGGGAAGAAGGCCCCAGTGAACACAAATGGGCCAGTCACTTAAAATACCTTCCTATGCCCAACCATGGGTTAACTAAATGGTTACTTATTTAAAAGTGGAAAATTTGATTTGCTTGTTTGTATATTCAACAAATATTTCTTGAGTTCCTTCTCTGTACCTGCTACTAGACACAGGAAGTGAAGCCTGTGTCTGTATCTGTATCGACAGCCCCTTGTTCCTCAGATCACTTGAATATGTGAAGTGTCACAGTGGTCAGGATTTTACAAAGAATTACAAAACAAAACAAACCAACCAAGTGAAAACCAAAAACAACCTCCCCCAAAAACAAACCAACCAAGTGAAAACCAAAAACAACCTCCCCAAACCCCAAAACAAAACAGTTGCTAATTTCTCTTGCATTTGAACTTCCACAGCAAACTAGCTGCAGTTTTCTAATTGCTTATTGCTTTCTTCCTCTAACCATGTATTATTTTACTTAATTTGTTGACTAGATCCTTTAAGAAAGGATCATTATTATTTATGTTTCTTCAAGAGTGAGTGAATATACAGATATATATATATATATATATATATATATATATATATATATATATATATATATATAACATTTATACAGTATTGAATACATTCAATATTCAGGGAAACATTTAAATATTAACAATGATATTAAGAGTTATAAAAATATGAAAATTTATTTTCATTTTGAATTCATATGTACTTTCCAAATTCTACACAAGGAACATAGATTATATCACATATATGCCCCCAATAAAAGTAACTAAAAAGACAAAATACCAAAAAGTATCCCATTGGAATAGCAAGTGTGTATTTTAATTAGGAGTTAAGATTATATCAATGGTTGTAAACATGGAGTTTTAAAAAAATGTTCCATCCTGAAGAGGCAATGGAAAGTTACAAGGATGTTTTTAGCCCTAAAATAAAACTGTTTTCTTAAGGCTATGATCTGGAACCTGGGAGTAGGGAAGAACAGAGCCATGCACAGATACATCACTCAGGGAAAATGAGACAAAGCTATCAGCTTCCTATAATTCCATCCATTATCCAGTTTGAAAAGAAAGGAAAAGAGTTCAAAGAAGTATGGTTTCTGGAAAACATTTGGCTCCATTTTTCCCCCCTGAAGAATGTGCCTCATTTGCAGAGATGGTAAAGGTTGGGGGGAGAAATATAAAAACTATCACTTTATTAAGTGATATTGTTTGCAGTTAGAAATTGTCTTGAGATACAAATAAAAATTGATTTCAATTCTTAAATTGAAGACAGGATTAAACAGTATATGGGGTCAAGCAACCAGACTTCTAGGTGACCATGCCACGGCTGTCAGTTCAAGTGGAATCTCATTCGAAGTGTCAAAGCACTAATATTCCATTGCATATTTACATGGTGTAATGTAGTGCACTTTATTCTGCCCGAAGTTTCCTCAGGGAGGTGAGGAAAGCTGGAGTGGAGGATGAAGTGAACTAGCATGAAGCCACTTAGGAACTTGCCACCACTCCACTTGCCAAGGGTATCTTCTGAAATTGTGACTGTGATGGAACTCAAGGATCCTCTGCTTCATCTGAATTTTCAAGAAGAAATTTTAAAAGTTGATTTCACAAAGATCCTGACTCATTTTTCTTGGTCAGTATTGGCTACAAAAGAATCAGCACTCTTGCTTTTTGAGCTCCACTTACTAGGCTCTGGGTGATGATGCAGAAATTTTCCTACAACCATTTAAACTACTAAGATTACATCCTCTTGCATAAAGAGGAGACAGCTCCATGTTCAGGGACTGAAAGCAGTGATAGCAGTTGGTTTGATACTTAAGACTGTATTATGAAAGTGAAGAGATTACAATCAGTGATAGTTTTGAAACATTGAGATAAATTTTTGCAACAGAATAGTTAGTTCTTTAACTCTAAACTTCAGAGCAAAGAGAATATTGAGAAGCTCTTTCTCAGAGACTGTGTTTTCAATTTGCCTTTATTTGAAATTTTTTTTTTAAATCCAAACTTACAGAAAGTCCATGTGTCTCTAGCAACCCTGAATTCCCTATTTACATTGTAATCAGCAAATCTGTACAAGTAAATGGACTGTCAGCATTAGGTTTCTATTTCAATTAAAAGAATAGGATGCTTCTTATTTCGGAAATTAAAATGTACATAAGGTATAACATTTTAAATTATAATTATATATATGTATGTGTGTGTGTGTGTGTGTGTGTATATATATATATATATATATGGTTGTTTATGGACCTTTATTATATATATAGTTAGTTATTTGGTTGTTGTACCTTTATTTTATTTATTTATTTAAATGTAGTGCTGAGAATTGAGCCCAGTGTCTCATAGATGCTAGGCAAGCTCTTTACCACTGAGCTACAACCCTAGCCCCTAAGACATTACATGTATGTTACACTATGTTGAGCTCTTTCCCTCTCTCTTGGATTGATCAAAATATTTTATAATGCCAGGTGTGGTGGTGTACACCTGAATCCCAGAGACTCAGGAGGCTGAAGCAAAGAATTGCAAGTTCAAGGCCAGTCTCAGCAACTTAGTGAGACTCTCAACAACTTAGTGAGACTCTGTCAAAAAAATAAATAAAAAGGACAGGAGATATAGCTCAGTGTTAATGTGCCTCTGAATTCAATCTTCAGTACCAAAAATAAGTAAATAAATAATGGTTTACCATAGAGTGTTATATACATTAGAAATAGTAGAAAAACTCTTTCTATATACACACATATATAATTATTTATAATCAAATAATTTAATTTAAGGAATTTAACAATATATATTCAACATAAAAGCATATTTTCTCTTTGAAAAGTATTTAATAAATATTCATATTCTAATTCATTCTATGCTGATTTGATTATTTTATAAGTGTT